>NC_040244.1:13473964-14073964 GCF_001444195.1 Xiphophorus couchianus | reverse complement strand
TTACCTGAAAGGAAGTCATGTTGCTCTAGGAATACTCAGAATTTCCAAATATGGTCTTTACCAGGTATAGTCAGAAAGACAGCTGTTCTGTCTTTGAACATAGATGGTCTATAATAATTTGTTCAAGACTGAACAAATTACTATTTGTCCAGAGTTTTATTCTGAGGCTGAAACACACCACGGACTTTTGATGGGATAAAGAAGGAAACTTGCTATAAGCTAGGCAAACACACCAAACATCGCTGTGTTTTTCATTTTGTTGCAGGAAATCCCTGGGAGGGTGTTGGATATAGCTTTGATCTCCACATTTTTTTTTGGTTCACAGAGTTTACTAAAACGTTCTTAGAAAGCAGAAAAGTACAGTAGCTTGAATGTCTAAGAGTGGCCTGAAGCAGAAACAGGGGATGAAAGGCAGCCAAATCCCTGCAACACTCACTCGCCACTCAAACTTGTCTTCCTATACTTATTAGGTAAAATCAGGATTCTGTGGGACAGTGCTTTCCTCATGTGACACTTGTTAGTGTTTAGTCACAAGTGTTATGTACTATATCTCTTATATCTCTGTACATGTCTTAAAGTGCTTTTAAGACTGGTAGCTATATCAATAAAATACTTGAGACCGATTGATTTTTGTTTAGTAAATCTGATTAGACAGGTGGGTTATTAAAGTCATTACTGAGGAATGTCAAACTTGCGTGGAGGTTACTTAGTTACAAGAACAAGCAGAAGTGGAACTAATTTGTGTCAGCTAGTACCCAGTGATCCATTGCTTGGGTGCTGAGGCTTATTTTTCCACCCAAACAAACAATGTCAGAGCTGAGAGAGCAGTGTGGCCTAATGGAGTACAGCACTGTACAAGTGAGCTGCACTGATTCATAAAGAAGAAATGGAAAGAGCAAATGGTAGAACAGCTCTGTTACATTTAGGGTTATCTGGAGCAAGGCTTTTATAAAGGATTGGAATCAGTCACTTAAACTGAAATCCTGACACCAGTTGCCGGTGTACTTACACATCCCCAGGAGGCTGTGTATGTGTTCCACAGCCATTTTTTTTGACAATCACAACCTATTTCCATGTCCAGAGTGTAATAAACTCTAAGCCTTACTCCCCCGCCCCCCCAAGTAATTTGGAATTTTGACAAGCAGTATACATTTTTTTTAACAATTTGCAATGATGTTCACAGTGAAAGATACATTGCTGGCTGCTGTAAAACCTGGTCTCTGTGTCATAATTTACTCTGTCGGATTAATTATTTGATAAAGGCTAATGCTGTATTAGATTTGCCTATTTGGAATGCAATAAAGCAAAAACATAGCTTGCCACTAAAGTCTTTGACTCAAGAGCATAGGCAATATTTGCCAAAGTTTGCCAGTTATTACTTTGACTAGTCATTAAGTTATTTCCATTGATTTTAAGAACTTTATTGTTAACTGGGAATAAGTTATCTGGCCTGAAGCCTTTCTTACACATGACAAATTATGCAAGATATAGACAGGAAACACAGAGAACAGCTTTTGGACATGACATAATTTATTTAAAAATGGGCAGATGACAACTGGAAGAATAAAAAAATGAAAATAAAATAATCATAAAAAGTGCAAAATACATATATAAAAGAGAAAGAAACCAATTATACTAGTAATGTGCATTGCATCAAGACAATCTAAACTGGTGAGGTGGTGCTCCTTACACTAGAGTGTTTTCTGCTATGGGAGATATTGCATCTCTCAGCAAATAAAGCTAAAGTACCTTGGAGCTGACTCATGGTTTGGCTCGAGTTATTCTTCAGTGATGTGTAAAAATGTGCATTTGAAAAGGCTGAAATGATTGCTGCATGGGAATAGCTCTTACAGAAGCGCCTTCTCCCGTCTCTATGTTTTATTCAATATGTTTATAGGCCAGAGTGGAACGCAGAGTAAACATTCTGCAACAGATCTTTGTCAAATTCACTACAATCTGTCCTCAGTATGAATAACAGGCTGGATTTTTAAAGGCACATTTGTTGAAGAAAAAACAAGCTCATTGAACAGTGAATGAACAGAGGGCAAGTGTTATTTCCCTTCAGAAGTAGGGCTTGTTATGAGATGTCATGGTATGGGCCAACATAAGTTTTCTCACCGAAGAGAAGTCTGACGCTACTGTTACAATCTCACGATATAAAGAGATGTCTTTTGAGCTCAAAGCACTTTAAGTAGGTTTCAGGCTCTAATTTTGAATGAAGAAAGAGAGTAACTCTTGAGTTAACCCGGCCTATCTACAGAAGTGTCTAATAAAAGCTACCATCACTAGCTGAAGACACCCAGTTACAAAAGCATCAAAGAACCTCCCCACCGAAACCAATTTTAAACTGCTTGTGTGGCTGTCTTTTGGCAACGTTGTAGAAAAACAGTGACGAACAAGATACAAATAACTCCTAAAAACTGTGAAAATACCATGGCTGGCTAACCGTAGCTAATGACGCTGAAGTGAACTTCTGCTTCTGAGTTTCCCATCATTGCTAAACCAGAAGGGCTTGTTAAAAGGTTTAATGAGTGTAAAATGTGTTTATTCATGTCTAGTGCAAGTTCAAAAATATTTAGACCTGACCAAACCTGAACTGGGTAACTGTACATTGAGTAGAAATTGTTAAAAGCACACTTTGATATTCTTGAAACATTTGTTTTCTTTGTATAAATGAAACAGAAAGATTTTCTCCTTTTTTGGATTCAGAGTGAACTTAGAAATAAAGAAGCAAACTAATTATTTGCTTGAATGTATTTTAGGCTCTGGGAGACAGAAAAGGAAACTGTTTTTGGGACGATCAAAGAATTTCTAAGAACATTGTGACTACCTATTTGTTAGCTGGTGATGGTGCTAAAGTTAGTATCACAGGGAGACTGTTCAATGTTTTGGGGTTTATGCTCATTTTTCAATCAGGCATGCATGAGCAGAAACTATGGGTCAGAAATTCTCCTGTTTCACTTTGGGTGGATGGTTAACATGCATTTGCTGAAGCCACAAGTGAAGCTTTGTCACCAGTGTGACTGTGAATAATACAAGATGTAGCTGTATCCTGTAAATATCTGATTATCAAAAGGAACAAAAAGAGAATAATTTGCTAACCTGTACAACCAGTTAAAAAATTGAAGCTCACTAGCTAAAAAAACAAATCCATTTCACTTCACTGCCAAATAGCTTCTCTAGAAAGTTGAAATCAGCTCAATCAGTCCTAAAGAAATCCTGCAAGAAGTAAACTGGATATGCCCAGCATCCTGTAGAGGTATAAAAAAAGGGATAAAAGTGACAACTCAACTGCAAAAAAAAAATCAGCAATCTGAGAAAATGAATCAGAAAACTAGCCAGAAATATTTAGTACTCAGATGTGCTACTACATAAAAAAAAAAAAAAAAAAAGGTTTGCTGAGATTTAAAGTAAATCAAAATCCTGTAAAGGGTTGCAAAAATATTATGTAAAGAATTCGGAGCAATTAGAAAACAACAGGTGTATCTTGAAAAGCGACCTAACAAGGTATAACAATGCTGGATAGACTCTGTACCTGTCACTCAGAATTAAACAGCGGGCAATAAATAATACACACTCTATAATCCAGTTTGTCATTAAGCTCAGATTTGTGGAGCAAACTTTGGGCCAATGGATGTTTCAAACTTACAAACCAACTGTGTTTAAATGAAAAAATGGATATATATTAATTCCTCTTCTGGGGTTTTCAGGCAGTTGTTGTTTCTTTCAGCTCTTAGACATATTCGTTGCATGCCCACTTTAGCTTTTGGTCATGCGGTGTTTGGCTGAGTGTTCGCTGTGGGGAAAGTGGGAAACCATTTCTCCACTTATAACTAATACCCACTGGAGCCTCTAAACGCGGCCACGGCAGAATGGGCCTAACATCCCTGATGAGAGAGGAGGTGGGCGTGTGCGTGCGGGGGCGTGTGTGTGTGTGGAGAAGAACAACGGAGGGTCTTGGCCTGCAGTTTCAAGTGATAGGCTGCTGAATACTTTCAAAAATGAGTCGGCGTTCACCTAGTCATTATGGTAATAATCATCTCTTTAAGTCTGACGTACGGACAAATGGATGTGGTTAAGCAGAGCTGGGAGGGATGAAGGTCACTGAGTACATCCACAGTATCAAGGAATCTTCTGCATGTCCTAGAGTGACTTTTTTCTTGAGATGTTTCTGGTTTTCACTCTCATTTTCTTCTGTTTCACTAGTTTAGTAACAATTCTGCAAACCACCCAGTTAGACCAGATTACATCACCACTAAATTTGTTTAGATAAAGGGGTTTACACGGGGTGATGACACAAACCAAAATCATACACCCCTTATATGAGACACTCTGACACCAGAGCTGCCCTACTTTTAAGCTATGGGGCTTGTTGTGCTTCCTCATGCTTAAGAAGCAAAAAGCCCGAACCGTAATCTCCCCCGTTACTTGATCTCTTGACACTAACGACAAACACATATAAAATACTTGAAAATAAGTACAAAATAAGGTAAAAACATTGTCCGTTAGAATGGATTAAAATGTTCATATACTTGAATAGTACATTTTTACAAGAAAAATGTCAGAGAATATTGCCTACTAGCATAAGCTAGAGTTAATGTTAGCCACAAAGTTTAAAGAAAGTAAAACTCACCTTCGTATCCCTGAATGTATAATGAGGCGAACATCTTAAAACCTTTCTCCAGCTTACTTGTTGGAGCTTCGGATTGATGTACATCGTTATTTGTTACCTTGGGTAAGCCCTGCAAGCACCTAAAGTAAAATGCCATTTTCAATAGACCGGAAACGACCGAGCCGCTTCTCCACAAACACGGAAACTGACATGCAAAGAGCCCATATTTGAAGTTGAGCTCATGTGTCTATTCAATAATATCAGCACAAGGGATTTTGAATTATGTTTGTCACTGATAAACATAATTCAGTGACAAAATATGTTCAACTTAAACCCAAATACAGCCATTTATCTAAACATGTATGCAATAGAATGGCTCAGTCAAAGTCCAGACCAAACTGACATTAAGTTGTGGCAACACCTGAAAAGTAATGTCCACAGAGACACTCCATCCAATCTGACCAAAAGCAAGATATCTTAAAAAGAAGAATGTGGAAAGTCTCAGTCTGTGAGAAAAAAAAGGGAACGTAATATCTTTGTGTTGGTCTAGCATACAAAATCCTTAGAAAATTGATTGAATTTGGTTGTTGTAACCTGAGAAAATGTGAAAAGTTTAAAGTACGCAGGGTTTATGTTGGAACTGTAGATTAAAGTCATGTCAGTTTGATCATATGGCTGTGTGACAAAAAAAAAGGTTTCTGCCTACATCTCTGGAACTGTGGGTTAAGGAAGAAATTTCCAGACAAACGCTGAAAATGTACACCACCTGGGACTCTTCCAGAGGTTACAAGCCCTGAAGATAAAACATATCTGTCAGTGCTGCAGCAGTTCTCCTGGGCCTCTGTTAAAGGCCGACGAAGGTGGAACAGAAAAGTGAGAGTTACTGCTCTGGGGCCAATACTGTGGGGCCAAAAAAACTAATCTGCACATCAAAGTTGTGCTGTCATATTCTGCTGTAGATCAGTGTAGACCTGCATGCAGGATTCCTCTGGTCTCAGCTGGGCGGTTAGTTTGTGACCAAATAGTAAAAAGAAGACAGTACTGTGAGGGGTGGGGACCGTATTTATGTACACCTTTAGTCACTATCAGTTTTTATGTTTGAGATTTTGTAAAAAATAAAATATTGCTTTGGGTGCACATCATAGCAACTGCCCAAAAGTAAAAAAGTACTTTTTTACTTCCAGGAAATGACTGTCCAAAGGAGGAGTACCTCAACCAAAGAGCATCATAAGCAAAAGTCTACATACAAAGGTGAAAAAAATAAAATAAAATAAATAATAATAATAAAATCCCCTCATTTAATAATTCTAAAGAAAATGACTTAAAAATGTATGTTGAAAAACTGAGGTTAATTATCCGAAACTTGTAAAAACATTAGCTCTTTGTCAGAAGTTTAACTATATCTCATAAGCAGATCCCTGTTTTTTAACTTTTATTTTTCTTTTGCTGTAGCAGACGCTTTATTATATGTACTTGAATGCATTTACGACACTTTTAAGACAGTTGTACAGACGAAAAGGTACACACCATTTTTATTGTACCAATTGGTTTATGTATTTATTTTACTTTTGTTTTTTACTTTATTTTTTCTACTTTGAAGATTGAAAGATCTAAACATCAACATTGTCAATGTATGGTTATTCTTTCTATTACTTTTTTTTAAATAACATTGTAATATTTGTTATTGTGTTAAAAATTCTCTATGCATGGCAATGTTATTTATCTGAAATAAGGTTAGAAGGATATACAAAAAGAACCAATCAGAGCAAACGTAATATTAGAGAAACAGTAGGGCTGGAAAAAGTATGACGATATGATGGTAAGCATTTGATAACAGTCAATAGATAATTATTGACAAGCTTTTGTTTTAAATATCTGAAATACTGCCTAACTGGTGATGTGACTTTTTCTATTTGATCCACAGTTTTCACTCCATGCTGTTTTTTATTTTTTTATTTTTACGTAGTTATATGGTGAAACCTGAAACTGCTGCTTCAGAAGTTACTCAACAGGTTGTTGCTCGGTAACCAAAGAGTCAGGTAGTTAGTGCATGACACCAAATTTGCTTAGCTGTCCATGAGAGGTTGAGCAACTGAAGCCTTTCTTCTGCCTACATCCCCCAGAATGCTGTGCGGTTCTGAATTGGAGTTCAGTGAAATTATTGAGCATTGTATCAGATATATCATCTATTGATATTGATCATCATATATGTTGTTATTGATTTATTATGTAGCCCTGAGAAAGATGAACTAAATCTTTTAGAAAAACAAATGTAAATGCACACAATTCCATTTATCAACAATGAAAATTGAAAAAACAAGTTCATTCTCCTCATTAGCCAAGACTGGTGCAGCTGTAGCAGTCTGTCTCACGGATGAGGATGGAGTAAATGGATTAGTCTCAACTGGATGATTCGGAATCAGCGTGACGTTTATTATAATGGGATCTCTTCTTATTTAGGGAGAAAGACATTCTTCAATTAATTTATGCTGCAACGTATCTACCAATGATTACAACCCATACTGTGCTTCACTGGATACAAACGTATTTCTAATTTACACAGGAAAAAAGTGTTTGTGTCTGCTCAATCAAAAACTATTCTGTGGCAATTTCATCCACTCTCATTCTTCATTTATATTTCTGACACTCAGTTACCAAAAGATTGCTTCCTTTCTTCCTTTCTAAGAAATGGAATTATGAATAACTGGAAGAAGTCGGTGGATCAGAGCTTGGCAGCATCTCACCATCTCCGACAGGCAGCTGATGTTCTCCGTCGGTTATCTCATTGTGGGCAGTTAGAGGACGACGTAGCAACATTTTGATTGCAGAACTCGCTCAGCCTTAAATCTCATTAGTCTAATGCATGCATGATCAAAGTGTGTGTGTGTGTGAGCTCACAGTAACGGTCTATTATAGTGGTTTGGCTCCGATGTTGGATTCCTTCCAAAAGATTGGAAAATGCTTTTTGATGGGAAAATTACGGGTCATGTCTGAATGAAATGAAGGGGAATAAAACAGAGTTGGATGTTGGATCTTATTTTTCCACTCTTTTACCAAACAGAATCAGCTATAAATAATGGTGATTCTTAACCAGATCTTAACCTAACTTCATGCAAAAATAATCTTCATTGGCACACAAAAGCTTGACGTTACAATAAAGCTATATAATTGAATGACAAATTAAAACGAGCTGAATAATTTCAATTTACATAATTTATTATTTTTCTCTTTCCCCTCTCAAAAACTGGATAACAAAAGTCTTTAATTTGGTGATTTGGTCTCAACCGGACGTTTTTTTTCCAAAGAATTTTATTTACAAAGACTTCATAATTCATTTATTTGTGATTTGTTTTGTTTATTTATTTTAGATATTCAAAATGTCTTTCAATTTCAGTGTTAAATGTTCCATAGAGTGTAAAGTTTATTGATATTTCAGAATGTGTTCTTGCATTCTTATGACATTACCGATCACTTGAAAGTATTCTCAAGACCCAACAATAATATCGTTTAATCGCAATAACGTCTGGAACAGTTTATTGTCTACCAAAATTTGTTATTGTGACAAGCCTACTAAGCATGCAGTGCTTTGGTTTTGAAAGTTGTGGTTGTATTTTAGATATTACACCTGCACAATGTCTTGTGACATACAATTAAAATGCCCTGTGGTTAAAAAAAAAATCTTATTTTTGTAGCCTGCGTCAGGTTTTCTTCCAGTATCGCTCTACATTTAGCTCCACCCATCTTCAATCAACTTTCCCTGCTATCTCAGGTATTAATGATGCCGTTTCCACAGTAACGGATGATGGAGGCAGGATTATGCTGTCAGGACAAGAACCTAAACCTACAAACCTTTTGGACTACCATACCAGTGGTTTTCTGTCTCCCCTGCCACAGCTGAACGTATATAGATTCAGATTTTAAAAACAAAACCATTAAAAGTAGAGTTTGTACTTGGGAAGAAAAAAAAACCCTTAAGTATTCCTAAATGACAGACAACTCATTCTGTCACTTCTGTTTACTTCAGCAAATTTGTCAGAGGCGAATGAAGCTTTCTGTGATGCATTTCATTTTTTGGCCGCATGTGGGATGCTCAACTTTAAGTACCTTATAATGATGGGCTGTCTAACTTGGGTATGATTTCGTTTTGGACATCGCTGTGTTCAGCTGCTCTTTCAAGCCAAAGTACTTAGATAATGTCCACTGTGCATGAATAAATCAGCATGAGAAAGCTCAGCATTTGAGAAAGACGAGAAACGGTGTGTAATCCTTTTCTCTGTGCATGTTTCTTCAGCCTCAGAGAGCTTTTCATAAAGTGATATTAAAAGAATTGCTGTAGCTATGTTGTGTGAAAAGAGAACAAGTTATCCTATATAAAACATCTAGTTTGACACTATGTTGGTAAAGACTTTGCTAAAAGAGTAAAATGTGAGCGGGCCTATCCAGTGCCTTGGCATATATCTTTAAAACAGCTGATAGCTGACAGCTACCCAAGATAACAAATTAAGGGCCTACTCATTCCTTTCTCCTTGCCACTTAATAAAGAGGAAGCAAAAGCAGCAGCTGTTCTTGTAAAGCTAACAGCTTGCACCATTTTAATACACCCATGAAAGCTACTTATTCCAGTGGAAAAAAAAGCAGTATGGGTCAATGATGTATGAATATCCAAGGCTGTGAAGAAGAAAGCATGCATCATGTGATCTCTTGAAAGCCCAGGCTGGTACAGATTCTTTTGGTAGGATGTTGAAAAGATGTGTTGTGTGACTGTAGTACACCGTACTCAGCCAGCACTGCATGGAAAGTTACACAGCGGAAATTCCATCAACAATGTTTCAAGATCACAGGCCGTGCGGTGAAAACACATGGGCTGTGTGTTTTCACAGACAGAGATGGCTGACTCAGCAGGGCCTGTCTTTTGAGAAGATATTTGGCCACTTGAGGGGAGCCCATGGATTGTTTATAGAGCTGTGGCTTTGAAATTTTCACAGAACATGTCTCTCTGCATTGAGTTTGCATGTTGGGTTCCCTCTGGGTACTCTGGCTTTCTCCCACAGCCCAAAATCAAGATAGGTTAGTTGGCATCTCTAAATTGGAGCAGAACTTTATTTGAAGGGGTGTGCATAAGTCTGACATGACACTGGCATAAACATGCCATAACATCTGTTATGAACATGAAGGAGTCTTTATGGATGTTTATGATTGTTGTCAACAATCATAACCAGTCGGTAAATAATGGCATTTATTTACCGACAAAAGTTCACATAGAGAAGCATTCTTATATCTATCTTGCAGTAAAAAGATTTATAGGATACCATCAATCAATCAATACAAAAACATGGCAAACAATATGAGGTAGAAACAAGCACAGGTTATGGAAACTGAGCATTGAGACTCAGCTACAAATTTGATGCTCCAAGGCAAATAGAATATATCTCTTTTTCTAGATAAAAAGGTGGAGTTAACCAGAGGGTAGCAAGAAGAGTCAGGCTTCTTAAGACAGCCAAACATTCTTTAGTCTGGTACACCCAGCAAAATGAGATATCTCCTTAGGGGATGATAGAAAAACTTTAGGTTATTCCTGCCTCAATCACCTTAAAAGATGGAATAAAAAGTAGATTTTTCCTTTAACGCCATTAAGTCCCCCACTGGTATTATGCATGTTTTAGTCGTGTGGGTGCTTGAAGTGTGGAGCAGTAACAACAGCATTACTGATTAGCACTGAGGATGTCTGATATGTTATGAGATTAGACTAAACAGCAATCCACACTCGACAGCCACGCTCACATAACTGCAGCTATAAGAAAAATGAACATTTTGTAATACAGGACATAAATAAATAACTTCTAAGTCATATTTTTAGAATACAATAAAAAAAGGATCCAGTAATATAGAGTGAACACGTACAAAAACTACTTGGATGCCAGTTTAGTTTAAAACTATGGGCCAATTTGTTTAGCAACATTTTGGACAGTGTGGTAAAAAGTTTTCATCTTTTTAAGCCAGGCTGCAGATTTCTAATATTTTTCAATCTGATTTTCAGACGGACCATTCTTCAGAAACTGCCCAATAACAGAAACGTATAGATTTTTTTATGGCCACCCAGGCTGGCAATTGTTCTATTTTGCCACCTAAACTCACTAATAGGCATCGTTACTAATAGGCTTAAACATCTGGCTGGTGTTTCTGGCTCTGGACTGGTTTCGGGATTGGTGTTTCTGTTTAAGCTAATTATTGGTTTTCTCTGAAAGATTTTTATTCTTGGTGTTCCCCCAGGTCCAATATTTAGTTCATTATTATTTTCATTTGATAATCCTTTCCATTGCATTACATTCGCTATTTAGCACTGATATTCAGCTGTATGTGACTTTTAAAGCACCAGTTCAGTAAAATAAGGTCAGATAAATAATTCGATAAAGAATGTCTCTTCTTTCACGTCTTTGTTTTATGTAGCTTTTATGCATGTTTTTTATGTTTATGTGCTGTGAGCTTTACATAGTGTTTGTATTTTACCCTGAGCAGCAGTGTATATCAGTACAAAGTGCTTTACAAGTTACATCGATCTTAACATTTAAGGTAGTGTAAAGTATTTTCATTCCATTTCATCAGCCCTCCCTACTGATCTTTGAGAAACAAGAGGAATTCAGATAAAGTGATGTAGCAAGCAAGATTTACGTAGGCATGCTGAGAGCTTTATGCCCTGATAAAATAAAAGCCTCCCTCTCCCACAGCTCACAGCTGTTAGGAACTCTTCCTTTCTTATCTGCCAGTGACCTGATAAAAAAATCAAAGGGGAACTCAAGGTCGAGTGTTGATTCCTCTCCTCTCTCGCTTTGACCAAAACCTGGGGATCTAGCTCAGCCTTTGACTGTTTAAGTTGTGTTTAATTTTTAACTCCAACACTGCGGTGCTTTTGCCTTGTAGGGGTTTTTCCTCCATGGTTTTCATTACAGAATGTTCAGAGTTCTGTCTCTTTACACCAACCTAAATCTGTTTTTTTATGCTTTTCTTTCACATTGGGTGTTGATTAATAACTGATTTTCTTGTGCTGAGCAATCACACCACCCTGTAATCTCCATGCTGCACTCTTCTCGAACAAACATTCCAAACCTCCATGGTGGGCAATGACAGTATATCATCTTGTCCATTTTAGCCCATCTTTATCTCTCCTGTTTGTTCTGTCTTTCACCATTTGTAACTTTTAAAAACCTGCAACAGAACTCAGAGACAGGATGATTAGGGTGAAACTTTCTCATCAATCAGCAACACTTGGCCTGAGACATTCCTGCTGTACATCCTGAGTGATTCAATATTACTCTGCGGCCATTATCTGCTATTAGGTTGGAAAGGAACACACAGATTGAGACTAAGAGGGCTAAAACTTTGTTTGAATGTAAGATGAGAAAGTAATGATTCCAGTACATTGTCTGAACATTTGCAGTGCATGTGAGGGCAGCTAACCGCAAAACCCACATCATGATGAAAAGGCACATGTAGCAGTAAAAGTCATTAAAGTCCAATTGGTATTTTCAGCTGTTATGTCCTTATAGCATCCACAGATGCTAAAATCAAAACAGACGAGGTGACATTCTTCTTTACATAAAGTCTACACTCCCTTAAGAGTCAACAACTCCGACTTCTTAGCTACTCATTTCTAAATAGTTGATGCTGAGTCTAATGGGCTCCACACGCAAGGAGTGATGAACAAAAGCGAAAAGTGACAGAATTTTTGCCACTGTGAAGAACAAGTCATGACTTTCAATCACAACATTCAGAAGTTATTTTTAAGCTCTGCGCAAACATGAGCCCCCATCAGAAAGTATGTCATGGTAGGATTAAGGTGGCTCTTTACACGAGACGACAATTGTGTTTTATAAAAGGACCGATGCGACTGGATGATTTAGTTCGGCTCTCCCTTATCACGCCTCTTACTCAGTCGTGGATTTTAGAAAGGTGAGACAGCTTCACGGGTCAAAGGAGTTGATGGTTTGTGCAGTAAGCTAGTCACTAGATTTAAAAGCATACATGGCAGCACAACAGGTAGGAGAAAAACAATATTTAAATTTGAAATGTTCTTGGACAGCAGCAGGATAACTAAACTCCAGGGCCATCCACCATCATCATTTTGGTATTGGGAGACGTTTCTGTTGATTGCTGGCGTCAAAGTGCAAGCACAGTCACCCTACATTTGTCGTCACGGGTTTGAATTTTATTTCAGTTTAATCATATTTAATAATGATGAGAGATAACTGAAGAACACTGATTGACCACACAGACTCAAAATGTGCTTTTAAAATGATTTCAGGATGTACAACCAGGTAATTATTTTTTATTGTTTAATGTTTTGACTTTAAAGTATTTGTTTGTTCTGTAGTTGAATTTTGAAGGACACAAAAATGGAAAAATGTTTTGTAATGATTTCTTATTGTCTGGATCTTAAAAACCACTATGCCTTTGCATTTTTTCCTAATTAAACTATAAAATATTCCACAACAAATAAAACTAATAGCCTTGGTATTAGAAGAGGATCAGCTGTATAATCCGGCAGTATTTGCAGGATCAGTTCAGCATGGGGTCAGAGTGAAGGATTAATACGACTACTACTGCAGTCTTGATGATCTGAGTTTCTCTAAAGTTGCAGCAAATTTCCATGAAAATATATTTCAGCTTGCCTATGAGCAAAACCAGAAACATGTAGAACATATTATTCTTAGTTTTGGGACAGTATGGTGAACCATTTTTTCCACAGCACAAAGCACCTACAGGGATCTAATTACACAGAATTTAAACCAAAACAAAGGAAGCAGAGAATCCAACTAAAACAAACATCCTCCCGTGTAGTCTAAATGACAGTGATTTATTGCAGGCTGCATTCATAAGGTACGCATTAAAATGATTTGAATATGTACAGATACTGTTCTAAACATACCCAAATTATTAATAATCGCCAACATAAAAATAAGAAAAAAAACGCAACTTCCTGCAAGATGCATAAAAATCGACATTTGGCTAACAAACATAACCATGAAACCTCAAATTAAACAAACAAGTAATGTGTATTATTAATTCAATCAAATCTATACAAAGAAATATAATACCCATCCCAAACTGATAGATTATAGACTTCAGCTGCAGGGTTACCTGTTTGGCATGTAGATCAGCCTTAGAGGTTAGGCTAGGGCTGGCAGCTGGACTTACGGGGGCACTGCGGCTCCCCCCGGCCAGCAACGTCCGCACAGATGCAAACCACTTCATGATTTGGGAGAAGCAGGGAGTTCACTCCAATGTGTCAAGAAAAAGGAAGAAACAAGTCCAAAGGGAGGTAGAACTCAAAAAGGTTCTTGCAGGTGGGTGAGCGCAACGCTTGGGGAGATGTACAGCTGGTTTGGTTGGATTTACCCGGCAGCATCAGAGTTCGTTGAGGGGTGCATGTGCACAACACTATGACACAGATCCAGCAGGAAAATAGTCTTACGGTGCATGCAACTGTACAACACACACATATGCATACATCCCCCACTACCCCAGTGACACACAATCCTTCCCCCATCAACGTATCACCATCTGTCACTTTCTCTATATCCCTCCCCCCACCTCTCCTGCAGGCATATTACTTTAGCTTAGCATGCTACCCACCTGCCACACATGCTAAAACAAACACACATACACACATATCTCCAGCTGTGATATAATGCATGTTAATCTGTGATGGAATGAGAAACGGAAAGATTGAAGGTTGTACCCAAAGAAGTACCGATTATCAAATTATGGAGGACGGGGGGGATTTACTGTGCATGGTCCTAAAGAAAATCCATTAGAGTGAGAGCTAAACAGATTTCTACATGAAATCCTGAATAAAAAGATTTATATCTGACCCACAGAGGGAATTTTGATTGACTGGAATGATGCAATGAAGAAATAAACTGAAAAATTCACAGCAGAATATACAATACATATACGACATAAACATTTTCAGACTTTGTCATGTTAAAACTACAAACTTCAATGTATTTCTTTAGGGTTGCATGTCATAGACCAGCACATTGTGAAGTAGAAAGAAAATTATACACATTTTAAATTGATGTTTTTTGGTAAAATGTGCTGTGGGTTAGTCTAGAACACCCAGGTGGTCTGTATGATGTATGAAAGGTGTGTACGAATACAAATATCCCACAACCACATGACCACGTATCTATAGTTCTTCTTCAGAAAAAATATTGGAAGATTCTTTACTGTAAAGTGAAGAGGTTTCTCATGGAGTAAAACCAGGAGAACCTTCACACAGTCTCAAATCCTCTGCTTTGTTTGACAGGTTTTCTTCCAGGACTTCCTTGTATTTAGCTCCATTCATCATCCCATCGACTCTCAACAAACAAGTGTTGCCAATGCATAATGCTACAATACTGTGTTTTAACAAAGAGATGGTGTTGTCAGGATTCAGTTTGGAGTGAGGGTTCTTTTCAGAGACGAGCTACGCGGAGGAGTTTGACAGCCTGACGCACCTGCAGCGGATTCCGGTAACCGGCGGCAGGCTTCTTAAGAAGCGGTGGAACCACCAGTCATCGCTCGATGGTTACCACTTCTTGGTCAGACTCAGCCTTAAGATCTCTCATAGTCCATGTCAAGTATTGTCAAGTCATTTTGTCCTTTTCTCTCTGTTACCTCACAGACCTTGATCACATTTCCCGGAGCCAAGCCTGGAACTTCGCTGGTCGGGCGCGTCTCACTGGTTGGCCCTACCAAGCCGTTCCGATCCGCTGCTGTCCCGGACCCCCGAACCTACCTGGACCCTCGTTCCCCTTCTGACGTCCTCTAGTCTCAATTCCTGAACAATCGTTTAACTGATTAACTGATTCCCAGACCCCCAAAACTTTCACTCTGCTCTCAACTGACCAGATCACCTCCTTCCACATGCTTGCTGCGTCATCTACAAGGCTTGCGGCAACAAAGGACACCAGCTCATCTGGAGATTGTATCACAGTGTCATTTCTAGTCAAAGCCTTTGAATAATATAAATACAGTAATGCTGCATTTCTGCATGAATAAATAATGTCCGGACAGAAGGAAATGTGAAAAACTGGTTTACATACGGACTCAATGAATCGGTGGAATAATACGTAGAAACTGACTGGATGCTTCGCAAATTGATTCAACTGTGTACTTTAAGTCCATATGACTGGTCTTCTAAAAACCACATTCTGATCAAACAGGCTTGTGTTTGTAATATCCCAGCTGTACAGATCAAAACCAAGCAACACATGGTCACAAATGTCAGTGTTGTACATTTCCAAAGAAGATAATCCCCTGCAGAGCTTTACAAGGAGATGGCTCTTATTATTAATGGTCAGAAGACACCCCACAGACAAAACACAGAGTGGAAAAGTGTGTGGCTTTGTGTGACTAAGTGTGTATGTGTGTGGCCTGGCTGGGAGAGACATGGCCATATGTGGAGGCCAGGCTTTGTCACAGTGAGTGCCTGTGTGATACTGGAGAGGATATGGGCGAACCTCAGCTTAATTCATCTCTTAATCCTCTGTCCCAGCATGCCATTGCATATGGCACAGTGTGGCTGGGTGTGACGGTGGCTCTGCAAGCAACTGCACCTTTAATCTTAACTGTCACTTAAAACAAAAAAGCAACAATTGTGAGGGAGGACGCAGAATTAATCCATCTAAGCAGACAGTGAGATGGGAAGTGACAAGCATAGCCGACTTTCGAAGGCTTGCACAACTTGACGGAAGATAACGGATGCATGTCTGAATGTGTATACGCATGTGAGCGTGTCTATCTCCAAACAAGGAGCAGGCCTTGGGGAGACATCAGCTCTGTCTAATCTCCGACTGCGAGACATTGTCACTAACAAACACTGAATCATACAAAACATGTCACTGAGCCAGGG
The DNA here is from genome assembly GCF_001444195.1 of Xiphophorus couchianus. Classification (NCBI taxonomy): domain Eukaryota; kingdom Metazoa; phylum Chordata; class Actinopteri; order Cyprinodontiformes; family Poeciliidae; genus Xiphophorus; species Xiphophorus couchianus. The sequence continues at coordinate 14,057,459 of NC_040244.1, read as the reverse complement.
GTACGGGCAGGCTCATCTGCAATGTGTTGCGCTCTCATGCTTTGATTCAGAATGAAAGTTCTCTCTTAACGTAATGGGCTCAACATTGTACTGGGAAGGATGCAATTAGGCTTCAGATGCAGCAAAGACCCAACAGCTCTGACACAAACACAAAGACAACAAGTGGTTGGAAGGAGAGAAAATAAAACTAGTGCCAGTTTGAATTTGTTTATGAAGATGTTACATCAATTAATTGAGACTGTAGTGAAAAAGCACATGTACAATACTTCAAAGAATGACCCTTCAGGCACCATCTTTTACTGTTTTCTCTTATTTAAACACTTTATTTATTTATTTATTTTTTTATTTTTTCTCCAAAGAGTTTTTGCAGCGGCTAGTGGCTCGTATTTTTTCTACAGTAGGCAGACAGGAAGGAGGGTGAGGAGAAGACATGCGGCAAAGGTCGTCGGGACCGGGAGTCGAACCCGCGACGTCCGCGTCGAGGACTAAGGCCTCCAAACGTAGGGCGTGCTAACCCCCTGCGCCACCACAGCACGCCCCTTATTTAAACACTTTAAATTGTGAGTAGAGACTCAACTTGCCTGGGCTATGACTTTTATGCCATGCGTTCAAGTAATTTTTAGTGTCTCTTGGTAGTGGAACAAGTGGTAAAGCACTGGGTGTACTGTCTAGAACACAGTTATTGAACACAAGTCTTTGAGAGGTACTACCTCTCAAGGACGCTTCACTGCTTCAACACACTTGACTCAAATGATTCAAAAGTCAGTCATTTGATTCAACTGTGTGGAGCCAGAATGTAGGAAAAAAGTTGCAGGACAGAAGGTTTTGAGGACTGGGATTGGAGGGCACTGGTCTAGCATGGTCCCAGAGAAATCCACTTTTGGTGGATCAGCTGTGTAAAAGGCAATTTGCTAGATGGCTCAACAAGGTCACCAGAAACAGGGTGTAACTATAAATCCAGCTCAGAAGACAAGTCAGTACTGAGCATTGAGTCTATTAATCGTTTTGAAATTGTCTCGGAAATACAGAGTATCCTAACAGTTTGATTAGGTGAACTGACTTTCTATGGATTAAGATTCCAAAATTATTTGTGGAAAATAATTATCAAAAGAAAATGCAGCTTGGGAAAATGAGATACCTAGGTGCAGTGGTACTTGACACGCCATTGGCTGGTGATTATAAAGCAGCCAATCCAGAAGTGGAATTTATTTTCCTTGGCACTCATTGGCTATACCCTCAAAAGCAAAAATAGTAGATGTTAGCTTCACCAGTAGTGCATATTAATGAATGCTAAGGTTTTTTTTTTACCCCTCCAGGGGGTATTTTTGTGGGCTCTAGTGTCCCTTATATGACAGTGGGCTGACAGGAAACGGGGAAGAAGAGGGGAGAAGACATGCGGCAAAGGTCGTCGGGTCCGGGAGTCGAACCCGCGACAGCCGCGTCGAGGACTCAAGGCCTCCAAATACGGGTCGTGCTAACCGCTACGCCACCACGGCACACCCCAATGAATGTTAAGGTTTACATAGTGTTTCAACTATTAAAATAGGCAGTCATAAACTTTTTCAAAGGCGTTGTTAGCTACTTTTAGCTATTTGCAGGCTGTGAGGGCACTAAGGTCCCTAACCAATTTAAGAATTTTAGATCTTGAACAAGGGAGGATAAAATGGGTTCTTGTCTAGGTAAATGTCACAATATTTCTCGTCAAAGTGAAGTCTGCCTTACAAAATGGCATCCAATTACTGTCTGCCGTTACGCTCCTGTACATTAGACAGCATTACCAATGCTGCACGAGGATGCTGCAGTCTCATGAAACTACTGGGCCTCAAGCAAACCCAAAACACCCAATCAAACTCTGTCAAGTGTTGGAGCTGGTGGAGTCAGTCTGCTTCTGAACTCATGAACTCTCTGCCTCCCAAGTTCCTGAACTAAAGGGAATCCACGTTCAGATGAGAGGCTTTACCAGTCTTATCGATCTTTCTTGTTTGGATTATAGGAGCAGGACTACTGACATGACACTTGTGAAAGAGATTTGAGAGGGTAAGCTGAACCGAGACTGTAAGGATGAGAAAAGTAACGAGAATATCTTCATCCTGTTCAAAGTCCAGGTCATGTACTTAGTAAATGGGTGAAAAGTTCAACGTGAACAGTTCAGACGTAGTATTTGACTTCTCCTAACAAGTGACACCTTATTTTAAAAGTCAAAGTCACTCTTTAGAAAGCCCCAGCTTTAAGCTAAATCCCATCTACATCAAACCAAAGGCTGCAGTTCCACTCTGTCACAATCAGAGGTCAAATGGATGAGAAATGGGGGGGGGAGCAGTACTAAAGAGTAGCAAACTCTCCAGTGGTTTCACAAAAGCTATTTTTCATCTTAATGCTTTTCCAGTCCATTAATGTAGTACCCATAAAGCTAATTTAAGTGAAAATGAGAGACTGAAACAGAAAGACAAGTAGGTGGAGAAAAGGCATTGTTATGCCTTTTCCCCATGATGAGCTAGGACTTCTCTTCATTCCTTTAGCACTCATACCATGCTGAAATACTCCAGTGGATAAAACTACTTTCATCCGGCTCCAAAGGAGCCGGGAGAAAATCAAAAGGGCTGTAAATGTTTTGGCATCAGGGTGGTATTTAAACTCAGCATCTCAGGACAGGAAAAGTTGTTAACTGGTCATCCAATCTGAACAGAAACTCCTGCAGCCAGTTTCACTAAATAAACTATATGCAGAACAATGTAAATCATTCACAGGTCAGACTCCAAGTCCGTGTGAGGCAAATATCCATTAACTGACAAGATGTAAATTTGAAAACAAGTGTATCCTTACTTTTACACCATCTGTGAATAACCAAATTAAATAAAGAGATTTGGTACTCTAATTATCTAATTACACCCAGAAGCATCAAAATGCTTAAGTAATGCTGAAATTCTTCAAAATTAAACAGTAAACTTCTCAGGCTGCAAGTCAACAGTTTTTCAGCTATAATGAATGAGGCCAGACACAGACTGCTTCCATTAAAACCTGTCCGACACTTAGTAATTCAGAGAGCTAAAGAAAAACCAACATTTACATAAAGTAAGGACAGGCCACATGGTGTAGTGATGTGAAATGTGTAACTTGGATAAATGCCCACTTTCTGTTTTAATCAGGAAACACTTCTTGGAGATTCATTTGTTCTGCTTCTATTCTACCGTGTTAAAATCAAAACAGCCATTCTGGAACTATCCATCCCTAAATAATACAATGATATTACACATGTGGATGTAAGCTATTACGTTTAAGTCAGAATGCATACAATAGTGCCTTTTGCGCCATTCTTAATACAGGACACATTTGAGCACATGAATGGTTGCTGACTGGTGTTGACAGGAAGGTTTTGTCCTCTCCGAGTTACTCTGTATTTAGCTCCATCCATCCCCCACCTGCTACCCTGTCCCTCCTAAAGAAAAGCATTCCCACAGCATGACGCCACCACCACAATGTTACACCCAGAGGATGATGTGTTCAGGGTACGCCAAAAAAGTTCTTCTTAAAAGTGTACCTTCCTCCACTTTACAGGCCAGGACAAGGTTTACTCATGGAAAAAGCTCTGCTTTGAGCAAAGTATCACTGAAGATAACTTCTGCTCAGATGTAATCATTTCTGATATTTTGTCATTTTCAAGGGAACATTCTGTATCTGGCTCTAACAGAGCTTCTCTTCCCTCTTCCATCAGTAGTTAATAAATCAGCCACGTCACCCAAAGTCAAAAAGCAAACAGCTCTCACCTTCCACGTGTTCCAGCAGGCGTGCTTTCTGTATATTTATGGCTGAAATGGGCTGATAAACAACCAACAGCATGACTGGGTGACATTAAAGCTGCACAGGTAGGATTTAATGGTAGAGGGCAGAACGCAGGGTCAGATCAGGTCGCTTGTTTTGCAGCACATAAATATTAATCGAAATGAAAAGTGACCTTGATGATTTAACTTCATTTTCAGCGAGAGGACGGGTGTAGCTGCCGAACAGCTTGGCTGCAGTGTGGGACGGCCTCTCTTATCCACTGCCAACGGATCCGGAGGCCAGAGGGGACTTGAGACGCTTTTGGAGGACTTTTTTCCCCCTCAGCAGCAGCTTTTTTGGAAAGAGGCAGATGTAAACAATTACTGAACAAAACAGCCATGATGGGAAAGGAAAAAAAGAGAGCGGGATTAACAGTTTCTTCTGCCATGTTTCAGGACCATGGAAACATAAAATTATTGGCAATTACCTTGTTTTGTATGAGAACTTTCATCTGAGGAAAGCGATTGCTCTCGCTCATTCACTGTTTTACATGGCAACAAAACGGTGTTTTTTGTTGCTCTTATGTCACAGAGTTTCAAATATAAAGGATGAGAAACAATCAGACTTTACTAAAAAATGCACAGCTCCAGCTGAAGGATAAGTTGACAACTTCAATAAAAAAAAAATACAATATGTGTATATAAAATCTAGACCTGAGTGAAGTTGGTCTAGATCAGGGGTGGGCAATCCTGGTCCTCGAGGGCCGGTGTCCTGCAACTCTTGACTGTCTCCCTGGTCCAACACACTTGAATCCAATAGTTGAATCACCTCTTAAGTGCAGTCAAGTTCTCCAGAGTCCCGTTAATGACCTCATTATTTGACTCAGGTGTGTTGGAGTAGAGATACATCTAAAAGTTGCAGGAGACCGGCCCTCGAGGACCAGGATTGCCCACCCCTGGTCTAGATTCTTCAAATCAGACAAAATTGGTGTCAATCAACTCAACTATGTGCTGGTTTGAGCAGCAAACATGTTTGTTGTGTGCTGCTTTGGCTTTGAAGACATTATTGAATGATTAAAGGTCAAAAGGTCAACCAGTCCCCCCACTTTTACTAAATCAAAATTACCTTTAAACTTTCATTAATATTTTCAAAGCCAAAGCAGTACAAAAACATTTTTGCTGCATAAACGTAGTCGAGTTGATTGACACCAATTTTGTCCGATTTGAAGAAGGTACAGTGGGCTGGTTGACCTTTCATGACCTCTGCAAACATTTCTTAATATATTTAAATGATAGCGACACATACAGAAATGTTTGCTGCACAAACCAGCACAAATGTTTGACACCAATTTGGTCTGATTTGATGAAGGTTACTAAGCTCAGGTCAAATCTAGTGGAACCAACATAACTAATCCATTTGATTAACAAAAAATACTCAAATAGAAAAAATGGATACATAGTTTTCCAAATTAACCAAAAAAAATTTTTTTTAGAGACTAGTATATGTTTCCTCTTAAGACTCTTAAGAGTCACCTAATTAAATATGTAGACCACCTGTGTGACTTTAGTGAAACATGGTGGGGATATTGTTCTTCAGTAAGGATGCTACTAACCTGTTTCAATGGCTGGCCTGGAAAACTGCTGCTTACAAATGCTTTACGTCCAATATGACTAAGCTCGAGTTATTTTATGAAGAAAAAAAGGCAAAAATCGTTTGGCTGTAAAGCTGACAGAAACATAACTGAAAGATTTCCCGCTGTAATTGCAGTGAAAGGTGGTTCAGCATTTACTTCGTTTTCACACACTGTGCATGATTTATCACCCACCTACACACTACTTTGGGCTGGATTATCATAAAAATCCAACAAACACATGGAAGTTTGTGGCTGTAAAGTGACAGAAGGTGAAAAAAGGTGAAGGGGTGAGAATAATTTAGCACCTCAGAGGACACCTGTACATGTTTCAATAGTTTTGATCGCCAAAGTCAATCCTTTCTGGTTGTATGTGTTAGCATCGCAGGCCAGGACCAATATATAAAGAGGCTTGTGGCCAACTGCTTTAAAGGTAATCAGCGCAACACTATAGCTGCTAGTATTTGCCTTTCCTAAGCTCTACACACATAGTCAACGTTCCTTAAATAGACAGAAGTTATAAAATTCTAAAAAAAAAAAACAACAACAAAAAAAAAAAGGAAAAAAATAAAAGACATTTCTTTCATCTCCCTAACTGGCTGCTGAGCACAACACGCTCCTAGAATAGATTTTTGGTAACGACTGCACACGCTGCCTGAATAATTCATTCCTCCTTTCCTCAGCAGCAGCAGGATGGGAAGTTTCTGCTAAGAATACAATCTCTAGTAAACACCAACTCTTTCATATGTGCATATTTAAAGAAATGCGAATAGGGGCAGCTTTATAGGGTACAAATGTTTCCTGGCATTTTGGCAGCTCCAAGTCTGGATAATGTGAAAACAGGAAAAGCAAGCAAAAAAAGGGAGGGAAAAAAGTCAAATGGCTACTGGAAATGTGCTTCTAAATTCAAGCTTTCCAGAAGGCAATCTGCTTGAACCAACATCAACCAAAAGCAGAAAAACGCCCAGGTGAAACTGAAGAGTATCAACAGAAAGAGTTGCTGTGTCATAGCAGAAGCTGGAGAAGACTGTTGCTTTGTTTCAGTGCCAAGCTGGACTAGAGCCAGGCATGTTTCTTAAAAACCTTGTGATGATTTGACAGGTACCTCGTCTGACGAGTCTTGTATCTTGTATAATCTTAAGACTCTCCAAACAATCTAGTCTTGTAAACAAACTGCAATTTGACACAACATTCAAAGATTAAACTACTTCCTTTGAGAGTGGGCGAGCGGCCAAGTTTCAGGTTTCAAGGTTTACACGGCGTAAGGTATGTGGTTTGGTTGGTCTATACCGATTGTTCTGAAAGTGTGGCACTTCACCTGCTTGTGGTTGAACTTGCAGCAAAGTTTCTGTTTTCATGAAGTATTAATGTGGTTTGTTAGTGTGATTTCCTAAGATGCACATCTTAAAATGGGCAGATAAACAGTTTTTAGAGCAGATATCACTAATCTGATATGGCAAGGCAGCCATATGAAAACCTTCAGTTTCATCACCTGAGACTACAACATTAGTTATCATTTCTGTTCATTTTACAATTTGAAATTTGGAAATTGACAACTTTCCAGGAGGAATGTTGATGCTAAAACGATAACTTACAAAGCTAGTTGTAAGTTTCTAGATTTCTCTGTTTTGAAATCTATGAGAATGTGGTGGCAGCAGGACCACTTAATATTTACTTGATTGAGGTCAAAACTGACAAGATGGACCACCTGGAAGAAATTCTAAAGTTTACATTATTTCAGGATACTCACTTGAACCTGCTGAACAGAACCAACATGTTTTATGAGTCGGTTGAAAATAGCAGCTTTCAAATTATGAGAATCAACTGGAAAAATGTCAACAAAGTCAAAATCCTCATCTCAGCCAAAGACTAGTCTTGATTAAATCACCTTTACTTTATTCCTGATGTTTAGTAATAGATAATTTTTTGGAATGTGAACTTAATGTGGATGCCCAGCCTTAGTCACTATCTAGGTAATTTTAAACATTCCTAACAGCAATAAATTGGTCCCAATTTTCTTAATTTTGAGATTGGCTTTTAGCTGATATTTACATGTGAAACCAATCTGTTCCACAGATTGTATCTACTTTTGCAAATGTCTGACAATCTGTCACTGGTCCATTGTGTTCTGCCATAATTGAGGGTTGAGCGGCAGATCAACCCAACAGGTCACATCTCCACGTGTGCGGTTGACAATAATCACCTCACTGTGGCAGTAGAATCTATTCGCCTTAATCACAGAACATATTTCTGGTTTTCATTATCAGAATCTCAAGTTTTAAAAAATAAAATAAAATTTCCCCCTGTATGATGGAAAATGTGTCTGGTAGTAAACTGAAAATAGGTGCATTGGCATAACTTGGGTGCATTGGCAGGATGTTGATCTACATCATAGGGAAAATCAACATGAAAATTGTTCACAGACCGAAAATCAATCCATTTCTTCACCCCTCTCCAAAACAGTTTAATGACAGAAGGACATTCCAAACAGTTTTTATGGCTAACCAATGATCTCTGATCACATGTGCTGTCTTTGGTAAAATCATGCCACAAAAAGGGACTCCTACTTGCAGGGTAAATAGTTGTTTTTTTTTGCAGGGGATGCAGGCAAACAGGCACTGATATAACTCCCTGACACAGGCTTGTGTGGTCTGAGGAGAATTTCCTTTGGTGGTTGACAAAAAGCAGAAATCTGCAGAACTGAATGGGTTTCTAAGTAGTTCAGGTAATTATGTGGGAATACATGTGAAAGAGCTCAACTCATAACCTTAAGCCTAAACCTGAACTTTGACAGGAAGACATGAGATGGATGAATTTTGCTTTGCATGCGAGTCTCAAATGCATGTGCAGATTTGCATTATTTGAGTCTCTGCAGAAACCAAAAACTTAATGCAGTCATTGTTCAGGAATCTACAACCGAGGCTTTCTGCTGTTATTACACGGAACCCAGAAATATATTAGAATTTTAACCATAATTGTTTTCTTCTCTTCGCTGACATGAGAAAATCTTCTCAATTTATGTAATCGGAGCCTTCACTTGAGCGTCCGTGTTTCTGAAATGTTCAAGCAGCTTACAACACCGTGCAGTTGCCAATCGGTAATGAAGAACAAAAGCAGCACATCTGCTGTGGCTTTGGTGAAGGAGCACCAAGAAATCCTCAAAGCAAACTCCGAACTTTTATAGTATCTATAAAAAGACCGCACTTGGTGCTGGGATAAAAAACAAGACAGGGGGGAGAAAAAAAAGTCATAATAATAATATGGGTAAACAAAATTTGCTGGCTGTACAGAAATGCACTCAAATAAAAGTTTGTGCGCTGAAATAATAAGAGGACAGCGGAGTGGAACTAATCCACATGAACCTCCAGCTGATTTATCACAGAGACAATACTCTTATTATTATTATTATAAGTTCTTGAAAGGAGAAAAACATATAAACGAGCCAAAAGTCTTGGCATCACAAAGCACCAATTGTCAGCTCTGAAATGAGCCGGTTCTCAGAACATAGAATACATTCGTGGAGATGTGACTTTGTCCTGCCAGGGAAGTCAAAGAGCTGCAAAGAAAATAGTGATAAAATAATACAAACTCAAGAGATAAGAGACAAATAGTCTTTGGGATCAAAAGGAATCAGAAAGAAAATGACAGAGTGGGTGAACAGTCCCTTATCTCTGTAAGTTATGCCTAGGATAGTAGAACTAAGTGGTAAAGAAAGTCATATTTAACAAGATGGAACAACCTCTATGAAAAACTCTTGATATTTCTGATTGGATAAAGACACATAATGGTCTTGACAGAATCTTCTTGCATATCAGTAAGACAGTAAGTACTCTGAGACGTGACAGGATCGTAAAAGTTTCTGAAGGGTTTTGAGAATCCACAACAATGGAGGTGGGTTTAACATCGAAGAGGCAGATTATTTGGGGCCTGGCTAGAGTTGCCAATTGGAAATGTAATAAAACCAGATCCAACTGGCAGCTAACTGAAGCATTGTAGTAGCACCTAGACATAGCCCATATTTAGCAATGTTTAACAATGTACATGTATTAAGACTACTGTGGGGAACTGTCTATGTTGTCCAAGTAACCTCTTCTTGGGTGAATGTTTGCAGGAAAAAACAAAATGCTGTCCTCAGTTTTAAAAGATATTTCAATTTTCAATGTTCTAGTAGGTTGTGAGGGTGGCAGAATGTTGTTTTAACACTTTAATGGAGCAATGTGATTAAGCCAGTACTGTTCAGAATCTACAGGGAAAGCAAATAGCTGTGTGGTGAAGATACAAGCTTAACACAATTGTTTAAGGCTGCTGGATAGGGTTAGGGTTACAATTAAAGAACCGTTTGAAGGTTTGTCTGGGAAGCAGATGAGTCTCTTCAATGAAAACCCAATGAAGATGTTTACAGGCAAACATGTTGACAATCTTTACTGTCAGTAGTCATACTCCCACAATATGCACCAAACACCTAAAGTCGTCTGTTTTCTGCAACATCTAAGATGAAACGTTGAAGCAGATCTGCTCCATCAATAGGAAGTCAAACATTCATCTTCACAGAGAAAGAATAACTTGATAAACCCAGAAAGTCAGGCTAGCCATGCAACACAATGCAAACATCACAGCAGAAATGGCATTTAATGGTATGTAAGACTTTGTTAAAACGTACAACCCTGTGCAACCTAAACGATTGTGTAAATGAGAAAAAAGGCACAACTAATTCATCTGCTTGGAAATTACCAAGACATTTGGAGCAAATTTGTGATCAGACCGGTTGGTTGAGAATCACTGGTGTATAAAACAAATACACTCAAGCAATTAGGGGTGACCAAAGAATTTGCTGTGTCATATAAAATTAGGCCTTAGTAATTCGCCAAACAACCATTGTTGGCAGCTGGTAGAAGCACGGAGCCGTACTGGGAAAACCACCACCAGCTAAACAGGCCTTGTTGATAGGATAGGGCATAACTTGAAAGGCTTTTGGTTTGGCAGGGAAGCACACAAAGTTGAGAGTTGGAAAGCAGAAATGAATCCCGGCACGCCGCTGCCTCCAACCTCATGCTGCATTAGGGGAACAAGGGGCCTCTAGCAGTAAATCTTATCCCGGAGCAGGCCCGTGTCTCCATTCCTCATCCCTGCTTAGTCCATTCCCTAGCAGAACGGCATGCTAATGCTGCACATGGCCGAGCCTTTGGTGTTATATGGTGTCACTAACACAAAGTTATGCCTCTGTATGCAACGTGTGAGGTCAGCCTCTGCAGAGCAGCGAATACAGAACGAATTGCAAAAGGTATCACTTGTGTGTCTTTGAGCTATTCCAGTTGTCATGTCCCGGCACTTCCATTTTCTCACGCTGCCACAAGTCACATCCATTCACAATTTTGTTTTCACAGCTTTGGCTCCATAATTCTTCAAATTGCTGGCTAGATCTGTCTTTCTGCTGTCTTATGAAACTCTCTGCCAACTCTGTCACCAACGTCTAGGCTCCAGGGCCTTGTCCTAGTTTCCACCTTCATTCACAACGCTGGTTTTCCAAGATGCTTTATTGTCCCATTCATGCACTGACAAGCAGTACTGTTTACCCTTAATTTATCTCTCCTTTTAAAATTAATGTTCACTTGACACTATCATTCACACTCCATAAACATTTTCACCATTTGTCAGATTAAATCCTCAAACTCCAACGTGATGGACCATTGCAAAGTAGAAGTAGAAGCTAAAATTTTGCCCATTGCTCTTTTCAAGCTTGTATATGATCAAACAAATTAATGGAGAGCATTAACAAACAAGTCTTGGCACATATTTTGAACTGCAGTTTTGGTCTGAAATTGGACTGGGCCATTCTAGCACATGGTTAAGTTTCATGTTCTCTGGTAATTGTCTGGGGTCTTCGCTGAACAGCTGGGTTTAGACGCAATGTGAGCTACATTAGATGACTTCTGAAAATAATTGGTGGAACTTGGTGATTTTATTTAGAAGTAGCAGAGTAGGAGGGACTATAAATAAATCCTTGAGTTGCACAGCCAAGGTTAACAAGAAAAAAAACTCTGTTCTGAAAAATGTAACTAAACAACTTGTTCTCCTTTTGACTTGTGTAAAAGACAAAAGGTTGTCATTTGGCTTGTGTGGACTCAGTGCAAGCGAACACTGCTAGCTTTGCTATAAATTTTAACAAGTGTGGGAATTGCGTTCAAACCTGCCAACTCCACACTGGAGCAAAGCAGTGTAACTGCATGAGTGTTGCAGTTTTCTCACACTTATGTAACAGTAATCTTCTGAGTAACTATTCTTTATAGTGTATTTAGATTGATACACAAAAGGAGTTCTGCCTTTGTGCAGAACAAAATAAAACCGCAAATCTCTACTCAAAGGGCAGTTAAATTAATTGATTTACAGGAGGTTAAATAGCAAACATGTAAAAACAGTAAAAAAAAACCAAAATCTTTTGGTTCTTGCACTAAGCAAATTCAGCCTGAAAAAGGTGTCAGAAGTCTTTTCATAATGGGCTTGTCTTTATCTTTCTTCTACTTTAAAACTTCCCGATTCACACCAAATTTAAACTATATTATAACAGTAAAGACTATCAGGAGAGACGGTCTTTGTAGGGTCATGGTAATGTGCAGTGGGAAGTTAGGGTCAGGGTAACGGGTTTGGTATTGCCGAGGCTTCATCAGGCAATTTAAAGCAGGTGCATGGAGGCAGCTGAAACAAATGGAAACATCGTTGATGGGAACAAACCCAAAACCACGTTTAATTCCCTTGTGCATAAAAATATGTACATTCTTTACCTTGACCCCAACCCACTACAGTCCAGTCAGCAGATGCAAAAGACAGAGGCACTTAGTGCCAAGCTAAGTCAAAACCAATGAGAATTGTACAGAAAGTTGTTTTACTTGTCTATTTTCATTATGCTGAAAAGGAAAAGATACAATGCAGTTTCTTCAGCATTCACTCTGTGATTAACGATGCAGCCTCTGAAACCTCTAATGTAAAAATCTAAAGACAACCACCTCTTCCCCACCCAAAATAACAGTACAGACTTGAATTTCATGACTGTAGTTTTATGATGCGATGACCAGGAAAGCAAAGAAAAACAATAATAAACGATCCATTAGGCAAGAACTATTTAAAAAGGAGGTTTATAGAGTTACAAATATTGCAAAATGACAATTACTTACATTTTATTGCATCATGTTAGTTTGTAATGCAAACATGATGCAATAAAATCAGACTTGTGGGTCAAATTCTTGTTCCACTATACTTTCTATACTTTCAACTAATTAATACATATCAAGAAATACTACCTGTTGAGGAGAAAGTATGGGTCAGAATAGTTACAACCTAACTAACTGAGTTCTAAAACAATTTGTGTGATCTTCTTAATAACTAGATTATTTTAAAAATTAATTTAAAATTGGGTTGCGCACTAATTAAGATGAAATTAAGCATCTTTTAGCAGCCTAACACATTTCCTATTGAAATATATTAATTAAAATGCATGAAGAAAAAATGTTGGGAAACTGTTTAATTTAACATTCATATTGTGTTTCATTATTACACTAGGACTCAGCAGCCTTCAATGTAAAGGAGGTTTTCTAGATATGCTGCCATGTTTGAAAGGTTGTGCAGATCATGGAGATTGCAGGGCGGTCTTCATCTGCTTACAGACTGTTCAACATCATTCACACAGGGGGCTTTGATGGCCGCTACTATTAGTGATAATCTTTTATTTTAACAACGTTACTAGCAGTCAACGGGTTAATGTAATTGCATTCTGTGGCGTTGTAAAGAAGCAGAAAGACAAAAAGAATCCTGTGTTTTAGCTTTTCAGTCTACAGCTCGGGGAGAAAGACAATTAATCAAGGAAATGAAGAAGCTTTTTGAGCAAATGGAAGAAATCAGAGAGAATTCTGCTGCTGGAGGCTGATTGAAAACAGAGAGATATATTGAAATTGGATTCCACAACTGACACCTTTTGTTTTTCTAATATTTGTTTTTATTTATTAACTGATAAATTCCTAAAAAAAAAAAAACTCACTAAAAAGAGGTCAAATTCAGCGTAAATGGACAGTCTTCTTATCCCAGTTTCTTCTGCTAAAGATGAACTGGCCCCAGTATCTGTCGCGCACACAACCCTTCCATCACCACTTACTTTCCTCACCTATAATGGCTCTGGTCTGCCAGGCAGTGCTTATTGGTCGATGAAACGACTCCCAACTCCGCTGAAATGATTGAACTGCTCTACAGTTAGTCTGGCCCACAGCCTGTGACACTTCTGTAGCCGGGGTTGAGCCTTTAATCCCCCCTGAAGCCACACACAGGGAAATGGTTATCAAATCTTTTCTACTGCTGCCTTTTAAATCAATATGGATTTCACTAATTACAATTAGCACCTCGTGTGCTGCTTCAATTAGCAGGTCTGCTTCTCAGAAAGCAGCTTTGAGGTCGCTGCCTGCTCTAACCGAGCTCTCCGCTCCTGCAGCCAGCGTCGCATTCACAGGTGCAGAACAATTCAATAACTTTGCTCAGTGAAGAGGAACAGCAAAGCAAATTGACTTCAGGCAGGTGAAGAGAACGTGTCAAAACCGAATTTATGTTGCAGCCCCAAAGCCTAAAGGTGAGCTAAAAGAAGGAGCAAGTGTGAAGTTGGACAGGAAAAGGAAAGTCACTGCAACAGGTGGGGTCAATGTACTAGAGTCAGAGTCGGGTGTTGAGGGCAACTAGTTTCAAAAGTTAGATTTTCTGCACTCTGTTCCTGACTTTGTACTTAATTGTGCAAATTTCTTTTGCATACATAGGAGTGGTTGATGTTCTTTTAATTCATCTACCAATGATTTGACTGTTTATCTACTATGATCAGTACATCTATAAAAGCAGAATATATTCACTCTTGTCAAACCATGACTGAATTATTCTACACTGATCATGTATTCATTAAAACAATTAGTGAAATGTTTATTTGTGAAATTACAACAGAAAAAGAAAAAGAAATACAGATTCTTAGTCGTCTCTAAAATATTGCTGAACTTTTTTTGTTAATCTTTTTAATAAGTTCCACATTACACAAAATTTACTAGCTTTTGGTATTCAAGCAAAAACTGCAACTGGGGATTCATCAGAACTAGTTGCACAGAAAAAAACAACTTTGCTTCCCCTCAGTCACAGATAAGATTTTGTATTTCTTGTATTACAATAATAATTATATGAGCCTAGAAATGTATTCCAGGATGGTGATAATGAGATCTTGTATTTCTCACGGCTTACACTGCCAAAATCAGCGAGCGTAACAAGTGTGGGCATGGAGATAATCCTGTGTTCTCCGGGGTTCTGGGTACGCCAGCGCTGCTGAGGACACGGATCGCAGCTTTATGACTGGTATGTATGAGGTGAGAGAGTTAATCTGATTGGGGATAGGGGGTTTTGACCAATGCAAGCCCTCTTCCCTAACCCGTCAATATACAACGTGCAAATAGTTGTAGAAGGTTTATCTTCTAGTAGCATTGTTCTAGCACACGTCCCTTAATTGACTTGCAGTACAGAGCTCATCCCGTCCCTCTGGAGATCATGAACACTGATTCTCCAGTTTAATTTTCCAGCTATCTTTGACTTTTGTTCTGCGCTCCCCCATGCAATTCTCTCTCTTCTTTCTGCTTGCCAATCCAATTAGCTATCCCAAAGTTCAAGCACTGAATAATGATAAATGGCACAAAAAACAACAAACGCGATTGTGATCAAACACAAACAAGCTTTCTGATGGAGCCAAGCTCATCATTTTTCACTATGTGCGTTCCAAGCGGGCCAGACTGGGTTGGTGTGTGTTTGTGGTGCAGTTATTATGTTATCTCATCAGTTCAAACAGGCTGAACGCTGCTCGTTTCTCATTTCGACATGGAGCTGATAGAGATCAGCGCATTGGTGGCGTGTAGCTTCTCGTCACTCCGACCGCACAGGCTGAACGTGCACACAAGCCACAAGCAGCCGAGGAGTAGACAAGGCACAAATCCACAACTTTGAGAATTCACTTTCTCATATTACCATTTCGTTAAATGTATTTTACTGGGATTTTAAGTAATTGCAACTCGTTTTTTTCCGAGCTATAATTCGAATCAGTCAAAAAAATGTGTGGTGAAGAGGAAAAGACATAAGTTGCACAAGACTGTATGTTGAATTTATTTAGAAATTGTCAAACATGAGGGAGTCCTCGTCCATATTGGTGAAATTGTCTGATAACACATGTTCAGTTATCTGCTTTTCAATGAATTCACAGAAACTGTCAACACTAGCTTCTAAGATTGCTGGTAGTTTCTGACACGGATATCAGTGCTGTGAGGGTTCATTCACAACAGCCCTGTTTATTCCGCTTTAGCCAATAAACAGGGCTGTTGTGAATGAACCCTCACAGCACTGACATGCAAAATGTTTACGATTTTGCAGCCACTCTGACCAGAGTAGCTTCTTCCAGATGTTTTCCTTACATGATTCATCGCAAACTGAAAATAGGACTTTTTGAGCTTTCTTTCAACAATAGCTTTTGCCTTACATCCCACTATAAAGGCTAAATTTATGTGGAGAATGACTAATAGATGTCTTGTCAGACCCCACCCCCCACCCCCTACCACCACCACCATAGTTATCATTTACCCCCTAGCTTCTTTTTCGTTGCCTATTTTTCTTCTACTCCAGAGTTATGCATCGCTATGTTGGTCTCTCATCTAAAATCCCAATAAAGTACATGAGGATTTGCGGGTCGTGATGTGACAAAACGTCTACAAATCCAAGGGATATGAATACTTTGCAAGACTCCATAGAACCACAAGCCTAAAAGCAGCTGCATTTAACAGAACGTGAGCAAAATGAGTCACTGTCAAGATCGTAACACAACAAAAAGAAAAAAAAAAAGGGCCATCAATTATTTGTGTTTTCCTCTCAGTGCAGAGCCCTGACAGCAGGCCCGGCCTCCTAATTCCACGTTTCAGCCGTCTAATGCATGTGTTCAGCAGTATGACAGATTGACCTTGATTCACAATACCAAAAAGGTAGCAATTATGCAAGGAGCAAAAACCACGGTAGCGCGCGCTTCGCTTCCAACTCTTTCTTTGATTAATAGCGTCCTTGTTTGGCTTCGCTCTGCGCTGATCGGATTTACAACGGTGTGTAATTGATGGGTGAAGGTCTACTGTGAAACAAACCTCGGGACAGGATTTCCTCCCGAGCTGCTGGCGCGAAAAGAAGCAGAGAGGTTTTGAGTGGAGTAAAAGCCAAACCATCTGCTGGTGAAATGAGCAGAAGATTTGTGGAGATTTTGTGAGAGGTGAATCTCAGGTCCTTCGTCTTTTAAGCAGCTCTGAGATTGGAAGACAGATCGAAGACGGAGCTGAGGAAGAGAAAGAGGTGAGCTAAGTGTATTTATCGGAGGACAATGGCTCCATAGAGTGCGAACAAAGACTCTTTCACACACCTGAATGTGTGCCTTGGGTTGAGATTAGATCATAAATTAGGAGATAGAGCAGAAGTGAGGTGAAGACTGAGGGAGCAGGGGCAGGGATGAGGGAACAAAAGGGGTCTACAAGGCGCTGAAGGAGAGAATGTTTTTGTAGACGGCTTGACACTCTTTGAAAACAGTAGGCAGGGCAACTTGTGAAGACAAGAAATACCCCGAGGGTCGAACATGTGTTCCTGCTGAGAGCATTGTGCCTTGGTTGGGAAAAAAAACAAAAAAACAAAAAAAACAGAAGCACAGTGGAAAAGAAAACCACAAAGATGAACAGATAGTTTGTATCATCTTTGTGGAGGGAGTTGGCCTTCAGGTTTAAATAATAAATGCGCTGCTCAGGTGATTTATGGTTGAAATCTAAGTGCTGCGGTTTCTGTGAATTCACTTTTTATTGCTTCCACTCGGCTACTGCAGAAAGCCTTCATGGCGCAAGAGTTCTCAACTTAGATGCTTAGAAACTTTCTGAACGTTTGACAAAAAATTTATAAGTTTAGGCTCTGAAACCTTTACTCGACCATCACACCCTGGTTCCTTGGGGTGGGCGTCTGCAACCTGCGTCTCCAAAGCCACAAGTGGCTCTTCGGCGCTTCAACATGTTCTTTTAATAACTTTGGCCAAAAATAGAAAAGAACCAATCTATGTCTTTAAATATTAATATGACAACAAATGCAGCTGACTTTGACTCTTAGTTTTGTAAAATTAAATTTGAATAACATTTAGCATCTGTAATGAATTTCAGTTATTAACTTAAGTTATTAGACATTCTTGCTCTTATTTTTAAAGTGGGTACTGTGTGTTTACGCAGCAGTTCTGTTCTCCACCTGTTCTCCACCTGTGATGCGATGCAACTATTGACATTTACTGTGTACCCAGAATGTAAACTGTTGACAATGTACTGATGTCCTGCACTCTACTGTGGTCAATTAGCCAAAATCAACAACAGCATTAACAATACTCAACAATTATAAAAGTCAACCCATGAGTCAAAGGCTTGTTCCCAACGATCACTTCCTGAAGTGTAACCACACAGGTAGGGGTGGAATAACAAATTTGAGTGTGATATACTATGTTGTAACACACATTGTCATCGACACGTTGTGGGTATCAACATGGTTGAATTTAGTGCTTTAATGTTACCTTCCACTAAAAACCATGTCGATGTACTGTAGCTCTTCAGCATTAAAGCAACTAATGTTACGGCAACTAACTTTTTAGCTAGCAGTGCCCACTAATGGCTGGATGCATAAAAGTTAGAGAAATACATGGCAGTAGATGGCTCAGTTAGGTTATACAGTATTTTAAGATCCAACTTCCAAATTTAGAAGTAGATTAAATCCAGCATAAGCACGGAAAATGTATCTACTGCACTTTATCTCTAGGTGAAACAAGGTCAATGTGTGTTAACTGCTAAGATTTAAGGTAAGAGACAAGACTGACCTACAGTTGCTCACTTGATTCCCATCTCTTCTCAACTATCACCAAAGCCACACAGCGCTAGAATCTCGTCAGTTCATATAAACACATGACACTTTCTATTCTGATCTCCACTGTGATTTGGGGGCCTAAAATCCACAGACTGCTGCACAAAAACCTACAAGCATGGAGGTCATGGCTACCGGATCAAAAGACTGAATTGTATTCTTCTGCTGACACCACTGAAGAGCGACGGGTTTTAGGAACTTGAGTAGAATAATAAAAGTCAGGCCCCTCCACAGCATTATTCCTCTAACCTTGGCATGAAAAATGTCCTGACTATTTGTACTGCGGTGGAGTCTGAGTGCAACCGGATCGGCAGCTGAAGCGGCAGCTCAGTGGGGAACAATGTGTGTGTTCGGAGGACTGCTCCATAACGAGGTGCGAGACTGATCGACTCAGCACTGACCAAGCTGATACGCCCCGCAGGCCAACCTCAGTGTGGCCTGAGCTTCGTCCAGGACAAACCACGAGCGACTTTGAAACGGAGGAAGCTGCTCGCAACCCATTATCAGCCCAGAATCAGAACATTTGTCTGATGTTGGATCCCTTTAATGTCCGTTACCCATGAATGGAAAGGATTTCACTCAAACCTATTCACAGAAATGTTCCGAGGTCTTCAAAAAAGAGCAAAGCACAGTAATAAATCCAGTACTTTGTCCAACCACCTACTGTTAGTGTTAGCAGATGGACGTTTTTTTGAGAAAGGACAAAGTTCACCATCTTTTATCTCTAGAGTACAACAAGAAACATGAGATTACACACCAGCAAATTTTAAGCAAAGGTTAAAAAAAGATGTGAGCTGGGGTGGAAAGGGACTAAAAACCGACCCTTGGATTCTCATGAATCGACCCGCTGTCTGGAAAAGACTACATTACAACATTTGCTTTAATGGTCTTTTACACCTTTTACTAAGCAGTATTATATTTGCTTGTAGTTTTCTTATGTGTTTTTTTCCTGTAACACCAATGTGCCATTGGGACTGGAAATGGAAATTAGTCACTTAGCTATAATCTCATGTATTTACATGCTAATATTTACTAATAAGCATTGTCCCAATTTTTAAAGTAAACTTAACTGAACAGATTTCTTTCATACTTCTCTAGTCCTTGGTTGTACTCTATTCTTTCACTCCACTTTTAAAGAGGCTTTTATCTTTGATATATTAATGTGATATTACAGTACACAAGTAATATAACAAATTAAAGTTACAATTTTTAATTATTCATCAACACCAATGCTGTAAAACAAGGTTTAACATAATCTATCAGACTTATTGTGCAAGACAAGCAGCACTGACATAAAGTGTCAAAATCATATTTAGATTCTGTTTGTTTTAAAAGGTATTTTATCTTAAATACAAAATGTATATATTTTTGTGTGGTTTGTACTGCTCTGAAAATGTTATTTTTCTTTTTCAACAAATGACATTTCTTTTGAGTCTGTATACTCCAGTTAGTAATCGATTGCCAAATTAGTTGCAGATTATTCCAATAATTGATCAGTCCAATTAGTTGTTTCAGCCTTGGTCTCAGCACTTAAAACTTTATTTTATAAAGAGTAAACTTTAAAATTTCTAGTTTTACAGAAGAAAAAAAACTCAAGGTGAAATCTTGCGTACATTTAAGTACTTTTTATAAAAGAATCACAATAATTAACTCGTCATTGCAGTTATTGTGGAAGCAAACCCCTTCGACACAGTTCATTATTCTCTCAAAGCCTCAACATCAGCTGAGCTTTACATGCAAACACCCCTGACATGCAATCAACACACCCGTCAACAGATGGCAGTGTTCTGTCTGTAATGGTGAGGGGAGTAGAGGCTCCTGTAACGATAGCTGTAACCTTGATAGAAGACTGCTGGGCTCCAAATGAGCAGCCGTCAGTGCTGTGAGACAGAGATTGGGCGGAGCAGAGCCTTCTCCCTGAAGAACTAAAGATTAACATCATTTTACATTTAGATTACAGGACTTTAGCAGCTGCTTTCATCCACTGTGACAACTGTAGTAGGCCAGTCTGCTGGTTAACCAGCTGAGTGGAAAGTGGAAGAAATATCAAGCTGTGGTGAACGGCTCGCTGGTGATTTTTAAGACTTTTCATCAAGGGAGGCATGAATTTGCTAACATTTCTGAACGTTGTTGTTGGATGAAGGAGATCTAAAAGGAAAGGAAGAGGGGCAGGAGGATTATTAGGGAAGAGTTGGGGAAGGAATGGGGAAAAAAGGGCCATAAAAAAAAGGAACATAAAGAAAGCAAGGCTGATGGTGAAGACAGGGCTAGCGATAGAAAAGGTCATCTGCCTGTTCAGCACTGCTCCTTTGACAAAGTGAGGGAAACGGTGACCTGGATAAATCCTCCTTTGTCTTTATTTACCGAGACATGGAGCATTTTATCACTTGGTTTCTAAATGGGCTCCAGTGGTGCAGAAACAATGAAGTTGAACTGTGGATGGCCAGGAAACTCTGCAGAGAATGGATGTACAGTACAAGTTCTTCGATTGCAGAGCATCGTATTAGTTGTAGACCGTCTAAGGAGAAAAGATTTTCCCCACAGCTGGTATAAAAGGGCCAGCAGGGTCCTAT
The DNA here is from genome assembly GCF_001444195.1 of Xiphophorus couchianus. Lineage (NCBI taxonomy): Eukaryota > Metazoa > Chordata > Actinopteri > Cyprinodontiformes > Poeciliidae > Xiphophorus > Xiphophorus couchianus. The sequence continues at coordinate 14,036,531 of NC_040244.1, read as the reverse complement.
AAAGATGCTTTTTGTGTTCACATAAGAGCAATATGGATACATTTTTAGTCTACCAGGTACAAATCAGTGTCTATCGAGGTCAATGTTCACAGCACATCCCTATTATTACTTATTTTGGCCTTAACGTACAGAGCCCATCTGTTAAGTTCAACAACTACACACAGAACCTTCCAAAGGCCTTCCTGTCCCTTGATGCTTATTTACATTCTGCCATATTAGTGTTAATTTCTTTTGGGGATTTTGTATTATAGACCAGCATAAATCAATGTGTATCTGTACTATACAAATGTACCAGTTCCCCTGACACAATACTTAATATGAACAACCATTGTATTTGAGGTATGTCTCTACCAGCTTTACATTATTTTTACAGTTAGATTATTATTATTTTTTTACATTTTGTTTAAAAAAAAAAGAAGCTCTAGTTGAATGGAGAACGTTAGGCCACAGATTCTCAATGGAATGTACAGTACAGACCAAAGGTTTGGACACACTTTCTCATTGAATTCAATGAGAAGGTGTGTCCAGGAGCTTCACCCCTGACCTGTTTGCTTTGTTCCTTGGCCATTAGAATACGTTTTAATATGTAAAGTTTAGGCAAATGATGAATGTATGCAGAGTTCCCAACAGAAATTTACTGCAACTACAACAACAAAATGTTCCGATTAAGAACATCTTGACATTTGGAATCAAATTTTGGAAACAGGAGCAAACAGTAGTTTTGCATCTGTGGGTAATATTGGATCCTTCACTGCAGAGCTGAGAGTGTTTTAGTCACCCAATATCTACTCAGACTGAAGCTAGAATAAGCAGCAGCCAGGCGAGCTGTCCTCCTTTAATTGAAAAAGCTTAGATCCAAGACATGTTTTTTTCTCTCTCCGTTTTACAGCATAAATAGTGAATCAAACAAGAAAAGCATGGGTGACTTGAGAAGGAATATTTTGATTCATAATTTTCTGAAGACTTTTTCTCCAGTTTTCAGTGAAATTGCTATTAGGTTGCATGTATTTTAGATGTAAGGTTTATTGGACGATAAAATCAGCCTGCTACCTCTGTCATTTAGAATAAAACAGCAACAGCAGTTTACATCACATATTAAAATGTCTAATGTTTGACTTGGGAATGTCAAATTTCCTAGCTATACCGTACAACCTTAACCTCCTTCACAACTCCTATGGTTATTTTTGGCTAATCAACCTTATCTTCTATAGTTTGCATCAGACCACTAATATTTTTCTGCATCAAAACTACTATAAACTGGTGTAAACCTATACAAAAAAGGCACTGTTGTAACTTTTGTGTTCACTAAAGTCAGACAAGGGACAGAACAAAATATGCTCTATTTGATATGTCAAGTTTACACAAGTAAACCAGATCAGGGTGCTACTTATTTAAAGTCTTCGAGGACAAAATGAAGCTGCATAGAACATCCTCACTAAGGAAACACCTGTTCGGTATCTGCAGAGCTTTAGACTATCAGGAGGCTCCAAATGAACAAACTGTTTTTTCCATTCATGGTATCTGTTCCACTTCAGGGTGTGTGCGTGTGTGTGTGTCTGTGTGTGTGGTCTAACAGGAGGGCAGACATTGACTTCTGCTGTGAACATGACACCATCCCCACATACATCTCTTTGCATTACATCTGGTTTAAATGAAACAGACAAGTATGTCGCCAGTGCACACACACGTCTAATAAATAAAGCCTCTGCACAGAGTGTCATAAATACATAAATATTGCTGCTTTAAAGTTGTGCTTTTATGTAACCAATCCCTTTGTGTGAGGAGGTGTAATAGCGTTGTCCATGTATGACTCATGTCGCTATGAAAGGTTTAACTGATCTGCAGCAACAAGGTCAAAGCCAGGTGACCTCACTGTCAGCAAGCAGATGCTCAAGATTTGGAATGCAACACATTAAGAACCTCGCTAACACACGGTTTACTCCTCTTAACAGATGGTACAAAACGATGCAACAACATTCACACCCCTTGAACTTCAGTTTGCATGTTCCAACCTATACGCACTATAAAGCAGTCTACTGATGTCTACTGATGAAAGTGCCTGATAGGACAATTCAAAGTGGTGCAAAATTGAGAAATGTAAGGAAAACAATACATGGCTGTCCTGCTATAAAGTGAACCTCTCAAGATTCTGGAGCCCTTTGTAGATTTTCTTCCAAGATTGTCCTGCAATTGCAATTAGTTCCATCCAGTGCATCTTCAACTCTGAGCAGTTTCCCTGTCCTAACTAAAGACAAGCAGTCCTCCAGAATGATGCTTACATCACTGTGCATTACCATGGGGTGGTGTGCCGAGGGTTATGTGCAATACTGGCTTTCTAACCAATACTGGTCAACTGGTGACACAGTTGACACAGCAACTGTGCGGTTGACTCAGTTGCTGTGTCAACCGCAAGACCTGTAGCCTGGTTTGTACGAGGCTACTGAGAGACCTGTAGCCTGGTACAAACCAGCCATTTATTCTACATTTTGCATCATACACAGGGTCTCAACACAATCCTGCTAGAAGCATGGATTGTGTTCAAGTTTGAAATGATTGGATTTGTTGCTAACATTTATGTATGCGCCTGCTTGATGAAGGTTACTGGAAATTGCGTGTGCTGTTATCCTTGTGGGGATTAAGGGCACAACGTATTTGCCAGCAATAAAATGTCTTAAATATTCCTCTTTCTCCAACTTTAATTGCTCAATATTTGGAAGTGTGGGCAAAAGGGACTGAACAGCTTTATTCACTTCCTCCGCTGCCATTGCCAAACTACAACCCTATCTAGGCAGAATCAACAATATTGTTTACAACTCCTTCTGTTCTCTGATTGGCCCAGGAGAAATTCAACTGGACAAGTCCAGCTCAATCCCAGACGGAGCACTGAAGGCAGATGAGAATCAAGTGGAATTGCGTAGAGGAAGGCAATGGCCTGGCCTCGTGACTTGTGGCAAGCAGTGCTTTTTTCCACCAAACATGCAGAAGTCGTGTTGGTAAATGTCCAAAGCTTGGGATATTGTTTCAGAACTGTAATGAGAACTCTTTAAGAAAGTCTAGAGACTAACAAAAGACATTAGGAAAGGTTGTGCCCTGAAACAGAAGAATTCAAATGGTGGCAAAGAAACTAGCCATGAAGGGTGATCATCAACAGCACAGAAAATAACCCTAACCCTAACCCTAACTTAAACTTCTATATTAACCTTCTCCTTGACCTGTCTGGTGTGATCCTTGGTCTTCATGATGATGGTTGTTCATTAATATTCATGCATTTATACTAAACTACATTTACTAAATAGGTGACTCAAGACAAGTTGTTGTTGGATTTTATTTAAGTGTGCCAGAGTTAAAGGGCTTTGGATTTTTATTCATAAAGAATGTCAAAAACCATATTTCACTTTTCCTTCATTTCACAGTGATGTATTACCTCTTGTTGTAAGTAAAAGGTGCTCAGAGACGATTTCTACTGCAAGGTGCTGTAGTCATAGAAATGCCTCGTTAGAGGTCAGAGGGTTCAACAATGACGATTTCAGACCATCTTCTTCCTAAGAATAATTTTCCCTGTTAGTTTTTAAAAAAAAAAAGGAGGAGGGGAAAAAGGAGTTTTCCAGCCCACTCACTGTGATCCTGCGGTTGCACCGCTGCTGCTCCTCCTCTGGGAGCTGCGGTCAGATGCTATTAAGGAGCCATAAGAGAGACGGATGGCTGCTGACAGGCTGAAGAAAGACCCAAGCATATTTATCTGGGTTTCTTTGACTTCTTAGTGTTTTAGGAAGGCAGCGGTGGAGGGGTTACATACAGTGAGCACACGTTTTGCCAAAGCTTCGGTTCACGACCTCCTTCCCCTCGTCAACGAGCGGGTCCTTGTGTAACATCTAATTTGACAGGCCTAAGGTTTCCCCACTCTGCTTTGACTCTACTAGATTTTTTTTTGTGTTCTCTCAGCACTTTTATTACAATAAAAAACAACCTATACTTAACATGTCACAGTTATGAGGCTTTCACAGCAACTTTAGTGGGGGGGAGAGGCAGAAATTTGTGAAAAGAGCAGTTTTATTAAGAGCTTGCCTGGTATGAGAGAGAAGAAATTCAGTATGTGTAATTTATAGCAGCTCCGTGCCACTGGGAGAAAACTCTCAAACAGCATACCAATTAAGTTATTTTCTCTGGTTTTTGGAGGGCTGGTAATTATTTGGGATTGGGGAGATGCAGGGATGCCTGTTGTGGTTTGGCCTGAAGGTCCACATTAGGCCCAAAGCCTGAAGATTCCTCTCCTTTGGTCTTCACGACCAGTAACGTCTCAGGTTACCTCGCATGCGGCCGTCTTCCTTCCTGGGCCACATATTCTCAGACTCAATATACCCGCTGTTTGTTTACGTTTCTGGGAGTGTGGACGCTGCAGTTTGCCTATGGATGTTTCAAGGAGCATGTGCAACATATTGAGGTGGACCAGCGTTCTTCTGTTTGACCACAGCTGTGCAACAAGTGTCAATCAGTTGAGTTTTGCAACACTATTCAGTTCGCCTTCTGTCAAACCGATAGTTAAGGGTTCACACCCAAACGTGGAAAGACTGTTATTAAAACCTTTAAATGGATGATTTTTTAAATCATTTTTTGTAAAAAAAAAAAAAAAAAAAAAAAAAAACACTACTATATACTACTACTATTTAATGAAAAAAGCAAAGTATTCACATATTTCGCCATCTAGCATTGGGTCTGTATCACTCATTCCTGGCTCCTGGGTATATTCTCCACACTGCCAAGCTGATTTTCAGATCATTAAACAACTTTAAATATGAGAACAAGGCAGCTTGAGTAAATGGTTCTCAAGTGATGGTTTCATTCATTGCCTGCTCCAATGTGAAAAGTTATTGTCCAAACCCTAGCGACAATTGCTATCAAGTAACAATGAGTGTTTCACAGTGCCTTTTCTACAGAATTGTTTTAATTTAACCATATTGAAGGGTGTCTCTGTGTTGCCCTGCAATGGACTGGCAACCTGCTCAGGGTGTACCCCACCTCTCACCTGTTGACAGCTGGTGATAGGCACCCCCCAACCCCAATGGGATAAGGGTCTAAAATGGGAGTTTTAATGTTGTTTTTTCAGTCTGCAAAACATTTTCCCAAAAGCCTTTATGATTGAACCCTGCCCTTTGCTGAGGGAAGTGAGGCCTGCAGAGATTTAGATGTTCTGAGTTCTTTTGTGACGTCCTGGATAAGTTGTTGATGGAGTTTTAGAAGGCCAGCCATTTATTGGAAGGATCTCAAATATTTGATGTTTTCTCCATTTGGAGGTGATTATGTGTTATTTACTTGAAAACAGATCTTTTGTATTTATTCAGGTTATCTTTGACATTAAATTAGTTTGATTATCTAAAATCTTTGTGATAAATTTTTATGGTCTTTATTTGGAACACACCAAACAATCATACAGGACAAACTCTGAAAATGTGTCCACCATAGCAAACTTTATGCATTCCTGAAATCAGATTTTTGATGGTAATCATTAAGCTCAATCTACAAATAGTCAGAAGACAAACATGTTGTTCCATACCGACCCAATGTTCATATGGAACGCCAGGGATTCACTCAAACACCAACCTGCTCTTTTTCCATTTTCACGGCTAGAAATAAAAAGTGCCTCAGGGGTAAGTGACAGACCGCCACCCCGCATGACGCATGGCAGCACCATTTGGCGGCTGGCACAGCCAATCTGGGAGCTGTCATAGAGACCCACCTTGAGAAAGAAGTCACCCACAGTGTGACACAGATGGGATGCCACTGAGCTGGCATGCTGCTTCAGTTCATTGATTCATACTGACCTACTGATATTTTGACAAAAACGCAGGAATTAAACTATAACAACTCATGCATGAGAAATGTACAGAAAATTGGATTTTAAAGTTGCTTTTTTCTCCCCAGAAGTGGGAGGAACAAATGACTGATGCTGCTGACAATTACTTTTATTATGCCATTAAGAGTTTAATTTAAGACCTCAATGATTAGTTTAGCTAATGATTAGTCAAACTGGGGCTCAACAGAACATCCCAAATAGGATGAAGAATCTCTATTTCACCAAAACTAATAATACACCTGTTCTAAGTATAACAGTGATCATTTTGGAAACTCAATGATGTACTCAGATTGAACTTTCTACCACAAAAAAAATCTCAAATCAGAGATTTGATTTGAGATTTGAAACAAGTCAAAAAATGTATTTGTTTATTATGAATCAAATGAATGAGTAAAGAAACAAACCATCTTTGGATTAATTTTTTAGGACTAAATCCTTTATGTAATGGTGTTTCAGTCTCTGTCGAACAATTGAACGCCTGCAAATACTTCAAGGATTCTAAATGAATTTAAGTTTAATTTGATAAGTACTTCCTGTTTTCGCTGCAGAGACAGCCCGTTCCGCAAAGGGACTAGCTGAATACTAAATCAAAGTGAAATTTAAATTTAGCTGCAGCATCTACCTTTATTCCCTAAACTGAAGTGACAACGGGCATAAAAAGAGCAAGCTGTAGGAGGATCCAGAAAAACTAGAGGTAAAGTCATATTGGGACTATTGGAGATACACCGTGTGGCAATGGAAGGAAAAAAGACTTAGAGGATTTTAAAAGAATTTAATTTTTTTTTTTTTAACAAATAGAAATCTGAAAAATGTGGAGTCTCTCTGGGAAAGAAGCTTTATACATCAGCGTAATTTTTGGTAATTCTTCTTTGCAACATAGCTCCTTCATAAACTTCTCCAAAACGTTCTCTCTAACCTGTCTGCTCAGTTTCATGATGGTGTGAAAAAAGTGGGCTAAATACAAAAGCACACCCCACATTACAGATGTGATATTTATCAAATACTTTGAAAACCATGAATAATTTTCATTACAATTTAAATTGGTCACTGCCACATAACTATGCAGTAAATACATAGAAGTTTGTGGTTGTGATGTGGCAAAATATGGAAAAGCTCGCGTGGTTGGAATAGTGTTACAAGGCACTGTTTGCACTGGAATAAGAAAACAAAAAAACATGGCTGGGCCAAGTACAGAAAATTAGGGATCATTTAACAGTGTGGTGGAGAAAACACAAAAAGAGGGAGGCTGCAGGAAACGTGTGAGTGCAGGTCTGTTGACGATTTATCTGCCTCTTCAGACTGAAGGGCTGTTAAAATAATATTTTCTTATTGTTTCATTAAACACTGTGGTGTTATTTATCGCTGTCTCCTCCTGTCGCCTACAGCGTACCTGTGGCGGTGGTTTACATACCTCTTGACTGGACTGAAAAGGACCATTGAATCCCAATTAGATGATATATGGCCCTGTCTGAAAGTGTGTGGCCCTGCGGCACACACAAATTGTGCCAGTGTGTACGCAGAGCGATGACCTGAAATGATCTTTATTAAGCTGCCTTTTTCAAATTTTGATTGTCACAGTAAAACAGCCCAATTCAATCCTGGATATTCTAGCTGACCGAGTAGTGATTATACAACAAATATTTTGGGACACAAAAAAATGACCACCAAGAGAACAAATATTTAATCTTCAAAAAATCAATACAAGCTCAATTTCAAACTTAAGGTTAGGGTAAAAACAGGGTTTGTTTTTATGCAACTTTCATTGTGCTGATGCAAATTGTGCCAAATTTGGCCGGTTTGTGTATGTTGAGGTGGATTTCAATAATTTTTTTCTTCTTCAAGTCTTTCTGATAACATTTAAAGCTACACAAAGAAGTTTAGCCAATGAATGTGCCAATAACTCTCATTCAAAATGTATGTATGGTTTTAATAAACTACTACTGGTATTTAATTTCTCTTTCTTTCACTCGCAAAAACATAACAAATATAAAATTCATTCTGTGTTTATATATTTAAAAGATTCAGAAAAGTCAGAGACATCTAACAAAACATTTCTACCTAATAGTTGTAATTAAAATATACAATATATTGCCTTTTAATAAAAATAAATAGAATATTAATGGAATAATTTAATGTATGATGAAATTCTTACTTATATTTTCCTTTAAATGTTTTGTCCCAGTGCGCTTGCAGCCTTTTGGCAGAACCTTTAGCTAACATGTCGTTCCTAAGACCTTGGACTGAATCCCAACACAGAGAGCCTTGGAGTGATTCAAATAAAATTACAAGACGTACAAACTTGTGATATCTCGTAACATGTCTGGTTTGGACTGACATCTGAACGTTTAAAAAGGAAAACATGGCTACTTCTGAAATGTCAGGAGAATGAACATTGAAAACACGTGTGAACCCACTGTGGATCAGACTTCCACCCGTGGCACAGAAAGCACCATTCAGTGGGTCTGAAAGAGCAGAAAGAGCCAATGACACTCTGTTTAAAACGAACGAGCAGAGAGAGTGAAAAATGGAGTGTGCAGAAAATATTCCTGTTGTGAAAGGACTCGTGTCTGTCAGCCAGCTGCTGTTCTGATCAGACAGCTACAGCAGAAGAAGACAGGAAAAAAATATGTATGCAACTCTTCATATCAGGGTCTTACAACTGACAAATGTAACCATACACAGAGGAAATCCAAGAGGCTTTCAAGGGCTCATATCAGATCAAAGACCGGAGAGCCAAAGGGAACTGGAGATACTTTCTCATTAGACAGCGAGGAAGGGAGAGATGATAAGAAAACGGGAGAGGAGAAGAAAAATATAGGGAGAGAGATGCTGGACAGGAACCAAATTCTAAAAAAAGAGACAAACAGTTAATCATTTGTAATAAAAATTTAAACAGAAATTAAATGTGTGGGTTTATTTTTTAAAAAGTAGTAATGCCCTACACGAATCTCCAGTTTCTTGCTTGAGTTTCTCTGTAGGCCGGCTACGGATGTTATTTAAAAAAAAAATTTATTTTAAAAATCACATGATAAATTAAACGCATGATAAATTAAAAGAAACTCAGTCATTTTCATTTGCTTCTTTTATCGTTTTTCTCTTTTCCTTCTCTTTTTATCAAAAACTGAATGAAAACTTTTGAGTCTGGTTCTTTGGTCTCAACTGTCCCTTTTTCTGAAAGATAATTTTGTTTACAGAGACTTCATAATTCTTTTTATCGTTTGTCTTTTTTTTATTTTTAATATTTCAAATGTCTTCCAGTTCCAGTGTTTAAATGTTGATTGGAATTTAAAGTTGATTGATCTTTGAGAACGTGTTCTTGGCTTTATTACTATTATGTTACTTGAAAATGGTATCAAAACAATAACATTATCACTTAATCGCAATAACTTCTGGGACAATTTGTGGTCCAGCAAAATTTGTTATAGTGACAGGTCTACTGATTCCTTTTAATGAGATTCCAGAATAAGTGTTAGAGGGACCGAGTTTCCTCAGTCTGTGTAGAATACAGTAACACAATGCTGACCCTTTCTCATATATTGTTGTGCACTGGTAACCAGCTGAGAGAACGCTACTACACTTTTCTGTTGGTTACAAAGAAACCCCATAAAATGTTGCCATGTGGAACTATTTTTGGTCGCAAAAACAAACATTCGTAGGGTGAAAACTAGTTTAAGCTACAGTTAGCTAGCTATGAGTGCCATCCTTGTTGCATGTCCGACCTGAGATGATAGCTGATCTAATAACCAGCAAATGGTTTGTTTCTGAGTTTATTGTGTTCTGTGTTACTCAAATAATATCACATCACCAAAAAGTTCAGTATTCTGTGCACTGAACACTTGAAAACAATTTCTGAATTTGGTAATAGTTTGTCGATCTAAATCACGCCTGGGAATTTTACAACATCTGGCCCTTTAGTTGTCCTCGACCAGCAGCTTTATTCATTTAGTTTTGTTACGTTTCTGGTGACGTATTTAATAAAATGACCCATGATATCAAGGGTATAGAGTAAATACACAGATGGGTTGCCACAATCATGATTATGACTTGACATTATTTCCCACAAGGAACATGTATGACAGCCCAGGACACATACATGCAGCATTAGCCTCTGTTCTCTACCATTCTCTTGTTTTGATACAGATTCTCTGTACAGCATGACATGTGAACAAAGTTGAAAGTCAAGGCAGTTCACCTTCACGCTGCCCAAAGGTGATGTGCACATGGCTTTATGTCAAAACGACAGCTGAAGAAAGCCATCAGAAACGATGGACCCTCTGACAGGGGCAGCTTGACTCATACCTTCAACATTCGACACACTCCGCTGAACCACACTCCGTTTTCCTCCTGTTTGCTGTCTTCAAGTATAGTTGGTTGAAAAAAGGTAGCATTTAGCAAGAATATTTCATCTATTAATTTTCACATATCTGACATCTACTTGTATGTATTAGCTTTGTGCCATGAGCACAGGGGTATAACAAATCAATTTAGTTAGTTTAGTTTTTTTATCAGGGGCACGTTGACACGCGACAGGAAGTAGCCGAAATTGCATCCGCAACTTTAGAACTGCAGGAAAACCACTCAACACTGTAGCACATTCACACCAACAATGTATAAAACGCCATGTATGTATTTTGATTCAGTCATGGTGACATTTATCGATGTTTTAAGTTGTTTTCTGGTAAAAAATGTCAAAAACCATTTCCACTTTAAAGCTAGACACAATTCTATACCGCTTCATCCACCTCCTTCCTCTCCATCATGAATTTTAATCGCCTTACAAGCATGACATTAACCTTTCCATCCAACAAGCAGCCGTCACATCCTCTCATGTGTGACCTGTGATCTTTGGTGCTGGTGGTTAATTTGGGCGTAGCTGGGAGAGTTACCCCATTAGGTGGAGTTGGAATGGAACAACAAGGCCAAGACGCATTGCTTGGTGCACACCTGGAGATTTGCGCTGAAGTGAAGCTAATATGCTTGAAATAACATGACCCGTGTAAGCTTCAAACACCTGGGTCACCGGTGCAAAGCTGTTGACCGCGGCACCTTGCCAAACCAGATACGGTTCGTCAGACTTTTTGAAGCTAAAAAAGGTGGTAAACTTATGTTTTATGGTTTTTCATCCGTTTTTCAAGGCCTGTGCTCTCTCATCCTGATAATGGTTTCACTGTGAGCAAAGCCTGAATATGGATCGCAAACTGTGTGGCCATCTGGTGCAGTTCATCTCAGTTCTTGCTAAATATTTTGCTCAGACATTTGTCTCTCTCTGTCAAACATTTTTGTGGGAAAAATGATGTTTATTTCTGATTTTGGTCAATAAATACTTTGATTTCCTTTTGAAAAACAGAAAAGAACATTTTAAAATGAACTGGAACAAGGATGCCATCATTAAACAAGAATGTTGAGCTTCAACAGTTTGTTCAGTCATGCACCTGCATTGGAAACTATGAAGTTCTATTTATTAGCAAGCTAATAGTTTTATTGACAAACACGAACCAGCTCAAAATGCCCCTTTCCCACTGAAAAGTTACCCACATGTACCCAAATTTAACAACACAAGATCACAAAGGCAGCCGTGGGTGTCGTTTGTTAGCATAAAGTTTCTCAGGTAAGAAAATTACATTATTAGGTTTTTACTTGTCCTTTATTTCAATGATGTGGGTTTATTAAAGACAAAAAACAGCTGTAAGATTAAATTTAAATCATTGTAAATTAAATTATTTCATTATAATTACCATTAGCATTTTTTTTTTAAAACTCAAACTTTTTTCTTTTCAGAGTCTGAGATAAATAAATAATTGAGTGAGAATTTATTTTCAACTAATTGAGGGAATTTTAGTTTCACAAATTGCTATTTTGTCGTGAGTTGTCATCAAATACTAAACTTTTTTAAGCTTTACAGTGGAACACCGGTTTGTGAGATCTCCATATGATTTCTCTTAGACAACATTTCTAATAACTTCCCTCTCAAGTGATAAATCAACATTTAATATTATATTTATGACTCAAATTGGACATGGAACGCTGGAATTCCTACTTAATTCAGAATATCCCTTTTAGGATGTTTTATACATAATGTCTTCACTCTTTGGCAACTTTACACTTTGCTCTTGCCTGCCTTGTCTTCACTTTTTTTCCCCCTTTAAATAACCTTTTCAGCAAACTTATGATCTTGTCCTTTTTAGATTAGTGTGATTATCGCAAATTATCTGGTAGCTATAAATGTTCATTTGGTTTTTGCTCAAAGCCAAGTAGAAACCCTAGAAATAACTTGTAACCATTTACAAAAAAGTTACAAGGTTTATTTCAATTTAATCATATATGCAAGCAAAGGCTTCTAATAATCCCCTTTAAAGCCCATGATAACACTACAGACTGACGTTGCAGCTCAGATAGAAACATGGCAGCTTCTTTACATGCTACTCAATGTTACTCCAGAAAAGCCATCACTATTGTTGCTCTGCAAGGTCACTCCTCCTAGGGGAGCGCAGTATGTGTACCATCTAATGGATGGGTTTGAAACTGAGTGAGCTGGCATCATCATGCAACTTTAATCCAACATAGTTGATAAATTCTTCTCAACACCCCCTGGGCAACTCTCCAACGTGTCTAACATGTAACAGAGAGCCAAGAGGTTCTTCATTATGAGGGAGAACTGGGAGCGTCAGAGAGAAGTGGATTTGTGTCATTTCCATGATCCATCCCAGGGGTCTGACAGTACAACTGATGTTTGCTTTGGTACATCAAAATGTAACAAAGCAAAGTTGGAAAGATCACAGAACATGGCATGACTGAATTAAACAATTTTTAGTCAGAAAACAATTTTTCTATTCAAGCGGTGTATGGATTCTGTTTAAATTTTGTGACAGACAAGAGGAAAAGACTGTAAGCAAATTTATTTAAAACAATTCTATAAGGGTTTTATACTTTCAAATTTAATCAGCTTTTAATTCAACTTAAATAGGTTTGTACATAAAATTGTGTATCTTAAGTTACCCGTATTCAATTAGTTTAGCTGTGGGGCTTTTTTGTTAAGAACAATATTAAAGAATGGTTCAAAAAAAAAAAAAAAAAGCCAACCACAATCGATTGAGCAATTTGAATGGATTGAGAACTGCCAGGACTAGGAGTTGTGATTCTCTAATAATTTTTTATGCACCTCTACTTAATAGCTTTTAAATAATTTCAGTTTATATCAGCATGCTGCCATTTGCTTTTTATGTTGCTGCTGATATGCCTGAATTTTCATGAAGGGGATGTTCCGTGTTATCCGTACTTTTCTCCATCTTATGAAGAACCTTTTTCACAATAATCTTGAGATGGCCCAGAATAGTCTGCAGAACCAGCCTTCTTTATCAGGGTTTGTCTCAAAATTTCAAAAATTTCTCATTAGGCAAGATTTTTGCTGTCACAATTTTGTGAAGAAATTTTTACATTTCTAAAGTTTAAATAAACGAAAAGAAAAAATTATTATTGTTATTTGGTAGATTAAACAGCATTTGTTGAAGAAATATTATTTTCATTACAACTACCTGCTGCTTTTCTCCATTTTTCATTAAAAAAGCCTGAACACATCAATGCTCCAAAAGAGCTCTCATTACTTCTATTAGGTTTCAGAATCCAGTTATACAAACAGAAGAATCAATACACTGTTGCACAAGGAAACAAAATAAACACACACACAGGAAAACAAAATCCAATAAGGACATGTGCTTTCTGTAGGAATCGGATACCGCAAACACTTCGAGATAAGTTCATGTTTCTAACTCTGAACCCTGCGGTGCTTCGCCATAACTCTGTAAAAACAGCGATTGACAGCTGCTGAATTTGTTGTTCATTTTCAGAAACACCATCAAATTATGTTGACAGGTATAACTGAGAAGGCCAACAGGGCAACATGTCTCTAGAGTACATTTTATCTGATCGCATTAGTTAATGGTTTCTCTCCTAACCATCCACTCCTCCAGTCTCACTGCTGTCTGTGGAAAGAAACACTACAAACACTAATGTGGAGAAGTGCAACATAAACACTACAAAAAGCAAACGAAGAAAGGTTGTCACAGCACAAAGACCAATTGTGTTTGATACCTCAAATTATGATTATTTTAGTTAAATGAAAATTAAAATAGAGCAACATCTCACCTAACAGGATGTAGCTTGTTTGCTACGCTGTCTGCCTCTCATTCTGATTTTTCCTGTAATAATAATCTTTTATTAGGAATCTTAAAATGCCATTCATCTGTGAGACAGAAAATGGTTTTGTGGGACACATTGGAAATGATCAATGCCATACTTTTCTACAAGGATGGATTCATTCATTTAAACTGGAACAATTTTTACAACCACATGTCAATGTGACGCTGCCTCCACCGTGATAATGTTATTTATCTTTTTCTGCCATGCTTAATATGGTCAGGGCACCTTTGCTGCCTATCCTTGTTGTGTTATTTTTCAAAACATATACACATCATTTGCTGTCCATTTCGTCATACATAAAATCTGTGCTGGTCAATCACATAAAACCTCAATAATCACTTCTTTTTGTTCATATCTTATATTTTCTTGCCTTCTGTTGCAAGAAAACAGTTTTCTTCTCTACTTCCCGCCCTAGGTTAGCACCACGGGGTTTGGAGGGTTTTAGCACTTTCAGACTAACAAAATAAATAATAAACTGTTAGCATTTAGCCTGGTGAGATGAAAGTTTTAACATCTTTTCACATCTGACAGCCAATCATTCTCTAGTTATTAAAAAAATCACAATGGTGATTCTTCAGCTGCATTTCTTCTTATTATTATTATTGTGGATATACAGTACATAATGTGATTATACATAATCTGCACTACTTTGCTACATTTCCTTTAAATGTTCCCACTCCATTGTCACATTTTGGGACATTCAACCTCAACCGGTTTCTTCAAAAAAAACAAACAAAAAAAAACTACTATAAATATTCAGTTGAGGTTCCATCTGACTCGCTACGAAGCTATTCAATCACAGTTTTTTGTCTTCTGAGCTACAGATAATTGCTCTAATTAAACTCACACCATCATAGTACATGTTTTATTAATTAAAAACAACTGATTTGCAGTCACATCTCCTGTCATCTAATTTTTGGGTAGGTATAGTGAAAGAAGCTCCTGAGTTTCTCCAGGACAATAAAGAAAAAGAAATGCTGAGGCAGTTTAGAGAGGCAGCACTGCCATGCACCAATGATCAGCAGCAGCAGTAGATGATAATTGAACCAAGCAAATGTCAAACTGGATTTTAACAGGAGATCAAGACAGGCCCAGTAAACCTATTCTAGAGCTGCAGGTCAGTAAGGAGGAAAATAAGAAAAGACAGCTTATCTGTTGATTTATCTGCATGTGAACGAGGCAGAGTCTCTTCAACACCTCTGTGATTGACTGATAGTTAAATGAGAACAGGGAGTTCTCCTTGTTTGAGTTTAGACTCACTTTTTAAAGTTATGCTACAGAGCTGTGAGCGTGTGTTCAGATATGAAACAATGCTGTATTTGTTTGGTACATATACTGAAATGTACCAGTATATGTACACGGCTTAAATATTTCCAGTACGAAAAAGTGCACCGCTACATACATAACAACAACTTGTCTTTTTAGTACACTTCAAAATACACAAAACAACTCCAAATGTTCTTGGAGTTTTAAAAAAATAAAAAAATTTCAGTTTGTTGTAAGACTATTAGAATATCACAAACTTAAAAGCATGTATTATTTTATAGAGCGGGTTTATGTACACAGTAGTCATAGAAGTTCAACTTGAAGTTGATTTTTGCTTTTTATTTCTTTTGCTGCTAAAAACTGAAAATAGAACTTCTCTTATTTCCTCACTGTGACTTTAATTGCCTTTTTGTTTGGAAATCATTAACATGACATCCACCAAGTCAAGCTGAATCATGAATGTTTTCCCAGTTGGAGTAGCAGAGGCTCTAAGTGTCTTCACAATAATTAGGAGGAAGCCAGCCTTATCACAACTGCTCATCTTTGGTAAACAATTCTGGCTGACTAACAAGGCGACCAATTCTAGTAAAGAACAAATAAATTATTTGCTGAAACAAAGTGTCAAAATTAAGAATCTTTGCTGTGTCGGTATGTATCTAAATTAGCTGTGTTTATTTTTGGCAGGGTATAAAAGTGGATTAGAGATTATTACTCTGCTCAAAGAGAATCGACAAAGAGTCACATTCAAACAAACACACACACACACACACACACACACACACACACGCACGCGCCCACACAGCCTTTTCTTTTAACATGCCATTTCCAGGAAGAGTTTGAAGAAGTTCCTCTTTTAAACAAAACTGCATGGAGTCAACTAACTGCATAACTAATACCTTACATTGTAGCCAATAATTCAGGCACACAATGCTGAACTAAATTATCACAGTTAACTCTAGAGAAAACAACAAATAATCTACAAACAAGGTAGTGCAAAAAAAAAATAATACTAATAATTTAGCTTTAAATGTTGCAGTTTTCTATCATTAGACGCACAAAAAGGTGGTATATGTTTGGTGAAACCAGGAGAAAGTATTTAGTTCACCAGCCGCAGTCGGCTACAAGTTAGCATGGGTGGTTTACTGCAGATAGCATGGGGCTACTAGACATTATGGACATGGCGACAATGCGAGGTGCAGCTTCAGGCACTGTGAGCATGTGGCGCCTGCATGAGCTTCAAAGATATGGACGAGTGGTCTGTTCATGTACGCTCATGAAATATTAATCAGCAAATGTAGCTTTGCACATTATGTCTCTGCATTAGCGTAGCATTTATTACAAAACATGAGCTTAGGCAAAGATGGAGTGAGCCGCAGAAAAAGATTCCATTCCCAGAGAAATGTTTATCATTTTAGTACAACCAAAAATTTAAATGTGACAGAACAGAATCGTAGTGCAAAATCAAATCTTTCATCGAATCTTGGATCAGATCTCTTACTCCAACATCTCTGTATGGCCAGACAGATGTAAAGAGGAGCAGCCAAAGCAAATGATGTGGATTAGCAGTGATTTCCAATAGCAGATTGTCGTCCACGACGTGTTGCTATGGATCATCATCTCTGCTGCCTCAATATTGGCTCAGTCAGAGGCCTCTTCAGATTTATTTTGAGACTGACTGCTACCTGTATTAGCATTTAGCCCTTCAACAAAATGCGGTTCCATCTGAAGTCATGGAAACAAATTTCAGCCTTTCACAAACTAATGGGACATTAAGGCTTCTGCTAGACGTCCTTGGTGAATGAATGAGTTTCAAGTCTCTAAAGAATCAACAAACTTAGAAACATCAAGTTTTTATTATGTCTCTACTGGATGTCACAGTTAAGCAACTCTTTCAGCTGCCAGCAAATGAAAGCTTTTAACTTAGAGGCAAAAACAACAAAAAGATTTTTCTGTTGCCAACAGTGTTCTTTAAGATGCTTCAGATCACAATAAAAAGTTGTGAAATGATTGAATAAGGAGTTAAAAGTTATTTTTCCTCTTCAAACAGCTTCTCCCACAGATCAATAGGAAAAAAAACCCTAAGAAACACTTGTCCTGCCATCAAGTCGTCTTGTTTTTCTGTCTTTGCTTCATTCCACCTCGGGGAAAATGGGGAGTCACTGTAAAATTGATTACAGTTGGAAAATAATTAAGTCCAAATTAAATTATAATTATGACTCTTATCTTACAGTCATTTCTGGAACTGAGGAAGTTGAAAGGGGAAAAACTCATTTTGAGAGACGTCCATGATGTATAGAACCATGAGCTGCAGGGAGACAGGCTGAGGATCTGTAAAATTAATTACCCCTCCATGTGGGGGGGCAGCTTTATCTCAGAGATGGAGCCAGATGACAGTGGAGCAGCAGTTTTTAAACATGTCACTGTAACAAATGGATTTAAATTTGGGCTAATTGCAGGCTGAAATCTTTTTAATGACTTGAAATATCTATAATCCTTCACTAGTTAAACATCTGCCTCAAACACTAATAGGGCTACTGACAATCCCTACAGGTTACCACAAATGTATTAAAACAATTAAACTGAAGTTAAAGAACATCACAAAGTTTTTTTAGTAGGCAAACATGCACGTCAGAAATTTTGGATATAGGAAAATTATTTAAATCAAGCAGCTTCTCTGTATGGAATACCTGCAATGTCAAAAAAGGACAAAAATGTATTTTATTTTTTTCAAATTGAAGTCAACTTTCAAGTTTCTAATTCCAGAAGTCATTGTCTTTTCACTGAACACTAGTCATCTACCTACTCTGTAATGAATTTTTGTAGGTTATGAATATAATTCATTGGAAGATTGGATTTCTTCCAATCTTCCAATAACACATAATTATCAAGTGATGTTTTCAAATTTCATGTCAACTTTAAACATTTTTTAACTCATCCGCTGGATGAATGACTGCCAAGCGTCACAACCACCAGGCTTAGCAGGTTTTCTGGGGGAAACTTTGTTAACAGTTATTAATTTTTTATTTTTTAAGTTATCATTTAAATATGCAATTGTGTTCTATGAAAAACACTGCAAATAGGTTAATACACCAGCGATGTCACATTCCTTTTCAAATCCGAGAGAGAGGGCTTTTATTTTTAAAGATCAATGAAGTAGTTCATATGTTTTGCTTGTCCACTTCTTTACAATTAAATGCACCCTTGTGCATTTAATTGTAAAACCTTTTTGAAAACTTTTTCTCCTTAACCCGAGGCAAAGCTAATCGTCCAGATGATGTCAGATCTGACCTAAATGCAACTCTACCAACCACAGAAAAACTGAGATGACAGGAAACACAGCAGATACCGGCCTGCTTCTCAACCTAAAATAGAAAAGAGGTTTTCATGGCCTTTAAGCTTTACTGTGACCTTGACATCTCGGGGCAGCAGCTATCCCTGCTGATCTAAAATGGCATTTAAGAGCTATTCTGTGGAGGGCAGCTTCACAGCCGATACTGAAGCTGTCCAATTAGACTGCAGACAGAAAGTGTCAGGGTGAAGGTGGAGCTTTTTTACTGGACAAATAAACTCTTTATAGAAGGATACATGAGGACATTGCCTCTGATTGGAGAGGGTTTTCTTATAATTCAGGGTAGCTGTGGCTACAATGTAGCTAATCACTATGATTAAGCAAGAAAACATTTTCAAAGATTGGTAAACTTAAAATTCTAGCGAATATTGAACTGGAAGGTATTTTAAATATAAAAAATAAATAAAACAGAAATAAATAAAATGACTTATGAAAGTCTATGTAAACAAAAAAAAAGTCCTTCAAAAAAAGGATCTTTTCTGCTAATGGTTTGTAGAAAGAAAGAGAAAAGAGGAAAACAATAAAGTTTTAATTTATCATGCGATTCATTGATCAATTGCTTAATGCAACAGACCTAATCAGAGTTAAGGGGCGTCAAATTTGAGTTAAAAAAAATTATAAAAACATCTACATTTTTGCTTCTTTGTCCATAATCTTCATTTTCATTAAAATTATGATATTAGCATGTTAGATTGACTTGTGTTATTAAGCTTAAATATAAATGTGACCTGAAGTAAATAAAAGCAGAAGAAGATTTTGCTAAGGTTGGAGAAACGACGGTAATCCCCAGTACACCGGTAACATCACACTGTTCTTCTCCTGAGCCTTCCAACCTGTTGACAAGATGCCAAACCCCAAATCCATATCCTCATGTTGACAAATGTCAACTTTCCTTCTTCACCATGTCAGTCACAAACAGAACACAAGAAAAACAAACGCTGCTACATGGCAGCACTTGTCAAAAAATAACACCCTCAGCTACCAATTCCTAAAGCTAACAGGCTGGGATTTTTCCTCCAGTATGACTTTTTAAAAGGTGTTTTGTTCTTTTAAAGAACATGTCATCAAAATCAACACAGCAGTACAGAAGCAGACAGAACAGCAGAGTTCATCCATCACACCCTTCATATACACCAAAGCTCTGTTTAAAACTTTTACAGGGAAAGATTTCACTCAGCACTGTAGTTCTAATGTTCAATTGCAATAAAAAAATGTGTGTGTAACTGCAGGGAGCTTTTCCTCTTCATTGAATCTTGAGCAACTTCCATGAAATTAGTTTAAAGACTTTTTTCTGTAACATAAACAAAAATACAAACAGCCAAAATACATCTGCCGCTTTTCCAAAACATTTTTTCTGTTTTTGTGCAACGGCCTCTAACCACATGCAGTCAGTCAAAAGTTCTAACTCTGACAAGTTTCAATTCCAATCGAAGGAGAACTTTATCCTATGTTGTCTTCTCTAAAATATTCAGGATTCTGTGCAGCACAACTAGCAGGATGCTTCACAAGAGGCACACATTTGAGACAACTCATATCTGCCAAAGTTTTGTTTATATAATCCTAAAACTTTCCTTCAGGTTTGACCTTGGAAGAACTCACGTTTTAACTAGATTCACAACTTATTATTTTTTTTAAAAAAGGCTATCTTAGTGTCAACTCAGTGGAAATTCTTATGGTCCAGAACGCACTCACATGAGATGAAGCAATGGCTTGACCTAAACTAAAGTAGGGTGCCCATTTTGGAATCTGAATAAGACTGCCTTGTTTTAATTGGCTGAACACACTGTTCCAGAGCACATCAGTGGCCCCTTTACATGTAATTAAACTCCAGATTTCCTCAATTATCTGCAGTGGGGAGAAATGAAAGGTTGAAAAGTGAGGAAGAGGATGAGCACAGATGGAGGATCATTTTCTGAAGCGCGTCACACAAAAGGTACAAGTGTGTGTGTGTGGGTGCGTGTGTGTACGTCGAGACATCCCAGGTGTACACACTGTGATCATATGTAGGATTAATATCTCTGCTGTTAGAGTGAAATAAACGGGAGTCCCCGTGATTTTCACTGCTTCTGAGCCGATTCCTCTGGAGAGCAGAATGTTAACCAGATACCAGGCTTCTCTATTTTTTGTTCCTCCGGTTTACTTGATGAATTTAGTCTAGCTAGTGCACTGACCTTCAAAAATATTACCAAAAGAAAAAACTTTCCTTGCATGACATTTTCATGTTCCAAATAGAATTTTACTTGGTTATTTCAAGACAAACAAGCTTCAATACACATTAAAAAATTTGTTGAGTGTGCTTCAAATAAATTTGCTATCATTTTTCAGCATTATATTTTATCTTTATAGATCATTGGCTCTGACCAGCATCCAGTCAGTTCTGCTTTTGCTCACTTTTGCTTACTTCTTGTGTGACAGAATCTTTTAATATATTTTTTTTGGACAACAACAACACCAAAAATAAAACTAATGCTGCCTTTTGAATAATTAAAGTGCGCAAATAGTTAAGACCGCCCCTCTAAAAACAATTATAATTGCCTAATGCTGCAGTTCAAACACTAAGCATACCTTAATATCATTACACACTGTAGAAAGTCTTTCAACACTACTGCAAAAGATAACATCCAAGGTTTATCTCATTTCCACTCTTGCCAAAAAAAATGGCCAGGAAAATCAATGACGCTCCTGGTTTGGCTGCTTCGCAAAATCCCAGCCAGTAGTGTGTCAAGTAGCCCTGTCTCCAAGTATTTCAGCTTTCTAAGTTTCTTTTTTTTTACCAATATTTTAGGTATGCTCAATGAAAAGAATCTGTTTGATCCTCACAGCATTTTTGCAAATAATGTGGAGTCACACTCCATAGACTTTGTGAAGCCGTGAATAATGAACCGCAAATAGATGGGGGTCCACTGTACAGGGAAGTGCCATGATAGTTAAACAATGTTTTGGACATAAATCTTGTTCTGCATAATGTTCTCATCTTGCTGATCATAAGTTTACAGATGTTGGCAGTGACAAAGGATTTAGTCCTGAAGTGTATGCTATAGTGAGAAAATCACTAGCATCCTGTTAGGTGTGAACTTTACACACAACTCATCTGAAATAATGACAAAGACCATGATTTTACTAGCATGATTGGGAAAAGTAGTAAACCACAATTTGTTTTCCCCCAGAAAACTTTCACTAATAAACTTTTAAAATAATCTACAATCAGTTCAGAATAACCCATTGCAGGTTTGTCTAATCCAAATACTAAAGTTGTTATGCTTCTCTATTTCTAATAATTCCTACTAGCAAAGATGAACTGAAAATCCTCTACTATGATTCAGTTCAGGTTTGATCACAGTAAATATTTTAGATTGGACCTACATATGATCAGAAGTAGACTGAAAAAGGTGATTTTACCCTTTATAGCAGCGCAGCCAGAAAGCAGGTGCTCAGTTAAAGATCCTTACTGGCTCACAGCCATCATCCAAGATCAGATCTACCCTGTCTAGCAGACTGTTCTACTTAGCAGCCAATTAATTCAGAAGAGATGAGGCTTTCTGAAAGCACTCACCTTAAAACCTGGAGCTGACAGCAGCTAGACAGCACTTCACTTTGACCAGAAATACCACTAGGTCTCATTACACCACTACTCACAGAAGACCACCAATGTAGAAACAAAGAATCTGCTTTAGAAACAAACTAGAAAAAAAAAAAGTATTTACAGGTGTGGTGCAGCTTGCTATAATGTTCCCTTCTTTATGTTTGTCCTTATAGAAGTCAAGTGGCTCTTTGAGTTTCTGCCTAATCAAAGATGACGGCGCGGACACCTGGAGGAGAACGTTAACGAGGTGCCCTGCCAGGTCACAACCTGCCTCCTCATCTGGCCTCTTCACCAGGACTCTAGAGAGGATCAAGGGCCATCACACATATGCCCTCATGCATACATTACAGCAAGCAGAAACTTCAACTACAAAAGTTGAGAAATGTTTTCTTTTATGCTTTTCAAAATGAACAATGGCAGAGAAAATAGACTTTGTGCTACATAAGCGTCTACATGAAGAATAAAAGCTAAAGGAAGCCTCAGCATCAGCATTCTGTGAAACCCACAGCTGGCGCTCATTCCCTTATTATCAGATCTGTTCATTCACAAAGTCTCTGTCCTGTTTTCTTATGCTTGGCATGTTTGGATGAGTAATTGACTCAGATCATATGGGATCCGCTTTCAGTCTGCCTTGTTCTGTTGTTTTTTCTTTGACTAATAACCTCTATTGTTCATAAACAGAACTTGCGTCCCTGTTCAGAGAACGCAGGACAGCGTTTGGTTAAGTAAAGCAACTTCTTCCTCCTTTTTAGTCTGCTTTGTCAAAGTTTAGATACAGAGTTGTCATGAGGTGTGATGGACACTGACTCTTGTACAAAGACTGACCTCCAAATCCACCACTATGCCAGAACTTACAAACTTTCCGTCAGTGTCTTCCTAGTCATTATCTGAGGATTATCTTTTCTGTCTCTTTGCCAGACAACATAAGCCTCTTTTGTTGCTCCTTTCAGAAGTGTCTTGAACCCGATGTTTACCCGTTTCCGACTCACATCGACCCACCAGGACGTTGTCTGACCTTGGAATGTTCTGTAAGGCTGGACTGAGCCCCTTTCTGCACTAAGGTAACTCCTGAGTCCCACCTAAACTGGAGAACACCTCCTGGCCTAATCACAAATAGTCACCATGATTACTTCCAGAGGATGATTTGATGAAATAGAATGGTGATGTTTTAATTATTGCCATTGTACTGTCACTGATGTAACAGGTGTTATGTACGATACATTTTACATAATTTGAATCTAACTGATAGCTTGCATCCCTAAAAGGTAACTTGGAGATAAGTGACTGTCCATGGAGGGATTGACACATGACATGAGGACGCTGAAATTGAACCTACAACTTTCCAGTTGTAGGAAAAGCCACTCAACTAATGTCATGAAAAAAAGCCTACGATAAAAGTTCTGCAACAGGTTCTTGGTATTGGTGTTTGTGTCCATCCTGGCAGCAGGTGAGAAATATTCACTCTTCCAGCTGAATGTGGAGCTGTAATTCACCACAGGAGTGCATACTGCCAAGTGGGTCACAATCAGCACAGTCTGTCTTCCACACATATGCTCAAGCAGCACACGTCTAACCCCAGGTAATGTATAACAAAGAACAAAAAGAGACAGTGTCATAACAACACAATAGTCACTGTACAAGTGGGATTTACTGACATCACATGTAACTCCACTGATATTTCTTTTTGCATCAAGACTGAGTGGAAACATTTCTGATCACAGAGAAGCTGCTGAGCTCAGCCAGCTAGATAACGGCTCCTCAGTAAAGTCAATACTGATGTGATGAATTGAGACAGAGGAGCTGTAATGGAAACAATCAGGCCAGTTTTCACGCTGAGGAAAAAGAAGAAGAAAAAAAGAAATCCTCGCTCTGCAGGAAAGCCTTATTTCTCAACAAGGTCACAGAGCAAGCGGGCCAGATTAAAGTGACAGTTTGGTACTGCTGTGCTGAAGGCCAGCAACACCTACCTCACTTCACACTTTCACTAAGCACTCACAATTAAGAGAGTAGTTTAAAAGCAGCTAAATAGCACACCCTGTTGTATGTCGGACTAGTTGTTCCCTTACTTCTGACAAAACTGTAGAAGAACCACCAACTTCTTCTACAGCAAGGCTTTTGCTCCTTCTACGAAACAAGATTAAGACACTTTTACAGCGCAATTGTAATCCAACAGCAATTAGATGTAATAAGGTAGCAAATAAATTTAACTGAAAATATTTCATTCTTATTGTCCCATGTGAAGGGAAAACACAGTCAGAAGCAGGTCATCTACAATAACTTGATGAAACACAATAAATTTCTTGTTTTCCTTTTATGTTTTTACCACATTTAACATTTTAAATTCTTTTAAATTCTTGCTCTGTGCCCAATATGGCTTGTAGCAGCCGCTGACAGGATCTTTTAGGACACTATGACAAAGTGTTTCGTTTTTCTATTCTTTCTTAAAGGCCAGATGTGTGAGTGCATAAGTAATAGCTTTCCTGTCGATTGATTTTATAGGAGCTTTCTGCTGTGTCCTTTGGTCTTCATGATGCCGTTTCTTCACTAATGTGAAATCCAACAAACCTCTGAGGTCTTCAAAAAGTAAACTACTCATATTAATAAGGTGGCTCCTGTTGCCCATTCCTCTTGATTTAAAACATCAAGGATCAGATTTTAGCATAATAAGTGCTAACAATTCCCAGTGGGAGTTACTTAGTAAATTGTGAAGCTTAGCAGTTATTAAAAGCCAGCAAACCATAGAACGCATGACTAAAAAAACAAGGTCAGAGAAGACAGCAGCATGAGTTCATCATGTGATCGAGAGTGAAAGTGACAGGGGTCAACCTGATTAAGTGCTTCTAAAGTTGAGGCTGTAGGTGTAATTTACAGGCTGTCTCCATACAAGGAAGTAATGACAATGAGACTTGGGCAACACAGTGCAAAGGCTAAATTAAAAAAATCCCACCTAATTAACACTTCCAACAGAATCATTAGTTTCCCCTGGGTATCACAGCCATGACATCAGATGGACTAGATCACAGCATGTAGAACAAACAGGAAACAGTGAAGATGTGCATACGTTCAGTTCAGTCATATGCTCTTCTTAAGTTTATTTATAATTTGGTGTATCCATTTACTATGGGATGGAACAATTTATCTAGCTCAGACAATAGTGGGTCCACAAGAACGAAAGATTTTAACAATATTTTAGGGAAAACCAAGGTTTCAGAAATCAAACTGTAAAATATTTCAGGCCATGTTTATTGATAAGTCCTTGCTGTTTCAATACATCTGTCAATCTATGGTTTATTTCAAATAGATGTGTCATAAATATTTAGTTGTGTTTTAGTAAATCTCTGTTCGGTGTAGAATAATCAGATTCATGTTTGATCAATTTCATTACTTTTGGTTCATTAAAAACACAACAGTCCCTTGGTCTAGTGGTAACTGAAACCTACAAATGAAGCTTTTGCATTGTTAGCAGTGAACGGTTAGCCAATCACAGTATTTTTATGGTGCTTATAAAATAGTCATTTCTTTTCTGTCACTGCGTTCTATTAGGCTGCTATGAAACAGGTGCCAACTTTAGCCCAGGAGTGGTCAGCCATTTTTCCTGAAGGTCTGCTTCTAAAGGCACTGGCACTAAAGGACCTTACAGGGACACTTGTAGAAAACAATTCCTCGCCTTTGAAGCTAAATCCCTTTTTTAATCTAAAAGGAACAGATGTGACAAATGTGCAATAAAATGTTCAGGTCTGGCTTACATGTTGCAGTACTTTCTCACTACTTACAAGTTAATGCACCTTCTTTCACTCTCTCGCTGTTTGTTTGCTACCAGATAGCACCAAAAATGATGCCAAGAGTTCTTGAATATTAGTGAAGCAGACTTGGTCAGCCAGCTTAGCCAAAGATCTCCCATGTTTTGGGGCGTTTTTCAAAGCTGATGTCCACTAGACAAATTCGCGCAAAGGTACATTTGTACAACCGTGTACACATACTCGCCATTGCAAAGTAAACAATCACATTGAACCGTTTTGTATGCGACACTGAGCTGATAAGGTTGAGAGTAGGTGCATCCAATCACAAGGACATGCAGCAGCTACACTGCAACAATGCACAGCAACCAGACAGTCACTTTGTGCAGAACTTACAGTTGTGCAGGGGCTGTCCTGGTGGAGAAGAAACTGGGGTTGGGGACTATCTTGTTAGCACCCAAGTTTGAATGACAAATTCCTTCATTGTGAGAAATGAAGGATTTTGTCACGAGAAATGTAGGCACTATGAAATCTCAACTGAGAACTGAGTCAGTGCGGCTCACAGAATACGCCAGAGTATATGGAAACCTCCAGTTTTCTTTCAACAGAACAAGACAACAAACATTTCCTCTTGTACTTCAAAATAATTTACTTAAAGATAAATTGTGAGACGTAATAAACTCACTCTCATTTTCTGGGCTCATAATAGCTAAATTGCACAAAAAGATAGAAAGTCTTTACTTTCATAAGAAATATGGAGACATACTGTTATAAATGTTCAGATTATATATCTTGCATATATAAAGTTAAAGCTTTCTTTTCAAGAGGAAGTTCTGGCCATAAATCAGCAAGTCTCCTCACTGAGACTTGCTAAAACTGGAAAATGTAAGACTCAAGAATTAAACCTTTCCCAACAAACTACATTATTGTATAAAAAAAAATTTAAGTCACATCTTCACAAAGTTGCTGCTTTGAATGCCGATTGGGCACAAAAACTAATATTTCAAGGCATTTCTCAAAAATATTGGACCAATTCAATGCAAATAGACAAAAAAAAGGGTTGTCTAAAGTATAGAAGGGTAGACAAATCATGGCATGTACAAGAACCACAAACTAAAGCAAGAGCATTTCAAATTGTCCATCAGGAACTGCTTTCTAAATAAGCAGGTTTAAAAACCTAGACGGGGCCAGAAAATTGCACACTGGAAGAGGTTTTCCATTACATTCTGAGCTAATTATACATCACCTCAGATCTTTGTTTTCTGGTCATTACCCGCTGAGATTGAATCTAAATAGCACAACATGACCTAAGCTGTTGCAGCCAACACCGAGTGGCAAAGAGAAAACCACGTTTCCACTTGCCAACCTTGGGTTCCCACAGAAATGATACCTGCTGTGTGAACTGTGGTGCTCAAAAAACACAAAACAAGTTATGAGATTTAAGTATTAAATTAATATCTGTGTAAATGTAGTGCAGATAACAGGAAGAAGAAAAAAAATCAATGGAAGGAAATACACAATTCTGATGAATAGGATTTGAGTAGAATGGATTAGTCAGTGTTTTTCTAATAGGAGAATAGTGTATTTCTTTATCTTAAAATCAATCAAATAAGTTTTGCTTTCTTTGGTCCTTTTCAATGCAGAATTGTCATTTAAAAAATGATGGCCAAGACAGAAACACACCCAGAATTAGAGATGAAAAAAAGAGAGTTTTTCTTCCAGACTGCATGTTTATCTGAAGGGCCTGAGAGGGTGTTTTTATCCAAGGCCAAAGTCTGGTCTCTGTGATCAGTCGGCCATGTTGCGGAGGAAATGCTTATTATGCGGTTGTCCACGGGTCTTGTTTGTTATGACCTTGAAGGCTCTTCTCATGGCACAATGGGGATGTAAAAAAATATCAAAGGAGACCACAGGAACCATCTTGGGAAAGAAAAACATTGACTCAACCACTACATTTCCCCTCTTTTTCAGCTTTGAACAACCACTTTCTCACTGTCACTGAGTTTTAACACGTTGTAATGTTTCTGTTTGTTTTTTCTTAATTGCAAACAGGTGACCAAAATGCAGACAGAAAGGTCACTTCAGTGAAATTAGAAAATAAACTAGTTTCTGACATCTGTGGCTCCAGAACAAATTTGGGGAATTTGCTTTATTACTCCAGATTCTTTCATGTCTATGGAAACATGTCTTCCACATGCAATGGGGCCAATAATGCTGGCCAAATTTAATTACATTGATGCACATGGTGGCGTCTGGCGTGCTTCTGACATTCCACAGCACGAAACCCAGTGATCATTTTCACACTGACATTTCTAACTAAACCACTCCAATCCAAGGCTGGACTCCAGTTACCTGTTCTGTCTCATGTGTCGTCTTTGGTACGACACATAAATTGTGGAAATTAGTTACTTCACAAGATGTCCTGATAGGGATGCACCTTTGACATGTTAACAAGCACTAAAGAGCCAGCCATGGAAGAGTGGAAATCAGAAAAACCTGTCCCATAAAACTGGGCAACCAAAACAAACAGCCTCTGTGATGCTTATTACAAACTCAGTCACGAAACGGAAAAGCCTCGTCTCCACTAGCGCCACATAAAATAAATCTCCCAGTTTGTTCCTCAAACTGAAAGACGTGCAGCGCAGCAGCTCTAGCTCGTCTTGCAGGGCTGACCAAAGGTTGTATGAGGCCTTGAGAAGAATTTGATTTAGGGTCTCCTCTTCCTGCAAAGAACATCAGCACCACAAACAGCGTTTCAATATAAATTTAGTGGAATCTGGTAGAGGGGGGCTAGATTAATTGGCCGAGCATAAGCGCAATCATTGATCATTGTAATTTGCTGTGATGTATTTATGAACAAACCAAGCTCCACCACAAAGATTAAACATAGTCTTGAGCTAAAATCCCTTAACCCTATTCATACTTTGAATCAACTCCACATCGTTGATCTTATCAGTATGAGTGTATACGTTAACTTCAGTGGAGATAAATTGGTTGTAGCTATCTGCCCTTATACGTTTTCACCATGAGGATGCAGATTAATGCACAAGGACAAATGGGACAAATACACTGGCGATACAATGCTCAATGAATGGCAGGAAGCATTGTTAATTCACATTAGAGCGTTCATGCATCAGACACCTCTTTAATATCTATAGTCACCTTTGAATCCCTGTTAAGAAAATCCTATTAACACATATGGAAGGTGAAATGGAGGAAAGGGTCAAAAATTAACTCAAGCTAATACCCATCTGGCGTGTCTAGAAGCTGCCACATAATATTACTGAGAGCTTAGTCTGTCATATTTTACTTTAAAAGGTCAATGGTACACTGCATGCCAACGTAAACATAAACAGCCTTTAACATGGACGTACTAAAGTCATCTACATACGTCAAAACAAATGTTATTTTTGCCAAAGGAAAAAGTAAAAACTGCCAATTAGATGTGCCTAAAAACAATTAGAAAATGGATACATTGGGGCAAAGTTAGACAAACTTTGTAGAAAAAGACCCTGACCATGTGCAAATGCAACTAAAGTAAGCAAAGCCAAGAATGTGTGGTGGTTCATTTTTTAGACTACCAAACATATCGTTTTTATAATACTAGACAGCAATCTTCTGGATATCATAGACGCCATACAGTAGACCAACTGCAATAGTTAAATGATTCCTTGAAAAAAAAAAATATATGTATATATATATATATATATATATATATATATATATATATATATATATATATATATATATATATATATATAGTATATAACATGGTTTAAAGGTATTTTAATGAGCAAAGTTTTCCCAGGTTGTAGGGAACATAGAATAAAAAAGCATTCCCCATCCTCCATCTGTCACTGAAAGCAGTCTGTACTTTTCCTTTGCTTATCAGTACAAAGTCAGTTGAATAGAAATGTTTCTTTTAACAACTATCAAGTCTGATAAGCAACCAACTGCAGTCCCAACCAGAGCAGGTGGTCTTACTAAAGTCAACTGACTTGTAATAATTTAAAAAGCAACAGAGCAAAAGTGAAAATTTTCTGCTCTCAAAAGTATGCTTACTCAAAATCTACTATTTAACAGTTCTTAAGGGAATGTGTCCAAATTAACATTCCATTCTGTATTTTACTGTAATACCGTAAAATACGGTATATAGGATATAGATGTCTATGCTCTACCAATATGTTGTCCTGGATACATCTGGAGAAATTTTGAAAGGACCACCAAATATGTAGTGTGTTTGTGGATGAGCACTGCAAGTTCTTTTTATTTCACCAACATAAAACTAAATGACTCATCTTTCTGTAACCCTGCTCGACTCAGTTGAAAAACAACAGATGTTTCAAAATGAAACATTAATTTTTTCCCATATGCAGATAAAAGATAGACCACACAAACCAGCCAATTGAACAAACATCAATTTTCTCCAAGCCTTCAACCCTTATAAATGGCAGCACACTATCATCTGCAATCAGACGATACTTCTGGGAGTCATTATTACTTAATTGGCATACTGAGATGTACAAAGCATTTTCCACCCACAGCATAGAAAAGATAATAGATGGCCAAGAACCATTTTGTAAGGCTAAATTTATTTCTACATGTTTTTGTAACAATACAGTATCAATTATATGCTTTTAAAAATGTGTCAAATGCACAGCATAATCATTTAGTTTCCTCAGTATGTAGGCCATCTGAATAAAACCATGCAAGACAAATTACTCTCTGAAGCACATTTTCACCAGCTGCCATATTATCCTTTATTATGCCACCATCATACGGATCAAATACCATTTGTAAAACCCAGTGTGCTGCTGAATTATTTACTCATCTTTGACTAGCCAGCTTTATGCAGCTGGAATAGTCATTATGAGAGAAGAAGAAGGGGTCTTATTCAATAGCAGACAGAAAAATGAAAAGGCAAAGGTGACTGACGGGAAGTTTGATGACTCATGTCGCCACGTTTTAGAGGGAGAAAAATATAAAGAAATTTTGAAGTTCGAACACAAGCAATTGAAAACATTCTTTCCATTATTTTTCAAAGTAGAAAAGTAATTTCTTTATTTCCTTGTCACAAAAGCAGGAAAGTATGCTCTTGAAAAAATATGGAGCTCCTTAAACGGATTTTCTCCGTTGAGCCTGTGATATGTTATTGTTATAATATGACCACTTTTCAGTAATTAGTAATCTAAAGCATGAGTTCTCCCATTATATTATAAGTGTATTTTAAGATTTTATTGTTGGTGTTTTGGTAATTATGTGTTACTGGGAGACATTATTAACAATACCTAGTCATTGTTCAAATTTCTTGTCAACTTTAAACCTTTCTTAACTCAAAAGCATGCTGGGCCACTGCTGCACTAGCACCCCAATAACTGGGCTTTTCAAGTTTCCTGGGGGAAACCCTTCTAAATTGTTCTAAATATATCCATACAAGTCATAAGATTAAAGTTACTAATCACTATGTGTTATCATTTCTGTCACTTTCCTTTGTATAAACCTATATTTGCCATTTTCTGGAGTCATGGTGAGTGGTGTCATATATGCAACAAGTCACCAAGCAACCAACAACTCAAACAAACAAAAATGGAGGGAGGAGAGAGATGTGCATTTGCTAGTTAATACTGTCACTATTTTGAGTCTGTGTCAGCTAAGGGCAAAAATATTAAGGTTTGATATACAAACTATTCTGGTGACAAAGTCTTATTTAGCGTCAAAAACCGTCACACTTTAAGAACCATTTTAGAGAAAGTTCCAGCAGCTGGTGTGACTACAGGAGGAAGTCCTCCAACCCAAACAAAAGCAAAAGTTCAGTACAAAAGGTTTATTTTAGATTTTTTAAATTAAAACAAGTATTTAAGCTAGGTTACCTAAAGAAAAACAGTATGCAAGTTTAATTTAAGTTTTTAAGTAAAACTCAAAATGTCATTTTAACTCAAAAACAGAGTGGGTTGCTGGATGACTGCAGCCCACTATGTTAACATTTTAACTGCTAGCAGTAAAAGCTGATTTCACTGTTAAAAATACACTTCTGATAAAGTGAGTATCACTTTATTAGTTCTGAAATCAAATTAAGTTACTTTTTAAAGAATTAATCAGATTATCTTTTCAAAATAAGGGTGGCAACAATGGCTCCTATATGGATCATGATGAAGAAAACTGCTATAAATAAAAAACTAGATTATATTCTAGATAAAAATTAGGATTTTAACCAGAATGCATCAAATATATCATGGAAAATCCACCACTTACATAGAGCTAGTAGATGAACATTAGATAAGTTTCCATTTTAAAACTGATTTATAGATATTTATTATTGTTAGTTTGATTTTTTTATAAGTCAATTTAGTAACATTTACTAGCACTCAATGTTCTTGTGCTTCATCACATTTTAAAAATGCTTAAATAAATTGAATCAAACCCACTAATGATAAGAGGGAAAAAACTAAACAAAAACACAGACCCTGGCAGAAAACGAA
Organism: Xiphophorus couchianus; assembly: GCF_001444195.1. Taxonomy (NCBI): domain Eukaryota; kingdom Metazoa; phylum Chordata; class Actinopteri; order Cyprinodontiformes; family Poeciliidae; genus Xiphophorus; species Xiphophorus couchianus. The sequence continues at coordinate 14,004,070 of NC_040244.1, read as the reverse complement.
GTAGCCTGATGCGAAATTGTGAGATTTTTACAAGCACCAGCTGTCCCTTAAACCTTCAGGTCCAGCTGTGAGATGATTTTATAGTTCTAATGATCAAGGTGTAATCTGCAGTGCTTACAGTTATGAGCAGTGGTAAAAACAATGAAGCAATGTTTCCTTTTTGCCATTCCCATCCACACAGCCCACGTGGATCCACGGTGCACATCTGTGTGTCCGTGTCCTAATAGCGGAATCCTTCTAAGCCCTTGACATTATTGGCAAATATTGGTAAATTCATGTAATAAGCAAAACAAACAACTGCTCTGACAGCACAGATGGTACATCCTCATTAGGCTACTGATGTCTGGAAGCAATGATAACAGCAATGTGTAAATAAAATTTAAAAAGAAGTCAATATTTTTGTGATTTTCTAAGAGCTGAACATTAATGCTTTTTTGCCTCACTGAACTCAGGTCAAATATAGTATATATGCTAATTTGGTAAAGATGGCTCACTATGACTCCTATCGAGCCATGTAGCTCCATTTAGCATAATATTGTTTTTTAAACCACAGCCGTCTTCAACAGCTCGCAAAATTGTTTGACTTCAAAGTGCCACGATAATGTTCACAGTGAAAGTGAAAACTTTCTGACTGTGTCACAGGACCGTTTCTGCACAATGTTCTATGCAGGCACGTTGTGTAGAAACAATGTGTCTGGGGGACAGTGTTTTAATGGTGTAACATTCAAACTGCTAGGTTTTTATCAAGAAACAGAGAAACTAATTTTCTGCAAGTTTCACCTGCAAATTTAACTAGAGCGTCACTGAAATATGTAAAGGTTCAAATTACCAAAGCAAAGGGCTTATTGTTTTGTTTCTCAAAACAATAAGACAGCATTACCCTTGCACTTCAGCTAATTATTCAGGATAAAAACACCAGTTTACTGAAGACTGCAGCCATGAGTCGTTAGGTGCCTTAAATAAGACAAACATATTACTAATGTAAACCAACACTCATTCAAAACAACTTTTTATCTGCAGTTATTTATCTGCAAGAAGGACCAAGTCATAAAAATGAGGAATATAGCAACATCCGATATCAATATTGTTGTTATGTCTGATGACAAATATTCTGAATATTTCGCTATTATTTTGACACCACAACAAAAAAATGTCAAAAATGTTTTTTTTTTGCTTCTGTGACATTGCTTCTTTGCACCACAATCACTGTTACATGCCGAGATAAATACCACATGACCAATCCCCTGCTGAATAACATACAAAAATAGCAATTTGGAAATAAGCTTTGGTTATTATTATTAAGCCAGTTTTACTTATGGGACACATACTGATATGTCAAATAATAGATGCTAATGCAGTAAAATATTCTTAAATTACATTAATCTAATCAGTGACAAATCTTGTCTGAAACATCCCTAACAAAATATTTTGCCTGAACAATGGTGAATAAGATGTACAAATCATCTAAACTATTATATGTATTCAATTACCTGAAGGTGAAGAAAGGGAATGTTAAGTAATAAAGAAACAAATGACAGGATTTGCTATGTTGGAGTAGAAAATACTTAAAGTAAAGAAAAAAAAAACTCAATGATGGCAGTGAGGTCTAAAAGGAGAAAAGAATACTAAAGCACTATAATGTGTTTTATGAGATCCTAATAGTGCTACAAATGTCAAGGCTGATGTATTACTGCACTTTTGCTGTGCTCAGACGTTTCCTGGGCCTCGCCACAACGCTCATTAGGCTTATCAAAAGCACCTTATTAGAAGAATCAGGTCAGACGTAGAGAGGATGGAGGGGGAAGAGTTTCTCTATTGGTTTATGTTCTGGTCCTGTAGGTATTCACAGAGGCGCGTTTTGCCTCGGTGCGTTCTAAAGTGATCAGGCACATACAGAAACACCTTTGTTTTCTAGAAATACTTCTGAATTTATTCATGCTATCGTGTCAAGCTGCATATTACAGATCAGACAAAATGCATGTTTTGAGTTTTTGTTTAATTACTACTATGCTAATCTGATGGAAATGCGAAAAGCTAAAAATCACCATCCTTTTAAGCTGAATAAAACTGTTGCCACATTTTATTCATTATAAAAACATTATAAAAATACTTTAAAGCACTTCCGTTTTGTGTATCGTAATAAACTAAGCATTGAAATTTAGCTTCTTGTTCTGGTTCGGGCTTAGAAGAAAATAAAGGATGTAGTCGGTGCTGCACAGAGCAGTAAATCAGAGAAGCTTTACTGATAAAGAGCACACATTACATCCCATTAAAGATTTTTATGGGAAATTACTTGTTTTGCATGAGATTGTGAAACTCAGCACTTTATGCAGACAAAAAAATAACAAATCATCTCAGATGTTTTGGATTCGGCCCTATTACAGAAAGTGAATTCATAATAACTGGAGGGACACATTTCTTTCCCAGAATCCATCAGAAGACATTTACAATAGAGGCTAGTTTGTCAATAAAGTCACATCTTATTCTCAGCCATAAGTTCTGGTTTAATCAGTCTCTGCTCTTTATTACACTTCAGGGGTACAAGGGCTTAAAACCCAGATATCAAGTATAAACATTTCTGAATCTTCAGAGTAGTTTACCCATTATTGGATGAATAAAAACTAATATTTAACAACAATAAACTTCATTAGATGACCCTCAGTGAAAATGGTCCACTTCATTTTCAATTACAAGCAAATAAGTCATCCTACAATGCACACATGTTTTCATTCTGGTGTTCTGCTAAACGTCTCGGGGGCGTATCTGCAGCGGACAATAGGCGAGAGAGAGCAACACCTGACAGTCACAGATCACCTACAGTAGTTCACAACACTCTCACTGAAGTTAGCATCTGAATCGTTGCCTAATCCTGTAGTTAAATTGCTGAAATTCAGCTGCTGAATCAGAAACTAAAAATCATATGTCATTTAAGGACAACCGCACTAGCACAACTTTAACTTAAGGCAAAACTTTGACTAACATTCACCCTCAGACAGCTTTGTACAATAAAGTAAAGTACCCCAGTGAAGGGCGAAATCTCCTAAATAATTTACCCTGTACTTCCATACATTTTTAGTTAACACCCAGAGAATTCACAGTCAGTTTAGGCCACTAAAAAGTTTGGTTTGTTTGGGAAGGTGTGCACAATCAGACTCTGATATGGACCAAAAAGGCTAAGTCTGGTCAATCTAAAATTCTCGTCTCAGTTGAGGTGAACTCTGGTGCAGTTCGAATGCACATCCACAGCCACCCGCAGACCGCTCCAAAAGCAGAACCCGAACTACAGTGAAGGGTTCTGCACTGTAGAACTAAATACAACCAAAACAAAGGTGCGTATCTAGCACTAAAGAGAGAAATGGCTTGTGAAGTTGTGATTGTATCTTGTAGTTTTTTGGGTGGTTTCCTTCAGTGGTTCTTGGTGCAGCAACTAACTGAACCAAAGCAAACCACAGCAGCTGAAAATGTGAAATCTTGCAATTTTGGTTCCCAACGGAGCAGTCTGCCAGACTATCAGGTGTGAAAACACCCTACATTTTTACTGAGCAGAAAAGAATGACAGCTCAAACTGTCATTCTTAAGCCAGGATTCAGACAAGAGTGAAGTCATAAAGTGCAACTCCTCCTCCATCCACTCACCCATCAAGACCACAGAGAATCAAATGGTGCTCGGCAAGATTCAAAGTATGCCTCCATTAACCCATTATTCATTCAAAATTGGCCATCCGCAGCTTACCAATGGGAAACATAGCAGGGAATATACCACAAACTCCAGAAGTGAGATCATAAAAAGCATCTCAAACAGAGACAAATATGTAATCCCAGGAGAAGAGTTAGAGCTGGATCTGCCCACCGAGCCACATGAGCTCAGATGAAAGGCAAAAGGCTCTGAGGGGGAGCACAGACTCCACCTCTTCCAATCTTGTCTTTAGAAATAGCTACTGTATAAGTGAAGCAAAGAAGCTCCTGGGAACTGAGATCGGATCAACATCTGATTTTTGTTTTTCTTTCATAAAGAGGAATAAAACTTTCCTCTCTCAGCTTCATAATCATAAAAACTGGATAAGTTGATTAGCTAAGTGCTTCCCTACCTTTTTCTGGTCTTCAAGTTTTTGACATGTGGACTTCTTGCCATGCTTGCTCGACTCTGGTACGTCCATTCCTGGTCCAAATGAAGAATAACTCCAGGGCAAGATCACGGGGACGGCGTTTGATAAAATCCAGAGCACTACAGTTTGCCGACGAGGGCCTGTGTCCAGCTCACGCCTTCACCTGGACACAGGTGATCCATTACAGGAGTTTGTTTGTATGGTTGGAGAAAAAAAAAAAAAAAAAAGGTCTGAGCAGGAGGACGAAAACCAAGCAGGTGAAGGTTACCAAAACAGCACCATGGTGATTCCAAAGAGGACGTTCAGACTGGAGGCTGAGCAGACACCCTCTGAAGCGTCTCCCTCTGAAGCGTCTCCCTCAAAGCGCGGCGTCCGAGCTCAGTTCTCTCCCTGCATCTGTGGAATGAAGAGATGAGACAACATTTAGATGCGAGGCGAAAATGAGCAGCTCTGTTTTAGGCTCTCAATTAATGCAAAAGATCTGCCTCTCCAAAAAGTCAATATTCCCCCTTGGTACTGCACTGTACAAATGGCAAGAGGATCTGCATATCAAAGTGAATGTTGCCATGGAGCTCAGAGAGCGAGAGGGAAGCGCATTCAACAGCATGCTTTCCTTTTTGGACTGGTTTTGATTGTGGGGGTGTGTGTGTGTGTTTGTTTTATTTAAACCAAAGACCGAATCAGTCAGGAGAAAATGAGTTGAAGTAAAGACAGAACTGAACACAGAATTGTTAGAGTAAAATTTTAAATGAATTCATCTACTATTTGAGAAAATCTATGCAAAGGAATCCAACCCTTTTAGAAAATGTAGATATGATTTATTAAGTCTTTTTTTTTTTTTTGGAAAGCTGAGTCTAATTTAACTGTCAACATCCAGTAGTGGTTGGTGCTAGAAATTAAATAAAGCCTATTAACATAGGCAAAAACATCTTCAAAGCAATACATCCTGTCAAAGCTTAAAGGAAATCAAGACCAGATTAGAAACTTAGTTATTGATATTTATTACTATGGAAAGCCAATTCCTGACCTTTGAAAATCCAGTGAACATCAGTGGGAGGAACTGGTAAAAGTTCAATGTAGTGCTGAGAGAAAACCTATGACTCATTCACAACATCACTAAAGATCTAATGGTGTGTATGAGACACAGAGCTGATCAGATAGAGGGTCAGCGCTACTTTGTGCCACACCAATAGATGATTGGTGATGGTTCCTGGTAGAGAAGAAACAGGACTAGACCCCCAAATAGTTCAAACTTTCTAGTGTCCATTTGGATTGTGGGAAATGAAGAAATTTGTCACAAGAAAAGTAGGCAATCAATACGCGGATGGTTGAAATCTTAACCATCTGCGCGGCTCGCATGATATCCACACTACGGCCAAATATGTGGGAACTTTTAGTCAGCGGTACAACACTCAAGACAAACCGATAATCCCACTTGTAAATGGGATTATCAGTTGTTTGATGTCAAACATATTCCAAACCATGACTATTCTGATAGGTTACAATAGAGAAAGTAATCTGTGTGAGCAGCAATATGTCACACAGCTCACACTAAACAGACAGGAGGAGTGTGGACTGAACAGCTGCTGGTCAATGACCTTTATGTTACTAGAATTGTTTCATATCTCTCTCATTAAACTTTACTTTGAATCAGAGACAAAAAGAGGAATAAAGTTTATAAGAATTTGAATGTGCCGTCCATATTTTGAATTCAACTTGTTCTAAATTACATTTATTTGGTACAGTTCTCTTTCCAGGACTGAACTCTTGGCTTGTTTAAGCCACAAAATAGAAATGGCAGATTTCAAGGGCAACTATGGATTATTTGATATACTTAATGATTTTAATGCTTTGCAGACATATAACTTCAAAGATAAACTCTGACTAGGAGAATGTGTAAAAAGCACATCATCTGTTGGTGTAAAGTAGAAAAAAACAAAACAGAACATGTACTGAACACTGGTTCCCTATAGGGAACATGTTGGCGCTGTCAAATCCTCATTTTTTTTGAACTGCAATGAAGTGCATCAATGCATCTACACATGAGGCTGGCCAGACAAATGCCCCAACAATCTGTGAGGGTAGCATCCAAATGACAAGTAGCCTGTCTCAAAGCAACACCGCCATGACACTGGGCCATGCGACTTGTTTCACCCTTCATCACCTCTAACACGATCCTCATCTCAGCATGTTTTCTGAGCCACTATACACTTTCCCCCCCTCCCTGCTTTTCATGCCATGTATCACTGCAACCCCGTCACTTACTTAAGGCCAGTTATGTCAAGTGCTGCCAGCTCACGACTGGTTCTTCTGGGACATGAGGATCACAGAGCTCTGGAGCCCCACAAAACACCCAGAGGCTTTGCTGTTGGCAACATGTTGGAAAAGCAGGCTTTTCACGGCAAAGAAAGACTGCTGTTACATTAGGCCGCTAACGACAAAGAAACGCACAATACAAATTATCTGTTGCCATAGGTGATGAAGGAAATAAAAAGGCAGGAAAAAATTAGGGATAAGCAGTTAATTACAGAAATGCTAAACTTGCTAAAAACACAGCTGGGCTGCTTCAAATCTTCTTTTCCCTCAGCTGTGGAATTGCATGCGGGGTCTTTCGAAACTCATCCATGATGCATGAGTACTAATTTACCCCTTTTTCTTCTTGAATATCACAAGAAACAATATAATCTCATGGGGACACCATGTCACACTTTGTCTTTGAAGCACAAGGAAGAAAATATACCAGGCATTGGCTATCTAAAGGTAGGCAGAAAACAACCTACAGTATGTAAACCACAGGAGTCATGAGACAACAATCCCTCTCATCCCAAAAGATGGATTTGAACTGATTAAGAAGAAATTTGTCCAGTCGTATTACAAAATAAGATAATTTAATTATAAAACAATGAATTCCATTTAATAAATAAATAACGAAATATAAAAACCAAAGGTCAGTGTATTGATTTCTGCTGGGTCAATGTCTTACTGCCTTCGTGTCGGTAATAACCTTTAAGTATGCACCAGTCCAATTACCTCCCATTTTTTCACAAGTCCCATAAAGGGATTTCATGGAAAGAGCATAAATTATGTTAGTTAATCTGCTATTAAATGTTGTATTTAAAAAAAAAGAAAAAAAAATTAAAACATAAATCTGACATTTATGAATTTCACCTGCTGACATATGCAAGAGAACAAAGATAGGCACCCCCAAAAAATGCCTGCACAGCAACATTTCACTACATTTTAAGCGGTTACACAGTTTATTGGTAGTAAAGGTGCTATCTCAAGGTAGCTACTCCTATTATCCCCCAACGTGGTTGTACAGAAGCACCTCAAATGCGTCTGGAATTAGACCAGACAAAATGGTGAAAACCTCATTGATGGGTAGTTTCAGTACTCTTGAGTCCAAAAGTAGAAAAACCGTTTTGCTTTTATGCTACGAGCTTCACTGTATAATGGTGGTCAGTATTCGGCATTAAATTGTTAATTGACAGACCTGATCCTTGACTTTTTATCCATAAAGCCATTCTAAAGTCATGTACTAAAACAATGGCGTATTATATTAATTGTAGAGTTAAGCTGCTTAATGAATTATGGAGACTCCTGAACCAACAAACTTCTTATTGGAAGTTATTTATTAGCAAGACGTAACCACATTTGAATGGTAAAGACCATGAGTCAATAATAAAGCCTTACTTTAAATTATAATTTGTCAAATTTTTTATTAATTATTTCTAAACAAGGCATTACTCATTGTAAGGTTCTTTGTCAGGTCTATCCACAGACACACTCTAAAATATCAATACTTCAGTCAATATCTTTTATAACCCATAACATACACTTGATTTTAAAGACCAAAAATATATGTTTTTTAATAATGAAGGAAAAGTGAACCCCAAAAATAGCCTTTCTAAAATATTGGAACTTTAAACTCTCCTCCCCCCCCAACCAAAAATCAACCTGGTAGCTAGCTAGTTTAACTATCTGTTTAATGCAAAACAAGGTGAAAAAAATAAAATAAAATTTTATTTTTTTAAAAAGTCATAGACTCACCTCTGTGCTCCAGACAAAAAGAATAATAAGCATGTAAGCTAAACTCTTCTCCATTACACAGTTACACCACATCTAAATGCTAATAAACTGTCAGAAACTTGCCTAAATTAGCCACACCTGGCCCTGCTAATTAGGGGCTAAGGCCTGTGAGAATGAAGGAAAGTTCTTCTTTGATTTTACTGTAACAGAACTCAGTGTGCATTACCGCCACCTACTGTGTGAACCGGAATTAAAATACTAACCTATTACTGTGAAGTTCTGACTTTACAAAAACACACACACACACACACATATATATATATATACATATATATATATATATATATATATATATATATATATATATATATATATATATATATATATATATATATATGTTTGCCAGTCCGTTTTAGATTAGAATTTAAATATGTATCATCAAATTGGTCTATTTTATTAAGACTTTTGTCAGGTTGGTAAAATATCCTCTTTCGTCCTTTTCCTCGATGTTTTTCTCATCTTACTCACAATAAAAAATTTTTAAAAAGGTTTCCCTTTCCACTTTGAAGTTTCTTCCTGCAATAGATTTTATTTCTGATTTAGTAAGTAAGGGAAGTGGGAACTTAGTGCAGTCAAACACTGGTATCACACTGGGCTGGTAAGAGCTTTTTCCAGTAAGATAACCTTCAATTAATATATTTTAACATACTTTATACTGAATTTAACAAAAACTGAAATCCACATGCTCTTTTTTCCACACAGAAAATCATCAATTATTTCTACTGCTGCCAAAATGTACCATTTATATTACACAATTAGCTTCAAAAAGCTAATTTAGGCCTAAAGATTTTGTCATTTTCCTACAAAGGAAAGCAAAAATGCAGAATAATCACTTGCTTGAGTGCTTATAGTTTAAATGCTTAGGCAGAATTTTATCCCTATTTACATTTAGCTCTTCATGGAGAACCTCAAGTTCAACAAGTAATGTTAGCTAAGAAATAAGTCAGGCTATCTGCTCCAGCTTAGCCTGACGTTAGCACTCTACAAAGGCCTTTGTCTTCGTTCTACCAAAGTAAAGCATCGAAACTAAAGCAGATGCAAAAGAGAATATCTAATTAATTTTCTGTGAATGAAAAGATCCCTGGGCTACAAAACACTTCCCAAATTCATCACAAATGCCATAAAGCTTGATTTTCTTTTTGGCAAATAGGTTCTTATATTTATTGTTTAAGGGAATATCAATGTGCGCTTCAATCCCTCTGGTTGTAAAGAATCTCACTGGGAGCCGAATGTAAATATTTATGAGTAGCAGCTGCAGCAGTTCCATCACAGTCTGCTTGGTTATCCCACCTTCAATCGCTGCGCCTCGAAGACATTTCTCCCTCCGCCCTGTGGCCTTTTCACCGGCACTCTGCATTCAACGGGTGTCCGTAACTCTCCAAGTGGTCAATAAAGTTTGATTCATGAGGCCTGGGGCCATAACTACACACTGCTGCTTTAATTCGAGGAGATGTAAATGATAGCCATAGATCCAGCCTGATTTCCTCGGGGAGAGCTCAAGAGGTTGGGAGAGCACACGTCGTAAATTATCACCTCGGCGAGCCAGAGGTCAAACATTAAGAATGGACTGCCATCCCATTAAAGTGCAATAATGTGCTATTAGTGTTCTTTAAGTGGGTTTTTTTTCTAGCTTTATTTTAAGTTAAAGCAAATCAAAACAACAATTACACCCCAATGAGGTTATTTAATATTTCCACCAACCTGCAGCAGATTTTTGTTTTATCAAGACATTAAATAAACACTGAAATAATTAGATATGACTACAACATATTTAATGATTTTCACTTTTAATTGAATATTCAATACATTTTTTACAATTTTAGCAATCATGATGTTTTCAAAATTTCACATATTTCTAACAGCTGTTGTAAACTATCACATATATAAATATCTCCTTTTTGTCCTTAAAAGGAAAAGCCGTGCTTAGAGTTTCCTTAAGACCTTTCATTTAATTCAAACAGCCATTTTTGTAGTTTGCCTATGGTGTTTATTTTCACTCAGAAAAGTTTTGCACAGTACTGCTATAATCTCCATATTGAGTTTTTATGTATTTATGTATATACAACCTAATGGAAAATTTCTTAGTAGATGGATTTTTTAAGGGACTTTTTCTATTTTCACCATCAGAATGTGAAGACCAGATAGGTCTGACTTTGCTTATTACCGATTGGATAAGAGCTATCCAAAAACTGCCGGCTGTCCAAATGAGAGGTGTCCACCAACAGGTGTTTAACAGCCAAAAATTAATTCCTAATTATTAAATGTGTAGTGGCACAAAATAAGCACCAGGTGCCGCTTTTAACAATGTATATTGAACTTTGAGCATCTCAGAAAGCAAATTATAAATGGAAAGTGGTTTTCCATGAGAGGACAACAACAATAAAACACACCAGCAGGTGTTTAATAACCACCGAAACATGCTTCTTAACCTTTATTAGGTTTTAAACCAGCGCCACCTGGTGCTTAGTCTGTGTCACACCAGCAAACCTAGCCCAGCCTAGATTTGAGTATGTCATTTATCCATTTTAGTAGCCAATTATCAAACTTTCTATGCCATTCAACACAGTGAAGCAGAAATGTATCATAACTTAAGAAATCAGATTAAATGGATTTCCACAGACATTCTTTTTTTTTCTTTTTTTTTTTTTTTACAGTATCATAACTGTAAAAAGAAAAATTAGTTTTAAAAAAGCAGGAGGGCATGTTGCTCCATATCACATAAATTCGAAACATATGGAAGAACAAAGAAACCAGATGCTATGGTAAATATTAATGATGTGCAAAACGTGCAGTAGTGTTGCATTAACATAAACGAGCCTGCAGAGGCCATATGTACTGTAAGCATGTATAGCATGTGTGTGGGTTTGTGTGCAGCCCTGCGGCGGGATAAATGCACAACAGATATGAGGAATTGTAACATTTCCTGTGTTGTGAATATCCAAACCCTCCACGAGAAAAGCATCAGCCTCTAGGAACATGCTTTGAATACAAAAACAGTTGCACCGAGTTTTTCTTCTACAGCATATGCATGTGGAGTTTACATGTCTATAAAAAATTTTTTTACATATTCGGTATATTTCCTTGATTTTTCATATTGAAACTTGAAATAAAAATCTAATTCTAGTTTCCATTTGATGTCAAACTCATGATAAAAGGCGAAAGAAAGAACAGAGGGCAAGAAGAGAAGACTGGAAGAAAAGAAAGTGTGACAGACCCGGGAGCTAAACTGCCACAAGACAACAGCAGGCAGACAACAAAAAGATCCTCAAAATGGATTATTTTCTCCCAGATTTTACATCCCAAAGACCAACTGTGTTGGGGGGAGTTTACAAGCAGAAGCTTGTAAAATGTTTAATTGGTATTAAAGTAACAATCTCCACCACATTTAGAAATGGTCCAACCCCCCCTTTTGTCATCGTAAGTGGAGAAAAAGAGCGGTGGTTGGACAGTCTGCTCAAGCACCTGATGTGTGTGTGGTAGCAGGTATCCTGGCTGCTTGCACCAGGGTAATCGCTGTAGTGAAAGTGAAAACTGACACCAGAAGCAGCAGCTCGTTAGCCTGAGGAAAGCATGTTGCAGTGTCAGTTTTGCGACGCTTGTTTTGTTCGACACACTTGCCCGCGAATGACATTTTCTTGGCACCTTGCTGTTTATTATTTGCAGAGATGACAGGGTGTGTGTGCGCGTGTGTGTGTATTTTTGTGAGAAGGGGAGAGAAAATGCTTCAAGAAAGATATCTGATAAGCTCAGATGGTTTGTTTTAGCTGAGCCATCTGAAAAGTCCTGTGTCTGTCACTCAGCCAATCAGGTCAATGAACCACAACCAACAGGACCAACCGCTAAAGCTAAATACAGACCAAACAAGAACGCATGTTTAATGATGTGCAGCGATGATGCATCTCTCTAAGCAACAGAAATTTAAAAAGATAAAGAAACACACTTAATGAAGTGAGCAGACTTTACGTTGCTCACTTTGTGCATTGAAATCTTAAAATTGCAATGTACACGTTAAAAGCAATTACCTCAATGACTTCCCACTTTAAATGAAAGTCAGTACCAGAGTATCATGACTAACAGTGGCTTACTTGGGTTTTATCATTCATTCTTGTCCAACCATTCAACAAGTCTCTTAAACATCATAATTGGAGATAGAGGGAAGTCATTTAGGAAAACATACACAGTCTCTAGAAAATAGCTCCTTAAAATCTGAATAACTTATAGTCATTTGTTTCTTAAGGACAATGATGACACTATGGTCTTTAACTAATGTGTGGCTCTTGCTTACAATGTTTGCAGGAAGTGGTTGGCTAGAGCTAGCATATTTCCTCCCTGTTTTGATATGGCTTATTGATAACAGGGCACATATTAGTGCAATTTTAGTGTATAAGAAACAAATATATAACATATGCTCACCAGCTTCATAAACTCAGTGTCTTGTTGTGAATGTCCTAAATGTATTGATTAGTGTTTCGGCTGCCTTCTGCCCAGCTCCTTTCTGCTTTATAAAGTATATGGACTTATCTAGAGTTGAGTTTAGCCGTTTTCAAACATTATCGGACTGGTAGACAGATTCATCCTTCCTGGAAACCCTTGAATGTTTTACTTCTTTCCAGAGAAAAATTATTGTGTGTTTCAAAATAAATAAGTAAGCTTAGAAAAATTATTATAACTGGATCAGTCGTAAAATGAAGGAACTATCCTTTATTTTGATACATTACCTATCAGACTGACTAGAGAATCAGATCAATACAGAGACCTGAATGCAGCACTACATTTTCACACCTTTACTGCCACACTGGGAAGTGGATAGATTGAGAACTGGTGCCTAAATCTGGAAAGTCAAAATAAATTATACATTCTCACACGTATATATGATTTGTTTAATTAAGCCTTTACAGTGCTGAATCAAAACAGTGTAAATTTAATTTAAGGTCTGATAACCACAAATAATGACTAAGATATCCAATTGCCATAAGAGGATTCCCCCCCCCCCCTTTACCAGGTTCCACTGCTAAACCTGGGCCAACGTTTGCGTGGCACCATCTGGTTCTTTTTCCTCCTCGGAATCATTCACTGTTCCATGAAAGAACCGGGCTGCGGTTCAGCCACAGTTCTTTGCTGAGCCTGAGTAGAGAATATTATGGAAACCAACAACTAATTAGAAGATAAAAACTTTTATAGTAGCATGGTAATTCTGGCAGGAAATGTCTCGACATTAATATGCATTGATGGTTCTTGTCGAAGTGAAGTCTGTGACGTAAAGTACCAGTTGTTGTCAGAGTGGGTCAGATCCGTGGATCTGAACCGGCAGTCTACTAACCGGTTACTGACCTAAAGATGTTGGATTGTGAATACAAAGTCCTGACTCCCTCTGCTGAGCTCATTATACCAGCTACTTCTCAGGGAAACACTGGTAAACACATTGCTAAAGGGTTAATAGAAGAGCGACGTTGTGATGACTTCCTGAATGCGGAGTTTCAGAAAGAGCAGGAGCTTCTTAAAGAGACAGAGGCCCAATTTCAAGGCATTAAATTACAAAGTCAAATTTCTTTTAAATCATTTGATAAAGGCAGCATTTTTATGAATGAAGATAACAAAATTACTTGATTGTGCTTTAAAATAGCACAATGTGTACATAATTCTGGTTTGTTTTTTAACTCTTGGTCATTTACTGACAATATCTTCACTTTTTCCAGTCTCTCGCTCTCTTCTAGTCTTCCCTTTATGGCCAAAGCTGGTCTGGAGACGTCACCCCCAGCAATGCTGCTCCTTAATTAACTTGCGCAAGAGCAAGTTTCAACGTAAAAGGAAAAAGAAAGAAAAAAAAAATTCTTCTCAAGGCTTTACTGATGTACATATAGTACATGTTGCATTACAACACAATTACATGTAGATTACATTAACGTGCTTTCACCAGCCAAATCTGTCCTCTATGTGCCAAATCCATTCTACATTATTTGCTATGCTTTTGTGGAGCTTCAGAGCAGAGCGCACGCTGTAATCGTGCGTTATTGTGTCGGGATTAACATCAAATCTCATTACAGCTGTGGTGGATCGCTGGAGAGGCAGGACTGAGGGGAAGCTGGGAGAGAGGCGGAGAGGGGGGGAGGTTATCTTTATTTTTTTATTAGGTTTTAAAAGCTAAATGTAAAAAAGAGAGGATGAAGATATGAAGGGGGTTGAAATCTCAATTTCACACAGTATCCACGTCTGCTGGGAGGTTGTTAAGTATGAGTCGCAGTCGACAGGGACAGAGCAAGCAGAGGTCAAGGGGTCAGGACAAGATGCGTCGGAGGACAGGGAAGTGAAATACGCCACATATCTAACAACTGAGCCCCCCTCCTTCGCCACGCCCCACAGTCCCAAATACAGCTCATCAGTTAGCAATTTTTCCCCCCCGAAGTCTGGCACGCTCACGCTTCATAAACCTCGCTTTTATTACCAATAGATCCGTGAGGGTTGTAATTGCCTGACTGATATACAACCGGCAGAGGGAAAGAGGCTCGGGTTCTCTCACTTTTAAAGAGCTGCTCGGCGTTGAGAGGCACAGGGACACGCCTGGGTTCGTCCAATAAAGCACACCGTTGTGCTTGTATACGCGTATGTGCATGCGGCGTGGTCGAAAGGGACTTGCTCCGTGACAGATTACACACAGACGTTTATGTGAGAGATTTTACGTAGACATGAAGAACGCAAAAAATATCTCCAAATATATGCATTCTAGCTCGAGTTGAAACAGCAAGTGTTAAAATCTATCAGCCATAAAATGGTTACAAAGGTTTTTATTTGGGGGGAGAAAAAGAAGGAAATTGTTTTAAAATGTTCATACTGGATCCGATTTTAAATTGATTTTCGCTCTTTTCTAAAAAAGAAATGACTAATGACAGAAAACATTTTTAAAAAGTGGGTTTTATTTCAAACACTCCTGTGAGTTATTACAATGGTGTATCAGCCATGCTAGAGAAATGTTTTGCTTAATTATGTGAATACAATCATAATAATAGCAGTAAGTCTTAAATTTACAAGTGTCGTTTGATTGAGGAAAAAAAGCTTGGATCCTTTATTATTTTTGGTGTTGGAGTTCTCATAAAATTATTTTTTGTTCTCCTATTACTATTACTTTATTCTGGTAATATAACAACTTTATTGTCATAATTTAAAAAAAATAAACCTGACCCTTTTATTTCATTGTAAAGTTGACTTGAGTTAAAAATCCACATAAATAGAAGCTTTAAAACTCCAGAGTCAAACAAGATGGCTGCTTTTGGTGTGGATCAATCAATATCTATTTATGGCCCAAGCCAAGGGGCAAATTTTATTCTTCCACTTAATAGCAAATAAAACTTCAATATCCAGTTACTTCAAAAATGTGAATATTAGAATAATTTATGGAAATCAGATTCAATGGAGAACTATCATAGCCATGTTGTGACCTGCACAATCACGAGGAAGCCTGTTGATTTGACAGTTGTCCAGCAGGGTGAAGGAGAGTAAGTCACAATTAGTCGCTACTATATACAATGTACTTTGAATTGTCTTGTTGATTGAAATGTCCTACACACAAAAAATTTGCTAAAAGCAAGTTATTTGCAGAGTCCATATTATTAATAGAAAGTTGAGTGGAAGGAAAAAGTCCATTTTTTAAATTTTATTTTAAGGGTTATTGGAGCCTCAAGTAGATTCATTAAAAATCAAGGGAATACGTATCCATAGTTTGCTATTCATTATCTGTAAACCATAATTATCAAAACGTATTTATATCCACCATTAATTGTTGTAACGTTTCCTCTTAATTTCCTGGTCTTTCCTTCATTATTTCATTTTGAAACTAGGGGATTATACCATTTCCCTTCTTTTGTAGAGCAATTCAACGCCAAGACTATAAGGCAACCAAACTCACCACACTGTTTCCCTAAGCCGGTAGGATAAGATGCGTAAAAACATGTTGAACCAGATCACAATTTACACAAATAATCGCAAAGCTAACAAAAGTAAGCAGCGCACACATTTCAGCATTTTCCAGTAACCTGACGCAATTCAAATTCCCTGACTCCACACTCCAAACATTTTAAAAACACAAATACTCGCTTTGTATCGGAGCAAACAGTCAAACGCGCGTACACACAAACTCCTGATACCCACCCCTCCCCCGCAGCAGAGCACCATGCTTGTAAGTGAGACCCCAGAGGCCCACCAAAACACATACAGGCCCTATTAGAAGCAAGAAATATCAGCACAGCAACACCGCATCCACTGATTGCCGAAGAATGCGTGCTCTTTTTTTTTTTTTAATTCACGACTGGGTGGAGGGTGTTGAGAGTCGACAGCTCATCAGCAGCTGCACAGTGAGAACTCGCTGTAAGTGGAGGAACGGCTGAGGAAAATAAGCTCATCAAACAAGGCGATCGTTACTGGGCTTTGTCAACAGCACCGAGGAAAAGGGACAGAAATTAATCAGATCAAACTGAGAGATTTGGGAATATTCTGGTGGAACATCAATTCCCTGGAAAGGACATCTATAACACTTATCTGTATTAGATAAAAGCTTAATCTGTATACTCATTATACCTAATATTTCAGCTTATTTACTTTCAGAAGATCTAAAGTTAAAAGAATGGTAGTCATGAACTAGAAAAATCAGGAACTTGATGGAGTGATGGAGTCCGTCCTCCAAGGCTCCTTCAGGCTCCTACAGATATTTACATATATACAGAATTACAGTTGTGGCTATGCTAAGTTATGCTAAGCATAGAACCTATCTGCAATGTATATGAGTTTATATACAATAAACCCCTTTTTACCTTTTCATTGGCAAAACAATAAAAAGGTTTGCAAGTATTTTGTCAAAAAGCATGTTTCAAAAACATAAAAATGAGCAAATACATGTTTAAAAAAAGATGGAGGCTTGGAAAAAATTATTATTCACCACTTTCAGATTTCACAACCTGCAATGTGTTTTACTGGGATCACATGACAGAGCAATGAGAAAAATAAAAGTTATGAACATGATTCAGAAGGTGATCCTCCTACCTAAAATTCATGACACATTGTGAAACACCTTTGTTTCATGTAATTGACTTACAGATGATGAAAGCTCACAATTTAATGTCTCAGAAAATTCTAATATTTTGTCAAGGTGATAGCATATTGATAGAAAGTTGAGTGGAAGGTAAATATGTGATATCAAAAGATAGACATATAAAAAGGAACACATTTGTTCCACAGATTTGTGGATTCATTTGATTTGAATGCTGTTCATAGCTTATCATTTGTAGTTCTAAAACAGCTTTGCCTTAATAAGTGATGGATGGAGACCTTTCAGTTTCCACTCCACAAATGTCCATGTTTTTTGTGACCAGAAATGTTTCTACACAGATGGGTTTTACTTTATTGTAACTTAGGGGGAAATGTGAAAATATTCTTTTAGGACTTTGACAGGAAGTGTGCAGCAGCAGGTGTGGGAGGCGTATGGTTCTACTACTTTCTGTTCCATACAGTTGGAGGAACTGTATGGAACTCTCTCTGCCATCTCACTGAAAGAATTCCACACTATAGGAACGCTATGACAGAACATTTTAGTAGCTTTGAAACCATCCATCCATTGTCTAGACCTGCTTTTCTTCAGGGGATTGCAGGGGCTGGCGCCTACCTCCAGAGGTCATTGGACGAGAGGCAGGGTACACCCTGAAGAGGTCACTACTCCATGACAGAGTAACAGACCAATGAATCAAAGAGTCATGTTTGTGTACAGTGTGAGGAAGACCAGGACTGTATCCTTCATGCATACTAGGACATATGCCACCATGCAGCTCAGACTTCAAACCATAACTTCTTAATACCTTGGTATGTCTCAACACCAGTAACTATTTGCCGAGATACCAGATGGAATGGTGGAAAATGAAGGTAATTATAGTAAAGGAGAAATTGCCTTTACTTGTATAGTGCTTATCAAGGACCACAAAGTGCTTATCAGTACATTCAGGCATTCATAAGCAGATGGTGGTAAGCTATACTGGACAGTAGCCACAGCTGCCCTGGGGCAGACTGACAGACCACCAGCAGGCAAGGGGAGTGACGTGTCTTGCTCAAGGACACAACAACAGAGGTGGACCAATCAGGGATCAAACCAGCAACAAATCGATTGTAGGATAACTTCCTACCATTACTGTCACCATTGTCCCAATGATCCCTTAACCACATACATCTGTTTTGGGATGGTTTTTCAGTCCAAATCAAAAAGTCTCGAGGTTTAAATTCAGCTTGCAGGCAGTACAAAGATTTTATCT
The DNA here is from genome assembly GCF_001444195.1 of Xiphophorus couchianus. Lineage (NCBI taxonomy): Eukaryota > Metazoa > Chordata > Actinopteri > Cyprinodontiformes > Poeciliidae > Xiphophorus > Xiphophorus couchianus. The sequence continues at coordinate 13,985,590 of NC_040244.1, read as the reverse complement.
TGACATGTATGAATGCAGTGCAGTGCCTGTGTGTTTCAGACCAAAAACACACTCCCCTCCTACAGCACGGTGTGAAGAGAGGGCTAAAAGAATTACCAGTGAGAACCCGTCAAGTCCCCGGCATTCCATTAGCCAAGCCAGTGATGTACTGCCATACCACCTAGCTTCTTTCTCCCTCACACAATCGGGAGCGCGGAGAGGGGGGACCAGCAACGCTGCCTCCACCCGACACCCTCCCCCCTCCTTCACACACACCTCACAACCTCCATCACTCACCATCCATCAGAAGACCTCCACAGATGGGCTTGCACATAACACATGCAAAGAGGTTCGAGACTCACCAGTCATTGCACTCAAGTCCAGGCACACATACACATGCACACCCCACTCTGCTTAACAGTCTCTTTATTCCCTCCCAGACGTACACGCCTTTCTGTTTTCACACACAAATTGCAAAAAGTCTTTCATCTGTGGCTCAGAAATAAGGGCTGAGTGGGAAGCACAATTAGGACCCAATTAGCACCATCAGATCTACCTGAGAGAGCCCACGCTGGCAAAATACAGCAGCGGACAGACAGCGGGGGCACAACGAGATCTTGAGACTAAAATGCCAGAATATTTCTCGTCAAATGGAAGCTGTTCCCGTGAAGCAATTTAGTTGCTGTTAGCACTCTGAATCAGTGTTTCAGACTTTTAATTTGAAGCAGAAAGGGAAGGTGTTCTTGAGTCATTATCTTGTGTTGACAACACTGTTACAAAGGCACTGAGGAAGCCTTGACCGCTCCTGTGGGCTTTTGGGTAGGAAGTAGGAAAAAGAAATGGAGACAGAAAAAATATCAACAATTTGTAAGTACTGCACCTCGCTTACCATTAGTGGCTAATAATGCCAAACCTCGCACCCGTTTCATAGCTTCAAATCTTCACTGGATTAAAAGGTTATCTCGCGGTTTGTTAAGTTTTTATTGCATTTGATCCGTTAAAATCAGAAATATTTCGACGGACACAAAACGTCAGCTGCTAGAGATTTCAGGAGAATGTTTAGCGTATGTAAGCTATGCTAGATTCCCCCAAATTCTTTGTAGCAGTATAGCCCACCGCTTTAGCAATGCTACAGATCTTCTAATTCAGACTTTTAATGTAAAAGTCGACAGTTCTGCTACCTGTTGGTGAAGATTACGTGCTTCAATGTTTTTAGTTTAATGTTTTTTTAAACACAGGAACAGACATCCAGAGTTGGGAAATTTGGCTTTAAACCAACCAATCCCAAACTGGTTAACCCTACACTGAACACATGTGACAACAAACTAAGTTTGAGAGTAATGACCTTTTTGATCAAATTTAAATTTACTTGAGTACACCTAGTATTGAAATGGCCACCACTGCTGTAAAAAAAATTATCTAGCAGTTTTTCTGGGTATCCAGTAGAAAGAAACATTTACTGACATGACAGAAACAACCTGAAAACTCTTTAGGAACACAGTGAGTCAGTGTGGAGTAGCAGCAGAGCAGGGGCCCATATATGGAGGCAAATTGTCCACAATGCAGCCGTCCGCGGTTTAATTCCCTACTCTGGGACCTTGAATCTGCGTGTCTTCCCTACTGCAAGTAAAAGACATTTGATTCCATCAAAAAAAGGTACATTTTGAAGTATTCCATAAGAAAAGAGCAAAATTCAAACTAACTTTCTCAATTTCGCTAAATTGTTCTTACGCTCAATTGAGGAGGCTTGTAGCTTTTCTGAAAAAGAGTTAATGAGCTACGGTGGAGACGGAGACACATTTGCCAAATAAATTCTGACGTAGCGAACATTTATCTGACATGCTGGGTCAGCTGTGTCAGCAATCAGCATGCATTAGAATTGAATTTTTTTCTCTTACGTCTTCAGACAGGGCATAACATCGGCAGTACTCGTCTACATGGCAGAACGTTTAAACTTGTCGTTTAAGCATTCTTCAGGAATGTTCAGCAACACAACATCTAATTGTGTAGAAAAACATCTAATTCACATTTTCTTTTGCACTACAATTACATGGAAGCATAGGGTTAACAGTTCTGACTGGTTAACAGTTAGGTGCTAACAATGCAAAAGTTCTGCTTTGTACTTAATTTTGGTGCTAATCTAAAGTGTTAGTTTTGAGGGTTTTTATTCAATGACTCTAAAGGGCAAGTACTTCAACTAACTGAATCTGAACTGGATAAGTTTAGGCTGCACAGAGAGTCTTTAAAAACAGTTTGTGTTTTATAAAACCTATATTTTATTTGAAAAATGCAGAAATAATTGCTTTCTGGCATTAGCATAGAATTAGCAAAGTCTAAAACCCAAACCATGGACTAGTCAAACCAGAATTGGAATATGTTATATTATTCATAGTTTTCCCTAAAAATATTTTTTTAAAGATCTCATTCTTTAAACCCCGTAATGCATTTTATCATATCCCTAACAGATCACAATGGTGAAGAGGGCGGGTGAGGAGGAAATCCACCTCCCACCTATTTCAAGCTTTTACTAACTTATTCTGTGTTATAAGTCAAAATATAATAATTATATCAGTACTTAAAGTTTAAAAAGTTGCGGACAGACAAAACACATCAACCGCATGGTTTCCTTCAAGGATCATCAACAAGTTACCTGCTTTATAAAAAAATACAATTCTCACCTTTAACTTCCACAGACCCATTTAAAAAAGATAAAACAATATTCCACTCAGACTCCAGCTCAGTCTCAATATATACCAATCCGTCAGTACCGGGGGGGGTGGGAAGAAAGAAAAAATAAAAAGCATCTTGTTAACACTTTCCACCTGAACGTTAGCTCCTCATCATCGTAAACGGTGAGGAGAGCCTCCTCCGGAGACGTGTGAGAGCCAGGAGAAGGAGGAGCGGCGGGAGCGGAACGAGGGATGCTGGCGGAATCCGACGATCTGCGAGCTCTCGGCGAGGGGCTCGAGCCACCGGAGACGAGGGGTGATGAAGAAGAAAAGGCGGAGGAGGAGGAGAGAGGCATGAAGGCAGGCAGCGGTGAATGAGTGGAGGATGCGATTGCCCTCCCCTCACACCACCGAGTCTCTCTCTCTCTCTCTCTCTCTCTCTCTCCTGCACAGATACAGTTGAAAGCGCACTCCTACCCCACGCCCTGCCACAGATTGCATTGCACTGATGAAATTTTAATGGTTCTTTTAGGAAGAATAATGAACATGTGAGTCCCCAGAGTTGCTCATAAGAGCGAAGGTTCTGCATTGCACCCACCTACAGAGGTATGCAACAAACCTGCAGACGGCACAGGGTCTCATCTCCCCTCACACACCCCAAACTCCAACACGCCCGTCTTTCTGTTCTTCCTTCATCTGCATACAACTTAGCAAAACACACACACACACACACACACACATATATATATATATGCAATATCAGCTCACACTGAGCAACATCAAACACTATTTCTGACAGATACACACACACTCTCACACACACACTCCACGCTCCCGTCGTAAAGGGAAGACGGGGTGGGGGAGTAGACAGAGAGATCCAACCCATTCTCAAAATGCTCTCTTGGAATGCATTCCCATCCACACACACGCCCACGCCCCCACACACACAGGCACACACCCAAAGGAAGAGGAACAAAGAGCGCCGTGGCAGCATGTGGAGACACCAGTAGGAACATCAAGATGGGAGGATAAATCTGAAGAGAGTGCAAGAAGAAAAAAAGAAGATGCTGCTTTTAAAGTATGTGCAGTTCACAAGTACTTAGGGAAGTGATGCAAAACTTAAGATAAAAAGATGCATGTCAGTGTTATTTTTCACTGCACTCCTTTAATTTAATCCATTTAAACCCACCGGTCACAATAGTGACCAAGAAATTTTTTTCACTTTCAAGGACTCCAAAACGCTTACTGATTAAAGTTTCATTTAATGTTCAACAAATATTGAAAGTTTAGATAATACTGATACAGTATCGCATGTTTAGAGTAAATTATCACATGAGTAGAGCTGTTTATATCTTGGTTGCACCTTGGCGAGAGGAAGACTGCCACAAACCTTCCAAAGAAGAGGATAGCAATGTATGTTTAAATGAACATACAACAAAAATTTTTGGTGCACATCATCTTTAAAGTGTCTAGTTATGATATTCACCTTTACATTTACAAAACTTGATTTGGTGTGTGAGCAGGATGTGTAAACATGGTGGGACAATACATTTGACCTAGGTGCGCTTATTTAAATAAATACCATATTCTTCCAATTCCAAACTTCTTCCTTTTTGAGATTAATTTTGAGTGTGGTACTTGATTTGTTAGACTTAGTGATGGCCAGACAAAGTATACGACAATGTAGATATGAGAAAGATGGAATCCTTACTGATTTTGGTAGTGATGGCTTAGACATGGACTCTAGGCCATTTTCCATGCCCGATTTGAATGCTTATGATCAGTTCATGGGAAGAGAGGATGTTCTCCCCCTTCACCAGACATGTACCACCTGCAAAGTTTTTGATGAAGGCACCACTGTCTCTTTGATGTACCCTTTAAAACTAAAGAGGTTCCAAATGAGGGTCCGACACAAGATGAGAAACCGCTGGTCCACTAGAAAGACAACAAGATTTTCGCAGTAAAAACAAAGATGAGAAAGAACTATACAGAGACTGATGTCAAATACATCACATGAGAGGTGTAGACCTTCATGACCAAAACCCCTCAAGGTACAGAATCATGATCAGCTCCAAGAAGTGGTGGCCCATCTCAAAAGTGCACCTGTAAGTAGGATGACTGTAGCTTAGGGGGTAGGAGTTTATCCTGTAACTTGTTTGTTGCCTGCTGGAAGCCTCATTTTGTCTGTGTCAGTCGTTGTGGCCTTGATCAAGAGGACAATTTACCTGCCATGCCTGCCGGTGGTAGTCAGAGGACCCAGTGGTGCTAGGGTATGACTGCCTTGCTTCTGTCAAACTGTGCCAGGGAAGCTGTAGCTAAAATATAGTAGCTTACTGCGATCAGTGTGTGAATGTGTGTGTGAATGACTAAATGTGATGGAAATAACCTTCAGGTCATTTGGACTTGATAAAGAACTATACAAATACAGGCCATTTACCTTTTAGATATTATTTTTAAAATGTGTCATAGGAGGAACAACCGATTTGCTGACCTTCTCATGGGTTGTGGCTTATTGTCTTATGCAAAGGTTTGGCACAAAATCAGTAGGTCATGGGAATAGATCTCAAATGGACACTTCTCTTCAAGATGTGACCAAGACACTTACTGGTCAGTCAATGCAAGAATCGTTTCCAGAGATGTTGCTTTTGCACCGCCCATGCCTGGGAGAAATTCAAAGCTTTATTGCACATTGAGTGCTTCAATAAAGTTCATGGAAAGTAAGGAGGGGATGAAATAACTCAAAATTGAAGAATACCAAAGTCACCAAATGGTGAGAAGAAGCCATACAACTGACCTTTGATTCCAGGCCTTGGGGTCCAGTCTCCTGTAACTTTCAGGTGTGTCTCTGGTCCAACGCACCTGAATCAAAAGAATGACCTCCTCAGTATACAGTCTGGTTCTCCAGAGTCCTGCTAATCACCTGATTCAGGTGTATTGAAGCAGAGACGGATGCAAAAGATGCCTGACACCGGCCCTCAATCCCTGGAGTGGAAGACCCCTGGACTAAGTTTATTAATGTATGACAGTCTGACTGACAAATGTTCATGATTTTCAATAATATAAATGAAGGCCTCTACTATAGATGTTATCTTTATGATCTATGTTCATGTGATAACATAACACTACAACAGACTGAAGTTCAATATAAATATGCATAAACACTCAAGCACTCAAATTTACCTTGGATTAGAATATACAGATAGTCAAATTTGTACTTTACAGAGCAAATGTTGCACTAAAATAATGCTGTGGAAAGATATACAGTGAACCCTCGCTATAACGCGGTTCACCTTTCACAGCCTCGTGGATTTTTTTGTGCAGTTTTTTTTCGCAGTGCATTGTGTTCTGCGTCCTGATTGGCTAAACAGTCTCAGCGCTTCTTGTCTACCTGCGTGCCAATAACGTTACAGTATTTAAATATACGTAATACAGTCAAATTTTGGTAAATGTTTTTGCCCAGAAGAACAAAAGAGCGACAGCAACTATCGATAACTATGTTCTTCTCTCGAAAAAACACACCTGCACCACAGGCTTCAGAAGAAAAAGACACTAGAGAGCAAAGTCAGGCCGCAGCGTCACAGTCAGAGAAACAGTGAAATGCGCGAGTCACAATTTGTCCTACTGTACTTCGTATTGATGACTAAAATGATTATTTTACTGTAGTGATTTGTAAGAAAGCGTTATATTTGATAAAAAATCCTTGGGCCTGAAAACAGGTTTTGTTCTTTGGTTTCAATGTAGAGTATTTAATTATGCTGTACAATAATTATAAAAAATAAAGGTAACTACTTCATGGATTTCGCCTATCACGGGTTCTATTCGGAACGCAACCCCCGCGAAAAACGAGGATTCACTGTATTCAAATAAAGAAACAATGTTCACCTTTTATGATCTTTTCTATTTGGAAAAAGCACTTTTAGCTCATCTTAGTGAAAACACCATATTATCCCACAATTGTGACCGATCATAAAACACACTTTTTCATATATTTTTCCACAATTTTTAAAATGATTTCCCCTTGATTAGTTCAAAGGACCATCAATAACATCTAATTTTAATATTTTCATGTCTGGGAAAAATTTGAGCTTAAATGGGTTAAAAGCAAGCGGATAAATTGTAAAATATACATAAAAATGATGGAAAACTGCTGATTAAGGCCAGAAGTAGTGAAATGTATCCAAGTTTTTGTAGTGGACGCCTGCCTCTTTGTGCTTCAGTGTTTTCAGATTCTAGGATTTTTTTGGTTAAGCTTATCTAAATGTTCAAAAGAAAATGCAGTTTAGAAAGTTCATATAGCATTGGTAGGTGAATCTATCCCAAAAAATTGATAATATCAATACCAAGTCTGAATCAGTATCTGTTCGATACTACGATGGTAAGATTGGTACTTTAGTTTCAGATTCCCTTCTCAAATTCTTCTTCTGTGTTGTCGTTTTTCAACTCTGTCTAAAACGATATATTTCAGTTTGTTCTCAAATTATATTTTTTGCAAAACCAATGGTGTTGATATGTTATCCAAATGGTCTGTAGACACGTTTAAACTTTGTGCAAATTCTGTCCAAAGTTTCAACAAAATTAGTCACAAGAAAAAACACAAAAAACATCAAAAGGACTAATGTTTGATGGGGTCTGTACTTAGTACTGGATCGATACCGATACCAGAGTAATACAAAGCAAAACACGAGGATCCTGGTGACTGTGCCGGCTCATACTGGAAGAAAACTAAAGCAGAAAAAAAAATTAGGTTTGCTGCACTAGATGCAATTCTGCATTTTTGTTCCCAGATCAATTTAGATATGAATATAGAGAACATGAGGGAATATCTATTCATATTTACCACAGAAGAACAGGTATCCTGCACTTTAGTGTTTTGTGAGGACACTCAAGCTTTAATTCAGCAGCTGCCTCCTGCTGTTGAAATGGGTCCCCTCTTATTAACAAACAGCAGAGCCGTACCATCCAACGCATAACAGAGACATTAAAGTAAACATGAACACGACAGCAGTTTTTGGGAAGTTTCTGAAAACATCCAATAAACTCCCAGCGAACTCTCTCTTGGATGTAGAAATGACTCCCAGCTGCCGTATTTCCCATCAAAAAAGATGCTGGGCGTAGCAGGTTTTTCTTGAAAATCCACCTGTGAACATTATACTCATAGCAGGTAAAAAAAAAAAAAAAAACAGACAGAAGAAAATCTCATTCAATTCTCTACAATCAGCTGCACTGTTACACACTTCTGACACTTGAATTCCCAACAGACCAAAGCCAAGTTTGCACATGATGTCAAGAGGACACATTGTTGAATGTGCAGCTTGGTCTTCCAGGCACGCAGAACCACTTTAAAGTCATTTTGTCATCTCCATTTCTCTTCCTCTCTCGCCAAAAACAAAACAACACTGGAGAATCGGCGAGACGACAAGCCTGCCGAGTCTTTACGGAAGACGGGTTGAGCTCTGTCAATAATGATGAAAACGCCAGAGAGAGACAGCATTGAAAGCACTTACGAGCCAAGCAGGGGTTTGGTGATGGCTGTGATGTGCGACATGCGAGTTGGTAATTATCCTGGGGAACAACAACACGGCGCAGCTCGCAAGGTTAAAGCGGTCTGGAGACACAACGCGGCTCTGCCTACTTGGAAAATCACCACGTTTACAAAGAACATAACACCTGCCACTGAAAATGTAACATTATGAGTAACGTTTTGCTGCTTTAGAGGTAGATTTAGGGGACAGGTTTCAGATTAGCTGCATGACACATGGAGAATACATATCTGCAAAAGACAACGACTGTCTGGAGGTAAAAGTATAATCGTCTACAGATCTAAGAACTGGTGACAGGTTTGCAGATGCAATGCAGTAAACAGCTTGTAACCTTATATTTAGGTTATTTTTCCATCTTCACAGCAATCTTTACTACAAAAATTAAAATTTTTACCAAGTATTCTATCTAGATTGTAGTACAAATCTTTTCATATACTTGAAATAATACAAGCTAACAGGTGACTTTTCAGCAAGATATAGAAACTTGCTCTAAGTCAATATTTTCTTAATATTATTATTTTTTTAATTAGTAGCAGTTCCACAGGCAGATTATTTCACTTGTAAGGGAAAAATGTTGGTTTTGTTTTTTCTCTTTCTGCAGGTTTAGAGGCAGACGTCCAGGTTGCTGATTTGTGTTCTTTCTATGCTACTTCCTCCCCTTTACTCACTCCTTTTGCCTTTTCTTTTAAACCTTCTCTCCTTTTCTTACTTTCTTTTCTCCTTTTTTCTGTGTCTGTGTCCCTCACATTTGAAATAAACCCAAAGAAATTTCTAATAAAGTATATATGTACTATATATACTATATATATATATACTATATATACTGTATATATGTAATACAGTATATATGTACACCAAGTGGAACTTCATGGTGAGAGCCATAATGCTCCGCTTGCAAAAGTAAATCTGTTTGCCCTCACCTTGACAGTAAGAAAAAGTTAGAAAGAAAATAAAAATGCCTTATCAATGAAATAATCTGCCAGTGTAACTTTTTAAGTAAAAACTAATTAAACATTCACTTAAAACAAGCTCCTATATCTTGCTGAAAAGCTACTTGTAAGTTAGTTTTGTCTTATGAGATATTTGCACTGGAAACTAGACCAAAAATATGTTTATTTTGTGTTTTTCCAGGGTTTACAATGTGGAATATGACGTGTCTCAAACATCATAAATATACATACGGTATTGACCCAAAGACGTCCTCACAAGGCCGAGTCTATTTGCGTATAACTTACAAAAAAAAGGTCGCATCATAACTCTGGGCGAGTAAACACGGTTTGGTAGTTAAACAGTACAGTATACTGCCTGGAAAACGACAGGCACTGGCATCTTTACAGCTCACCATTAGCTCTCATCTACCTGGAAAAGCTGCTAAAGACAGATTTCATCCACCAGCAGTCACCGTGTTCACACCCAGTCTCAACACATTACCACAGCCCAGGTCACACTCCTTAGAACGGTCTAGAACATACGACACAAATACACTCAACGAGCTCTAAAGGAGGATGTGATCTTCAAAACACACTGAGCCTTAGGAACACTACAGGTTGCTTGTGCTTTAATCTTCTGTCAAAAAAAAAAAAAAAAAATAGAAGGTAGGTGGGACATGACAGACATGTAATGCTGTTAATTAACCATCCTTTTCATGCTCCGCCATGGCCCAAGCTGTTTGGGGAATAGAACAAGCATCTAGAACGGCTCTCTGGGGACGATCAAACTGCACGCGGCAGCTTGCCTCAACATTATGGCTGGCAAACTGGAGGTCCAGTCTATACAGAGATAATAGGATATGATAAGCCTTTTAATATACATGTGGAAAATTGTTTTTGAATTTCAACTTAAATTTTTTTTTCTTTAGTTTATAAAAGTTACACAGCCAGCTTTAAAATGAGACTACATTCATGCAGGATGGACATGAATTCATTCAAAAGACAATCTCCTGGTTAAAGTGCGACTTCAGCCGACTGGAGCAGCAGCCATACACAAGGACAAGAGAAAAATCAGGTGCCAGTTTAACCGTGCAGATTAACAACCTCATCATGTAGAAATAGGGTTGACTGATGAAAGCCAGCCACCCTGATAATGAGCAGACACCAGCAGCCTGCTCGGAGGGAAGGGGGCCGACAGGAGAGACCCCCACCCACTCCTTCTGCCGTCTTCAACTCGTACCCATCCCTCCCCTGTTACATCTCATTTTCCCTCGATCAATCTCCGTGACACCGGTGAGCGTACATTCAGGTTGGGGTCAGGGCCGCTTGATGGAATTAGCGTCTTGGTGACGATGGATTACTCCGCTTCCAGCCACCAGCCTGAGGACTGGTTCGCGGGTTATTTGCTCCGATAATGGCTGATCCCATTAAATAAATCAAGATTGTTGGTTTGTTTATATGGCACATAATGTGTAAAATTAGATCCTCTATGAAACGCTCCATCACTCAGGATAGAAGGTGGGTGTGTTGCATAAATATCTATAAATGTGCTTTATTTGTTCCCTCAATGAACCCGTGGCTCCTCTCCTCCAGTGATGCACTAATAATGAAGACAGGCACAGAGTAAACACACTTATCTGCAAAAATATTCACACCAGTTAAAGGCGCTTGCATTCTGTTACATTAAAACCCCCAAATTAACAACATTTTTCATAATTATGTAAAAAAAAAAAAAAATGATTGAAGAGTGAATTTTTTTTTTTTTTTAAGTATCTTTTGAAGAACAGTGAGAATTTGTATTCAGACCCCTTTACTCTGATGCCTCGAGATGAAATCCAGTGCAACCAGTTATTGGACATCCACAACGGGTCGACAATTTACTGGCGGAAAACAAAACTACAGCCCCTCGTTGTTGTACATCTGTACTGTCATCTTCACTTCAAGCAGGACTTCTTTTGAGTTTGTGTGTTATTTTTGACTTGTGTAAGGAGGGGTTACAAAAAAGACTCAAATAAATGAATAGGTTCAAGTTTCAGTTATGGAATGAAAACACAACCGCATTAAATCGTTTGATCTTTCTGCTGGAGGTTTGTAGCTTATATGGGAGGATGTAGGGGCTTTTTATTAAGTTGATAGTTCCTTAATAGTGATGAAAAAGTACAAGTTTGATTAGTTGATTATTTCACTGATAACATGGGAAAAATATCTTGTTATAAGTGAAACAATCTGCAAGTGGAACAAGAACTTATTCAACACTATTGAGAGATTATGTACTTAAAACAAGCTCCTGTATTTTGCTGAAAAGTTATTTTTAAGTTAGTTTTGTCCTATTTCAAGTGTACTTAAGATATTTCTACTAGAAACTAGATCAAAATTACTTGGAAATATTTTGCATTTTTGCAGCTCATTTACCTTTTGAAAGCCACTCCAAAGCCACTCACAGTTTAAAAACAAGACAGTTCAAAGAATCACTGCTTAACCATATATGGAGTTCCTGACAAACATGTAAAAAAATATATATATTAAAGAAAAAAAATCACTCAATCCAGTCAAACCTACCTAACACCATGCAACACCCAGCAGACTGCTTCTACTTGAGCTTTAGCTGCTGGAATGATGATCTAATTCTAGTTTATCTTCATGTTTAAATCATAGTAAGAATTGATAATTAAGCAACAAAGTGCATGACAAGAGGTCCCTTAATGCACATTTACACCTGTGCCTGGCAGCTAAATGGCGGCTCTGAGGGTTTTTGTTTCTGGCAGGTTTGTTGGATGCAGAGAAAGAGATGAAGCTGCTAGGCAACAGAGCTGGCTTTTATACACGTCTCTGCTGTCAAAGGGCTACACAGGAACACAACATACATTAAACTGGTTTACGTTGTGGTCAATATGCACTTGATTCACTGCAGCGAACATATTTGTTTGTATCCTTCGAATGTAAAACCAGTCTCACGGATAAAATTTCACAGGAATCCAGTTCATTTGCATATGGTTCTGGATGCCAACAAGGTTTTAATTGCCTTTAAAAGACATAGAGGCCCACAGCATCACTAGTCCTCTACTGTACCTACTGTAACGATGGTCTCATCAAAGCAAAGTTAAAGTCTCAGTACAGCTTAGCCAATTTCACTTTTAAACCAGATATTTGTACATCACCTCTTCCTAGTAAAAAATAATGTTTGGGATGTGAAAAATGGGATTCTTTTCTTATCCACGAAGAACAATTTAGGTATTTCACACTTTTTAAAAAATATGTCACATTCCCCATTCTTTACCCCCCTCACTTTTAATACTTAAATCCCCTTTAAAATGCTTACAATTGCCTCATTTAGCAGGCCATGCACCAAAAATACCTGAATATGCATTAATATGCACAGTGGAACCCGTCCTAGCGCTATCACAGAAGCTAACATCTCCGCTCTTGGTTGTACAGCCAATCAACACCAGAGAAAATAAATGGCTCTCCTGGATTGGCTGCTTTGCAAACACCAGCCAATAGCACATCAAACAGCATTACCTCCAGAAATTTTGGCTTCCCAGTCTACATTTTATTTCAAATATTTCAGATACGCTCTGTGAATAAAAAAACCCCCAACAGATTAATTTGTGAACACTGAACCACAACAAGGGGTTTACACCAGCCACTATCCACAAGTACAAATACTTTTTACAACTAAAATATGATTTATGGATGACTGAAATTGAAATCTTACAAGTTGAAACTCTCATTTCAGATAAAAAAGAACTTAGATTAAGTTGCATTCTTTTAATTAAATATTAAAAGGTCTAGTGATAATTGCACTCTTAGTAATTTTATTAAAACCAAATATTGCATAGAATTGACTTTTTTTTCTCTCTCAGAAAACAGAAAGTTGGATATCTTTTCTCTAATTGTTTTCTAAATGTGACTCACTACTGTAATAAAAGAGGAATTTATTTTTAGGCTTTTTACACATTTTTATTGAAGGTTCTCCCAAATGTGCAAAGGAACATCAAGGCTGCAAAGAAATGGGAGTAGTAGGTGCCGCACTGTAAAAGGGTCCATTTTTCTTCTCCTATCCATCCATCCATCCATTTTCTGTTCACCCTTTGTCCCTAATGGGGTCGGGAGGGGTGCCGGTGCCTATCTCCAGCTACGTTCCAGGCGGGAGGCGGGGTACACCCTGGACAGGTCACCAGTCTGTCGCAGGGCTTTTCTTCTCCTATTCTTTTTGAAAACAATAGCCTAATAAACTGATCGGCTGATTAGCTCAGAGCAAAGAAGACTGGTGGTCGACAGTGAGTCAGCTCCCATAGTTCCTACGGCAACCTTGGTAGAGATGTTAAATTACGACCCAAATTATGCACTCCCTTTACTTAATGGAGTAAAGAAAGAAAAAAATAGGGAACTGCCTGCGCGTTTTTACAGTTAACTGATAATGAGAGCAGAGCTGCATTACATACGCGGTTAGTGGGCTAAACAAGTGTAGTTTATAGAAGGAATTAACAGAGTCATTTAAGTGAAAAACATGCCTGACATGAATCAAACAGCACGCTAATTAGCTTTGTGATTAATCAAGAATTTAAGAAGAAAAAATTAATGAGAGAAAATGAAAGCAAAATAGAAAGCCGTGGTTTAATATTTTAAGGCGCGCCTGACTTACCTTTCGGAGGAGGCAATCTTAGTGATTCAGCTCTCTGAGAACAGGCATCATCATTATGGTTAATTTGCTTCAATGCATTTGCAAAGTTATAATGAAGAGACGAATTAAGACGTGTAATTAAACTAATTTCTCAAGTCTTACAACTCATTTGCTGTGTTTGTGGCGGAGTCGGTAAATGGCGTCTTTAGTTTTACACGGTTCTGGTTGGGAATCCAGGAGCAGTTCTAATACAGAACCCCCGACCGTACCTCCCCCAAACAACCAGCTGACTATGAAGAGGACGTTTCCTCAAATTTCTCACTTGGTGAAGACACAGAGGATTTAACAGCCCAGTTGGATTGATGGCAACCGATCAAAAATTGTCAGAGATGTGGGAGGAATCGCTGTGCATCCCATTCAGGTAAACTTTCCCTTATGACTGCAAGCAACTGGTCATGCCGACTCAAGGTGAGCAAACGTTTTGCAAATTTAAAAAATTGGTGCTACTGTGCCGCCCTTTTATTGTCACTCTGGGCAACCACCCAAGTGGCCTTACTAAAAATAACCAGAATTTTATTGGTGGGAGTCTAAGAAAAGTGTGAACTATCAAAATCATCCTGAAGAGTATTTGTCTGCAAACATAAAACCTGCCTGTTGATTATGCTGCTCACCAGTACTATCAGTAAGTGTGTGTGGGTGAAGGGGTGTGTGTGTGTGTGGGTGTGGGTGTGTGGGTGTGTGTGTGCAGCAGCGGTCCTGCAAGCAGCCAGCACATTAACTGTGAAGTCGCATCAATTGCATTACTTTCAACGTACAGCGTAGACACGGATCCATTTCAATTTGGACCCCCAAGGTCTTTCAACACCGTTAGTCATCGTCACAGAGAACCACTTGTCGTTATTGATTGATTATGAGGCGTTATCGCGTTTGTTGTCGAGATGCAACATCTAATCAATGGAAGGAAGCGGGGCGGCTGTGTTCTCTGTGTTCTTGGGCAACAAGGCAGCACAAAGGAAAAATAAAGTTTTCATTTATTACCTATAACTTTTACACGTTTCAATTCAACTCAGGACAAGCTAAGTTTAAAACTGGCTGGTTTTCAGCCACCAGGTTTCGGTTTCGTGAGTAATGATTGTAACACAGTCATAACAGTCATTCAGTAATTTTTTTTATTTTTTTTATAAATCATATACAGTAAATTTGACAAAAACAAAACAAATTGATCTTTGTAAGTGCAAAAGTGAAGATAGACCTGAGCATAGGGAATGGATGAAAACTATGACTGAGATTACATCTTTTGAATTATTGATAGCCAAATTACATGGCTGGCTGACAGTAGTGATTAAGTTTTTTTCCATAAAGTTGTAGTTTTTTGTGGCATTCACAATTATTTATCTTCTGTTGTGAATGTATGATGTGTATCTGCTCTTATTTGTATTTTATGTTGATTGTTCTGGGTGTTTTAATACCCTTTAAAAATCCAATAAACATTTAAATAACGAAAAAATTTTTAAAAAAAAAGTTTTTCTTTTGTAAATTCTTTAAATAGATACTAATAATCATAACTACTGAAATTGTTAGTGGTGATTATGTGCGGTCGATCTGAGCTAAAAAAAGAAATAGGTGACGTTTGTAGATTGCAGAATTGTAGATTTGGCAAAACTGCAATATTTAACAATCATCTAATGAGCTTGGTGAAGCAATAAAAGTATGAAATATAAATCTCAGAGTAATAATATCCAGCTGGTTATTGAGATTTAAAGTTCAGTTTTATAATCACAACTGGATGAATAAATCTACAACTTTGGTGTTCAGTTGTTGATGTTTCCTAAATAATTAGTACAATGCTACTTGTCCCACTACTGGCTGCAGCCAATCCAGGAGAGCCATTCAGTTTCCTTGATACTGATTGGACGTTCTCCTAAGAGAGAAGAAAAGGAAAAGTGTAGATGTTAGCTTCTGCGGTAGCGCTAAGACGATTTCCACCGGTACATTTGCCGCTTGAACTACTAAAATAAACTGTTATAAGTGGTTTTAGGGGGAATCTAAAGTAATCGCTTGTTCTAACTACTTACACCGTTTGAATTTATTAAACTACGGCGCTTTAATTCACAACGTCCAAACCTGGCGATGTGAGGGAAAACAGATTCTGATGTTTTCCATGTTCTATAAAGTCTGCAAATCAAACAGTGGAAGCTGGGGCCAGACCTACCAGAGAGAAATCAATATCGCAAAGAACAACATCTCTGGCTCCCGTGGGGACTTGATCAATGAGCCGCAAATATCTGCAGATGAAACGAAATAAGCACTTATTCTGTGTCGCATAAAGGCTCATTTAGCCTCGGTTGGTATCGTCAAAACAAGAACCAACGGTGGCTTGTGCTGGGTCGGCATGAAAAGGCAGGACATGGTGACAGTGAATAATAGGAACACGGTGGGAAAAAAGAAAGACAGGAAACAAAAAAAAAGCATATTGTCAGACATGCCTTTCTCTATTACACCAAGCAGTGTGTGTCAGCTGCCTGTCATGCAAAATGAACAGCCCAAGGGATGTTTGGTGCAAATTAAATTCCAGTGAGGGGTGAATTCACTTTTTTTTTTCTTAAATGCAATCTAATTAAATTGCTATGCACGGTCATGTAGCTTAAATTACATGGCGGCACCGTGCAAATGTGGAAAAACTAACACCACATGCATGGCGTGTCTCATGGGGACAGTTATGTTTTGGGGAACAAATATCATAAAACAACTTTATGTAGAACAATATTAAAGCAAAAAAAAAAAAATCAATAAAAAATAGAGCTATGACTACTTTTCTATTATTGCTACTTTGTACCAGACAAAAAGATTATTTTTAAGTCTAATGTCGTGCTTCATTTTACAAGCATGAGGCCTCCCTAAATAATTTAGTAATATTTTCTTGTTACTAGGTAATTTATTTTATTATTTTTTGTCTTTAAAAAAATGAAAACAAATAACAAATAATGCTATAATGTTGAATATGACTTACATTTTTAGTTCAAATGTGATAGTAAATTTGTCAATTTCCATTTAACTTAAAATATAATAATCTGGGGTTTGGTAAAAAATCTGACTAGAATTGCTCAGAAGGTGATGCAAGCATGAAAGTTTACACAAATACTTGTCAAAGGGTACCTAATAATTTTAACATTTACTAGGAAGTTATTTTATTATAACATTATAATTTAATGTTTGCAGTCATATTTTGGCTGAACACTATTTCAAAAGTGGAAAAACAACTTCTCTGCTTTTGTTGCTGTTAACCTCCTGGGTGTTAAGCCCCCTTGTCCTTAAAAACATAGTGACTCCCCTGTCTGATATGAAGATCATTTCAGCGTTCAACATAAACCAGCACATCAACTTTCCTCAACCCCGGGAAGTTGAAAGATATCGGAGAAAAATGTTTCCAGAGCTGCACAGTCGTCCTCCAGAAGGGGCGAACTTGTTGATGTGGAGGATTAGAGCCGACGCTGAATTGAATTACAAGAGGCGACTCTGTGGACACAGCCTTGATACCGGATTGGGGAGGTCAGCAGAGAGGTGAAGCTGACAAAGAAATGGGGGAGAGAACCTATAACGGTCCGGTCTGAAGCAGCTGGGAGTGTTCTCTACAGATTGGATCATTTAAATCACACTCAGGAAATGGAATAGGAAAAAAAAAGAAATAGACAGAGGTGACTCTCCAAAACTATTATATTTATTAAGAAATTTAGGTAGAAACAGAAAAAAAATGATAATCACGGACATTGGAAGAGAAACGTGTGAAAAAAGTCAGCGCTTCATGTTTGGGTCGCCAATAATTTATGTTCGCTTCAAGATCAGACGTATCATTAAGCTATAAAATACTAAAATATTTTTGATTTACCACCTTTTACTGAAATTCCAGCTGCAAGTCTATTGAAATATATGCTCAATATAACATTAAATTTAGAAGTCCTGCCACGGATTTCAATTTGCCTTTATAGCTGGACTTTGACTGGACCAAAAAAAACATTCGATTGAGAAAATTGGATTTGCGTTGATTGACTTTTCTACATAAATACCATGGTTTTAGTTTTTATTGTTGAGTAGATGAAAAAGTTTTAAGTACATTTTTATTTCTTGCATTGCCACTATTATCATGACCAAAGCTATCACACTGAGTCCTGGATCTGATGGTTGGAATAAGTGGAAACACTTATTCGCATCACGAGTCATGTGATCAACAACCGGATGTTATTACTGGTGGAAAAGACAAAGAAGATGACAGGAAGTGGCAGGAGGATGTTTTTTAAATGACTTATCGCGTGAACATACATATTCACGTGTAATTTTAATTGCGCTTCTTATTTAACGGAAACACAGCAATTGCAAAATTTTATTTCTTCGGCATTAGCGGAAAACAAATTTTTTCCGCACATTTGTAATGGAAACGTAGCTTGTGATTGGTGAAACCTTTGTAACAAAAAAATACGTTTCTACAGTTTTCCCCAAAATATCGTCCACACCTCGTTCTGTTATTTTGAACCCAATGCCCGGTATAATCTCCTCTCCTGAGCTTCCTCAATCCTTCAACCCTCTTTGACAGAACGATGCATTCACTACATTTGACCTCTTCCTTCCGTTTTGAAACTTCAACATCTAGACCTTTACTTGTGTCATTCATGTCGTCAGCTGTAAACCTGCTAGGTCTGGTGCAGCTGGGACAGATGGATGGAAATGACTCCCGTGGTGCAAATTGTAAAACTCAGATCTGTGATTGGAGCTTGGCAAAGTGTGTGCTCAGTGCCAACATTCACTTGGAAAACTAGCTAGCCTTGCTACTTTCAACACCTCACATATTTCCAGAGAATGTAAAGAGAAACAACTTCTTTCTTGGACAAATTAGGTTACTGGAATGAACTTACAAGCAACTTCTTGTTCCTACTGTAGGACTAACAAGAAGCTCTGTGACAATACCAAACCTCCAACCAGTCCACTCTGCAATAAAACAAAACTACTGAAATACCAGGAGGCAGATTGCCTCTGTGTTGTTACAGCTTTTCTCCTTAGCCCACTTCTACTACTTCACAATCATCCCAAATCTTTGTTAAAGCAGGAACTTTATTGGATGCGCTCTGTCGCAACACAGAAGTCGACTGGTTTGGTTTCTAGAAGCCAAACTCTCCTGCACAAAGCAACAGACTTAACAGTTCAGGTTTCTGCCAAAGAGCAGGCAGCAACAAGCATTCAGAACAAAAAGTATTAGTACGGTATTATCGTTCTGTAGTCTTAAGACAGTGCTACAGCCAGCAGGCTGTTCACTGGCATTGGCAAAAAGAAACAAAAACAGAGAAGCAACTAAAACACGGCTGCCAACGTAATTCTCAGCAGTCATGTTTGTTTTAGCTGCAGTGCAAAGAAAAAGACATGGAAGAAAAAGTCTGCATCCGTAACTGCTGATAACGTCTGAATCTTTAGGAAGGTTACACTTCAAGGTGGAAGTCGAAGTCTGGAATCTACCTTGCAAAACCCGGAATGAGTAAGATTACCTTGATAGATTGATTCCAATCACTTCCTCTCCATCGCTCTGCAATGTTTGGAGCCTCAAAGATTTTACAGTTTTGCCAGACAGTCTTATGTTATGTTAACTGTTCTACCAGCACAATGAAAGCCAGTTATTTTTTTTCTTACAACGCTCGAAGTCTCAAAACACCCAACAGACAACATGCGTGCTGCATGCTAAAAACCCTTTTCAATATTTATGGATAGTTGGTTTTCCAGAGTGCGCGTAGTAAGACTCCCCGCTGCATACAGCAGGGTGGGGCTGAGGTTCACAGCATCTGTGACTGTAGAAGGGTAAGGGGGGTGAAAAGGAGTGAGTGAGGGGGGGTTGCGTGCACTTGACTGACTCAAATGACGGCATGTTTAAAAATAGTTGCATGCCGTCATGTGGAGCTGCGTCTCTGGAGGATCCAAAGAGGTGAGCGGAGCGGCGCGTGGCACGCTCTTCCCTGTCTCCCTCGCTCATGTTGCAGATCAAGGCACCAGTGCTCCCACTAAAGAGTAAGATAACTAATTGGTGGGGGGCTGTCAAAACTTCTCACTGTATAGCATGTCGCTACTTCTTCGGTGGTCTGTGAGAGGTTACGATCCAAAACCTTTTGCACGTCTGGGTGTGGCGTCGCTGAACAGGTACGACTGTGTCTTAGTGGTTTGTGTTAATGGAAGTAAACCGTGCCGTCCTAATAAAATGTGTTTAGGTTTGTTGGTGTAATGTGAAGGCATGAATATGTTTGCAACCACAAGTTAGCAATGAATCACAACTTAAAAATGGAGATGAGTCAATTGGCCATACTTTTGCTGAATGGTGGACCAGCAGAGCTGCTCAATCTACAAATCAAACTAAGGTGGCCGAGAGGTACAAATGCGCAGCAAATGGCAAAATGCATTCCAGACACTTGAATGATGCATAGGCAAACACATCAGCATAAAAAAAAAAAAACATGAAAAAAATACTGTAAAGAAAAAAAAAATGCTGCAATCACAGAAAATCGAAGCAAAGTCCTACAATCAACAACTGCAAAAAGGAACTGCGGCAACAGCAGACAAAATCCTGCAACCCCAGTAAATTGGCGCTAAGGGGAGAAATGCCGCAATTATAGTAAAAACAGTAGGAAGTATGAAATGCTGCAAACCTGGTCCACAAAACAGAAGTTCTCCACACCACTACGGGGAGTCAACCAACAAATCGTAAGAGACTAGAGGTCCATTGAAAATACAAGGTGCTTTATATGTTATTTTTCTCAAACACATGGTCTTTTACAGTATAGAACAACAGAATATTTACAAAGATAAAATTACCAACTCCAGATTTCCCTCTAGTGGTCTGGAAGATTTTTGTTTTGTTTAGCAAATTTGTAGCTTATTTTTGCAGTTGGTTGGAATTTTGGTTGGAGCATTTTGTTTGAGATTGAAGCAATTTTTGCTTGAATTCAGTTTGTTCATTGCAGGCTTTTGCTTTTATTTTTTTGTAATTGTAGCATTTTTTTGCTTGCTTAAAAACAACAACAAACAAAACCCCCCCCACTAAAGTCCAATGTGGAGATCCATTTCCAGAGTAACAGGAAGTGAGCGTTCTGAAAACATGACCCAGAAACCTCATCTGCTGCATCTCTACAAACATTAATAACCCTCTAAAGCTCATCCCATAATGATACAGATGGAGTTCTTTTAACACTGTATGGAATATTGGGCTCACTTTTCCGTCTGCTAATAGCAAAGACGGTAGTGGCGCTGATGTGCAGCAGGGCCTCACCGTGGCAACGGGGCTGGGGGGTTGCTGGAGATCGTTATCCTCACCATTAACATCTCAATTACACACCTTGGCTCACATTAGAGGCAGGCAGAGAGGTGAGGTGACCTTTGTAGAAGACATTACTCCGAGATTTGTAATTTACTACCACAACCTTGAACCCCGCTGCTTCTACTCACACTGTCGCTTTGTAAAGGTCCTGTTAAATTACCTGCTTGATGTCTGCAACTGGGCCGATCGTCATAAGCAGAGTGATAATTCAATTTGTGGGCTGCAGGTACGAGGTTTCAGATCTGTTAATAAAGCCTTAAAGCTTGACACTTCTGTTAAAAATTACTTTTTAATACGTAGTCATGGTAATAGGATATTACTTGGGAACAAAACAGGAGGGAATAAAATAAGAGTCATTCTTGCAGAAGAGCAACCGTTGGACGAACACGCAAGGCTCACCGGTGCTGCTCTGATTCAGCTCATAAGAGCTATCAAGAGTAATCACTAAATTGCATACTCACATTTGAAATACAGGAGTTCAAATTATAAAAACGATGATGAAACGAGTTGCTTCAGGCAATTTTACGTGGAATAAAATGCAGTAGTCAGGAATTTTAATAATCTGACAAAGTATAAGAGCAAACTCTCAAAAAACTTAATCATCTTGCAAAACATTTTCACCTTCAGAGAATAGACTTCAAAATACTGTTGCTAGTTTGTAAATCACTGAATGGCTGAGCACTAAAATATGTACAAGATCTGCTGTTGTTGTATCAACCTTCCAGACCTCTCAGGTCTTCTGGTTCTACTCTGCATCCCCAGAACCAGAACCAAACATGGAGAAGCAACATTCAGTTTTAATGCTCCACTAAGCTGGAACAAACTTCCAGAAAACTGCAAGACTACTGAAACCTTGACTGCTGAGTGCTACGATATTGTTTTTCAGCGTCTAAAGCACTTTGAATTACCCTTGTTGCTGAAATGTTCAACATAAATAAACCTAACTGAACTCATGGTCATCGCCCAATATGCTAGAATAGATCTGGTTCTGCACTTTTCATATTTTTATTTTAAAAACATTTTTCAATTTCTAATATTTTACTTCTACTTCGTGGTTGTAAAGTCTAAACATATTGGTTTTCCATTCAGTGCACATTCTGTCTTACACTCTGTAGCCAAGGTGTCCCCCGTGCAAAGCGTTTAACCTCTTTTGTTTGCAGGAAGCGGCAACAAAAAGGCAAAAATAATAATAATAATAATAATAGCTGTCACCTCCAAATGGACAGAGATGTCACTTCAGCAGGATATGGGAAGTGAACACATCCCATCTGCCAGCAAAGTAGACAGATGAAAGCCGTCACTCCTTGTCCCCAGCATCCTCCACTCATCTTCCCATATGACTCCCCTTTTCTTCTTTGACTCCTCCTCTCCATCAAAAAGCTGCTTTACATGTATGAGGTGCAGGCCGCGGAGCTCTGATGAAAGATGCAGAAATATATGGCAGAGGGACACGGCCCTCAAGCACACACCTATGGCACCGCTGGGATCTTACCCGTAATTCAACGCCACACCCAGTTGGCAGTTTGTCGCCCCTCCCGCCTATATGCCTTCCAACGTGGCGCGTTAGCTGTGATGCATGGACAATACAAGGAGATGGTTTATTTCATGTGCCATTTCAAGCTACACAGCAGTAATGAGAAACAACATTAACATTTTGCTGACAAGTGTTTCCCCCACCCCGCCCTGCCCTTCTCCTGCCTCTTGCAGGGCATTAGACTCCAGCGTGTGGCTTAGAGCTGTCCGCTGTATTTCATTCATGCCTGCAAGCTTTGCAAAGTGTGCATACAGCTTCTTAAAGAGAACATCCCAATGCAATGGTTATTTATATCTGAACATCCTTCACTTGGATTGGAGCTTCCAGATGTGTTCTAATGATAGAAATACATTTTGCTCTGGGCACCATCCTGACTAGCTGGTGTATCAAAAATAATGGGTTTCATTACACAGAGGATGCTGGGGGAGAGACTGTACTGACAAAAGAAGAAGAGGTCATGACCTCACAAGAGAACCTAACATAAAAACAAATATTTGAAGTATTTAGAGTAAAAAAAAAGTTAACCTTTTGCTTTGCTAGCTATACATTAAACCAAAATGCCATTTTTGAGTTGGAATTGGGACTCTTTATTTGAGAGTAATGTAGATATTTAAATGTTATGCAATTGCACTGCATATTATGTGGGTTACCAGTATTTGGTTTAAAAGTGAAGACTGTCTAGACAGGCTACCTTGTTAAACGTTGTCAGTATTGGGCTTTGCAAGACCGCAATACTCTTTATTATTACAAGGTCCATAAAATGAGGCGCTCTTTATAGAGAGCAAGGACGCCTCAGACTAGGATGATCTCAGTAAGGAAGTCGTCGTCAGTCTGAGGCAAGCCCTCCGTCCCACTTCTCCCATAAAAAATAGATGAAACCAGTCAATCTTTGAAAAGTAATTGGTTCCCTGGTGACTGTCTCGCACAGCAAAAAAAAGAAGAAAAAAAAAAGTTTCCCCGAAAAGAAACCAGACAGCCACCGAGAAAGACTAATAGGCAACAGAGAGGGTGCAGGACATGAGGATGCTTACTGCTCTCAAAATGAGAGACGGCAGAGACGAAACACTCTCCTTTAGGTGGTTGATGATTGAGCTTTAAACTTTTTTTTCCCCCCATACGTTCCTACAGCTCCTCTTGTCTTTCTATAAAATTTCCACAATTACTCAACTCGGCAGATCGCGATGTGACGCCCTCCCCCTTCATAGGTCAGGGAGCCGCTCCCTCGTGTTTGTGTGTTGACCGTCTCCGGGTAAGCATTACTGATGTCACAGCCAATTCCAGTTGATCAACTTTCATGAATGTCGGAGGTTAAAGAAATCAATCATGTGCCCCAGCTCTTCTTGTGATTTAATTAGTCCGTCGGACAGCGGAGCAAATCAGCGGCGCCCTCATTAAAATGCACGAGGCTGCGTTCAGGCAAATGGCAACCAACGTAATTGCCTGCAAATGAGCGAGTTAATAGACTTTGAGCTTCAATGGGCGGTGTTGAGGAGACGCCATAGTTCACAGGCTAAATATGAATGCATTTTGTTTGTTGGGATTCTTCAAAAGAAAGTGGCGTCTGGGGGGTGATGGTACCAGGGAAACATACAGTATATTCATTTATCTCATTTAGGAACAATGGTTCTTAATAATCCAGTCTTTCATTGATGGGTAATTAGCAGAACTGCTAAGTGTTACAGAGCTGGAATAGGTTTGTCATTCGACTTCTTGACAGAAAACAAGTTCAGCTCCCGTTTGATGCTCGTAATTCCTTCATAGACATATTTAAACCAACAGGTCTGCCAACAGGCCGCAGATCATTAGCTCCAGGGCCGTTTCTCCTGATGGACCTTACCCTCGGGCTGTTTATTCAGACAAATCCATAAACACAAAAACCCTTAGCGCTGGGAATGAAAAATATCAAGCCAAGTAAAAAAGAGTTTACAACAATTCAAGAAAGACTGTATTGGCTGTAGAGTTGGGCAATAAATCAATATTATATATTGGGGAAAGACACATGATCAATATCAATAGATAATACGTCTGATACAATATTCAATAATTGCATTGAACTCTGGTCCAGAATCGTACAGCATTCTGAGGAAAGACTTTAGCGGCTCAACCTCTTAAGCATCTTTAACTACCTCAGTCTTTGGTTACCTAGCAACAACCTGTTGAGTAACTTGCACAGGAGCAGTTTTGAGTTTCGCCACTGTGCCTCAAAACTGTTTAGAATTTTTTTTTTAAAACAACGTCGTATACTGTGGATAAAACAGGGAAGGTCATACACCGAGTTTGGCAGTATTTCAAATATTTAAAAAAACAAACAAAAACTAATCAATAATCATTGATATCGATTCATATGAAACACTTATATCGTGATACGTTTTCAGCCATATTGCCCAGCCTTGGTTAGTTGCAATAACTCCTTTGTGTAAAGCCCAAAACACACCGCTGTGTCATGTTTAAATCAAGCGATCTTCAATGATAATGTTGTTTTTCTCTCCAGCATTTGTAATTACATCCAGCTGAACACGGTTAGTTTCAACATTATATTTTATATTACCATAAACAAGCTTCCCTGTTGTGTTTTATTGATTTTGGATTAGAACAGAATTCTATAACATTGTATTAAAGAATCACTTTTTTCACATTATAGGAGAAATTGTTAAAATAACAGGTTGTCTGTGTAGAGCGTTGGTTGCTGAAATTTCATCCCACAAAAATGTCGGAAACTATAGGCTGCAGAGAGGTTACATCCCTTTTTCATAAACTATACATTAGCTTAAAATTGTACACCTGTAAACATTGACACCATGCTGCCTCAATCCACCAACGCTGCAACCCAGTCCTGGTTTGTATTCCTTATCTTCCTGCTTGATTTGTAGCAATCCTAATTCCCACATCAATGACAGACATTGCTACGAAAACTAATTTTTCCCCTGAGAATATAGCAAGGCTTGTATCAATCAGAAAGTGCCTTCAGTAAGAAAATGTACACCTGAGTATTCCTGCAGAGGGAAACATTGCTGTTGTTTTTTTGTGAAATTAATCTGAATTTTGTAATTCCCTCCTGTTGAGGGAATTACAACAGGAGCAACAGCCGGACTGATCCCAGCTCCATTAGGAGATGGTAGGGGAACAGAAACCAGGTGTGGAAAGGGGTCTTGCTTCATTTTATCCTTGAAAAGACTTGAAATAAAGCAGAGCTGAAAAGGAGAGAGTCGTGTAAACTGATGTGTAATGATTCTGTCCTCCTCCATTTCCATCCAGCCTGAGTAGGCAAACAACATCCCGGTGAGGCACGGACAAGTCCCCCGACCGAATGTAGAGACAGTCAGGTCTGTTTTTACTGTTGGAATCGTCGAGGAACATTTTTCTGGTTTCCCCAAACATAAACAACTCGGCTTCCAGCTATTTTCCGGAAGGTCAGAGACAGCAATCCCTGTTGAGGACAGAGGTTTGCAGAGTAAGCAGAAGCGTATGGACCCTGGCTGCAGCGGACAGTGCTTAATCAGGGAAATGTGCCAGATTTCCAACACTACTAATGCATCTTCTGCAAAATAAAATAAAAAAACAACAGTATTCTCCAGTGAGGCACCCTTCTTTCTTACAACACAGTTTTAAGAGGCCACTCTGACACAGTTGAACTAATAAAGATTAATTCACAACTGTTACAGGAAAATTGGCTTAACTTAGAATTAAACAACCAGCATGAGAGCCTATGAGAAGATAACTTATACACTTTAATGTATTTTACTGGGATGTTATGAGATAAGCAGAGGGCTGCACCGTGCCAGAATAAAAGACGGGAAAACAGAAATCGTGGTGTTTATTATGACAGCCCAACATTTTCTTGACTCGAATTTTATTTGGCCATTACTGAATATCCACATCATTCACTTTGAGCTTTAATCACTAAAACTCTAAATCAGATGGGAGTGAAAGTTCATCAAACTGGCAAACATATTTTCTTGATATGAAGATGATTGGAAATATAACATCCCCAAAAACATTAAACCTGTTTTGGGGATATTAGGGACACCAACACTGGGAAAAGAAAATAGTTGAACCAACTTAATTGAATTGATTCAATTTGTAATAAGTAATTCAATTAAGTTTTTCCTACTTAATTTATTAAGTTGGTTTAACTTGACTCAAATCATTTAGTTTACCTAAGACATTCATTTGGGGGGGGGTTAACTAGCAAAAACCAGTTTTCTAGTAAAACTAGAAAAGAGCTTTGTGGAACCATCTTTTGCAGCAATTGCAGAAGTGTTTTGTGGAGGGTTTTCTACCGGCTTTGCGCATTTCTATGCAAAATAGCTCAAGCACTGGAATTTATTTAGGGATCTTTGAGTAAAAACAAACTTGTGGGACTCTTCAGATGTGGAATTGCTAAAAAAAAAAAAAAAAAGGTTCATCTTCAATAGAAACCAATTTTCACAATCATAGAACAGAAGAAAATACAGCATTTCACCCCCAAAAGGTAATAAAAGAAAAATACATTGCCTGTAAATGCCAGGCTGCTGCCATAAAGACACTACTTTTCCACACCAGCGCAGATAGTGAAGAGCGAGACTTTGGGAAAAGAAGCATCATCTAATTTAAAAGCTATCATAGCATGATGCAGAGCAGAAAAATAAGAATGAGCATTTTAAATCTTAAAAAGATATATATTTTCTTAACAATTTAAATAGAGAATTTGACAAAAGGGGGAAAGCAACAGGAGGTAGCATCTGTGTTCATGTTAGTTGCTTACTTTCAGAAGTCATTTCCATATTTAGTTTTATTCATCTTTCAAATAAAAGACAAACATCTCCTTGTTGGTGCTGTACACACACAAACCAATCCATGGAGGGATTCTGATTAAAAGCTGCATGTTGTTAATGTTTATGCACTAGATGTAAGGGGTTCCATATTCTGGGAAGACTTCCAGAAACATTGAGATTAAAGGCTGTTATCTGACAAGGTTTAAATATATACCTTCTCCAGACTGGATGGACTGCTTCCAGTATTTGTAACTCTGATTTAATGTAAACTCTGACATAACACAGCCTTACTAGACCGTTTTAAAGTTACTAAGCCGTAAAATATGTCACTAAATGGTTCAGATTTGCAGAATAATCGACTCAAAGGAGATTTTACCAGCCTCTCCGTCTCAGTATTCATCCATATTGAACTTTAAATTAAGGTTTTTCCACTTCCTTAAAAATGGGAAATTATTTTTAAGGAATCCAAATTATTGTTTATTGCACACTTACTGATGTCACTTCACTTCAGTCTACTGGGCTATTTCTGAGATGTTCTTCTCAAAGCTTTGTTTTGCCATCTGAAAAGCATAAAATGCTGCCGCAGCAACATGTCAGTCTCTAAAAGAATAATAATTAAATAGAAAACAAAACAACTATAAACCAATTGTTTCAACTAAGTTTATATGTTCTGGTAAAAAAAAAAAATAATAATACAAGCAAGGAATCAATCAAGATGTTTCTCCACAGATCGGTTTTCCTGTGTTGCACTTCTGTTCCATTCATTATTTAGCAACAGCATGGCTCAAAGCATTACTGAGGCAAGTACAATGATTGACAGCTGCTGACTTTACTGTTGCCTAGAGACACCAAAGGGATGCTCATAGTGTTTCATTTGCTTTTCAGATGCTTTTTAATTGGCATAAATGTAAAAAAATAAATAAATAAATAAAAATTAGCAGGTTGATGTCAGAAATGTTCTAATGTTGTAGAATTAGAAACCGTGGCAAGGTAAAGTTGCGGTTAAAAAGCGTAATAATCTTCCCCTGTTACTAGGCAGGTGATTAATAGCATGTAACCAAGGTTGCTTGAACTGTGATGTGAATGAGAACATTTCTAAATAGCCGGATGCACCTGTGGTGGTACGATAGAGAGCACAGAAATAACCGTACTTCTTCAGTTTGGATGCAAAATAAACAGCAGCTTATTAATAAGCAGTGGTCACGCTCTGACTGAAGTTTTAACTTTTAACACGGCTTTATTTTTCATCTTTTTATTATTTTAACCTGACCATGTTGTCACAAAACCCTATCAAAATTGCCAAAATTAAATCAAGAATCAAATAAAAAAATTAATAAAAGAACCCCTCTGTGGATACCTGGAAGATATAAGTGTTTTGTACATTTATTTGCACCCCTCGAGATATTAAATACACCTAATTATTTATTGCACAATAGCTTAAAATCAGTCAGACTGGCTGAAAAATAATTAAACATCACTTTTCAGTTGATTTTTAACTGGAATTAAGTCTCAACTTTGACTAGGCCATTCCAAAAGAAGACTATTCTTTCAGCTAAATCATTCCGTTGTAGCTCTGGGTTTACGTTTTGGGTCTTTGACCTGCTAGAAAGTGAACCTCTGCACAAGTCGCACAAATCTTTGGCAGCATCTAACAGGTTTCCTTGCTCCATCCATCTTCCTAACACCTGCAACACGTTACCTGTGAGATGTTCTCTTTCTAATCTAACTCAGCTTTAAACTTCTCCACAACTCTGTCTGACTTGTCTGCTCTGTTCCTCAGTCTTCATGACGCTGTTAAACAGCTGGATTTATCCTCAGATAAATTACACACTGATTGGCTGTTTGATACAGTTGGACTTGGGTTGCACTGCGTTTTAGGAAAGGGATATGAAAGCTGGCTGAATAGATTTTTATTTGCAGAAACATTCATTTCAATTTCATAAATATTTGTGAAGATAAATGAAAAAAAAACCCAACACTTTGTTTAATCCTGATCTTTACATTAACTTCATTTTGTTCTATTTTTGATTTATTTTGTATCATTTACTTAACTGTCATCTCTTCTTCCATTTTTAAGTTTTACATTTTTAAGTAGATATTTTGGCATTTTTTTCACCGTACTTTTAGCATTATTTTAGATTTCATCATAAATGAATGTAAAGTTATGCTTCATCTTATTATTGTTGTACTTAACGCTCTTTTTTGTCTGCTATAGAGTTCCTTTTTTTTTTGTTCTAATATTGCTTCTGTCTGTCCGTCATGTTTTCTCAGCTCTAAATGTCATACACCATCCTAAATATTTCACCAGATGTCTAGCATAGAATTTTCTTCATTGTTTTGTTTTTTTATTCTTTTTATTATTATTAATTTGGTCGATTCTGATTTTAATTTTGCCTTTTCTGTTACATTTGATTGTTTTAAAGCTTATTGCAGTGAAACAAGGTAGTAAGTATAACAGTATTTTTTTTAAGGCACTGTAGGTTGAAAGAACAACAAAAAAAGTGAATATTCATTTTGAGTAACAGAAATCAGCTAATAAAGATCATTTAACATTCAAAACATTCACTCACACAAGCTGTTTTGAAGTGCTTTAAAGTGTTTCATGACCCACAGAGATTATTCTGTACCTCTGGACTTTGCACGACTCACATCCTGAAAGTGTTCAGTCCTCTGCTGATTCCTGTCACCTGCTCTTTCGGGTAATCAACTCTAAAGTCCCCAAACAGACGTACTTTGGCATCAACACACCTGCAGCAATCTGGTAACTCTCGGAGCCATGTTTTACCTGTCAGCCGCCACAGAGAGAGACAGACAGACAGAGAGAGAGAGAGAGTGAGGTGTGAATACGGCCCACTTTGCAAATGTACCTGTTCTGCTTGACTGGCTGTTCCTGCGTGTAATAACACAAACAGCCTGTGTTTATGGACAGCTTGGAGAGCCATCGCTCTCACACAGCTGATCAATTTTGGGATTTAGCTCTGCCTCTGCTCGTCACTCCGCGACCTGCATAGTTATCTGTCAGAGTGATTTAATGCAGCAATATCTTCACACCTGAAAAAGCGAACATTTACTTAAAAAAAAAACAACAAATAAATAAATCTGCACATTTATCTGCGGGTAGCAGTTACTGCAGCTGAACCTCGGGTTTGAGTTTACAGTGAGCCGTGGGTTGTGAAAGAAAAATATTTGCTGCTTTTAGCTATTTCATGTTCCTGTATGCTGAATTTATCTAAATATAGTTCAGAAAATATATCCTGAGGTGTTACTTTTCCAAGAATAACTTGGGAGCCTAACTTATTATATGCGACAAAAAAATGCAAACGGGTTTCTAAAGAAGTATCAATTACTGACGGATACTGTGAGACTAAACCTTTATAAATCATTGTCAGTCGATAAAAATAACCATTTAAATTAGCTGTTCAGTTCATTGCTCACACTACATGCATTTCCATTGACTGTATTATTGGGCAATTTGACATTTCGAAAATAAATTTGCCTAATGGAAACACGTCGTTTTTTTGACAAATGAAATATTGACAAACTTTTGCACACATTTTAATGGAAATGCAGCTAGTGTCCTCAACACAGTTTTGTCCTGCAACATGCAGTGTGTTTGTCTTGTGAATTGGTGCTACATACAGAAATAAACCAATTTCAATTTTAGCCATAAAGACTGACCACTTTCCGCTTTCCTGCGTCCGATGCAGGTTGTTTAGCTCTGTAGATTGCTAGCTCATGGTGACGTCCCCTACATGACTTGCCCCAAACTTTATGCAATGGCTGTCTTTGTGACACTCTTCTTAAGAGAGTCTTCTTAAAAGTGATAAAATATAGGGATTTTATCACATAGAATCCCTATAAAATACATCGTAGTTTGTGGCTGCATTGTGACAAAATGCGATAATGTTCAAGAT
Source organism: Xiphophorus couchianus (assembly GCF_001444195.1). Classification (NCBI taxonomy): domain Eukaryota; kingdom Metazoa; phylum Chordata; class Actinopteri; order Cyprinodontiformes; family Poeciliidae; genus Xiphophorus; species Xiphophorus couchianus. The sequence continues at coordinate 13,954,302 of NC_040244.1, read as the reverse complement.
GTATGAACACTTCTGCTCTGTAAGCAATGCCATCATTGTATGCCTATTCAAGCTTCAGATTCCAACCCCCAATTTAAAAGGAAATAGATATTTCTAAAACAAACCAATTTGAAAGACATGACAGAATGAATTAAAGAAAAAAAAACATAGTCTACTTAGTGTTATACAATTATAAATATCTGTTATCATATATTTCAAAAATATTACACAAAACTGCAGCATAAATGGAGAACTCATGCAATGTCTCTCTTTATGGAAATATAGATTCCAATTCCATGAAGGCTGTGCACCATTACCTTCAACCGAAGAGCAAATGCAATATCTAGATGTACATGTTGTCCTTAAGCTACAATCTGTAACCATCCTTATGGTATAATGTTTTTCCTACGAGTACCAGCGATAGCAACCACGTGAACTAACATCATCTGTTAGCAGTGGCACAAAGCAACATTTCATTGGTAATCAATGTAGGCTTAGAGGCAATTACTGATCAGTGTGGAGATCCTTTGATCATGGGGTGATGTGGATTTAAGGCCAACAGTTGGCTGATCAATGGCTGTACTGTCAGACCCGTGTTGACCCACTGCACTCTGGTTCAATGCTACAGACTTCAGGAGGACCAAAACATTAGATGAGTGCTAGCATGTTAGCCCGCCAGGCCATGTGAAGGATCATTGGCCATCCAGTTTATAAAATCTCTGTAGATTCTCCATTGATCTGGATCCTTGTATTTTTTACTTGCAGTCACTTGCACACATCCACCTTCCTTAACCAATATATTTTCTTGTCTATCCCAAAATGGACAGTGGCTTAGTGATACCATTTATCAAATTCTGAATGCTTAAATCTGTGACTGTAGGACAGAGGGCACTTTTTTGGAATCACGACCAAATAGGTAGGCATGTAGGTGGCATCTAAAACTTATTATGGAGACTTTAAACCCACTGCAGTCGTTTTCTAAACAGTAAGCTCTGGAGAAACCTATGGATTACTAAATAAACGTTCCTAATCCAGGTGCGGACAATTTGGGTCTTTGAGGTCAGATGTTCTGCATCCTTTATTTGTTGGTCCCTTGGTACAGTAAAGTACAACCCAACTCAATCCTTTTGAAAATTTAACTCACTTGTGATCTGCTCTTCTAGTGAGAAATTATTTCTGATAGCCTAACGCTAAGAAACAAAAAGGGTAGAAGTATCTTACTCTTTTGTTGAGTATTTCAAAAATGTAAAAAAAAAAAAACCTGAAGGTTTTGTATACATTCCCAATGCTTTGGTTTTTCTTCACTCCTCTCCCACAACTTCATTTCCATCTTATTTAAACCAAGAATGAGCGCTCGAGCTTCTCTTCAGGCACAAATAGGACCAGAGTCCTGTGGGTGTGCTCAGGTGCCACCATCAGCCGGGATTTCTCGGTAGACGTATGAAGAGGGATGAATGAGAAAGAGTCGAGGACCCTTCAGAGGTGTGATTTTCTATTAGTGAGGCTGTGATGTACTGCTGGTGCTCTTCAACACTCACAAGTGAACCATTTTGAATTTTCTGTCAGTTAAGATGTTCTCTTCCTTTGTTTGCTATGAACTTAAGCACATCTTGGCTCTTAAATCCAATACCTGGCCATATTGGAACAACACCTCACTTCTACTGTTTGTGATAATAGACAATGACACTTGTACATTGTTATTGAGGAAACTTTTCTTTGCAGAATTGTTTTAATTCAGCCACAGTGGAAGGTTTGAGCATAAACAACCCATTTATGGTCAATACCAAAGCCTCTATTGGTAATAGACAAAGACATAGACAGAGTTTATTGTAATGATTAATTGGTAATGATTGGGAACTCCACCAGTCCACACAATACCTCCCGAAAGTCAAGATCTTTTTGGCAAATTTGTATTTTTTCTCTGAAATTTCCTAAATAAAATGTCATTGTAGCCAAGTCTCTGTTTTTGTTGTTAAATCATAAGAACTCCCTTTTGCTGAGTCAACTTTTAAATGTATTTTTCTGTGTTCTATTGTGGCCTCCTGGATGAGTAGTCAAAAGTGCTTCGGGAGTAATTTTGGGAGTTCAGACGCTCCTGGGAAGATTCACTACTGTCCCATGTTTTCTCCATTTGTGAATAACGGTTCTCACTGTGATTTGCTGGACTCCCAAAGCTTTAAAAATCGCTTGGTAACCACTTCCAGACTGTTCCACGTCAATGACATGTTTAATCTATTCTTTAATTTCTTTAGATAGGACATGATGTGTTCCTTATTGAGATCGTTCAGTCTACTTCCTGTTGTCAGACACGTTCTCCTGAGGTAATCTCTTAGTTGTGGCTGGTTATGACACCCAATGTAACTTTGATTGGTTTGGATCAGTTTGATAACCAAAATCAAATCACAGAAACTGTTTTTTGCATTTACTCTCATCTTTTATCGAACATGTTTGATAAACTAAGCCATTTGTTTTCCATTACATAAAAATCCCCCCAATAAAGCTTCTGGCTGAACAGTAACAAAATGTGAAACAGATCAAGGTACATGAGTATTTTTGTAAGGCACTGTGTGTTCTAGCCCTTTGGGAAATAAACAAGCAAGGTTCATTAACAGCATTTTGGTTCTATTTATTTTTTCTGAAATTCGCCACTAATGGGACATTTCAATTCAAGCCCATCAAAGCTTTTTACTCATCCCTTTTACACTGTTATGTTCACATCGCAGGGTTGTCCTTGAGCCCGGCTGACCTCTCAAGTCTTCGTCTTTCACAAGCAACAAATAACCAAAGGACGGCCCCTGGAACACTTTCTATTTAGGAGACAGGGGAAAAAAATCTCTGGTAAAACACAAACACCTATTCGTTTGTTCTCCAAGGACAGGCAAAGAGGGAGATTATCTTTGTTGATGCTAGACGTCTCGTGGCTCACTGGCTACAGCTGGAGATGTAGCACGCACTGCTGTCTTTATGCTGCACAATTTTGGGCCAGAGGGAGCGAATCAACAAGAGAAGGAGAGAGAGGAGGAAGGAAAAAGCTGATGTACGAGTAATAAAGAAAATGGATCAACAGGGAGTGTATGACAGGAACGGAGTGAATGTCGAATAAAAAGTAATAAGGCCGAGGAAGAGAAAGTGGAGGAGAGAAGGCGTACATGGACTGCAGGAAAAAGCTATAGACTTGAAAGAGTAGCTGACATTCTCTGCTGAAAGCAGAACTTTGACAGGTAATTTAGGATGAAAAATACAGGTTTCTTTCAGCAGTTAAGCATAGATTAAAATATGCACCAATCAGGTATTCATGCCCAATTTAACATTTTTGCAAACCGTTTCAACAATTATGATGTTTTTGTAAGAACAATAAATAAAAGGTTTCTTTTGACTTTGTTCTGTAAATAAAAAAGGTTTTTGTTCGGTTGCTTGTTAGCTTTGTTTGAAATTCAATTCAACTTTGTGCTGCTGGGTTTTGTGGGAAAATTAAAGAACTGTGTGTTTATACCAGTCAGTATTTTCACATCTTGACAATTTCCCTGAGGGAAAATCCCAGAGGGATTAATAAAAAATTTCCATCCATCCATGCGTTGGTTCTCATTGAAGCCCAGAGATGTGTCAGAAATCCATATTAAAACAGCATAATGTCTTAGACTCAGTGGTAGACCTGAGTCTAAGACCAAATACAGAGGTTACATTCCTCAATGCAGCTGCACTAGGTCCGATTCCTGGCCAAGAACCTTTCACTTCATGTTAACCCTTTTTGTATAAATAATATATATAATAATATATATAATATATACAATAATAAATAAAGGTCATTAGTGACAATAAAACATTTTTTAAAAACACCATATTGTTATCAATGGACATTAAGTAGGACGGGACAAAGTGGCAAGTTGACAAAGTCGTGAAACCAATGAAAACCAGTGTTGTAATTCTGTGCTTTTAGCTAGCTAGCTAACAACTACCTTGTATTTATTTACAATCCCATCATTCATTCTTATAATAAATTATAAGGAACAATAGTCCTAATAAAGTCTCCTAATTTCTAAATTATAGCAGTAAATCTCCTCTCCCCTCACTTAGCAGTGAATTTGGAGTTTTGGAAAAAGTAGATTCACAGAAGTACTACAGCCCAAATGGCACAAGATATTCCTGTATAAGATTTCTTGTTTTGTAAGTCAATTAGTACCTGTACTTGAACTCTTTATCTAGTTTGAAACTCTTACTTTGAAATAAAAAAAAGAAGGCAGTTGAGTTGCCCTATTTTGTTGTCCCACAACAAATACAGGCTTCTTTGTTAAAACCTTAAGATAAAAGTTTTGAAAATGCCTATCACTTTTGCCTAGTAGCTTTATTGATACTCAACAAAAACAAGAAATGGTGACAGACATGATACTGGTCATTTCTAAGTTCAGTGAAAATACTGCCACTTGCTAATCGCTACCCGCTAAAAGCTAAATTGGCCGCTGCTTGATGCTTCCTTTCGGTGCTAAAGGTTGTTTTCACAGATTTTTAATACGTCTGGGCAGAATTTGACCAAAATCATTTTTGGTCCAAACTCTGAAACACTTAATTTGGCAATTCTACACTGATCAGAGGTTATTGAAAACACAGATTAGACGATGGAACCCCCTTTTCTATTTGTGAAAACACTAAAAGAATGTTTTGACATTAGGTCTACCGTAGATGTTAGCAAGCAAAAATATTGATACACTTAGCAATGACTTTAAAATACAGTTGGTAGGATCTTTGAAAACAAAAAATGGGGAATTTAATTCTTTTGTCTTATCTTGTTATGAATCCAATATTATACGTTATCTGTATCATTACATCCCTTAGACTACGTTTAAATCTGGTTTAGGGTGCCAAAAGTTTATCAGTGACAAAAGCGTGCATAGCCAAAGCCTATTTTTCATGAGCAAGGAGTTGAATGTGTTATTAGTTACTACTTTGTAATGTAACATTACATTCCTGCAACTTATCAACAGACTTTACATGTCATTTTTGAATCCTAGAAAACCTTTCAGCTTTGATGATTTAATGATGCACTACAAAGCATGATCAAATACAAGTGAATCATTTATCTTTACTTTGTTTTCTCAAGTAGACAGATGCATAGGAAAACCTTGCTTTGAGAGGAAGTAGTTGAATCTGCCCGGCAGGCCTTGTAAAGGAAAAGGAGGCTGGAGAATAGGAGGTCAGACTAAAAGAAAAACAAAGCCAATTAAAAAGGATGTTTTTAGAGACAGGACAAGATAAGAGAGGGAAGATTATTGGACCAGATGCAGAGGGAAAGAGTCCAGCAGGAAAAAAATGCAGGGAAGAGAGAGGAGAATGGATATGTACAATGACAGAGGGAAGACAAAGTGACAAACTAAAATGGCAGAATATGTACGAGAAGATGCATGGATGAAAGAACACCACTGACAGAGAGGTGAGAGTGGTACTCAATGGGGAGCTGTGTGCCTAACCAGAGTCACCGACTTAAAGCAGTGACACTCTGGTCCGTACTGGGCACGTCCCGGCAGCAATCACTGGGAGAAATTCAATTACACTAGGCATCTTCCTGTGGAGATTTACAAGACAAACTGAATTGGATTAGAAAGGCTTTCTTGCAGAATGAAAAAATAACTTTAATTCAAAGAATCTCGGGGTAGGGACATCAATGCAGAAGATGATGCCAAAACGAGGGCCGGAGAGGCTGATTAACAGGCAGCCAGAGCGAGCCAGATGCAGCCGGAGAGGTGACAGCTGACTGCTTCCAGCTCACATCCACACAATCCAAACTAGTTCCAGCTTGGAAAGGATCCAAGAGGAAGCTTTGGTGATAATGAGACACTCCTCATCTCCTCTGTCCACACTGACCAGACAGAGGAGGAGGAAAAGAGGACAGAAAAGAAGGTTGCAGGGTCATAATGACCAGCCAGCATTCAAACAAGCGTCAGGCAGAGGGACTGATTGGAAACTCCTGCAGCCAGGGGTTCAGCAGAAGGCTGGATTACAGTCACTGCAGCAATAGCCCACTGTATGTTCTCCTAAACAGTACAGGGTTTTAAATCTGTTTTAAGGTGTTACTCTGTAATTGTCACACTCAGTCAGCTAAGGATAATTATCATTTCAAAGTGTTGATGTTTGAGCAATTTTTCTGTATGGAACAAGTCATATGCAGAGACAGTGATGACAGTGATCCTGTAGATTCGGTTTCATTGGGAACCAAAGTTGCAACATTTGTTACATTTTCAGCTGATGTAAGTTCCCTTTCAAGAACTACTGAAGGAAACTTCTGAAGAAGATATAAGCTCAACTACTCTGTTCACGAAATGTAAACAAAAAAATGGAGTAGTGTCAGATTTAAGCCGTTGTAGTATTTCTCTTTTGTCTTTGGTAAATTATCATGAGTCATTTCTCCCACTAGTGCTAGATTAGCTTTTTTTTGTTTTGTTGCATTTACCCAGAATGCCCTGCCCGCTAGCATGTGTACATACGTTTTCGTACCGTAGCAGAGCTCACTTTAATCAGAAACCAAATCCAGTGACTAACCTTTTCTCTAGTTGTTAGCTAATGTAGCTTAGATCGTTGACATTTTGAGCTAACGAATATGATTACAGAGCCAGCTCTAGCATGGTGACATTATGTAGGGATCGTATTTCCATCTACTATGTTCATTTATCTCATGTTAGGGACTGACGGTTTTCCCAACTCTTGATTGCAAAAACTTGTGTGTCAGTGAACATTGCTTTTTAAGTCTACATTTTTAGACTTTTAATTGGATTTAGATCAGAACTTTAACTGGGTCACTGTGATATGCAAATACTCTTTGAACTGGACCATCCTATTTTAGGTCTGGCTTAATGTTTAGACTTTTGCATAGCACATTTGAGAACCCTTAGTCTTTTTTTCGATGTACAGTTAAGCACTATGTATTGGTCTACCAAAGAAAATCTATATCATTTGAAGGCTTTTGGGGAAAAAAAATCTTTCCCATGTATACATGTATAGGCTCTGAATATTACATAAAAATAGTGAAAATGAGATAGAATGTGTCACTGCATAGACAATACTGCTTACAGGTTAAATGCAACGTAAAATGTCAGTACACCATATTTTGTTGCAAAGACCTTTTTTTTTTAAAAAAAAAAAAAGAGATGAATGGATATTACGGCACAGTTGTACATTGCACCTGCAGAGAGGAACTTTTAATCCTTGACCGGAGAAGGTGGATGACTTCAACATTTCCTCATGTTTCTACACTAAGAACAAGCGCACACACACCCCCACACATGCCCACACACACCAACAGTTCCTCATCTTTAATGTAGAAAAGTTGACGTCATTTTTACATCAGGCAGCATGACTTCATCTCTGTCCTTAGAAACACATGGGACACTTTCTCTGTTAAAATAGCATTTAATGATGAAATAAGGGAGATAGTACTTGGGCTTAAACCCTTTATTAATTAACTGGCGACAAATCATCCCTAAATTGCATTTGGGAGTCATGTCTAAAGTTTAAGATACTGAGGTCTCTAGTTGTCCAGTCCCATTCTGTCTGAAGTACAAAATATCTGTTTGTCCAAAATAGAAAAACAAAGAATTTGCAATACAGCCTAAACAAAAAAATATGAAATCCAACGATGAGAAACACTTGTGTTCTTAAGAGCATTGTTTCAATCCTCTGGATCAATAGGTTCACACATTCCATCCCATTCCTTAGCCAAAGGTGTACATTAAGTGGTAAAATTAGGATTATCCTCTGAAAAATTATGTCTGAGATGTTTACGTTTCTCCATAAAATGCATAATAAAAACAGGAAAGGCGGGGTAAGGTTATAGGGTCAGTAAGAATTTAATGCAAAGATCAGCACCAACTAAATTTGAAAAGACAAAATAATTCTGACTTAGTGGTACTGCAGAAATAAGTTCATATATCAAATCGTATATACCTGCTTATCTAGGAAGGGAGGGGGAGTGTGGAGGTGGCTGGTTTGCATATGCCAATCTCAAGCAGTGATTGGGCAAGAAGTAAGCTACACACCCTGACCAGGTCACCAGCCCATTACAGGGCAACACAGACACACACGGGACAAACAACTATATGCAGACACACTCATATCTGAAGACAATTCAAATCCATAACCTTCTTGTTCGAAGACGAAATAGGACACCCAACACCATAGGATTGTGATTGGAGAAAACTGAATCCAATCAATCAGAATTAAAGGTCTTTAGAAGAGTGTAAACTTCTAAAACGGTTAAGAGGTGTCACAACATTTAAATCGCCAGCCTTTCCTTTCCCATCTATTGCCATGGTGCAAATTCTTTTTCTGAGATATCCAGGTGTTTACAACAGGGTAGTTCCCTAGATATTCTACATAGACAGCAGTGATTGTGTTCCAAAATAAGAGAATCATGTAGAAGGTTATCTATGCAACTCTAACTTTTCTTTTTGGTATTTTCCCTAATGTCCTACCATTTTGGTTTATCATCTACAATCTGTTTGGACAAATTCTACATGTAATATGTGAAATATACCTCAAGGATTACAGCAAAACAAAATTAATGTGCCAATAGTACTATCTTCATCGAACATACAGTGTCCTCTCCAACTATGTGGGAGTCAGTACAAGCTCCAATAACAAACAGGTGAATCATTGTTCTTATTGCATGTGAGAGTCCGGTCCTCCTGAGGATTAGGACAGAACAGCGGACAGAGCTGAGGGAGAATCGGCTGCTCGGTTATTAACTCGCAGCTCAGATAAGCAGTGATCGCTCTAGCTGCCAGCTGCACTCGGAACAACACCAACACCTTGCCAGCTAGATAAGAGGATCAGACGGCACAGAGGCGATTGTGTTCGTCCAGTTGGCCAGCAGTGGCATACTAGAGATGAATGTGTGTCCTACTCAACTTGCAAAGTTTTACCACCATACCCAGGTGTAAAAAGGCAGCAATAGACAGAACTCAAGTGTGTTTTTTATTTAAAAAAGAAACTATAGTGGTCCTTACAGAGTGTAACCAGCCACACCTCTCTACTCTCACAGCATTATGAATCTGGAGAGCTAGATTATGGTCACCTCTAAGTGTAGATAAGTGCAGCTTGATGCCGGTCTTAATTGGACAGGGGGATTAAAAAGAGATGGGAGACTAGAGTGCAGTGGTATTGACCTGAAGTGGACTCGAGGGTATTGACGAAAATTATGCTTTTTAACATTTCTTGAGAATTTTCCCATTTCTGGCTTGAGGGGTTTATGAATATAGTCCATCCTTTGAGCAAACACCTTCTGACCTCTCTCTTTTTTAAATTCACCACTTGGTCTGAATGAAGGATCCAGTTAGTCATTGTAAATCATTAAAAATTCTAATTTAAACAATATATTACATACATGGAAACCTAGTCAAGTTAAGTTTATTTGCATACCACATTTCAGCAATAAGGCAGTTTGAATCAACCAGAAAATACACAAATACATTAATCAAATATGTTTCACTTACTATTAAGTAAAGGCATCTCTAAACAGCTGGGGATTTTAGTCTTGATTTAAAGGAACTCAGTGCTTCCGCAGTTTTGCAGTTTGCTCCAGGTTTGTATAGCATTGAAGCTGAATGCTGCTTTCTGCTTGTTTGGTTCTAGGGATGCAGAGCAAACTAGAAGCAGAAGACCTGATGGGACTGGGAGGTTCATACAACACCAGCAGATCTTTAATGTGTTTTGATACCAAGACGTTCAGTGATTTATAAAAAAAAAACAGAAGTATTTTAAAGTCTATTCTTTGAGGTACAAGGATCCAGTGGACGGACTTTAGAACTGGAGTTATGTGCTCTACCTTCCTGGATCTATTGAGAATGCGACTTGATACAAAGCAGGGTTTCCCCCAGAAAACTTGCTAGGCCCGGTGGTTTGGGCGCTCAGGCAATCATTGATTCTGTGTTTTTGAGTTAAGAAATATTTAAAATTTTAAAATATTACTTGATAATTATGTGCTATTGGAAGATTGGAAAGTTAATATCTGAACACCAGCTATAAAATTTTAAAAAATGCAAACATTTAAAAAAAAAACTTAAATAAACAATGCTTAGCATGGAGGGGGTACAAGTAAAGTCTGGTGGCCTGCCAGGCTTATAATAGACTGGGGGGAAAACCTGCGAAGGAATAGACGTAATTCACAAAAGCAAATTAAAATAAAATAAAATCAATATGGAAAATTCGACTAGATTGAAGGTCAGGACAAAAACGACTTAGACCTGAGTGTTTAAACCATGAACAATTATTTAGGCTCTGTCTATTATTTTTGGTGACTCGATTTTTTTTTCTTTCTGGAACTGTGTTCCAAACTTCACATGGTGATAATGCAATTTATCAAACAAGAGAACGAGCGAGTTTTGCTCACACACCATTAACTGGATTTATGTAGAAATATGTTATGAGCCAACATATTAGTGATTCATATCAGAGGACAAACATGCTGTTGTTGACCTTCAGCAAGCTGCGACATAAAAATATTGTCAGCTCATTTGAACTCTGCGAGTTAAGGTTAATTTAAAACTATAAGATTGGAATGGAAATTGAAGAAGAAGAAAAGAAAACATATGCCAGATTCACAATACCAGGACTTATGGTACAGTATAAATTTATATTTCCTACAATCTCGCTAAATGATGCTACATTTCCTCTCAGTGTGCCCAGTCCCCTCGTTGTATGTTACCAAAGTGACACAGTTTGCCCTAAAGGATCAATAAATTTTATCTTATCACACTGTGTGAAATTTCTCATTTCACAAGCATTGCTCTACAACCAGGAATAGCCCGAGGGCCCTCAGGTGGCGTTATCACTTACCAGTCATTTCAACAGCAGGAGAGCACCCTGTGTCCCTCCATATTTCTCTTTGCCCCCATCAGAAGCAGAAGGCGGTGTTTCTTGACCTCACTACCTGCCTGGAGGGCAATTCTTGCCTGATTTGTTGAGGAAAGGGCGATACTCTAGATTCCCTCAAGCAGACAAAGCAATACATGGGTGGACTGAGCATACCAACAGCTGTGGCTTGATGTATGGAGGCTAGATGGATCAAAAAGAAATAACTGGACGTTTGGTCCATCAAGAAATACGTCCCATAAAGACATGTCTCCAAGACATTCATGGAGGCTTCATTTAAGGCTACAGGGACTTTGTTCTACCAGAAGCACTTGATGTAAAGAAGATCAACGACATGGTAAAGATTGAAATCATCTACAGAACCCATACAGGACAATAACAATGATTACTTAATATTTCTATGGCTTATATAATTAAAAGTAGTAATAAATAAATTTAAAAAAACAAGACAAAAGAGAAAATACTAAACTCAACACGAGAAGCAGAGAATTTTTCTGAATGGAAAATGTATGACAAGAACTTTGGCTAGCTAACTTGCTCCAATTTATTTTTCATGAGCTAGTTTTCATGTGCTAGCTAGCTAAATTTGAGTTAGCTAGATAGCTAGATAGCCGATAGTTAACTAGCTAACTATCGAGCTAGTTAGCTATCTATTAAATTATGTATCTGGATACATAATTTAATAATATTAAAAGGTACCAAGATCATTTAAAGCAAAAGATAATGGCACTTAATGAAACTAAAGTTGTTTTTTCCTATAGTATACTTTATAAACAACCTTTCATTACAAGTCTATAAATAGGCAGCCTGCTGAAATGTTTTGCTAAAATCTGGCAATCCCATTAAAGTGAAAAGGCGGTTTAGATATGAAATATTGATTTGATTTTGTTTGAGACATTTATTTCCAAAAAATGACCATATCCCTCATTTAAAATTACAATAAAATAGATTGTGCATCTTTAATCTAATACATACAGTTAGAAAATATGTAAGAAATCCTTAAAATACCCATGAAGTAATAATTAAACATCAAGCAGATTTCAATAATGATTAACTGGTGTTCCCCACGATTTTGTCCAATCAGCAGGTGGTGAGGAAGTGCATCCTATAGCAATGGGTGGTCTGCCAACTGCTAAGCATCCTACTACCAACTGTCTACCTGAGCATTTATATTCAAATTGCATAGCTGTCTTCCTCCTCTAATGTATCATACATATTGCATGCACCAGTGTCATCCTTTTTCTGCATGGCTGCTTATTCTTTGCCATAAACAAAAGCTCCATGAGAAGCACCAAGACAGAAACATTCCTGTGCAGAAAAAAAAATAATGTGGACACAGAGTCTGAATCTGGCTCAGTAGCCAATTGATTTAATCAAAGATATGCATTAAGGAGACGACTTCTCGATTTGTAAACACAGCCGAGTGTTTGGTGCCCAAGAGAATTCCGGAAAAGTCTATAAAGGCTTGAGATAAGATAGAAAGCAAAGGTGTGTGTGAGAAAGTTAGGAAACAACTTTCTGACTTAAGAGGCCCAACTGGGACAGAGTCGCCAGGACTTAGAAAAACACTACAGAAATGAGAATCAGTTTCAAATGAATTCATATCAGATTAAGAAAAATATTTTTAAAAGATACTCAGTCATAGTTGGTTATAGATAGGTTTATCTAGCTCTCTGGGTTTGCCTCAAAGTGTCAACATCTTTTGTTATACCTAAACCACATTAGGATTCAACATGTCTAATTAGAAATTATGCAGATCCCACATAATATTGTAACAAATGGTCACGGGGCTTACCTTTCATCTTCTCTATCGTTTTAAACCCAGTATCAGATTTGATTTCCGTAATAGAGTCAAATGCATTAAAAAAAAAAGCGATGCTGGAACAATAGTTGGTTCACAGCTGTCTACTGCGATTGAAATGAAGGTCAGATATGCAACAGTGTGATTGGGGTATAATAACATTTGAAATTTAGGCAAGTTTAGGCAAGTTTATTTATATAGCAATTTGACAATAATTCACCGTTCACTGCCTGTCTTGGCAACACTGCCCCATCTTTCCTGGCTTACAAGGCAATAAATGCTTCAAAGTGTTTGAGTCATAAGGTACATGATGAAATGTGTATCTACTACACATTTCACAGCATACTGAAAAAGGTAGTAAACTATTGCAGATAAACTGTTTGACTAAAAGAGTTGAAATTTTCATGCTACTTTTGCCAATAGTCCTGCAAATCAATCCCACAGAGGAAGAAACTTAAAGTCTTATTCTAAGTAACAATGGTCATGAGAAGTGCTGCTGAAACTGCCGTTTTGCCTGCTGGAGGATTTCTGGTTTGCTTGCTTACAATGAGACCACAGCGCAATTTAAAGGGTCTTTAGGAGAAACGAAGAAGAAAAGAAATGCAAAGAAATACAGATGCAGTGATTTGTGTTGCTTCTCAGAGTTGACCACATGAAGTCACAATGGAGCATGCCAGATGATGAAATTTGTTGTTCGGCTAGAGTGGCAGTAAAAAAAAAAAAGAAGAAGAAGAAGACCAATTAGAGGGCAGTGAGGCGTCTCCACTTTAGCCTGTGGTGAATTACTTGGAGTAAAGGGCAAGAATCTTACAGCTTTGATGGAGTGGTGGTGAGAAACTGCTGCACTAACTGGTTGGCCTTGCAACGTTTCCATTGCTGCTAGCAACAAAACCTACTCTAAATTCAGCCCAGTTATTACAGGTAGTTTTTTTTAAGTTTCCTCCCACAGGAACCAGACTAGACTTCCTCTCACTTCTGACTGTGCCGTGCATCGTAATGTCAGGAGAAACATTTAAATCTAAGAGTAGGAATGTGTGAGTTTTGATCTCCAAGAAAAACAAGAGTAAAAAATGTAAAAACCAATGATTCATTACTGGTCAGCAATTTTTTTTAAACCCTGTTATTTCAAAACATTTACTGTTCTTCATAAAGCTATAATCAAATCAATCAAAATTAAAATTATGCAGAAAGATTCAAATACATCCATCCCATTTGTTTAATGATGGCAGTCGATTTCAGGTAAATTACTATAAAACAAAGCAAAAACAATGACATCGCATGTTCTTTATATCACTTTCTACAACTGAGTATGCATGTGGAGTCAGAGGATGGTTGACTATGTTTTGTAGTTAACTCTATGGATTTGGATAGTCATGTTACCAACTAAACATATCCTTAGTTTTCAACACATGGTAGAATGTAAGGTCACCCAGTTCTAGCATTCCAAGCTCACCACCAGGTGAAACATGTCATGTTTCTGCACAGAAAATTACCTCACAATTCTATGGCAACATCAGTGTGAATGAGGTTTGCTGAAGCACTGCAGTATCTTAAACACCGAGGACAGTGTGTCAATGACCACATTAGAAAAATGTAGGTCTGTTGTTATTCATTATCATTCTACACAATCACCTGTCAGAACAAAACAACAACCACTGTTGTCAATCATCTCCAAGGCCTTTTTGTCTTCAAAGCAATCTCTTCAGAGCAATCACCTTGGCGTGGGCGTAAGAGATCCGTGATAAATGAGCCTGTGTTGCGGTCAGAATTAAAGCCCATGTTTTCCCCAATGGGGAGTGTATGAGTTTCAAACATTTTCATTTGGCAGAGATTGGCAGCATGATTACAGTATAAACATTCTTTTTGGGGAGCTTGGGTGTTTTTAAGACTAAGTATCTTTGTGCGTCCCACGTTCTCTTCAGGTGATCCCGCCTGTATTGTTTGTCTTTGGGGTTCCAGGCAGGCACACAAACTGTTGAAGGGTGACAAATTAAAATTGTAATTTCATCTAAATGCACTGCAGTCTTAGATTGCCAAGAACAGTGGGCCACAAATTGAATAAAATTTTTTTTACTTATCCAAACAAAACACATGGATCGGCGTAGCATGCAAAAACTATGCAGAAGATTTGTTTCTGACAGTGGCTAATTTTTATAGTCACGTGATTAGCGTATTTAGATTAGTGTAGCTTAAATCTATATAACTTTATCTTTGGTGCCGCTATGCTAACTCTGTTCAACTTAACTTCAAGTCAAATTGATTGAACCATTATACACTACCAGTGTTTAATTACCCCCATTCCTTCTTTATGAAGAGTTTTATTTGTGCATTAGTTTGAGGAGAATTCTGTCTTATTATTATTAAACATATACATCAACTTGTCACCAGAGATAGAAATTGGCCACTTGGCTATAATCTCAAGTATTTGCATGTAAATGTTATTTAATATGCAAAGTTTAATAAATAAAAAAATAAACTTGAAACAATCAACAACAAAAGGACAATTTCTTGTCATCTACTGACAGAAATGCTAAAAACTGGCTCTGCAAAGAATTGACTCAGGGAGACTGAATTTCTTTCTTCTTTTATATAAAAAATATTTTATTTCACTTCCGCTTCACAATTATAAACTTTGTGTCTGTCTGTCTGTCTGTCACAGAAATCCCCAGACAAGCATTGGAGTTGGCAGTTGCAACATAAGAAGATGTGTAAAAAGTACACAGATCTCCAAAAGTAAACACTTAAACTGGTTTTTTTAATGCCTTCTTGCAACAACGACTCCCTCCCAGTAGGCTTTCTACACCGTAACAATCACAACGTCTAGTGTTGCTGCCCCGAATACGCACCGATACAATAAAAGACCTCTCTGACATCTGGCTTTCATTATTAAAATTTTTCATTGCTCCATGTTGCCTTCTTATTGCTGTGCTTTTATTTACTCTGAGAGCTAATGTTGCTTTTATTACAATGTGTAAATGAGAGTTACTAATTCCCACTGGACCCTCCTGCTCAAAACAAGAGCTAATAGAGGAATCGAATGAATGCAGACAACCTCAGCTCACTCATCAAATCCTCATCAACCCCCCACCACAGGTAGGCCACGGCCCGGTGGACCACCACTGAGTAATCACCTACGCCGAGTGGAAATCTCTGTTGCTATGGAAACATCATTCAGGAATACCATGATCCAAAGTGCACATCTTGCCTTCTGGCTAATTTGCCAAAACTCATTCATAAGACGGGTCCATCATGCTGTAGTAGTAAAAAAAAAAAAAAAAAAATCAACACAGACACTCAAAGGAGCTTGCAGTTTATGTTTGTAAACGTTACAATTTTAGCAATAATACTTTGTTTTTTCTTAAAATTGCAACATTCTTATGAAGATAAAATGTCTGATGGTGATCTTAATGTGCTGTTTTTATAAAAAGGTTTAAAAAATAAATAGCCTACCAAAATTACTCTAAGGGCACATTAACAACTCATCCAGAACGACTGCAGTGCAGGTCTGGCCTCAGTTAACAGTAACTGTTCATGATGCAACAATAAGAAAAAGACTGGGGATAAACCAGTGATTTGCCAAGTGGTTAGTCTCTTGTTTGACTATGAAACATTTCTCCAGAGGCTATTTTCCACAATGGGAGTTAAAATTTTCAGTCAAGCTCAAAATCTTTGACTTTGGAGCAGGGGGTTGTTTAATTTTTAATATTTTAATTCATGTTAAACTTATTTCGCTGTAAAAAATGACACTTGCCTACCAGCTTTTTGCAGTTTAGGATGAGCTTCAGTCCTGGTGGTTCATGGGTTTTATCTGAGGGAAACCAGTTTTTAGCAGATGGTTAAAACTGTTACGGAGTTCCACTTGCACTTGGATCTGGGAAATTCTGACTTCCCAGATGGAAATAAATCAACCGGAATGCCCTCCGAATTTCCCACAGGGAAACTGTGAGCAATTCCGACTACCCCGTTACGACTTTTGTGTTTCAATATCGCCGCTCCTCATATCAAAAGTAGTAAGATGTGGTAGAACCACATGTAAACATGCATCTAAAATCTATGTTATATGCAGTGCCTGTTAACTGAATACACTGAAAAGTGGCGTTTGGTAAGGAAAACTTCAATGATGGTAAGAGATACTAGAAACAATGATTTTGGGTGTCAACATGTTGAAACCCTGACTTCTTAACTGGAACACTATTATCTTGAGTCTGATGTTAAGCCCAGTTCTCACTTCCGACATTACTGGAAGACAGCATTTGACACAGTTGGGTGTTCTGGCTGGGCAATAATCCAAAACAAACCAATTAGAAATAATCTCTAACAATTTGGTCAAGACGATTGGTCAAATTTTGTCATGTATAGTTCTACAAACCGGGACTTATCGGGACTTTCCATGCGCAACACTAATACTTCAGACTGCACTGACTGACACCAATAGAATGTAAAACTTTAAAATGTAGTTCATGTGAAGCTTCAGATAAAGAATCCTAAAATTTTATTGAATGACTCTCTCTCACAGTCATAGCTGTGATCAGTTTCAGCCAACCACAACCCTGAGCAGGACAAAGCAGGGATGGAAAACGGATAAGAGGGAGGTAAATACAATTTACTGCACACAGCCTCTCATCAGGTCTGCAGAGAAAGCACCAGGGGCCAAAATGTTTGCTTCTGTGCCATTTAATGGGACCTGCTCTCAATGAATCCCAACAGTTCCTGCAATCGGATATTTCCTCGTGATCGTGCCTTTGTTTTCTGCTACTGTTACATAAACCCCGACTGCGTGTGGAGAGAGATCACATGCAGGACACGTTAATGTATCATCAATCCAATAGCTATGTAAGCCAGTGAACTCTCCGCCTCCCTTTCAGGTCGCCTGAGGACACGGTTTACAATCCAGAATGACTTTTTATCCAGCCCCCTCTCTGGAAGAGCCCTAGCTTTGCTCTATAGATAGCTATTGTGTCCTGCAGTCTGTAAACAATTATCTTGCCCTATGATTGCTGCAGCGCTGGCAGCAACATGTAAATGCAGATTAGAGAGGGGAAGAGAACACAAAGGCTAAGTTAATTGCTGAGAAAACTGGTTTGTGTTGCATGGGGTTAAACATTTAGCTCATTAGCCTCCTGGATAAACAATATAGTGGCATATTCCAGTGTTGGACTGCATAGTATTATGTAAAGTCAACGTTTTTGACCTTCACATAATGTTATAATGTTATTCCCTCATCAAAAATGTACCTGGAGTGTTGTTTGGTTATTTCATGCATGTTTGAGAAATCCTTTAATCTCCCTTGGCAACCATTCAGCTGAGCAAAACACTTGAGTGGACTTAGCAACACCTTTTAGACACAGCTCTTCTTCTGACGTGCAGTTTCCAAGCTTCTGAATTACAGAGCACTCTTCCCCTACAACTCCCCCACTCAACTCCTTCAGACTAGCCAGCAGCAATTAGCAAACACCTGGTGGAGCTTCGCATCTGCTGAGCTCTTTATACAAGCTATTTCTCAGTGCAACGTTGGTGAAAACATTGTTGAAGGGTTAATAGAAGGGCAATGTGATGACTTCCTGAAGGTTCAGAAGTTTAATATAGGGCAGGAGCTTCTTAAAGAGACAAAGGCTGAAATTCAAGGCTATAAATTAGAAAGTCACATTTCTTTTAAGTTATATTTGATATATGTTGCATTCAGCTGAAGGTAACAGTTACTTGATTATGTTATACAATGGCTGGAAAACACATAATACTTTCCCTTTAACAGTTGACTGAGGCTAAAAGCTAAAACAAGTGCAGCAGACTCAAAGAAAAGAAAGGGAGCATGTTTCAAGAAACTGAACAAAAAGCCCTGTGATCTGGGATCATGTCATCCAAGGACAGCCTCGGTGCGTGGGGGGTGGGGGGGTGGAGGGGGACATTTTGAGTCGCTTCCACAGACTCCCGCAGGGCAGAGCGCTGCATGGCAGTTTCCATTTAAGCAGAGTCAAAATATCATAAATGTATAAGCAAAATTAGGCTTCCGCACAGAGGGGAGGCGCAATAGTGCGGAGGGTGGAGCGAAACCGTTTACATCCCAAACTCATGCATTATGAACGAGGTAATCATGACAGAGGCAATTTCAAAGTGGAGGCTTTTCAGAACAGCAGGCGAGGAGAGCATTAGCTGTTCATTAGCAGGCAGGCAGGAAGCCACGAGCACATTGATTAGGTATGCGTGCAGCGCCATGGCCGGCGTCTGTGGCCTGTGGTCGGGAGAGAACCGCCGTCTTGCCTACAACAAACTGCCAATACAGTATGCTCACCTGATTTATTTCTTAAGAGGCACAGACTGCATAGATACTGTATATATAATGCATTAATGCTTGCCTGTCACAATTTGACCGTCTCTGTCTAAAACAACACACTTCCACCTGCCAGTGTCTTGCAAAAAGCCTTTGAACGCCAAACTCTGGCATATTTGATCAGAATTGGACAATAAAATTTTGGAGACTTTGGCAAAGATCTACCTTCCATCAGGACAACAACCCTAAACATAAAACCAGAGTTTCAATTGAATGGGTTTGGAAGACGTAATAATAGTGTCATCCACATCGGTATTGTGTCAATTCCCTTAAGCTTATTTGATTTGTCAAAATGTAAATTACTGAACAGCTTTCTGTCTGCAGGCTAACCTAACTTGTTGGTCCTCAGAGTCCTGAGCACATAACGCAATTGCTTGCAAAAGAAATTAAAGTTTTATAGTTACAAGCTTAAACTGAAACTTTTCAAACAGTCTTAAATTAAGCCCTTGGCAAGCTTTCTATAGAGTAGCTAAAACATTGTGAATTGAAATAGTGAAAGCAACTTTGCATCCATACTTTAAACCTGTTTTATGACTCATAGTCCAAACAACAAACAATTTAAGAGTGCAAAATAGTAAGTCTAACTAAACTGAGACGTTAGATCTTTTGGCGTCCTGTATGCCGTGTTCTC
The DNA here is from genome assembly GCF_001444195.1 of Xiphophorus couchianus. NCBI lineage: Eukaryota > Metazoa > Chordata > Actinopteri > Cyprinodontiformes > Poeciliidae > Xiphophorus > Xiphophorus couchianus. The sequence goes on along the minus strand of NC_040244.1, from coordinate 13,934,706 downwards.
TGTCAACCAGAAATCAGGGATCAAACAAGCTTTTTTCTGGTATTTTTCACAGTGTTGTTCAGCTTTAGAACCACGTAGCTCCAAGCCAGGTTCCTCCTCCCTAATGTGGCCGAATCTTCTTGCACTCAAAGCAGACGTTCCCGTGTTAGATAGCAGCTCCTGCAGAGAGGTAAACAGAATACCCCCCATCCCCAATGGTACTCCAAACTTCAAAATCATTCCATTCTCATGATACCGAGAAGTGAACCTCCCCTGGCAGTCGCTGTCAGGTCTGGCTTGCCATGACTCCCTTCAATGACACAGGATGAGATTCGATCCGGTTATCTTCACTGTAACGCTTTGTCCTCCCACCTACAGGGCTGCTGAAGCTCAGGAGGGAACTCAATAATACTCTAAAGGTAAGATCACCGTATGAGATGGGAACTGTATCAGAGAGTGGAAACATAATCTTATTCCATATATCTTGGTTATGATCCTCCAACTAGTCATTTACAAAGGTGGAACCTTTTCACTTCCTGTCTCCTTAACGGAGCGTTTACTTTAGTACAATCTTTGTCCCCTGTGGACACATCTAATGGCAACAATCTCCTCCCATTGCCTTCCCTTTCATTGCTGACCTTCCCCTCTGCCTGTTCCTCCATGTCTGAGACAGAAGGGCAGTGGCAGGGATTATACGGCCCTCCGGGCAGCTGTAAAAGATTACTTATGGCTCTGCGCCGTTCAGGACGCAACAGTAGTTTCCTCAGATACTGTAAAGCAGAACGTTCTGTCGGTGTAAGGGGATTGATCCGTTAGAGACAGGAGAGAGAGAAATCAACCATAAGAGGCATAGCAGATTTCTTTTCATGTTCTGCAGAGGAGATTAAAGCTTTAGCTCAGACAAGTCGCATGGAAAAAAATAAATCTCACTGGGCAAAGGAGGGGATTGAGGAGGGGAAAGAAAAGAGAGTCAAACAAGGCCACTGCATGAAGTCTGTTTTTTTTCTTGCTCACTTGGATTCCCATGTGTGAAAATATGACAATCCAATTAGTATTTAGTTTTAGACCAATCCACAGCTCAGTGTCAAACATGAAAGAAGATAGGACAGCAGCTCAGATAGAGCCTTGACATTTCAGGTGAAGGCACTCATGCTAGGCATCAATAAAGATACCATATAGATATCTTTTAATATATAATTTTTTAGAATTAGATTCTTGGACCCTCTTTTGCCTTCAAAACTGCCTGCTTTTTTTTTTTTTTTTTGTCAAAAAGTATATTCAACAATGCGTCAGAAACATCCTTCGGGAATTTTAGTTGTGACATGACAGCTTTACTTGGTTGCTGCAGATGTTTTGACTGTGTATCGACGATGGAAATCTTTTCCACAAAAGGGTTTCTGTTGGATTGGGATCTAGTGATTGTGGAGGCAAAAAAAAGTACAGTTAACTCATTGCTATGTTCAGGGAGCCAGCTAGAGATGATCTGAGCTTTGTGATATGATCCTTTACACTGCTGTACATAACCATCAGACGATGTGGGTGCTATGTAGTCATAAAGGACAAGGTCAAAGATAACTGCCAATGGTTTTTGTAATTGCAGTTAGTGAACACAGTTTGAATTAAAAGGGTGTTGGTGGTCTGCAACAAGGCTTAGTTAGGTGGTACATGCCAAAGTAACACCTATGAAAGGGCTTGAGGGTCCCCAGCAGAGTATTGCCAAAACCATCACAATCATACAGTTGTGCATGTGTTCCACAGGTAAGTAATTGGGAATGGGCTCACTGAATGGTTTGTGAGCCCATGGTTTCCTGGTTTCCTACAGACCATGAACACTTCTTAAGAGCTGCAGTTTATGAAGATGTTCAGAGCAAATTGTCAGAAATTGTACTTTCTCAAACTCAAAACGTTTTGTTTGCTCCTTTTTCCTGCTTCCAGCACAGTAACTTCAAGGCCAAAACGTTCACTTGCAAAAGATTACATTCAACTGCAAATAAGGAAGAAAAATATATATATTTTCAGTAAGCAAAACTGGCAGTGACTTCTCCCCAGAGACCAGCTATCCTGGGGAGATAATCAATCCTGGTGAATTGGCCAAATCCCAAAAAATTACTTTCCTGACTCACAATCAATTTACCTTGTTACTCTGGCTCCAATTGAACAGCTTTATTTTCCTTTTGGACAACCATTGTGCAAAGATGTAGGAGTGTGATGTGTACCAAGCTACTAAATATTTTTTTTTCCTGGAGAGTTTTAGAGTAAAAAGACCAATCTAGGTGCAAGTGTAGTTTTTTTCTTGAAATGGCTCCAATGCCATTGCGAGTGACTTGAAAGAGACTTATTCCCAAATATCTCGTGGGTAAGAGCCAAGGCAACAGCACATGTGGGCTTTGTGAAGGCAAGGAGGAATTATCTAACAAAAAAAACCCTGCTTCGACTGCCTCCAATAACAAAAAATAAATAAAAACTGTTAAACGGTCTTTAACAGTTTTTTCATAAGCAAAGCATTATGAACAATACTTTGTTCATAAAGGAAGCTTGCTGGGGTGTTAAAAGCCAGAATCCCTTTGTAATACATACAAAGTATGCTATATTATGTTTCTGATGGATACAGAAACAAAATATAAATAAGTACTTCTTTGAGCATGAAGAAACCAAAAGTAACTCTGCATCCTCTAACCATCCCAGTAGACCATAAATGCATGCATGCACACGAGTGAGTCAGATCAATGCTTATTCCAGTTGCACTCACAGCATGAATCCATCTGATGCTCCTACACTGATGGTGGGGGGAGGACGTCGCAGTCACCCTGTCACTTCACACACAAGATTGATGACCTCTGACCTTGCAAGTGGTGACCTGATTGACGAAACAGAGATGAGCATCCAACTGAGCGACAGAAGCAGTATGTTTAGTGGTCGGAGGTCAGGGCAGGCTGCAGTGTGAGGACGGAGAGTACCTTGTGAAAATTGTGAAAATAAGGGTTGAAGGGCGTCTTGGTCATTACTCTTTATGTCCGTCGAGTAGAAGTGCAGGTTGAAGCAACATGGCAGTTTAGTTTTTGGACTTTATTGTTTTGCAGCTACTGAGCCTTGAAAAAGCATTCACCCTTCCTAAACTTTAACAGATATCATTAGGATTGTAAGTGACAGAACACAACAAACTGTGGCTCTAGAAGTGCAAAGCTGGTTAATACATCTTCCAGCTGTGTCGGTAGGGCTTGACCTCTACATGCTGCCAATGGTAGAGGTACTACTGTATGTGTTGAGTCAGGAGGGTAAGCCACACTTCTCAGATTTTTTTGTAAAACAATATAAAAATAATTTTATCCTTTTTTTTTAACTAAAAATTTGTCTTTATCTATTACATGAAACCTCAAATATCTCAATAAATATGAGGTTCAACAGGTATGAAGACTTTTGAAAGGCACCAAAGTTGAACCCAGATTCTCTCTTAAAGACTCTTCAATGAGTTGACACCAAAGGATATTTCCACATGGCCTGATCTGATCGCAGAGAAAAATACTAATTAAACTTAGGAAAATGATGCTGTCATATAATTTCCCAAATTCAAAAGGAATTTCACTGGCTTTGACTATTTGATCCAGTACCACATAGGATCAAATAAAATATTTAATGTCCCATTTTCATATATGTAACCTAGTTTTTAGAAGAGAAAGTATTGTCTGTGGATATATTGGTAATTTTCAGCTCCTGCTGTTCTTTAGGGTATTTGTAATGACACAAACTGCATGTGACAAGTGGAGGTCCACCTAAACAGGTTATTTCAACACGCTCCAACAACTGCATCATCACCAATTCCTCCATCTCGTGCACGGCTCAACATCTCCCCTGCTGTTTTCGAATCAAATCACAGATATTGCAAAAGCCTAACCAGTGCTGAGCTGGAGGAAACCGCTGAAATGACAGGTCTCCTTCAAAGTCCAGCCTTTTCTTTGCTTCAGCTGCAAAAGCCAATATGCACATATGACCCCCAACTCGTGATCGAAATCACAGTCATGGGCTCTGAAAGACAATTCCTCCGCCTCCCCACACCCAGCGTCGATCCGTTAACAGCCACCTCTACCGTTCGTCTTGCGTGACACGTTTGGCAGTAATGCAGCTATCCGTCAGCAGCAGTATGCCTCGGCGTAAATCATTTGCGGCGCTTGATGAGCCCCAGACATCTGGGGGAGAGAAGGAGAGAGTGGACGGAAAGAAAAGAAAATCACTTATCTGCTTAATATTTCTAACAAACTCTCCCTCCATTGATTTATTTTCTTAGGTGAAGTACTGGGTCACATTTCAGCATCAGGTTTTAGACTTGTGTTGGGATGAAAAATGCTGCACTCACAAAACAAACTGACAGGAGACAAAATTTCAGCTGAAACAGAAATTAACTAAAATATATGAAATAATATGATTTAACTTCATACATATACAATGAAATTAATTAAAATGAACTACATAAGGAAGATTTCCAACAAGGGAAGAAATTATAGTGTTTTGCATCACTGCCATGATATTTCTTGTCAAACTGAGGACGGTCTTTATAAATACCATCTAGTTAGTTAATTATATTTCCATGTAATTTTAATGGGAAATTTATGCAAGCTTTTAAAATGTCACAAAAAAATTTTTTTTGCATGTTTCCATCAACTGGTTTGAAACAAATCAAGCAGAAAGAAACGCAATTCTAATGATCCTCAGTCATGCAAAGTAAATGTTCACCTCCTCGGAACTTATTCGAGAAATAGGATTTAATCTCCACTTTATTGCATTGACTAGTTTGTGGGAAATAACAAAACAAAACAAAAACTATCTCAAGCAAGTATAGAAGGTTTGTGGATTTGAGGACGTTTGTTCGAATTATGCTGTTTATGAGATTTTTATCATGTGATACTTCAAAATGGGCATTACAGAATACTTTGACAAAAACCCAATTACTCTCAGCAAAAAAAAATAAAACAACTTTGTTATTAGGTTTGTTTAAGTTAACGAATGAAACTCAACTAATTCTTGTTAACCCAACCCTTTTACCTCATGAGCTGTACGAATATCTACAGCTATACTTCTAACTTCAGAGTGAAGAAATATCATCAAAATTTCACTATTACTCAATGGAGGTTTTGATCTCATTGCTTGTACTTGACATTATAGAAATAACTTTTTTCAGGAGCCTTATCATGGGGAGAGATTTCTCCAAAAAGTTCATTTCAACGCTGGCATTTAATAAAGGAACCTACTGATTTGTAGATATGCTCAGCAGAGCGGATAATAAAGGACAAAATCATGCTTATGGCTTTCTGCTGCCAAAAGAAATCCACTGAATGTTGAATGCAAGTTAAGGAAACTATTAGTGTATGTGCACTGATCTCTCAGAGTAAACTGCTTTATTAAATCGTCTTACAAACCAACAAAAGAATCACTTGCTTTCAAAAGGAGATCATTTTGATGCAGGAATTACTCTGTCAGATTCAGCAGTTCCACACTCTATTCACTGTCCACGCTTGGTTGGTTTGTTTTAATAGGTCATTATAAAGAGAGGGCTCCCTTTCTGCAGAGGTCTTTTATAGGATTTACTTAAAGAAAGAATAAAGTGGCTGAAGAAAAGAGAGGCTCACATGGATTACATCCCAAAGCAGAAGAAAAAAATGCTCAAAAACAAGCATGAGAACAATTATTTTGTTTTGCTAAACATAGCAGTGCCTAACCGTGTAACTGAGGCAATGTCTGCCCTAATTTCTTCCACATTGGCCCTCAAGTTGAGTGGATAAATGTGTGTCATTTTAATGGTGGTTCTCCAGTGGGCCCAGTTGCTATGTGTATGCGTCGACACTACAAATAAGCATATCAGCTCACTGCGGGCACGTCTGCCTGTCGGTCCACTCTAGTAGAGCATGGGTTATGATGAATGAGCTTGCTCAGTTGACAGGAAAGCGCCCTTGCTCAAAGTCACAGCCCTGAGCGAGTTATCGTACTTTGGGGAGCTGCCCTATGCTTCCTGAAGCAGGACAGGGCAAACCTGTTCATGCATTCTCATATACCCCTACATGAGTAGGCTTAGATCTCACCAAGCTATCCTTATCGAGATATTTACATCTATAGACACAAACACACAGTACACTGGCATCGACCGCAAGGAATGACTGGCTTTCAGGGCAGAAGTCAAGAAGTCCACCAACATAAAAGATGGAGTCTCTCTTGAAATAGGCAACTAAATTGTGCTAAACATGGAAAAGAGCTTAACAAAACTAACTTTACACATGATTTCTTTGCTTGTATGACATTTACCCAACAGGAAATCCGTTCATAGCCCCATCAGCTCCTCCTCGTATAAATTTCAAGATCTTTCGACAAGATGGGTTTGTGAAACATCTAGATAGACCAGCCCATCTTCAAGTTGCGTTCCTAAGATCTTACCATTATGGCACACGAACAAAGGAAAAGAAGAAAAGTGGATTGTCTTGAGCATAGTGTACACTCTGTTAACAGACAATCCTTTGTCAACCAGAGTGACCATGTGGTGACAGAAGGTTTTGCAAGAGCACTTGAAGAGTTTGGAGCAGTTCCATTAATCACTTTGTTGGTTAGCATCAGTGACTTGAATATGAAGCAGGCAGCAGCCAATGGATCTCAACAAACAGAAGGGTGATGCGTGCTCTCTAGGCTGACTAAAAATCAGATGCGCCCTGCATTCTTGACCATCTCAAGATGGTCAGCCTGGGAGCACAGCACAGTGCTCCCAGAAAGTACATAAAGAGTAATGACCAGGAGACATGGTAGGAGGGTGTTTCGGTAGTCAAGACAGGATGGTATGGCCTGATTGTGCGAAACAAATATTTTGGCAATGACCAATTATAATGCCGCGAATCCGACTGTGTACACTGGTAAAAATTCAGCAAAAGGTTATCTGATCAATAGGGGACACTGATAAGTTTCATGCGATTTGAAACTTATATTTCAAAGTTTGAAATCTGACCTTTAAAACAACCTAATCAGTTACTAAGCTGTAGCAAAGGATGAACTGTATGCCTTTCATTCCACACAGAAGAAATAAGATCACTTAGTGGAAAACTAAGTGTTTAGTGTGACAAGATGCTAGAAAGATTTACTTTTGATCCAGGCTATGTTCTACAAATGTATGAAAGTGTAAAGCCCAGGGCCTTACTTCTGCATAGCATCAAACACTTTCCCCACTTCTACACAGCACAGTAGAGTTAACAAACTCCATAAAAAGAGATGACAATCTGAAATACATAACTTGATTGGAAATCACTGAACAGAAAGAAAGGATGAAACATATAAATACTGTAAGTCTCAGTTAAAAATGTATCTCAGTAAAGGGGATGTCTTTAATCATTATATAAGGTTTCAGAGTAAAGGCTCTCAAGCATTACCAATAACCCACAAGTCTCCAATCTCAGAGACATCCATTAAAAGCCTGTCTGTGGTTAAAACAGCAATGTGTTTACTGTAAAGCCCACCATCGACTGCAAATGCCTTGATGTAAAAACGGAGGTTAAGTTGTAGAAGATAACTTTTAAAGATAGCTTGTCATATACCATTGTGAATCTTTGCCACAGTAGGGCAAAATGTGCTAGTCATTGGGAATGCTTATTTAGTCTTGGATATAGTAAACTAACTAAACTGGTAGTGATGACGCAAGTCAGACTGACATTAAAAAAAAAAGATTTGAGTTGGAGTTTTCTATAGTCAGAGGAAGTGAGACAGTGGTAATTAGGTAGCCTCGTCTGAAAAAAAAAATCCCCCATAGGAAAAGACGACAAGTCTGTCAGTTTGTCAGACTAAAAGACAAACTAAACTAATTGCAATGCCCCAAATAAGTCCCCAAACACTTGACACAAATTGCTTCTTTTGCTCTCATACCAACAAAGATGTTGTTCTTAATGTGTGTGCAACACTGTGAAATACAAGTTCCGTTCTTCTTGATGATATAATCCCATCAGTGGTTTAGGTAGATTTCCCACGGGCCCCCACAGGAGGAAACCGGGTAACTGCTGCTGCGAGTATAAAATGGCATAAAGTCTGAAAATTCAAATGGAACTAGACTTTCTACAGAGATTGAATGCAAGTGTTGTTTCGAAATGAATCCAATCCTTCTATGATGCAAAACAGATTTGATGCAATTACGCCCTCTTAATGCTTGCTACTTGAGCGCTGGCGCAGAATTATATTGCTAACCAATTCACATCCTTTATAATCGCATGAAATGTCTGGAGCATGACAGTGTACTAGGCTCTGTGATGTCATGAGGCTCAAAAGTGTGCTCAAGTGTTTGTTTTTTTCCATCAAGAGAAAGTACTATCAGTCCAAGACAGATCCAAGCTCTTCAGTCTTGTTATGAACAAAAAAGGTGCAATTTAATAGTTTTTAATCTTCATCTAATTTATTTCTAAAAGTTTAAAATTGCTCATGTATGACAACATGCCATTAAGTGATAAAAAACGATTGCAGTACGTAATTTTTGATTGTTAAATTATGAAACTGGTACCTTAGATCAGATGAGATTTGGGATGAATTTACCCCCGAGTTACATTGAGATCAAAAAGTAGGGCTGCTGGTTTTAATATGCTTCAAAGCAAACTCCACCGGTAAACAAAGGAAGTTGTTTTCCTTTATGATGGCGTGACTTCATAGTGACCACGTGTTTTTGCCTGCTTTACAAAGTCTGTCTCAATAAACCTTTGAGCAATGGTCAAGCTTTTCACAGCAACCTGGTTCTATTACCTGAGGAGTGCTGCCCGTGATTACACTTTCTGTACATGGGTACTTTCTTGAATTTTACTTTTAAATTAATTATATTCCAAAGAATAAGACTGGGGTGTGTTTTGATCTAGCAGCTCCTGTGTGTACTAATTTGAGAACTCCTTACTATCAAACGGAGCAATCAGGAGGAGTCTGTGAGGGTTAAGGTTTGGGGTCTCACTTACAAACTTGCATACACTCAAAAATCGGGTCTCAAACTTGCGTATGTCGCTTTCCACGAAAAGGTTGACTTTTGATCTTGTGCGCAAACCTTTAGGCATAGCTTTAATTTATAAAAATAACTTGTTGGTGTGTGTGCGTGTGGTCTTGTAAATCATCTATATTTGGTGTATGACATTTTAAGTTTGTGTCCTAGACAGTCCTTTGTAAATGAGACCCCTGGCTCACAGTTTCATAGCCAGACTTGTTGAGGGTCACGCGAGTGTCCTGTCCACATGGGATCTGACAAAAATGACACTCCTTATTGCCTAAGTTTATTTACAATTATAAGAAAGCTAAATTGTGATTTTGCTGGCGAGATAACAGACATAATTTTGCTTTTATTCAATACAACTAAAAAGTATAGCGATTCAAGACTTTAAATCTATCAAAACGTTGTGTACCATCTTTATCTTAGGTAGTAGCATTCTTGCAGGTTTTGAAGGTACAAATGCCATCTAGCTTTGTCTCCGTGGGATTCTATTTTCTAGTGTAACAGCCATCTAAAAAAAAAATCAAAGGTTATCAGAAATTATGGGTTTGAGTTCAAGTTTTCAGCAAGAATATAAAAAGGAAACTTCCAAATCAAATGCAGAGTTCTACTTCAAGGTTTGCACTCCTCTGGGATTCTCTAAAAGATGCCTAATCAAGGAGAATTGACCATGTGCTTCTCTGGACATAAAACTCACACCAAAAACATGCAGTCAGCCCTATTATAACAGATAACATCTGTTATAATAGGGCTGAAGCAACCGAAAAGACTCTGCACTACTTTAGTCACAACAAAGTTTGAGTGGTAGTAAAAGGCTACAGGTCATCTTGCTTTCTCACAGGAGAATTTACTTTAAATCTTTTGCCATCAGAGATCCTTTATAAAGAAATTGTTGCAAATAACTAAGTTCTGACAATATGGATGGGTCTCGAAACAACAATTTGAGTTCCAAAGAAATCATAAGTCTCTCAATCATAGCACACATACGCAGTTTCTCCTCTCCTCATTAGCATCTCATGAGTCAGATTAAATCAGTGCTCACCTTCTCAGCTGCCAATTTAAAATAAAGCACTACCTGACGGCATAACTGCCAGCGAACCACCTGGGTATACAGGTTACACTTAGCAAGTGTTGGATATGAAACACAATCAGAGTTTTGCCATGGGAGACTTGTTCTCTACCTTCTTAGAACAGAAATGAATGAATGTGTGAAATAAGGCAGGCATAATTCCATTAAACCCACAATAATACTACGCTTCTACCCATTCTGCTGCCAAAAAAGCCCTGCTCTATTGAAGCACGGACTCTGCTGCACCGCTGTAGATGTGGTGTGGTATATGGAAAAAAGTCCTTAGCAGTACTTCATTTAAGTCTTATAATAGCCAGTTCACACGACAATATTTTATGACAATTTTTGTCACGATTTCTCCCTGACGACAATCTTAAAGACGTCCCGATTATCGGGACAGTTCTTAAAATAATCTCAAAAGATCTTCCTGCCGTGTATAGTGTGTTAAGAGCAGAGGTGCACCTATTGCAGTTTTTATGTTCCATGTCATTGCAGACAATGGGAGGTAAAATATTGCTTAACTGTGGCAGGCATTTCCAAGCCCATGGGTTCAAAGTTCACGTGTAAACTGGTTGGAAAGAAAACAATATGAAGCAAAATGTCTTTGATAGAGCACACTTTTTCAATATCTATGTAATCGGGGTGCAAAAATTCAAATCTATAAAGTTTTTCACAAGGTTCACAAATGATGTCTTAGCACAAGTTGACACCTTTTCCCTTGATTTGGTTGTTAAAAATTATTGAATATGTACAACAAATACAAAAGTCATAGAACCTGAAAAAGATGACTTGTTTTATTCAGTATGTTTACTGGAAACATGCAACACAGATTGTATTCATGGCTCCAACCCTCAATGCCAATGATCCCCTGCAGGAGTCCAAATGATACAAATTCCAATTTTCAGTGTTCAAAGAAGGCTCTGGATTCACGAGTTCAGCCACATTTCCTGTCACATATGGCACCCGTCTAAACATGCCAACACACACTGTGGCTGGGCAAACATGACTGTATGACCGAGGTCACGACAAATTGAACATTTGTTATAGCCAGACAAGGAGCAAAAATGAAAACAAAAACAGTATCTGAGAAAAAATTTCTAAAGGTGGATAAAATCAGAAATTTCAGAAAGCAAAACGACAGCCTGAATATTGTTGATATCAAAGCACAGAGTAGACTTTACTGTGCGTGTCTCAAAGGTTTTACCTTCAAGACTAGGTAAGACTGAGAGCTCAGTCATCCAGATGAGGCCTGGAGCAGAATTAATAATCCTTCACATTGAAAAGAGTGAGTATAGAGATGTGGGCATCCCAGAATGCCACCTAGACACATTTGACCACATAAGGTTCATGATATCTCTACTGTAATGGAGACTCTGTGTTAGAGGCCAGAACTCACTAAAAAGGCAATATATCCCTTCTGGACTGGAAGCACCTTGGGATGTCAGAAGACGATGCATGAGAGGATAGATTGACTAGAGCAGTGGTGCACAAAGTCGGTCCTCGAGGGCCGGCATCCTGCATGTTTTAGTTCTCTCCCTGGTTTAACGCACCTGGATCAAATAATGGTTCATTAGAAGGTGTAAGAAGAACATTGACATGCTGAAAAGGTTGTCATTACCAGCAAGGAGAGAACTAAAACACGCAGGATGCCGGCCCTTGAGGACCGACTTTGGGCACCCCTGGACTAGAGGATGGGTGAAAGGACTTCAAGATCCACATCTTCTACTGAATTAGATTTACTTTCAAAATGTAACGTTCATGGGCGTGCTGTGGTGGCATAGCACGCTTGGAGGCCTTGAGTCCAAACTAACCTATGCCTGTGTGAAAAAGGATTTGCTCCATTGGTATTTTACCAAATAACCAAGATTTTTTTAGAATGCGAGTTCAGCTTTACTAGTAGCATGAAGTCAGAATTATTGTCTTCATTCATAGAATCGAGAAATCACCAGCAAATATTCGAGAAAACTTGAGAAACAAAGTAATTGAGATCTATCATTCTTGAAACTGTCACAAAAACATTTTTAAGACTTTGGAATTCCAGCAAACCCCAACAAGAGACATAATCCATAAACAAAGAAAATATGGAAGAGTGGTGAGGTTTCCCAGGTTCAGCTGGACTTACAGAATTACAGAGCGCATCAACACTTAATCCAATTAGGGTTAATGCTAATGATTCGATATTAAAATAAAAATACTCTTCAAAAATGATCGTCCGTTTTACATTTCCAAACACCCAACCATAATGGTGGTAGAGTTCTGGTCAAGGGCTGCTATTCTCTTTCAAGAAATGGCCAACTTGGAACCATAAAGTTTGGTGTTTAGCAGAAAATCCTGAAGGAAAATGGTCACCCTACCACTTTGTGACCTTGATCTCAAGAAATTTCACTCCTGAATGCCAAACAAATTAAAGTTTTTAAGTGGCAAAGTCTGGAGTTAAATCGTTTTGAGATGCCAAGGCAAGACTAAAGACGCTAATCAAGACATTTTATATGGCTAAAGTGAAACAAAAAAAGGAATATACGGACGGCCAAAATTCCTCCACCGTGAGATAAAATGATCATTACCAGTTATCCTAAATGCTTGATGCCAGATGTGGCTGCCAACGGTGGATCAAGCTGTTTGGGTTAGGCCAGTTACTCATTAGTCGAAGATTGGTATAGATGGCTATTTTCCCCATAATGAGTGGAGTCTTACTTTCAAAGCTGTTTTGTATTTACTATGGTTATCTGCTGAAACATTTACGTGACTAAAAAGGAAATCTGCCAGTAAGCTCCACAAAAAGGTCACAAATCTGATCACCGTAGCCGCCTGTAACCATGCCTGTCATAAATAAGTGATGAGAGCCCGGTCAGGGCAGACAATTCAGATAAGAGCAAGAGTAAAATACCACAAATGATGAAATTTTTAAAAAAGGATGAAAGGTTGACAAGACTTTTGACAAGCTCACGGCAAGCCACTTTGACTTTGATACATTATGCATCAAAGAGGAGTCAAGAGCGTACGGTGCCGCTTTTTGTTCCGCATTCGATTGGAGTTAAAGGAACAACTTCTGACAAGGCCTGTAGGGTCACTGAACAAAATCTTTGCAATATGTTCAAGAACACCGGTTTAAGATCTGCCATCGAACAAGAACTCAGGCTTCTGGTGTTTCCTTGTAAAATGTTACATCTCTTGACATCTACGGCAGAATAAAAGTAGGAATATATCAAGACAGAAGCCCAAAGTCAAGATTAGCAAAGTCCTTTTTTTGTTGCAAACATGAAAAAGCAGCTTATCTCTATTTTTTAATTAAATGGGTGAAATACAAAAATTCATTTTCCTAAAGAAGTGCAATTATTCTGCATTTCCAAGTTGATTGAAAAACTATTGTGATCTTTAAAAAAGATCAACAACTCCATTTACTTTCAGGGTACCCTGACTGAGCAGTGTGTGACATTTTGTTTGCACACATTATACTGGTACCGGTATTATTGTTGAATGAGGACATTCTTGATGAAAATCTAAAGAAGAAATGAGGGGTTGTGAAGAATAATGGTAGCCATATACTAAAGAGTAACAGTATGCAGCAAAAAATAATAAAATTATTTCATTAAATAAACATGGAGTTGAAATGAGTTTGGCATTGTGGCTCTTCAACCTGATCAGAACTGAAATGATCTGTCCTCTTGAGGTAAAAGTGACAGACAGACATAGATGAAGTGTTAGCATGGAAAAGGTAAATGCACAGTCATCCTTTGGGAGTATTGTGTTGCTAGGGAAACCAACTTGTACTTTTGATATGGGTCATGAAACCAGAAAGGACCAATCAGGATGGCATAATTGATGAAGGAGGAATGACAAAAGAACCAATCAAATGTTGTGATGCTAAGACATAATGTCACATATTGTGTTGTGTTCCTCTTGATCAAGGTGATTTCACTTAGCACAACTTTTACAGAATTTGATTTTGAGTTTTTAATGTGTTCTTGAACACAAAAATTGCGTTACTCTACACCAAAAAAAAAAAACTCAACCACTTTAGAGAAAGAAAATAAAGCTGCTAGAAAGGCCCGGACAATCACTGGCTTACAACTTCATCTATGGAAAGAACTGAAGATCAGAGTGCAAAGAGGAAGAATGCAAAGCATCAAATATCAAGACAGTTTCTGCCCAAGTTTTCAATACCAAAAGGCTTTGAGTATTTATTACATTGCAGAAAGTTTGAGCAATACTCATTCTCCACCTCACTCTCTTTTGAAACTTTGATACACAGAATTTATGGACTAATTTGTTTTGATGTAATTGCTTGAGTGGATTACTTCGTGGGCTGTTACCCACATCTGGTGTAAATTTCATGTCAGTAAGATCATCATCCTACTGACATCTACTGAGGGAAACTGCCTATTTTCCACCCCCGGCGCTATGACTCAGGGGTTAAGATGATAACCTGCAATTTCTTGCACTTCTGTTGACACCATTGGCATTTCATTTGGCCCAGTTGTAAACCCTCATTCCTACAAGGCACGAGGTTCTCTAAAAAGGACTGGATAGCCACATGTGACCATAACTATTCCCCTTCCATCCTCCTCAAGTCTACTTCGAGTTCTCTGTGGTCACAATCTGTTCTGAGCACATCCACAGCCGAGTGACTTTCCTGAATGTACAATTCAATCGATTACACGCGCTACTTAGACGCAGCCAGAAGAACCTAATATTAGACATTTTTGCTGTGACACTTTATGCATCTAACAGGAGAGTGTGACTGACCACCAAGCAACTGTTGAATTGTATCAAGCTGAAAGTCATGCCCACTCTGTAAATAGAAAAATGTGTAAAAATATATATAAACAAAAGAAAACACTTACAGTTATTGATGTCATCTCATTGCTTCTGCTGCTACAGGCTCTGTGGTTCAGTTAATGTGGGAATTGGTAGTAATTTACCATGTAGGCCTCTATTTCCACTGCTTTCAATACTGTCTCCAAGTCTCTTGCCCAACTTGGATTCTTTCAGTTACATTATCTTGTTGCCCAACAGAAACTTTAAATGTCTCTAATTGGCATCTTAGGTGACAGTTTTGGAGTTTCAGCATCTCAGCCTATAAATATATACATCAAACATTAGCATTAAGGACAGTTAAAGCCAATTCAGTGTACAGGCCTGACGCTTGAAACATAGGGTCCTGTCAAATACCAACTTGGGAAGTTGAAATAACTAGGTCCAATGCTACTTGGCTGCTATATTGGGTGGTATTTGTGAAGCAGATACCAGCAGAGGCTGGTGAAGCAGATATCAGTCTCAGCCAAGAGGCTCTCAGCCTCTTAAGAGCGATAAGAAAGTCTGTAGATATTAATTTCTGCGGCAGTGCAGAAGCTAAGGCAGGTTCCACTGTGTGTATTAATGCATAATAAGTTATATTTTAGGTTTTTTCAGTCCCTAATCTCCATGAAAACCTCCTGTATTCCGATTGTGAAACGTGATGGTGCCATCATCATGCTGTTTGGATACTTCTCTTTAGCATGGATGGTGAGCTGGTCAGTTGGAGGAAAAATAGATGGAGCTAAGTGTATGAAAATAAAAAAAAAAAGAAAACCAGTTTCAACGCTGCGGAAGACTTTGGCTGAAGCAGAGGTTCACCTCCCAGCACTTCAATTAAGATTTTGCTGCGTCCGTTTTTAGACAAATTTATAATATCCAGCTTTTAGCTTTTGCTTAACATCTTCCAGCAGCATTTTGTTGCTTGTTGTAACTGCAGGGTCAGTCAAGATTAAATCACCTGGGATGTGTGATTGATAGGAGAGGAGCTTGGTGGCTGCATGCACATTTATTGTGGAGTAGGCTATGCTTGTTAAGATCTAATAAACTTCTGCACCTTACTTTATTTCCTCAACAAGGTAAACTACCTACTCCTCTATTTAGACTATAATGAGTACATTAACACAACCTTATTTGCTCCATTCTTGTTTGGTTTTCTCTCTACTACATGTATTTAATTAAACCCGCCACAGAAGCCCGACCCGATCATCAAGCAAATAGTTTTGGACTCACCGGCCCGAATTTTCGTGCAGGTCCAGCTCGGGCCATAAAACTAAACTCTATGACAAATCTAAACATGCAAACCAGAACTGCAACTGAATGGTTTAAATCAAACCATATTCATCTGCCCATTCAAAGTTCAGACTTGAATCTAACAGAAAATATCTTTTATCAAAACTAGAACACTGTTGTTCACAGACACTCTCCACTTAATATGAATGATCTGATTGCAGACCAGCCATTGCAAACAAAGCAAGAGAAAAAAAACTCTTAGATGACTATGATGATAATAATGTCGGGGGTGGGGGGTACAATCTAATTACTGATTCTTGAGAATCAAATTCTGCAGTGTGAGGAGATGCTTTGCTGTCGAGTATCTAAGCAAGCAGCCATCCGCAGACATCGCTCTGAATGTGTGTGTGTCGGTTGGTGACAAAAGGGCTTGCAGTGTCATTCCAGCTCAGAGGATATTAGCAGAACGCCAGAGAAATGAGAGAGGAAATGATACACAAACCAGGGTTTATTGTGTATGCATGAGTTCCCGCCCCTGGGCCTCGTAGCGTTAGCATGCTGTATTTGCGCCATTTTAACATTGTTTGAGCAAATGCAGCTTGATTTCTCAATTGGTGGGTCATAACGCTCGATAACCCTCTGTGAAACAAACGTCACTAAACTCTAAAAAGGGATGCAAGATGCCGTAATTGGTAGAGATGGAAACAGCCAAGGCAGAATGGGATTTGAAAAAACTATCCAGTAATAATTCTATTACCAACACTTCGGGGGTGGGGGGGGGATTTTTGAAAAGCAATTTTATATGCCGTCTACATTCATTACGTTTAAGCTTTATTTTTTTTCTCAATACTTTTTCCTTATGCTGTTGCTGTAGTCATGTCTGATCTTCATTTATATCAAGCAAAACATAAAGTGCTCATCAGGAGAAGGGGTATACTTATCTAAATCTGTGACACAGGCATTAAATCCAAAAACACTTTATAAATGACTGACAGAAATTACCGAAGGAATAAGCAGGTCTACCTGTTGGCTCTGCGGCATAATTTCAGTCCGACTTACACTCATGAGTGAGTAGCTCACACACAGGAGAGAGAGAGAGGGATAATTTCTCTATCAGTTTATTTTATAATTAATCAACGTGGAGTGGGAAAAAAAAGAAAAATAAAGTGTCATCAGTTAATTAATCAAGAGGTGTGTTTTCAAAGCAGGAGGTCATACTGGTAGGTTTAAACGCCAAAGGAAAACATTTAAAAGCTTCTTTAGAAAACATCTGAAATGTTTTGCAGCTATTCATTTTATCATAAGGTTGTTTTTCTGACCCTTTCCTGTATCAGCCAACGGTAGAGCAGGAGATAAAGGGATGCCTTGTGTACAGACACAACTCAGCTTGCAGAAATGTAGACAGAGGTAAGCTAAAGAAAATCTGATTGTCTAAATAGAAACAAGCTCTAAGGAGAGAGAAATGTTTCTTTTTTTATTCAGACTTGGTGAACTCTACAGGTTTTCTTTAGAAGAGGGATTTAAATCTGTCTGGCTCAGATGCTTGTAGCCAGTGGCAACTCGGCAATGTGCAGCATTTCTATGAAATAAAACCTAAAACGAGTATTCAAAGTCAAACTGATGCAAATCAACAACATTATTACAGTTATAAGAGTGTTACTAAGATAATTATCCAACAAAATGTTTGTTTCATGTACAAATATTCATTTTACATCAGTATGCTTCAGTAATGGTTAACTCTCCCTTAGTTTTCACCATAACGGTTCTAGTTTTTAATGGACAGCTGAATTTGTGTTCTTTAAGCCACCTGACAAGCAGTGCTCAGCAGAAAGTGGAAGAGGGGCAGCGGTGACTAGAATAATGCAGGATTGTACCTCCCTTCCTCTTGCTGCACACTGCTGGTTAGCTGGTTGGAAAAGAAGGCAATTCCACTTTTTTTCTTGCTTACAACAATAGATAATTTTGGCAATTCTGAAATATTTCAGGAACAAAAATGCAGTTGTGGTGGAGAAACAAAACTAAAACCAACCGAACTTTTTCCTAACACCGTTTCAAAACTGCAGGTGAACAGACTGCAGTTTTCTGGCCGATCACTGATCTTTGAAAAGGCTGATCCATTTTGTTCAGTACCAATGTTTTGTCTGAAAAGTGACTAAATTGTTGATTTTCAGCATCAGCAGAAATCAGGCTCGGTATTTCAGTGAACCTCACCCAAAACCTCAGTAGTGTAAATGTAGTAAATGTCTACAGTCCGTTAAGCTGCACTGAATTTTGGAGTTGTTTGATGTTTTAAGAACAGAAATACAACATGGGGCATTTGGTTATTCAAGTAGTAGCAAGCACATTTCTCACTTTTCTGTTTAAAACAGACTGAATCATATTTACTCAAATATTTTATTTCAAATCATGTGAAATCAACTCATTTGTTGCTCAAGGTTATCACACCCTACGCTAAACCACATGCCTAGTTCAGGGAAAAGGAAAAAAGTGGTTTCCTGATCTAGACTGCTGCCAAACCTTCCAAGTAGCACACAAAAAGAATAAGAAACTAAAAACACACATCAACACACAGTGCTACTGCAACTGTGAAGACAATCACTTCATTTTGTCTCAACATGTGACCTTGAACGCACCATGAAAGCTTGATCTCAAAAGGACTGCTCTCAGACTGAATCCTCTCGTAATGACAAGTTGCCTCGCATTGCCAGCACATGCACCTCGAGCAGATTGGATTTACTAGTTTTCCATTCAGCAAACAACAGATGGCAAGAGAAGGCAGCTAGGTTTAAAGGCTGGTGGACTCATAATGGGTCCACATGCACTACTGTGTGCAAGACGCAAGCAGAAAGCCATTAAGAAGCAACAGGAAAAAAAATTTTTCCCAGCCAAAACACCAAAATGTAGCCAGATGGAACGTTTTCAATAAAGCCATGACGTGGAGATGGAACTCGTGAATATGTCTCCGGTATTTGTATAGACTACTCCATATCTGAGGTTTATGCCTGCAATGAACTGGAAGCAGAAAAACATCAACATTGTTTGGTTAAGGATTTCTTAATCCAGCTCAAGTCATCACCAAAATCACCAGCAATACTCCCATATCACACGTTTTCCTTACACTGAACTGCCCTAGCCTGTGTGTATCCAAAAAGCAAACGTGACAAATCTTAACAGTCCCAGAAGATGGATTGGACTGACAGTTATGGCAATAATAGTACATTTGGGCCCCACGATGTTGGAAAATCTTGCGACAGCAATAATTCTGGTAAATATTGGTATACATGCCAATTTTCTTTTTCTTCCCCTCTCTCTTCGGTGCTTCCGTCACTCCGTTATCTTTAGCATTTTGGCCAATATTATTTGTGACCATTATGAGACTCCAACTGGTTAAATATTCCAATAACATGGAAAATGCATGTGCATAACATTTGGAATATATTAGCCAACAATTATTGTTCTCCAAACATTCCTTTCCAATAAAAATATTGAACACGATTAGCACTGTGGTCATGTTAATCGAAATATATTGTGCACCCTTACAGGATATCATTTGTCATTACAAAGATCACTTTATCATAACTTCATCTGTACAGTTATTCATCCACACACATAAATTGTCAACATTTACTAAAGAGAAGCAAGGCAAAGTTTAAGGTTGGTATAGAAATAACACAAAAAGTATATATTTGCTGCTTCCAAACAGATGTGACAAAACAATGTCGAGAAGAAAAGCAGCAATTGTAAAGAAGCAGTTGTTGGTTTTCAGTAATTTGGGAAGGACAAACTATTTCCTAAACAATTTGAAGTTATTTTAAGAAAATAACTCACCTCAATGAGAGGTTAATCAAAAGTCAAACATTCAATATGGTTGCTGATCTTCCTACAGGCATCAATTAACATGTAAAATGTTAGCATTCGTGACAGCACTAAGACCGTTTGGAAAAAACCTAATTTCTTTAGAATTAGGTTAACAAAACTTGAGTTTACAAGTCTTCCTCTCTCAATGAGACAGTAGGGTTCAAAGTATTGCTGGTCAGGCAAAATGCACAGCACCATCCAAAGACAACAGCAGAGTACCAGCACTTTATACTGACTGTCAAATATGGTGGTGGTGAGCTATGAATAATACTTAAGTGTGAATAGAATGGGCGCAGTGGTGGGTTTCTATTTGGTCTCTCAGGTCAAGTCCCCGCCTCTTGAATAAATCTGAATTATTGTCCATTTATTCTGAGCTGCTCCACTTAACCAGAACTAGATGCTCACATGGCCTCTTTCTCTGCAGAAGTTGGCCCACCATTTTCTGTGGTGCTGTGATATAGATATAAGAATTTGGGGGACAGAAACATATGAAAAGTGTTAATAGGACCAAGCCCTGAGCTCGGTCCTATCCTGCAAAATAGGAGCTTGGTCCTATTTTGCAGGAGTTCGGTCCAGCAAAGGCATTGAATTGACTTTTGCGTCCAAGTATTCTAGTGTCAAATACGCCCAACAGCTAAAAATTGACCAAAACTGGGTCAACAGCAGTACAATGATCCCAACCAGAGCAGCAGAATGGCAGAAAGAAGAAAACAATCAAGGTGTTAGTGGTCCAGTCAAAGCCCAGACGTCACGGGACCTTACCGCTGTACATGTTTATGATAAAAACATATATTAGACTCGTCCCTTGCATGTCCTTTTTACTCGACAGCCCAGTCCTTTAATTGAGGAACAGGATTTTTATGAGACTGTTTTACGCAGTCGCCAAAAGTCTACCCTCATCTCTCTGCCGTTAGCATGTAATGTGCCTGCTTCAGCACTTGCATTTCCACTACAAGATCATTAAAGTGCCTTGCCATCCATCATTTCTCCTTCGCTCTTAAGAAGGAGGGGTGGAAAAGTGATACAAGCTTCAGTCTGCTTTCTCCTTGCTTAATACAGAGCCATTTCAATGTCAGCCTCTGCTGAAAGTACGAGGGGAGATGAATGAGTTTGATGTAAATAAGAAACAACTCTGGATAGCTCTCCTTAGCCTGAGCTCGCAGTGCCAAACTCCGAGGTCTGGGCTATCAATCTTTAAGCAAACAACATAAACATGCAGATTCCTGCCATTTGTATAGGGCGCAGTGGTGGATTTCTATTCACACTTTAGTATTATCCATAGCTGAAAGAGGTCCCCTCTGGTCCATGATGCTTCTATAGTCAAGAGAGCAAGTGTAGGTTGTATTTTCCCTCATATTTTACATCTTGAGATTTACAACTAGATTATTTCTACTCTTTCTCAGGCATTTCTGGGCATCAATATGAAGGGTATATTGTCAATATAGGGGTCCATCAATTTCTTTAATTTGAGGTGATTGGCATTTGGCCAATACTTGCATGTACAACTGATCTTGTCCATCTCCAAAAAGATCTGAAAATCATCCAGGCTCCTTTTGGTATGCCATGATAGATTCTGACTTGTACACCAGCTCACGTCTTCATGCCAGCTTAGCAGCTTTGATGCTGTATTTAGTGAGTTTTCAGACCAAAAATATTTATCAGTATCGGCCAAAATCGTCTTGTTAAGCTTTTTAAAGATCTATGTTAGTACCAGAAATCTGTGCACCCTAGATTTGAAGTGCTGTTCTTCACTGAATTTATAAAATTATGTAATAAGAAGTGGGCCAGTTCCTCCACAGAGGTAAGAGACATGTTGATAGTTATTGCAGGCACTTAACTTTGCATGCTGTTGGTTTACATGGATTTTTATGCGTGAAATGATTGATTGAAAACTGCGTTTTAGTTGCAAGAAGTTATCTTTGATATTACCATTTGTCTGATGAGATTTAGGTGTAAAAGGAAAAAACGCTAAAACAGAGTAAATGTGTAGGCGGTTGCCTACTTTATTGGTGCTGCACAGATGTTGGATAAAAAGGGACAGAGTTCTAGTGATGTTTAAAACAGAGTTTGGTAATTAAGTCAGATCTCGGTCTCTGAATACCACATGAAGTACTGTTAATGTTGTAATTGTGATCTGGAAAGAGTGTGTCACAACTGCAACCAAGCAAAACATAAAGTTTCTGTATCGGAAACTTTACGTTTGTTTCCGACTAAGGAGACGTGAGTCGGCCGATTGCAGAAAAGCAGAGCAGGTGGTACAGGCTCCGTAAAGGGCCATGTCCCAGGAAGGGAAAAAGGAAATGTTCTAACATTCACATCTTAGTTATACACCAAATAATGACCACAAACAAGATAAACATAGTACGTTAGTGACAGAGCAAGAAATAACTATGGAACTGGTACATAGCATAATCCATGGTGTTACCTAAGTGATGCACTTTATCATCAATAAACATTGTCTACCTAGAGGTGTCTTTTATGCAGGTAAAGAGAGGAGAACAGGAGGATTTCTTAAAGAAGTCGGAGCCAGAATTCTGACTGGTTGGTGGTGGACCCAAAACTTACGTCATGCAACAAAATGCAAATTAATTACTTAAAAATTTTACAATGTGATTTTCTGGATTTTTGTTTTGGTTTCTGACACTCACAGTTGAGCACCTACTGTATGATAAAAATGTAAGACTTCTACATGCTTTTCAAAATCAGCAGTGTATAATGTACTTGCTCTCCCCAGTGTGAATCAAACTGAGAATGTTAAGGTTCACAGAAACTCTCCTGACAATCTGAGCTTGAGACGTTTCACAAAGAATTGGCAGGTTTTATTTTTAGATCTGCAGATGGGGTGGACAAACTCTAAAAGGGTTACAGCATCTCTAGCTGTAATTGGTAGAGATGCACCAATCCGATGTTAATATCTGTATCAATATTGAAAAAGAAAATCTAGATTGGTATCATGACAGTATGCCCGATCCTGAAGGGCAGATCTAGTCATTCTGATTCTATGCTTTGTGTTCTGAGTTAAATCAAGCTTTCTCATTTATTTTACATTATATTTAGAAGGTTTGTTGTAGTTTATTTTACACGTTTGACCAAGATAGTCAACCTATTAATTTTGTCAGTTTACAGCCATTTTACATTGGCTGCCTGATTCCTAATGGCTGAACAAATTAAGCAACCATCAGTTGTTTTTATATGTTTGACCAAGCTTCTGAAGCTATTGGTGGGTTTAAGTGTGCTACACTGGTGCAGAGATATCAAATAAATTTGTAATTCAGTATTTTTATGTCTGTGTTTACAAAAAAAAACAAAAAAACATTTTAATCAATTCAGCACTATTTTTCTGTGTTGGAAAGGTTGCAAACGAAACTCAACGTCAAAATATCGGTATCGGAAGTGAAAAAGGGGGATCGGTGCATCCCTAGTAACTGCAGCATGTTTACAGTAAATAACAGAAAAAAACAAAAAACAAAGCATGACTGCATTTCGCTCCGTTGCTTGATGGATGATTAGCTTTTCTTAATTTGAAGGGAACTACATCATCCCTCCCTCCTCCCCAACACCAACTCCCAATCTTTCACTTGCAGCAGAATATCTTCACAGCTCCCAGCTGCTGATGGATGCAGAGCTAACCGTCACGGAGAACAGAATAGCTCCACGGGCCATCAGTGTCATGAAGATCTCAGCCTCCAAACGCTCATTGGTGACACGTAATCCCTCTTCTTGTCCTCTCCTTGCATCTCTCGTTGTTCCTTTTTCTCTGTGTCTACAAGCACAGCGAGCCCTTCCCCACTGCGGAGATGAGTAGAAAGCCGACTTTGTTTCCGAGTGTTCCGTCTGCGTCTGGATCTCGTGCGGCTTATGACTTCTATCCTCCTTTTGCAGGCTGTTTATTCCTTGAGTCTTTTCTTCGTGATGAAATATCTCTGCACCCCACCCAGTTGTTTTACTAAAAGTGAAACGTATTTGCGCCGCAAGGTAGCAGAAAATCGGAGACTAAGCAAAAGTACAAATTATTAATCTATGAAACAGTCTGATGGCATCTCTCCAGGTAGGACTTTATGCCCAATTAATCTAAAGAGTCTCTCTCTTGCAATGACAAGGCAGCTAATCTATGCTGATGGGAGAGCTTGTCCCTGCTCTATATCAAGGCCGTTAAAGTCTCATCTGACGGCGTTTGCCCTAATTCAGTCTGACACTTCCAGTGAAATATCTTAAATCGTCATTGATCTTGAGGAAAATGCCACCCTCATCATCCGACGCGCAGACAACCCAAGGGCACGGGAAGAAGTTGTAAAAACGTGACGTAGGAGAAGAACAAAAGGGGAGCAGTCCCACGGTTATTACAATGCAGCAGATCCAAGTGGGGGGAGTAGCAGACTGAAAATTGAGAAATGTGAGATTAAAGAAGGAAATGGAAGGATAGGATGAGAGCGAGAGATGGATCAAAAGATATGCAGACTAGTGTAATGGTGTGGTAGTGGAAAAAAAAAAGTGAGCTGAACGGAGCAACGCCAGCTGAAGATGAGATTCCACTCCCTCACCGTTTGTCATAAACTGGGTTCATTCAAATGGAACATTCAGATTATTTTTATTACTAGTGATAATAGTAATTTAATCCAAATGAAATCAAAAACGCTTTAGAAATTCCAGAAGGAATTTTGATGTTGTTGTATTTCATTTTATCCAAAGTTATTCAAAGGTTTGTAGTAGATGTTGATGGCTGTGGGCAGCAAGGATCTCCTGTAGCAGTCTGTATTTCAGCGACTCTCAAGAAGCCGCTGACTGAAGAAACTCTGTTGTTGTAAAACAGTCTCTTTAAGAGAATGCTCAGAGTTGCTTCTAATGTTCTCCATTTCAAGATGAACCCTTTTAATCTCCAGAGGCTCCAGAGAAGTCTCCAGAACAGAACCAGCCATAATATTTCAAAGTAAACTTTGCCAAAACTTTTTTAGCCTGACTAAAAAAGAAAACGAAACTCATTTGAATGAAAATCATTATATTATTTTGCACATTTCTGTATTGTGAAGAGGCAAATGTAGCAAGTGCTCATGAGCCAAAACCCTAAACAGAAGAGCGAATGCAGACTGTTATGTTTATCATTGGGTTACTTAGTGTAATAAAAGTACATGAACCTGTTCTTATCAAAAATCTTACCTTAAATTATTTCTGTTGTGATCTGACATGGATGAAATGTAGCTTGAGGTTCACATTTAAATGGGGTATGGTGGGATGATGGAGTTGCAAGGAGAGAACCCCCCTCAATAGGAAAGTCAATCTGGAAAGGCAGCTACTTTTTTCAACATTCATCAATCCAAACACGTCAAGGGATCTTAAGAATTTTGCTATGTAGGAAGGTGACTTTTTTTTAGTACCTAAATGAAGGGTTGAAATCCCTTCAACCTTTTGTGTTTACACTAATTAAGACAACAAATATTGTGATGTTACATATATTTTCCCCCGGGTCTGTACTAGAAAGAACAAGAGCAGATATCTGGTTAGGACGAGTCCTGGACGGCTCCCTGGTGAGGTGCTTCAGACACTTCCCTCCAGGAGGAAACCTAGAGGACACGCCGGACAGATTATCTTTCTGGGACAGCCTGGGAACACCTTGGGATTCCCCCGGAGGAGGTGGCTCAGGAGGCTAGGGAGAGAGAAGTCTGAAAGCTGCTAGCTTCATGACCTGACCCTGGATTCAGAGGAAGATAAGGGATGTATGGAGGGATGGACTACAAAGAACCTTTGCACTCATAAAATAAAGGATAAAAACTTGGCAAACCATTCTAACCAGGGTTTACTGAAGGTGGGGAACTGTATGTATTTAACCATGTCAAACTCAATCCACCTCCACCATAGCTCCTGACTCTTGGTACAACTGTCACCAGTGCCGACAGTGATCAAGGTTTAGGCAAATCTCTTTGGTAAGGGCAATGAGTTCCCCTGAGGACGGTGGCCTCAAGTCCTTTCAACTCTGCAGCTTCTGGTTCAATTCTTTGACGGGTTCAACACCGTCAGTGAGCTCCAGCCAGCTCTGGCAGCGCTCCACTCCCTTGGGACGGACGTACCAGATGCCACAGCAGCATCTCACTGGTTACACAATCAGGGAAATTATGAGGGAACTTAACGTGGGCGTGTAATTTGATTTGGGGTAATAAGAAGCCTCCAATAAAGCGTTTATTTGAATAACCACGTTATATGAGCGGATTGGGAGATTATTAAAAAAAAACCTCTAACAGCATCAAAGCCATTATAAGACTACAAAAAAAAAAATCTGTCATCTTTTAGTAAAACAAGAAGTCCTCAGGTCCTTTAGGTTCTCATCCGGACAAATCGATGCTGCAAACCAGCGAATCTCTTTTGTCATCCATTATTAAAAAATCTTCTAGGCATTCGTGATTGCAGGCTGAGAGCTATGCTAAATAGATTAGGATGAGTCCAGGGGATTAGGAATCAAAAGCAGATCCTACACAACGGCTTTGCCAAGGTAATTTTTCTACATTAAATAGATCTGGAGCTGCAAGATCATGACAAACTTATTAAAGAAGCACTGGGGAGTGTGAATATAAACCATTTTCTTGTAGTTCTAGCTGGATGTTTAGAGTCCACTTTCCTGTTTGATGGTGAAATTCTACCTCAGTCTCTAGTCTTTTGTAGCCTCTAATAGCTTTTCTTCCAGAATTGATCTGCATTTAGTTCCATCATTCATCTCACTAATTAGGCTAAACTAGACACTAGTGGACTTTGTAATCAGGTAACTTCCGAGAGAAGTTGTTTGGGGTGGATTTAGGGGTATTTGAGTAAAAAAGGACTTAAGAATTTTTTTCAGCTCCTTTTACTCAATTTTCCCTACAAACAAAGTCTAGTGCAACCTACCTAAAAAAGACTTTCTAACCATGTACTACTTTCTGCCAATCTATCACATAAAACGGCAATAATATACAGCAAAGTCTGTATCTGTGACAAACTGTGTAAAAAAAGTGGCATAAATTGTTGCAAGGCGCTTAAAATGCACATCTTACTGAGATCAAAGTTGTAGAACGAGAAGTGCTACAATGTTTAAGGAGCATAAAGTGGGGTAACCTCCGTTTTTGTTGTAAGACTACAATCCCAACGTGTTTCCTTATGATTATAAACACATTCAAGCATGGTTTTTATTAATATTCTTTGTTTTTCAACTGACAAACCACCTGGTTTATATGTCAGAACCCTGGAAGAGTGAAATTAACTGGCTTATGCTTATTTAGAGCAGGTGCAGCCTGCCTGCTACAACCCATGCAGAGCGTTGGCTTTGCTTTTTTTTATCTTCCCCTAAAAGCCCCTGACAACTAGAAACTCCTCACTTGCTGCAAACAGATGGCAAATTGTCTTACCTGGTTTCTGCCGTTGTCACAGAATTAGAACAGAGGAGGGGGGTTCCCTCTATCGCAGGTCTTTCTTCCCTCTGCCAGTTGAGAGCGGCTGTAGGAGCAGCAGCAGTGTAGGAGCGAGCTGCTTTGTATCTCCAAAGAAGGTGTTCCCAGAGAGGAGGAGACGGCGGGCGCTCCGCTCAGCCGTCTGCGGGAGAGGAGGCTCTGCTCCTGCTGAGGCGCCGGGAGAGGTAGCGGGATGCGCAGCTCGGAGCGCCGAGCCCGTCACAGCGCTCTGCGGGGCACTGCAGCTGCCTGGGCGGACACGAGGGGGCGCTGATGTGCGACAAAATCCTGAAATACTGTCCCACAGCGCTGTGCCCATTTACACTGGCAAGGGAGTGTCCCTGGAAGATGAGACAAAATTACAAGGTTAAAACTGGGGTATTACGTATCACGGGGACAGCAGTCTCCTTCCAATACACTTATCTAGTTCAAGCCATTTTAACTTTAATGGTTGTAATAAGATGCCCAAACGTTCTTTCTACAAAAGAGGATATTAGCTAGGAAAAAAATATTTTGAAACAGAAATGTGTTCCTGCTGACTTGGAGACAGTACCTGGGTGAAGAAATCCTTCCACGGTTCTTTCTTTAATTACGAGAAGCGCTCTGTTTCAACATATTTACGTATGTAAAGCGTTTAAAGTCTAACACAATGAATAACTGATAGGGATAGGTAAAAGTATTGATTTGTCAATGCACTGTATTTATTTATTTTTTCCAATTCAATATCGATTAGCTCCCCTAGCCACCCATGGGGCTCGCGCCATAATGAACTTCCGAGAGCCACGTGCCCTGTCCAGTTCATTTTGCTTCTTCCTACGTTTAACCAAACACCAGTTGGATAGAGAAGCAGACTGGACAGTAGCAAGTTTGATGAGCTAGCTAGCGGAACCCCTAGCGCAATTTATTTACCATTCCACACCAAGGAGGACTCGTGGCTCGAGACCGCTCAACTCAGTCTCAGTGTCGTATATTAAACGTTAGACACAATAAAATTTATTTATTATGTCTATATGAAACACCTGGATGTGAAGTCGTCCTCTTCTTCCTGGCATGTCACTTCTTGAGTTCATTAGTAGTTGGTAAACGTGTATTTTGGTAAGCATTACCACCAGCAAATGTGGCTCTTTCTGAGTTTTATTGACGGTTGGCAAACCAACTTAAGGTGCATTTACCGCCACCTATCGGACTGGAGTGTGGAAGTTAATTAAATTAGAGGGAGTTTACCAGTAGCCTATACTACATCAGATACATATAAATACGGTTAAACAGTCTCGTATTTTTTTAAAAAAATTTAAATTTAAGCATTTTATCAAAGGTGTAGTCTTTTTGTATATTCAGCAGGCCTAACTGAACAATAAGACGGCACAAAATTACCATATTAATAATATGAATATGGTATTCTGAGTCCTACCTTCCTGTGGTCCCTCACATCATGTGGTTTTAGATTTAAGTATGAACTTGTTGCATAAACCACTCTAAAGCCTGACAATGGTCAAACCTTTTTTGTTTGTTTTGGTTTTTGTTGTTTTTTAAAAGAGTCGATTTATTGGTCTATTACTCTCCTAGATTTTTTTTTTAACGTCAATAAAGAGTTGGAGATGGATCTGTTATTAAGCTGGGATGCATCTAAGATGCACTTTACCCAGCAAACATTTAAACCATGCAGGACACCAAGAAACCAAAGTTTTGGGGCTATAATGTGAACATTTATAAAAGCTCAAGTGATCTAAATCATTTTTGCTAAGTACTGTAAATTATGCAGCATTGAAACAAGGTCATATTTTGTGATGTCCATGCTTTGGTGGGATCAAAATTTATCTTAAAAAGCCAAGTCCACACCAACATAAATGATAACATACCGTTGTAAAAATTTAGAGTAAAAGGATAAACATGGATTCTTGGACAGTTGATAGAACGATTTGAATTCAAGAGCTGTTTTGACGGTACATTTTTCTGGCATTTTCGATCTACTCTAATCTGACATTGACAGAACTGACCTCTGACTGTTATTGGTCTCAAGGCTGTTACAACTGCCATCCTCGAACCTGTCACAGAGTGCTATACTGGTCTATTGCTTTAGAATCATGAGCAAAGATATTCCTATGTGTTGCAATAAAAAAAAGTGGTCTTACTAGGGTCTTTGTGACAAAATAGCCGTGTTATGACATCCAGCAGTCATAGTTCTTATTTCCTTTGCTCACAGTACATTCTGTTACAGGGCTACAAAATAAACAGATTTGCAGAAACAATCTCATGGAACAGCAGCATCTGAATATATCATCCACATTTAACCTTTAACATCTGGTGTTAAAGTTTAAAGGAAATTAGGGACAGTTTAATTTGATCCTCTGTGTTTGGTTCTTGTCAGCAAGATTTAAGACATTCAGATCTTTATGTGGTATAAGTCCGAGGGCGAAAAATCTTTGAAATATTTGTTCTGAAAGGCAAAAATGCAAAACTATAGTTTCTATGAGCAATTTCTTTGGAATGGATTGCAAGCATCACTTGCATTCTGTACGGATACCCTCAAAAATCCTTACAATAAATCTGAAAAAGAAATATCCACAGTTTCAATAAAGGTTTACTGGGTTCAGTTTTGCCTTTTACCATGATTGGGACTGAACTGCTTCTGTTCAAGTGGGACATCTTGTGGCTCTTTTAAGACATTACACCCTCTGAACTAGGGGTGTCAAACTCCAGTCCTCGAGGTTGGGTGTCCTGCAACACTAAGGTGTTCAACACACCTGATTCAAATGGATAGATTATAGCAGAGACACATCTGAAAGTTGCAGAAAACCTATGTTTTAAACCAATTACACCATCAAAGGTTCTCTCAATACTGCTTAAACTGGCATTAAGTATCTTGAATTACATTAAGAAGGGGAGGGAAGCCTTTGTCCATCAGTGCATTCAGGACTTTCACCTCTAATTAATACAATACCAGCAAACAGGTGGAACATGCCTCTTTATGAATCTGACTTGTTTGTCCAGTACGACCCGCAGATGCTTGGGTAGATTGTTCCCCACACTTGTTACACAAAGTTTGAGTTTGGTGACCTTTGAAGAGAACATCATTCCACTGAGCAAGACTGATGAATCATGCTGATAGGACTGACCTTTCAGGTGACCGGGGGAACAGAACAGTCTACATCCGTCTACGCTCCTCACAATCCCCTCATTTGATTTTTTTAAATGTATATATGTAATTAATATTTTATCTTTGCTGGTGGGTATTTTCTACATCTTTTATGAGGAGTTCCCATCATTGTACACAAACAAGTTGCCTCACCAAAG
The DNA here is from genome assembly GCF_001444195.1 of Xiphophorus couchianus. Classification (NCBI taxonomy): domain Eukaryota; kingdom Metazoa; phylum Chordata; class Actinopteri; order Cyprinodontiformes; family Poeciliidae; genus Xiphophorus; species Xiphophorus couchianus. Next base: position 13,904,093 of record NC_040244.1, on the reverse strand, counting down.
AATATCTAACAACCAGCTTGAGTAAAATGTGTTGGGTTTTTTTTTACTTGAGGACTAACATGTTTGCCAATATAATAATAATGAACAGAAGGTGGTAGCAATGTTCCTCTGATCAAGTCTACCTGGTGATGAACTTACCATAAAGCTAGGTTACTACATTCCCAAAGTTCACCATTGGACTTTAGTCTTTCAACCCTGGAGTCCTTTAAGTGATAGCAGGCCAACTTTGTAAGAGTCTTTATGTGTCTCTGAATGTTCAGTTCTGAGTCCATCAATACACCCAAATTTCGGACCTCATCACTAGTTTCTAACTATAATAACTGGAGTTGCGTGCTGATTCTAGATCATTCCTCTGTAGATCCAAAGATAACTTCAGTTTTGTTCCTGTTCAGCTGAATGGCACCTCCATGCATTGATTTGCTCTAATTTATTCAGTGCTTGGATGAGTTCAAAGTCATTTGGTGACATTCTAATGTAGAGTTGTGTATCGTCTGCATAGTTATGGTAACTATTCTTATTACTTCTTATAATCTGAGCTAGCAGGAGCATCTATATATTAAATGGGGCCACATGATTTGAAATCTGAGGTACCCTTCATGTGACTTTGGTCTGCTCCAATGAGAAGTAACCTATTGACACAAAGAAGTCCCTACTCTTTATGTAAGATTGCTGTGCCTCAATTGCTGTACCTGGGAGTCCAACCCAACTCTCCAGTCACTTTAATATGTCATAGTCAACAGTGTCAAATGCTGCACTGTGGTTCTTCCACAGTCCGTATTAATACGGATGCCATTGAACACTTTGAAGTCTCCATACTGTGGTGAGAACGGAAACCAGGCTGAAAGACATCAAAGCAGCTGGTCATTGTTAAGAAACTAACTGTTAAAGCAGCTTTTTCAATCATTTTACTGAGTTATTTTAGTTAAATATTACAAGGAGCAACTGCCATAGCAGGTAGACTAATAAGTCAGCCCTAGCAAGAAGATTGTGGCAAATTTGCAGTTTCCTGCTTTGTGTTGATGAGCAACTCCAAATGTACAGCCAACAATAACTTTGCTGTTGGCCTTTAGTTAAATACAGGTTTGCTCATATGACTTTTATGGTGCAAACTAATAGGTCTGATCTATGAGACTTGAATGGTTTAACAAGTATTTGGGGAAAAGTGAGTGATGACAACATTATGGCCTTTGGCGTTTGGGTGGAAGATGAAGCAAATTACTAAGCATATCTATGTCAAGTTAGTTTCACTCTAGAGTAGAACATCTGGCTTTAGTGTAGCAAATTAAACAATCTTTATGTCACCATATAAAGTGTATTCAAGAAACATCTACTTTGGAACTATATGTATAAATCCTGATAGTATTGTGTTTCATTTAGCTAAATAAAACAACAAAAAAAACCTAGCCTGACAGAACTACTATCATTCACAACTGACTGACAAAACACATTCAGTTGATGAATGAAAGAGTCCATTGTTAAACTCCTGTTTTGAAATTTCACTTGTACAGTTTTAAAAACTTGGTGTACTCCAAGATGACATCAGCCTCAGTCAAAAGCCTCTGACGGCCCAGGTCGTAGCTCATGTGCTTAATGGGCACACAAAATTCAATTTGACTCCAACCTGTGACCAGTGCAACTTTTTCAGAAATGCCAAGATGTTTCCATGACGTCCAACTTCTGCATACGGACGACTGGATTGTTCTACCCAGTTGTGCTGCAGGAGTTTGGTGAGGCTTTCTGTTGAAGAAAACAAAGACACTGACAAGCTGACCATCAACACTTAAATCAGGAGCTACAACAAAAGCTGAAAGACATGATTTTATCGTTAAATAGGTCTGGTGATGTGTGTTTACTCCCCAGCATGCAGTTAGACCTCAGCTGAAATACATCAGCTCCCTCTGCAGGGTGTTCCAGTTCCAGACAAACGCCTCCTTGATGGATGAGGCATTGCTGGCATTCAGGCAGTAGATTTTGTAGAATTTTGTAACTCCCACTACTTGATCTTCTCCTCCAGCATCAACCAGATTTAAATCCTGTTCTGAAGAGAAAAAGAGAAGTGTCACAAAACAATTGAAAAAATTGAACTGGGCCAGTAAAACTTATTTCTATTTCTCACCAAAAGTAGGGAAGAAATTCCCAGCTGCAAATTTGTAGACTGTGTCATTTTGGTCCACTCCCCAGATCCCTGCCTGTCAACTGGTTCTGGAAGTGTTTCAGGGGAGTTAATGGAAGGATGACATTTTTTCTGTTTCTGATACTTTAACAAGGTCTTGTTACTTTAGTGGCAGCACTTAATTATTTCGTTACAAAAAGGCTTCTGGGTTGGCAGGTACTCTTTGCACAGTGTTCCTGATCTAGCATTGTTTCCCAATATCATAACTTTTGCGTCATTCCACAAGTACCTCTAGTTCTTGGGAATTTTTCTCCGGACCTTTTTGTCAACAACAAATTCACTTTCATAACCTTTGTGCTCAACACTAATGGGGACGATCCATGACACTTTACTGGTTGTTCTGTCTGTCTAGTTGTAGCTGTTTCCAGCTGGTTCTTCTTTGTTGGGGCTCGGCGACTTCTTCGGTCAGTGACTTTAATGTCAGGTCTAGGTGTTGGGTTTTGAGGGTTTGGCTGATTCTTCTGGGCGGTGGAGGGTTGGAGCGCTGGTCACCAGCTCCTGCTGGTGAGCCTTATCTATGAGGACCTTTCAAATAAAGAGAACTCTATAAGCCAACTTACATCTCAAAGTCGCCGACCATCACATTTCACTCTACGACCCAATGGTTTATAGTGAATCAGAAGAGCCAACTCCCATCAAATGAGATACTAATGCGCTAATAGAAATGTTTACAGAGCTGTCATGGAGGGAAAAAAATACTCTAACAAGAATCTGGACGAGAAGACGTAACAAATACACAGCTCAAAAAAATAAAGGGAACACTCAAATAACACATCCTAGATCTGAATGAAAGAAATATTCTCATTGAATACTTTGTTCTGTACAAAGTTGAATGTGCTGACAACAAAATCACACAAAAATCATCAATGGAAATCAAATTTATTAACCAATGGAGGCCTGGATTTGGAGCCACACACAAAATTAAAGTGAAATAACACTACACACTGATCCAACTTTAATGTAATGTCCTTAAAACAAGTCAAAATGAGGCTCAGTATTGTGTGTGGCCTCCACGTGCCTGTATGACCTCCCTACAACGCCTGGGCATGCTCCTGATGAGGTGGCGGATGGTCTCCTGAGGGATCTCCTCCCAGACCTGGACTAAAGCATCCGCCAACTCCTGGACAGTCTGTGGTGCAACGTGACGTTGGTGGATGGAGCGAGACATGATGTCCCAGATGTGCTCAATCGGATTCAGGTCTGGGGAACGGGCTGGCCAGTCCATAGCTTCAATGCCTTCATCTTGCAGGAACTGCTGACACACTCCAGCCACATGAGGTCTAGCATTGTCCTGCATTAGGAGGAACCCAGGGCCAACCGCACCAGCATATGGTCTCACAAGGGGTCTGAGGATCTCATCTCGGTACCTAATGGCAGTCAGGCTACCTCTGGTGAGCACATGGAGGGCTGTGCGGCCCTCCAAAGAAATGCCACCCCACACCATTACTGACCCACTGCCAAACCGGTCATGCTGAAGGATGTTGCAGGCAGCAGACTGCTCTCCACGGCGTCTCCAGACTCTGTCACGTCTGTCACATGTGCTCAGTGTGAACCTGCTTTCATCTGTGACGAGCACAAGGCACCAGTGGCGAATTTGCCAATCCTGGTGTTCTCTGGCAAATGCCAAGCGTCCTGCACGGTGTTGGGCTGTGAGCACAACCCCCATCTGTGGACGTCGGGCCCTCATACCGTCCTCATGGAGTCGGTTTCTAACCATTTGTGCAGACACATGCACATTTGTGGCCTGCTGGAGGTCATTTTGCAGGGCTCTGGCAGTGCTCCTCCTGTTCCTTCTTGCACAAAGGCGGAGGTAGCGGTCCTGCTGCTGGGTTGGTACCCTCCTACGGCCTCCTCCACGTCTCCTGGTGTACTGGCCTGTCTCCTGGTAGCGCCTCCAGCCTCTGGACACTACGCTGACAGACACAGCAAACCTTCTTGCCACAGCTCGCATTGATGTGCCATCCTGGATGAGCTGCACTACCTGAGCCACTTGTGTGGGTTGTGGAGTCCGTCTCATGCTACCACGAGTGTGAAAGCACCACCAACATTCAAAACTGACCAAAACATCAGCCAGACAGCATAGGTACTGAGAAGTGGTCTGTGGTCCCAACTGCAGAACCACTGCAGACACTCCTTTATTGAGTGTCTTGCTAATTGCCAATAATTTCCACCTGTTGTCTATTCCATTTGCACAACAGCAGGTGAAATTGATTGTCAATCAGTGTTGCTTCCTAAGTGGACAGTTTGATTTCACAGAAGTTTGATTTACTTGGAGTTATATTGTGTTGTTTAAGTGTTCCCTTTATTTTTTTGAGCAGTGTATATTAAAACTTTACAAAGTGAGAAGAAAAGTACAGAGCCAAAGGAGTCTGTGGAGTCTGCTGTAGCTAACAGTCCATTCTGGCTGTCTTTTATAGGCTTTGGTCGGTAGATCTCGTAACAGCAGATTGTCATTATTTCTGGACCTTTCCCAGCAAATGGAAGAGAGGCTTTATTGAACTATAGGTGTGATGTTGTGGATTTTTGTACAAGGATTTTGTGAAGCTCATAAGAGGTGGCCTTAGTATTTGACTTTTGGTTAAAAAAAAAAAAATTAAAAAAAGTAGGGGCTGTGTATGATCTTAAAGAGCATATTTTGTATATCTTCCAGGTTGGGAAAGTAACACAAAGATTAGTCCCAAGAATCAAACACCCATGCTGTTTTATGACGCTGCAAATGTTTCAAAGCTTCAAAAGTTCAAATACAAAGGCAATGCAATTCGACTATTATTAGAAGAATGTTGATCAGGATGAATACAAGGTTAATGGAACTTTATTGCATAACGTACCACATTTTTACATTATCATTAAAAAAAAACAAAGCAACCTCCACATTTTGGAATCATGCACAATGCAACAAAAACTATTACAATATGTGTTCAAAGATTTTACTACATTTTGCATTTTACATAATGTGGTTGTAAAAATGTTTCATTACATATTGAAGCCAGAATTTATTACATTATTTACATATTGAGGCGTTAAAATGCCGCATTACAAACCTCCTACCATGGTTAAACAGGAGGCCCAGGCTGTTCTAAGGCTGATGATAAAGCACACATAGGATTGAAGCAAAGAAGTCATGAAAAGAGTAAAGGTTCAAATGAGGACTTCCACCTGGTTACTTGGTGCATTCTACAATGAAACCTGTCTCAGTCACAAGCCACAGATACCCAAGGTCATAGCTGGCGTGTTTGATCTTCACAGACATTTCAATTTTCTTCCAACCTGTGCCCTGTGGCACTTGGCCAGAGATGCCAGTTCTGGAAAGGAGAAGGTGCTTTTTAAAGTAAATTATCTCTTTACTTTCCACATTTGGAACACAAATGTATAGGTGGGCTTTACCTTTCGAAGAGCTGGCCATCTCGATTTACAACAAAGACATTTCTGTCACTCCCAACTTCGACATTGATTGCCGCTCCATCTATGCGGTTCCATACAGGCTCGTTGCAGGAGTTTGACATTTGCTGTCAAAGTAAACAAAGATGGCAACAAGCCCATCGGTGAATATTATAGCAGGAGCTACAGCAAGAGCTTGAAGACACAAGTTTACCATGAAGTAGATCCGTTCTTCTGAGTTCACACCCCAGCATCCAGTTGGAGCACAGCTGTAATAAATCAACAAACCACTCATGGTGTCCCAGTTCATGAGCTCCTTTATGGATGAGGCGCTGTTGGCATTCAGGCAGTGGATGCTGTCGCTGATGGTAACTCCTACTATCTGACCTTGTCCTCCTGCATCTACCTGCTTTAACTCCAGACCTGAAGACACAAAGAACAGCATCACCAAAAAAAAATGAAAATGGGAACAAGGCCCAACCTGTAAAATCTGGCTCTGAAACATAATACTCACCACGAGTAGGAACGAAATCAGTGGCTACAAATTTATAGACTTCATTCTGCCGGTCGACTCCCCAGATCCCTGGAGGTCCCACTGAGACATGCTTAAGAGGCACAGAGCCCAGTTTGGACCAACGTGATCCACTCAAGAAAAAGGCGCTGGAGTTTTTGTCTGTCATCACAACCATCCCCTGGCCAGCATCGATCTGGGCTGCAGGAAACTGCTGCGGAGCAGCGCTGCAGGTCCAACCTGTAGAGAAGAACCAACTCATAAAATAAAGGCATAAAACACATTTTGGGCATTAATTTGCCCTTAATGTCATTTTCTGTCAATCCTTCACACAGCCATGACCTCCTGATAGCAAAGCAAAAAGCCTCTCTCACTATTTGAACAAGGCAGGATGTTTGAGAGGCCCAAGGCAGGCCTTTGGCTTCACTCCATGGCCCCTGAGGCTGGACACAGCCAGGAAGTTCTAAACCAGGGGTGTCAAACTCCAGTCCTCAAGGGCCGCAGTCCTGCAACTTTTAGATGTGCCTCTGCTGCATCACACCTGAATAGAATAATTAGGTCATTAAGGCTCTGAAAAACTGATCAACACAAGGAGGAGGTAATTAAGACATTTCATTCCAGTGTTTTGTACCTGTGGCACATCTAAAAACTGCTGGACTGCGGCCCTTGAGGACTGGAGTTTGAGACCCCTGTTCTAAACCAACCTCAGGTTTATTGGACAAAACAGGCAAGTGGTCGACCAATGCATAGGGTTTTTCTTAAAAACTAAATAGTTATCACTTTCACTGATATGGGTTTTTGTATATCTTTTTTTTTTTTTTAGAACCGAGCACACATAAGCTCTACGGTCAGTTTATTCTGATTTTATAACTAGATAATTCTAGCTAATAACAATCTAATAATAATCTACAGTAACTAACACTAACTTTATACAAAACTCCAACATATATGGAAAATTTCTTTACTGACTTGAATGAACTTCTATCTCTCATATGTATTGATTATGATTGTTTAATAATTGTCGGTGATTTCAACATTCATGTTGACAACCCCCAAGACAGAGGGGCAAAAAAGCTCTAATATTTTAGAGACTTTTGGTTTAACACAACATGTCAAACAAGCAACACACACTCAAGGACACACACCGGACCTGGTTATCAGTAAGGGTGTGAATATTTCCAATCTCTCTGTAACTGATGTCACCCTGTCGGATCACTTCCTGTTATCTTTGAAAGTTATTTATCTTTTAACCCACTTGGACAAACAGCAACCATCACAAAACGTTCTCTCACTGAGAACACAGCAGAAACTTTTAATCAAATCTATTCTTCTTCCTCACCCTTAATCTGTAATGATGTAGATAAGTTGGTAAATGATTTTCAGTCTAAAGGTTCAGATATTATTGATTCCATTGCCCCAATTAAAATGAAGGTTGTGTCTGGTAGGAAGAAATCTCCATGGAGAAATACACAAACAGTTAGATCTGCAAGACAACTCTGCCGTAGGGCAGAACGAAAATGGCGTAAAACTCAACTCCACATTCATTGTGACATCTATAAAGAAAAACTACGTAACTATCATTTAACACTAAAACATGCAAGAGAGGCTTTCTTTGCAGATGTCATAAAGAAAAACATTAACAATGCTCGAGCTTTATTTGCAACAGTTGACAGAATCACAAACCCTCCTGTGATGTTACCGCCTGAATTCCAATGTATTGCCGCCTGCAACCAGTTTTCTAGGTTCTTTTCAGAGAAAATTTTAAAAATCAGAGGATTAATCTGTACATCTACTATAAAGTCAGTACCAATGATGTGCCCAAACAAAACAAATACAGGAAAAATGACCCAATTTCAACTACTTAATTATAAAACCTTACAGGAAATTATAAGTCAACTAAACTCCAGTTCCTGCTGTCTGGATGTCCTAGATCTATAACTCTAGAACATTTCTTTAAGAAAGTCCTGCCTGTTATTGCTGCTGATCTGATCCAAATAGTAAACTCATCGCTCTCATCAGGCGTTTTCCCCCAGGCTCTGAAAACAGCAGTAATCAAACCACTGATAAAAAAGAACAATCTGGACAAATCACTAATGCAGAATTACAGGCCGACCTCTGACCTCCCATTCATCAGCAAAGTTATTGAAAAAGCTGTTTAAACAATTAAATAGCTTCCTAACAATAACCAACCGCTTTGACTACTTCCAGTCTGGTTTCCATGGTTACCACAGCACAGAGACCGCCCTTGTAAAAGTGTTCAATGACATCCATATAAATACGGACTGTGGCAGAACCACAGTGCTGGTTCTGTTGGACCTCAGTGCAGCTTTTGACACTGTTGACCATGACATATTACTGAATCGACTGGAGAGTTGGGTCGGACTCTCCGGTCCAGTGCTTAACTGGTTTGAATCCTACATAAAGAACAGGGATTTCTTTGTTTCAATTGGAAACTTTTAATCAAAGAGGTCAAAGGTCACATGTGGGGTACCCCAAGGTTCAATCCTAGGGCCCCTTTTATTCAATATTTATATGCTCCCACTAGCTCAGGTTATAAAAGGAAATAATATTAGCTACCATAACTATGCAGATGACACACAGCTCTACATTAAGATGTCACCAGGTGACTCTGAATCCATTAAAATCACTGAACAGATGCTTAGAACAGATAAATATGTGGATGTGCTAAAGCGTTCTCCAGCTGAACAGAAACAAAACTGAAGTTATTATTTTTGGACCTAAAGAGTAGCAATCTAGAGTTATAGATCTAGAGTCAATGCACAGCTTCAGTTATTACAACTAAAACCCAGCGATCAGGCCTGAAACCTGGGAGTAGTGATGGACTCTGACCTGAACCTCCAGAGCCACAAAGTCGGCCTTCTATCACCTGAAGAACATTTCCGGGATTAGAGCATTTATGTCTCAGCCAGATCTAGAGAAACTCATCCACGCGTTCATCTTCAGTCGTATTGATTATTGCAACAGCGTCTTCACAGGTCTGTCTAACAAATCAATCAAACAGCTGCAGCTGATCCAGAATGCTGCTGCTCACGTTCTCACTAAAACCAGGAAGATAGAGCACATAACACCAGTTTTAAAGTCCCTCCACTGGCTCCCTGTAGCTCAAAGAATAGACTTTAAAATACTGTTGTTAGTTTATAAATCACTGAACGGTTTAGAACCACAATACATTATAGATCTGCTGTTGTTGTATCAACCTTCCAGACCTCTCAGGTCTTCTGGTTCTGGTCTGCTCTGCATCCCCAGAACCAGAACCAAACGAGGAGAAGCAGCTTTCAGCATCTATGCACCACAAATTTGGAACAAACTTAAAAAAAACTATAAAACAGCTGAAACACTGACTTCTTTTAAATCTCGACTAAAAACCCACCTGTTTAGGATTGTATTTGAAATGTAATCAATTACAAATTTAATGATGGAACTTGACTTAATGTCATGTTTTGATTTCTGATTCTATGTTGAAATTGCACAAAAATCCGTGAGGGACGGCAGAGTCCCAGAGCAAAATTCCGTGAGAGGTGTACGGAGCCTGGTGCCAGAAGAAAAACGGCGAGTGACTGAGGGTCACTGCGCGTAACACAAACCCTGTAAATTCTAGACACAAAGATCCGTGAGGGACGGAGGAGTCCCAGAGCGAAATTCCGTGAAAGAGGTGTATGGAGCCCCGTGCCGGAAGCCCATTAAAATGCTGTCTACATCGTTTTAACCTGTGTGATTGTGAGCGTGAGTGGGAACAAAAATAGCAACAGGTATTTTGTTCCATATAACACAGTAGGAGTGTAACAGGTAAACCTTCTGTCGATGCAAACTCGACTAAAAACCCACCTGTTTAGGATTGTATTTGAAACGTAATCAATTACAAATTTATTGATGGAACCTTGACTTAATGTCATGTTTTGATTGTTGATTCTATCTTGCATTGTGTTTCTGTCTTTGATATGATGTAAAGCACTTTGAAATGCCTTGCTGCTGAAATGTGCTATGCAAATAAAATTTGAGTGATTGATTGATTGATTGATTGATTGATTGATTGATTGATTGATTGATTGATTGATACAGACTTAACAAAGTGGTGCTAGGTCCACAGATAAATCTGATTTTTACATAACACCGTAAAGGGAAGGTCAGATCTACTCTAAAGTGATTTAAAGAATAAAAAATACACATTTCCAGCTTTCACTAATCACTTTGTTACAGTTTTCTAACAGTTGACACTGACGACTCCTACACCAGTCCTCTAGTCCTGCTTACTGTGTGTGATGGCAAGATAACTACAGGTCCTCTTGGTGGTGAGTGGTTAGAAGTAACAGACAAGTCATGTCATGTTTTTACCCCAGTCCAATGGAAAGTCATGCTGACTTTGTTAAAACTAATTTCTCAACCTTGAATTTTTTTTCACCACTGAATAAATGTGCCCAGATGAAAGGTTACATATTCCTGTCTAATTAGAGGAGCGCTGTTATGTATTTTTTTTAGGCACATAGTGCCATTTTATTGCACAATCAAGTTACTGTAACTTTCAGTTGGTAGAAACATTCTGAATATATCAAACATGATTTAACACAAATCTGACTTGGAAATGTAATGCCTTGAAATCGGGCCTCTCTGTTCTTTCCCTTCACTCTTCCTGCCTGTTTTGCGGTCGTCACAATGAAATATTTCAAATATTATCATTGTGATTATTATTAAAATGCTCATTGCCAAGCAATACAGCTGCAGTCAAGTTAGTATCGCGACATCTGAAATAGAAGTCACATTGTTTGACCGTGGCAGCTCCACACTCCATCAAAAGTGAGTTGCCACTGATATGAGTGGCAACAGTGTTTATAGTTTTTGCATTCTGTTGCACTGGGGACCCACGCAAAACAAAAACCTAAGCTGTCCAACGATCTAAAATATTAATCTTACTGATTTCAATACGATTTTTTGCTATTTTGACTAACCTCCAGACGATTGTAGTTTTTTAACCATTTCGGTGAGGTTAGCTTTGAGAGTGGCAGACAGCTTGTCATTGGTGTCCTCGGTCAGGCTGTGCTTGATGTCGGAAAGATGTGCTGCCAGGTAACGAGCTGAAATATACCAACAAACATGTTTGTGAAAAGAGGAATCATCTTACTTTCACTTGAAACTTAGAAAACAGCTTAATAGCTGTGGTCGTATTCATGCCTGCGCCTGTAAACTGTTGTGTATGCGCTTTTAAAAACAGGAATAGCATGTCAACTCAAACGGCGGCGAATGAAGAAGTGCTGCCGCTGCGTTCTGCGGAAAGGCCAACGCTGAAAACCAATCAAACACACGTCGTACTTATTTTCACTAAGCTTTGTCCTTTAAAACCCTGGTATTTAGTTCATTTGATTTCAGAAGGGGCTGATGACATTAGTATTACTGGAGCATAGAGTATTTATGATGAGTAGAAGAAGACTCACAGTATACGCCGAGGGCAATGAGTCCAGCCAGCAGTACAACGTTCAGGATTCCCAGAAATATAATAACTTCTAGGTAAAGTCTCTTCTTGGAGCTGCTTGAACCTTAGCAAGCAAAATTAATATTATTAATATTAACTTTAAAAATAATAATAATAATAATAATAATAATGATAAAATACATAATGCATTTCTCTGTTATTTCATTCTTACCTCTGTTCTTACATGTAGGAGTTTTGTAAACGGGTTCATTAGGATCCAAATTCCCATAAGTTCCTTCCATTGCTTGATGCTCAGCGCTGGTCGTCTCGCACCGACTATAAAATCTGCTGCAGTCGTTACGCTAAGTGAAAACTGCAGAAAAGAGCTATGTCACCTGATGGGAAATACCATGATTAGAGATAATGGCAGAATAAAGAAACTTGTGACCACAGTTTCAACATAAGCTTCCTGAAACTTATTGATTTCATAAGTGTAGATTTGGTTTTGCTCTGAGTTTCCTCGGTTTTGAGTAAAATTGTTTTATATCTTTCAGCTCTTGAACTAAAGATACCTGTAACTTGAGACTTTTCTTTGCCGTTTCCCTCTTGCTAAGTTTGCTCCCTACACGCCGTCGGAAAAGTAGGTCCCAGATATTCTCACTTTTTAATCTTCTGTATAAGAGGTTTAGTTTTAAAAGAATCAACAACTCACTGCGTTTCATTTACTTTGTACTTTTAAAGCAAGCATCTTTATCGTGCTGTCGTGTCGACCGGTTTTGGAAGTACATCAGGAGATTGAAGGAGGGAGAAAGTTTGTTCCTTTAGCAGGATGTCGTTGTTGCACTTGATTATTCCTTTACAGTGTGATGGTTTCATCAACAAGGGAAAAAATGCTCTAGGTTGGCTGGGGCACCAGGCACAGCTCTACTGATCCAGCACTGTTTATTCATGACTATTATTATTTTTTCGTCACTTCAAAGAGTCTAACTTGTTGCCGCGGGTTTTAAGATCCTTTCTGACAAACATCTTGAATCTATGGAAGAGGTTAAAAAATATGCATTTACGTCCAACACTGGATGTTCATCAGAAGAAATCATGTTTATGAATTTAAAAATAAAAGAAAGAGTGTTTTCTAAATATGCTAAATATTCATACAAGGGTCAAATACATGTTACTTTGATATAAGACAAAGCTTTTTTTTCTATTAGTAAAAGACCAAAGAAATGTTTATTATTATCCTTTTGCCTCACTTCAGATTTTTTTTTTTTAACAAAGAGAAATAAAATGTCATGAAACTTGAATTTCATTAATTATTCGTTTCATGAATTAATGAGGTTTATGACACAACAGTTTGATTTTATTCCCTTAATAAAATCATCATGCACAAGCTATATATTTTTGTGATATCACATATTTTTTGGTGATATATGCCATGTAAGAGGAAAAAAAGACATTGAAAATAGAAGAAATCAGCAAGTGAGGCAATGTTTATATTTTATATTTTAAGTGTCACCCAGAGCCCCAACTTGAACGTAATAGAGAATCTGTGCAGGATAGTTGAAGATTAGGGTGAAGATCAAATTGGCAACATTTTAAAGAGTATCACACACTTTTACTAGGTGTTGTTAGCCTAGTTAAAGTAATCTGGGATTTAGCTTTTCCACCTACACCAACATTTCCAAACATGTCTGAACATGCTCCCATCAGCTTCACCTGATGCTCATCACTAATGAGCATCAGTCAAGAGACAGAACAAAAAGCCATGCACTGGGCAGAAACTCTGGCTGCCTTTATGTGACGCTTTAAACCAAGAAACACATGAACAATACATTTCTTTTTCAAGTCAACTTGAAGGAAATGCATTTGAATTGACACTCTAATCACTCAGCATTCATTCATCTGTCCATCCATCTATCTCTAGCAGGGACAGGTCGTTTGGTTATGTTGTGTGAAAATAGAGGGAACAGAGAATTTATACTGAAGTGCAGTATAAATTTGGTTTTCTTGAAGTGAAGTTGTATAAGATATTTTAGAAAACAATACATTAGAAGCTTTTTCCCGTCCATAGTCAGAGTCCAAGTGCTCGAATTTGGCGTATCAAGTGGATATTATGCAAACTACAGGGGTTCGCGTTCTCTCCCACGTTTATTTGCATGCAGAGCGGGACCTCTAGTTTCCCTCCCGCTGCAACTTTTCGCGCTATGGTTTAGGTATTGGCAGCGCCATCCGTGTAAATCCCCACGTGGCAGCTCTCACTTCCATCTGTCATTCAGTTTCATCCGTTGATTACATCCCACTGCAGAGACAAACGCCACGTTGATTAGTTAAAATCAGAGGCTTTTGTAGGCCATGCGTCTCTGTGGGAATTGGAAAGAAGCAGCGGTGCAACCCAAAACTATCTGCAGAAGAGCAAAGATTGTTGGTAAGGACGATGAGTTACTCTTTTCAAAGCCCTGGCGTCCAAATTGTATGTATGTGTACGAAATGGTTATTTTTGTCGGACAAATGTCCCCTAATTAAAAAAGGTAATAACCATGAAGAAAGTATTTAGTAGAACGACGTGATTTGGAGTATTGGTAGTGTTTTTGTTGCAAACTCAACGAAAAAAATTAAGCATTACTGACGGGTTTTTAACAGTAATTTACTGATATACGTTATAATACTTTTTTGTTCCCAATATTTTGAATGCGTTTCATAGCTCATCATGAACAAGATCATAAATACTCTGTGAAGCAACTTTGCGGGCTTTTTCTGGAGATTGGGTGTGTGTTCGATATGGCTGAATATCCCGTTTCCACACAAAAAAACGCATCTGTCACATGGCCATAGGTCTGGTCGACAGATGCGGTTTTTTGTATAAATGGGATCTTCGACGACATCCTAAGTTAGGAAGCAGGGTGCGAAAACACGTAGAGAGTGAGACCTCTTTTCTTTTTTTTTTTCAAAACCTATCTTGAAATGAGCGCGCCGGCTGCCCCGCCACCAAAATCAAAGGCGTGGTCGTTCAGCCTCTCACTCCCTAGGAAGCGCAGAGCGCAGTGCTGTTGATTGGCTGGAGCTCGGTGACGACACCAACCAACGCGGTTCCCGATTGGCTGGAGCAATCCAGCTGCTTCAGAGCGCCAGAAAACAAGCTTGAGCGGGTGTTGCTGTTCAAGCGGGGCAGCAGTACACAGTGTCCGCTCTCCGGATGACACGCAGGACACACATACGCGGCTAGGAGTTGCCCGCTAATTTTAAAGAGGGAAAGAAGCGGCTATGTTTGGCTAAAGCAGCTAACGCAGTGACAAGACTGTGACCCACATCGGAACACATCATTCATTTCAACGGTCACAAAAAGGTGAATAATTGTGCATTTCTTCCAGTTGTTTCCTGTTATCTGTGTCGTGGTATGCTGCTCCACTGACCTAATACCTTCAGCTAAGTTGATCATTAAAGTTATTTTTGATTTCTTTTACTATGTGTAAGTCACAAATAAAGTATTTTTAGTTCATAGGTAGCTCATGTAGTGCAAGTAATTGGGATTAATTTAGCCGAACTGGCCCTTTTCTGGTTGATATCGTTAGCGGTATAAGTTACGTTTCAGATCGGATTGAACTTTGATTTGTTGCAGTGTAATAACACATTAAGTTTCCATCACATGGCACGGGTTATATGTCAGCAGGTTAAGCTTAAAACATGGTAATAAGGGAGCGAATTAGCTTGCTGTTAGCCCGCTAGTTACCAGATGTTTGCGCCAAATTCTTCTGAACGTCTCGCCTGACATTAAAGCTACTCTTCCGCGGTGGGTTTCTTTATTACTAACCAACGTACAGTGACGATAAAACCGATGGGTAACGACGTATGGATCACATTTGGAGGATTTGGTCAAACAAAAGGTTTTCAAAAGCATACAGAAGTGCCATTCCTGGTTTACGTTCAGTTGGGTCGATGACATCACAGGAGGGACGATCAAGTCAACACGCTGGAGTTTTGATCAACTTGGAGATTTATTCTCAGACGTCAGAGTTGAGATCTGTGCATTAAATCCCATCCGAGTGGAGAGGATTCTAGTTGCAAATCGAGGAAGACGGTGGAATTAGCTTCCTGTTGTAATTGCACAACAAGGCTCTCTGGACTCCCTGTGAGATCAGAAATCCAACAGGGAAACCCAGAAGTCGCTGAACTCCCAAGTTCAGTATCCAACATGCTACGCGTTTGAAATGTTAAAGTTGTAGGTGTAAACCAGCGATGCACAATATGACTAGTATTTATCGCAGCATTTATTCGTTTTTCTTGCCCACATCCGTCTGAATTGCTATGAAAAAGTGCAATTTCTCTCTGCGATTCATAAAGTATTTTTGAATTTGAAACAAACAAACCAAAAAAAAGGCTGTTGCATAGGTAAGAAACTGCAACAAAATTTTGTTTTGTGAATTCAAGTCTGAGCACTGTTACTTTTTTTTGGCAGGTTTTCCAAATGGAGGTGGAATGCCTGGCACTGAAAGACCTCACAAGTGTGGGGAAAAGTTTTTCTGTTCCTAAAGAAGATGGGAGACAAGGTGAAAAGGTGGGCTTGGATGTGCTTTTTACTGTTGAATCTACGCCTAGTCAACTGCATCCAGTAAAATCCGGCAAAACGTTTTCAATCCAACTTTGAGTTTACGCAAACGCACAACGAGCACAAACGTTCCCGATTCTCACCAAACTCTCTCTGTGTTGCAGGAAAACGTGTGCTTAGAGAGGAGGAGGTCCACCCCGCTGAAACCGTCAGAGTCCGGCGTTCCCGTTTTCCTGGTGAGCCGGAAGGCGTCGACCTCCGACCTGGCCCACATCACTCCCATCAAGTGTGCGGGCTTGGCCGAGCCGTGGTCGCCCACAGCCAACCTGAAGGTGCTCATCAGCGCCGCCAGCCCGGACATCAGAGACAGGGAGATGAAGAAGGTTCTGTTCAGACCTATAGAGAACGACGAGGACCAGGTGGTAGACTCAGAACCAGCGGTGGAGGATGCAGAGGTAGAAGACCCAACTCAGGTATTTGGACCCTGGAAAGATTGGTACCGAGCCCAAACTTGATAAACATGACGTATTAAGGGATGGAAAACAATTATGGAGTCTTATTATATATACGTCTATATATATTTTTGTTTGTTTTTTTAGTTTGAAGGGGCTTTTGAGGAGGAGGATGCAGAGAAGAAGCCGAGCAGGAAGGAGAAGAGCCTGGGTCTGCTTTGCCAGAAGTTCCTGGCTCTTTACCCCGATGACCCACCAGCTCACAGCCCCGTATGGATCTCGCTGGATGAGGTCGCAACCAATCTGGGTAAGTGCAAGAAAGCGATCGGAAGAGCAGCTTTACCTTTTTACAACCCGGGGCTGTTTTCATAAATTCCACTACGGCTGTCAGGAGTGGAGCGCCGACGGATCTACGACATCGTCAACGTGCTGGAGTCGCTGACCATCGTGGGCCGGATGGCCAAGAACAGCTACACCTGGTATGGCCGACAGCGGCTGTGGAGCACGCTGGAGGTGCTGCAGCGGAGGGCCCGGGAGCAGGGCTACCACCGGCAGATGGACCTGCCCGCCGAGGCCAGGAGGTCCGGACTGAGCCGAGAGGAAGATGGAGGGGATGGAGACTCAGGAAATGGTAAAAAACAAAAAAAGACAATCAGAGAAATACCAATGTTTTAGGCATTTGTTGATAAATTTATATTTCCTCTTCTCAAATAGCCTGAGTGTGAACTTAAATCTGCTTCGTTCTGCAGCCGGGGGCAACAGAAAGGACAAATCTCTGCGCATCATGAGCCAGAAGTTTGTCATGCTCTTCCTGGTGTCCAAAACTCAAACCGTTACCCTGGACGCGGCGGCCAAGGTCCTCATCGAGGAGAGCCAGGACTCCTCGAGCCACAGCAAGTACAAAAGTAAGAAAGAACCACAACGCGTCGCACTGTTTTGGTCCAAAATCGGAATACAGCCCAAAAATGTTTCATTTTCTTTACCCGTTTAGCCAAGGTGCGGCGTCTGTATGACATCGCCAATGTCCTGACCAGCCTGGAGCTCATCAGGAAGGTTTATGTCAGAGAGGAAAGAGCCAGGAAGCCGGCCTTCAGGTGGCTGGGGCCCGTGAAATTCAGCAGCTCTGGAAAAATGGGTAAGAGTTAAAGAGAAGCTCAGAGACAAAGCTCAAAGAAAATATCTGATCATCTGGATTTTACTGATGGAAAAGTGGAAGGAAAGATCTGCTGAATGGAATCAGCTTATTTTAAGCTTGAGTGGCTATGAAATGAAAAAGCTAATCAAACCTGGTCGCACTAAGAACAACACTTTTAAATGCGGACATTGCAATTAAGTGAAGAGGACTCAAAATTAGCTACTTTTAGTTATTAAGGCATGTAGCAAACCAAACTATTTCCTGTGACATTTTCAAGCATGTCTGCTGTTCATGCAGGTTGTGAAGGAGAGCAAAACTAAGAGACAACAGGAAGTAGGGGCGCACCGACTGCAGTTTTCTGGCTGATCACCGACCTTTAAAAAGATTTGGCCAATAACAATTTATTTTTGCTGAAAAGTTGCCAAATGTAGCTATAAATATAGCTAATATGGGTGATCCGTGGTGACGTAGCGGTTAGCACAACCCGTATTTGGAGGCCTCGAGTCCTCGACGCGGCCGTCGCGGGTTCGACTCCCGGACCCGATGACATTTGCCGCATGTCTTCCCCCCTCTCCTTCCCCGTTTCCTGTCAGTATACTGTCATATAAGGGACACTAGAGCCCACAAAAGACCCCCTGGAGGGGTAAAAAAAAAAAAAAAGCTAATATATTAAAGTTGCTAAGTTGGTGACTACAGCGGAGTTTCTGTTGTTAGCCGCCCATGTGCAGATGTGACCTTGTGGGTGGGTTTGTCGGGTTGATTTTAAGACTTTTGCTGAGGTAGGTAAGATCGGTTAGATTAGATCGGTTTCTTAAGTATCGGCTGATCTCCCAAAGTTGAAGAAACTGGGCCAATTTATCAGTTGACCTCTAACAGGAATGCTAAACATAGTACAGCAAAGTAGATCTTTTTATGGAGAAACACAAAATGCAGAGTTTAGTTAAGGATTTACATTCTCCAAAGAATTCACACAGTTTCAGTAATGCTAACCATGCCATTATAACTAATTTAAGATGCTAAAGCCATCATGAAATATGAACCCTATAATTTCTTAGCCTTTATTTTAGAGTAGTAAACCTGCTTCACAGCTTTTGCTCAAACATCCGAGCTCTTCAAGGTAAATCAGAACCAAGCTTAAAAAAACAATCGGAAGCCGGCCATAACATTCTGATTGGTGCATCTGCATCAGACATGCATGTCCAAAGCTTTGCCTAAATTCCGGTACTGTGCCATTGTTTTGTTTTTTGTTTTTTTAACAGAAAGCTCCTTGGATGACGCACAGAGCGAGGCCGCAGCGAGCGAGGACTTCAGGAAACGAAAGATGGCACGCCATTCCTCCTTCACCGTCACACCTGCTGCGGCCGGTGTGCAGCGGCAGGTCAGCTCTGCCCCCAGCAGCCCGCGCCACCACCTAGCAGGTACCAATCACATGAGGATGCTGGCTTTGACTGTTTTTTTTTCTTCCAATTATTATTCTTTTTTTAGCTCAGAACATACAATTAAACTTGATATTCTGCACGCTGCAGGTATCCAGAATCACTCTTTGGATTACTCAAGAACGACCACAACCAACAGTCCCGCGTGTCAGCTGCAGTGTGGAGGCAGCACAGAGTGAGTTCATACTAAAACATTCTGAAACGTTTTGAGTGCGCCTTGTAAAAGAATTTGTATTATTTCAATTTTTGTCACATTTTGTTGCGTTACAACCAGCGTTCGATGCTTTTTGTTGAGATTTTATGAGAAGGATCCACAGGAAAGAGTAAAGCAGAAGGAAAATTAAACTAGTTCCCATTCGGGTTTTGATTTGGACTTTGACTAGGCAATTTTAAACATACAGTATTGTTTCTGTCCAGCAGTTGCCTCAGCATGCCGCTGTACGCCCAGCTCACACACACCGCCAGCAGCTCCCTGCCCCCGGCCTCCACTCAGCCCTGCCCTGAGCACCTCCTCGTCCCCTCCCCGCACTGCCTGGCCTACCTGCCCAGCCTCTCACACCCCTCCGTCGTCATGCTCTACAAGCCGCCGGAGCAGCAAGAATGGGCGCCTGAAGGTCAGAGGTCAGCCAAGATGGAGTCTGAGGACGAGGGGAAGAGGAGAAGAGTGTCGGGTGAAGGTGAGGAGGAGGAGGAGGCGGTGTTGAGAAAGAAGAGCAGATCTGGTTCAGAGACGTCTGAAAAGGTGAGGGGACAGTTTGTGGCGTTTTGGTTAAATCCTGTAGAGGTCTCTGGTCCGCACATCCTTAAAAAGTCTTCAATTCATGCATCTAAAATTAGTTAAAATATCTTAAATTTATTTTAAATAAACAATATGCTAATCACAGGTCTTACATTTTGTGGTAGCAGGATTATTTAATCTCGTATATTCTATGTAGTCTTTTTTTTTTACTTGTGGGACTTTTCTGTCAGGCAAACGTTGAAGCTGCTTCTTCATTGTGTTCTGTGACTCGAGGCGGTTGAAGTTACTGGTAAACTTGCTGCTAATATACCGTTGCTAGCTAGCAAGGAACCATTGGTTAGGGTCCATTTCTTTGTACATTCCTGACATTATATGGGTCTTAAATTTCATTCCTAATGGTCTTACAAAGGTTTTTAAAAGTCTTTATTTTGAATTGGTGAATCCTGCAGAAACCCTTTATGAAAGTGTCATCCTAAATCCCTGTTTTTGTTTCTGCGCAGATCGGAGCTCAGTCTCAAAGAGAAGCAGCAATGTTCTCAGAGACTTCTGCTGTATCGTGCCCCTCTGGCCAGCAGAGGGCCACAGAGAGTCGTGCTGGCAACAGCATTGGGGAGAACACGCAGCCATCACACTACCTCTACGTCCCCAACAGTGCAGGTAAAACATGCCACACTCAGAGAGCAGGCATTAAAAATATGAACGTTTAAGAATAAAGAAATTATAGGCTCCCTTCTTCTCCGTGTCTCTTATTCAGGATTAAACAACTTCAACTTCCTTATCCCCGCTGGACAGCCTGCAGTCAACATGTCTCTCCCTCCCAGCAGTGTGCCCACCATGGCTCTGCCGTTCGTCCTGGTGCCTTCTGCCGCACTCTCTCACTACCCCCTGGTGGCCGGTGGCGTACAGCAGACGCAAACGTCCGATAATCCCAGCGGTCTGCGTTTCAGTCTGCCCACCATGATGTCCCCCGCCACCTTCATGGTGGGGACGGCGCCTCATAGCGTAATGGAGGCATCAGACATCAGCGTGCAGCATCTTCCATCGCCGGTCGCTCCGGAACAGGGCAGGCACCGTGTGTCGGCAGCGGGGACGCCGCGCTCTCCCGCAGGGCCCAGACAGAACGTCGGCGTCAGCACACCAGAACCTTCGGTACGGACCGGCTGTAGAACCTCCGTCTTTCTCTTTCTCCTGCTTCCGTCTTCAAATTCACTCGTACCGAATTATGATGCTGCATGTTACATTTTGTTTGTTGGTCAAAAAGTTCTGTTTGGGTCTGGTCCAAACAGAACACTTTCTTCCAATGGCTTGAGTGAACTAAACTATAGCTTTATGTACACACCATCATTATGGGTTCTATTTGAAAGGTTACACAGTCAAAAATAATTTAGATTATTTAGCCTGTCAGATGAAAAATAAAATTGGAGTTAACTTCTCAAAGTCATATTTTCATCATGTTATTCATATTTTAATAAATGTCACAGCTCTAAGTATCTAATTAGCCAGATAGGTATTTTGCTCCTAACTAAATACTTGGAGGTAAGTTTTTACCTTACTAATTAAATATTTTTGATACGGAGCTAAACTTTCAGCACCAAGCTAAATTTTTAGTTTGCTCAGTATGCATTTGGTTTGAAAATAAATATTTAGCTTGCTAATTTAGTTTGAAACCGTGACATTTATTAATTAAATAACAGGCCAAATTATCGCTGGTATTTTTTTTGACAGTTTTAACTTAATAAATGACACTCATACCTCCAGTCACATCTTTCTTCTGCTCTCTTTTCAGACTCCACATACACCCAAGGAAACCACAGCTTCCTCTTCCAAAGAGTTCTTCCAGACCCCAGGAACTCTGGGAAGTGTAGTGAGTGCCGTGCCAGCCGCGCGGAAAAGAGGCTCCGCCCAGAGGAGACTGGACGTCGGCCACTCCGCGGCGCCATGAAGGGATGAGAGTTTGCGTTTAGGCAGCCACTTTAAAGTGGGGAAACATTAAGGAAAGCTTTTGGTGCTCACGTTACCTGGAAACAAAAGGGAGAAGAAATGTTTTTAGCAAAACGACTGAAGTTTTTTTTAATTTTTTTTTTTTACTATGTATCACTCTGAAGATATTAGCAGATCAAAAATGCCTCGAGGTTCGATTCCAGGACATTTTACGTAAATTAGCCAAGCAGTATTGCCAATCTACTGCCCTCTCGTGGTGGGGATTGGTAACTGCTCTGTTTTTTGTTTTGTTTTTTTAAATTCAGCCTTAATATTCCCTCCCATACATGATCAAGCTACCTAATTCTTCCCATTTTATGTATAAAAGCCCAACTAGTATTTATACTTTAGCTAATATATGTTAATTACAGAAGCTGTAATGGGACACTTAGCTTTCTTTTAGCACTAAACATTTATACGTAATATGCATCTCATTTTAAAGAGATCTTTAGCTGGCCCCCATTGTATTGTGTTACATGAAGAAGGTGTAATAGGAAATCTGCTCTCGGTTAGCGGTAGGAACGACCTCGTTTTAGACATTTCTGTACAAATCACTAAAGCCTTAAACGTTTACAGCCTTTCAAGTTGATATTACTCTTCAGGAGGATGTTACTTATTTTATTTTCAGGGTAAGCCTCAAAAGCCCAGCGCTAATACTAAGAACGAAATGTGACGATGCTCTCAGGTACTTGAATACTGGTACTGCATGAAATGTATTTATATCAGAGTACTGTAAAAGACGTACAGGGGGATCGATCTTTTGTGTTTTTAATCTTTGTCCTCACATATCCAGCAGCCTTACAGTGTTGGATGTTGACAGCTGAGATAAGAATGTTGTCTTTAACCACTGGTTGGTCTTGCTTTCAGTCAACCCAACAGAAATCCTGGTGCTTATTCAGGACTTTGACACACCACTCTAACCAGTGGGTGTGTGGGTCTCTATTTTACAGGTTAATGTCAGTTGTTAATATTCCTAAATAATAGCCGGTGTTCACCGAGCAGAATGTGGGTTTCTGTGTTGCTCTCTCACTGTAGCGCTGCTCTCTATAGTTCTGGGAGTGCACCGGTTTTCCTTCGATGCATTTCACAAGCTTCATTTTAATAAAATGTGGTGTTTTTTTTTTTTTAGTTTTGTGTTACATGTGTGTTTTCATTCCAACATTCCATTCAGCCAACAAGCAGTTTTGTTTTTTATCACAAGACAATAACGTATTAACTTATTGAGAAACGGCGGTGTTGCATTGTGTTAAAATGTCGTGTTGAGTCAGTTTTTTTATGCCGAACCGAGGCTCGGTGCTGCCTCGTGCCGTTACGTCACACTCCGGCCGTGGTGACGAAGCTGCTCTGTCAGGTGCGCTCCGCCCTCTACGTCAGAGCCGACAGTAAATGTGAGCTGAGCTCACCCCTCCGTGAAGCTCCTCCTCCCGGAGAAACAGTAGAAATGTGGAATATGTGGCATTTCGGCGTCGCTGTTAGTCTGGAGCCTCCGTGGAAGCGTCTGCATTCAGGGTTAACGCGGAGCAGCAGCTCAGCTTTTCTACCCTCCGGAACCAGGTCTGCCTTTTAATGAGCGAGTACTGTTTAATTTGAGTTTTCTATCAACTAGAACTCTTAATGATAATGTTGCTCTGCTTGTGTTTATAGTACTGAAGGTAATATTTAGCTAGGAGGTGCCGGGGCTGCTTTCCAGCTGCATTTGCTAAGTGACGCAATGTTTTATTATTTAGTGGATGTAACTCAGTTTGGTTGTAGAGTTTTACGCTCAGCCTAAATATAAGGCGCACAATACATCTGTTAATGTTCAGTTGCAGTGTTTAAATTGACATTTTACCCTTATTTAACAAAAAAATGTTTACCTTTCCCATGACGTCTGTTCTCATTTTTGCCTTAAGAGTTGTTCCACAATGTTCCACAATGCTCGAGTTCTGTTAGTGTTGGTTCTGAATATCAGCTTTTATATCCCCCAATTGTCCCCAGGATGTTGCAGGTCCCCTTCTTGGGAATAATTAGTGAAAACGGGATCAACTTTCCCCACTTTAAAGCTAAATCCAAACTAACCAGACCTTACTTTCTATTGGTCCGTTTCAGTGAAAGTGCACCTTGCGCAGACCTGGATAAATATCTAAAAAGAAAACGGAAAAAAAAAAAATTCCGGACTGTAACCCGCACTATCCATTCATCTGTTTTTTTTTTTTTAAACAAAAGAGATTATGGGAGAATGCTTATTTTTTTCGTTCTATAACAGATGTTTTCATCTGGCTATCTTCCATTCATTTGTGTGGTATAAAGTATAAAAATAATCAACATTTTCAGACTTTATTCACTATCTTCCTTTTAAATTGCTCTTCTCTCCATGTTTGCAGCTCCCATATTGGAATATTGCAAACAAATGCTAATAAAGAAAATACTGCCAAAAAAAAGTCAGAAAAATGTGTAGACACCCTGTAATCACCGACTGCTTTTCTACTCTCTCCGGTTACTTTTTAGTAGGTCAGAGTTCACATAACGTTCATATTTTCATCTGTCGAACAGGAGTGAATCTACAAAGCCTGGAAAGAGCGCAGCTTCTCACTCAGACGCCGTCATGCGCTGATCCCAGGGCCGCTGCAGCCCCAGGCATGGCGCCTCGCGAACATTCCTCTGGGTATTAGTCTGCCCTCTTGTTTGGGTTGACCTTGTTTGCACAGCTTTGTTTTTATTTTCCTCCGTGTAGCAGATGCGGCCATGATTTGGGGTTGATGCCTCAAATTATGGACCGTTAGCGCAGTAACCACAGGCTTTTATGGAGGGGGCGAGTACAGTGTCAGAATGCAGAACGGCCTTTTGTTGCGGGGCATGTCAAAGCAGGACGGTCATGATCTCACCACCTTTCCGCAGAAAGACGCACAATGCCCAACTGGGGAGGAGGCAACAAGTGTTCGGCGTGCCGCGGAACGGTTTACCACGCCGAGGAGGTGCAGTGTGATGGGAAGAGCTTCCATAAATGCTGTTTTCTTTGCAGTAAGTACATCTGGAAAAAACACACAATAGGAGAGGGAGGGTTTTACGAGAGCTCCGCTCAGCGTTCATGTAAACAGGAAAAAAAAAAGAAAGAACAGTAAAATAAGTCGTACCGTCATGGTAACAAAAGGATATTGCAATAGTTACGAGGTCATAGGTGAAATCGGAGAAGTTTAAAAGATAAGGATGTGTCAACGGTGTGTGAACTCGCCACGCCAAGCAAGTGAAACCTTGAAGCAAAGTCTTGCTGAATGCAAAAAATGATAGAGTGAAGCTTCAGCTAAACCTCATTGGATTTATAGCAAAGGAAGAGAATTTCTGACTTTGAAAAGTCAAAAATTGCCTAGAAAAAAACTCACATTTTGAGGTTAATCTCAGAAATCTTTAGGAAAAAAAAAAACATGGGAGATTTTAGAGTTTAAAAATATGTTGAAAATGTTTGACTCTTCTGATTTCTGGTAGTGTTTTTTCTAGCAAGTTTTTGATTTTTCAAACTGAGAATGTGAGATTAATGCCAGAAATTTTATGAAAAAAACCCAACAAGAACATTTCTGAATGTTTTTTTCTGAAATTTGCTATTTTACATTTCTTTTATATCTACGGTGGCCCCAACATGCCATTGATAGGAATGACTTGGCTAAATTAAGTTTCACTTATTTATTTTTGTCATGTTTTCTTGTTTGTCATGGTGAATTCACACACAGTTAACGTCCTTATCTTAAATAGCCATAAACGTCTCAGATTTCATCTATGACCCTGTAACTGCTGTACAGTCACTTTTATATAACGATGGGAAATAACAAATCCACACTCTTACTCTTTCAAATTTTATGTTTCAACATAGGAAAGACTGCACTTTAATTATTTAGCCTCTTAAGTCTGCTTATGGAGACTCAGAAAACTGCCAAAAAGTCCAACTCTTCATCAGTGGAGTGTCACCATTAGAGGAAGTTAGAATATGGTAAAGTGAAAAAGTTGTGGCTAAACTCTTCCGTCTCGGCACATGGCACCATCTGATCGGATGTTATTAAGCCGATGGTTATGGAAATTTGCTGCATATATTTGTTTATCGGGAATATGGGGAGATGTGTGTTGGTTTCACAGCCATGAATGGTCATGGAAGCCGAACTCTGTCTCACCTCTTCATCAGCCTTTTTGCTCAGGTTATTGAGTTCGCGTTTTCTTTTTGTGGAACGGCTGAACGATTTCATCCCCGTCTTGAACTGGCCTCGAAGGAACCCTGAGTAGGAGGATTACACGTATCTGTAGACAAGAAGAAAATGATCAAAGCTGCAGAAAAGGTTTATTTTTCACCTAGTTTAGAGAGCTTGCTTTATTAAATCTTTTTTAAACACGTGTATAGAGGTCTTTTTAGTCCCTCCCTTTGTTTCTCTTGCACCATGAAAGACGTCTTTATTTGCACACTGTAGAAAGAAGGGGCCTCATATGACTCTCTGTATTTATTGTCCGTTTGCTCACAGCCAAAGCTTCTCACCATAAAATTGATGATGTAACTGTACAGTAGTGAGGAGGAACAGTAAACACAGGGCCTAAACCTCGGAGATTCTCCAATTAGAGCAAAGACAAACAAGATGGAGGGATTGGACGTGCTTTCACCATAAAAACGATGCTCACCAGAAAAGGAGTCCTCCTGCCATTCAGTGAAAATCTTTGTCTGACTTTGAGGTTATTTATCTACAAATTAAGGGAAACAGAATTGTATTCTGAAGAAAGAAAAAATTAAACCTAAATGACCAATTTGTTTAGTTTTTGAACCGTTTTCATGATCTAATCAGAAATGTTTCAGCTCATGTCCCCGCGTCTTTGTGCGTGTCCCCAGTGGTCTGCAGGAAGGGTCTAGACAGCACCACGGTGTCCATCCACGACCAGGAGATCTACTGCAAGTCGTGCTACGGGAAGAAATACGGACCAAAAGGCTACGGCTACGGTCAGGGAGCGGGAACGCTCAACATGGACCGAGGCGAGAGGCTAGGGATCAAACCGGAGGAGTAAGTCGGCCAGCCCCATCGGTGCAGAATGATTACAGAATTATAGGTTGTTCGTTTTTGTTACTAGGCCTCCTTTTGTCATTCTAATTCAGTCCAATTTTCAACTCCAACCCGACTCTTTGCAGTTTTCCACGTCGTTTCCAGGTTTTTGTATATGAGCGGTCACAGGACCTAAGTGGAGCAGCGAGGTCGACGGGTTCTGTGGCTCGTTATGTGGAATGATGCTTATTAGATGTGGCTGCTGACCGAGACAACATGTGCTGGAATCTGTTCTGCTCAAAAGCTAGCCAAGCTTCACATGGAATCAGTCATTATGGCATTGCAATCATATGTATCTTTTCTTTTTGATAAAGCAAACATCAGCCTCATACACACCCATACGTCAGGTGATTAGTTATGAAAGAGTTGATTATGTAACCCAAAGAACCCTGTTCTCACTCTGCTCTCTGTCCTTCACAACAAAGACCCTCATTCAGTCATCTCTCAATAAGCATTGGATCAGGGGTCCTAGAGTGGGGAGGAGTCAGGTTTATGCTTCCATCTTTTAAAAAAAAAACATGTTTATTCCTTTATCTTTCTCATTTTTGTCACAATCAGGGTGTCTGTGCATACTTAAAGTCTTAAAAAGTCTTCATGTATCTAAAACAAGGCCTTAATATTTCTTAAATTCATTGAAAAAAATAAGTTAGCCTTTAATATATTAATCACAGGACTTACATTTTGTCTTGGCAAGTCTATTTAATCTTGTATTGTTTCTTTTCTTGCCGAGAGGCATTCAGACCCCTTTGTGTTCTTTGACTTGAAGCATTTACTGCTAACAAGCCCTTGGTAGCTAGCTAGCTAGCATTTTTGCACTGATCATGGCTAAGTGTAAAATTATCACTACTTAAAAAAAAAAATCCTAAATTTGAGGTGGTGAACCTCAAATTTAAGTAGAAACAAACAATATCTCATTGTCAGATTCTTAACGTTGATAACTTGAAGGAGGAAAGAACCTGTTGACGGATTTATTATTTCAATATGGGCCAATTTCTTTCCTCCTGTAGGACTCAGACTCACAAACCTACAACCAACCCCAACCCGTCCAAATTTGCCCAGAAGTTCGGCGGGTCGGATAAGTGTGCGCGGTGTGGAGACTCGGTCTATGCAGCAGAGAAGATCATGGGGGCAGGCAAGGTGAGGCCACAACAACC
Organism: Xiphophorus couchianus; assembly: GCF_001444195.1. Taxonomy (NCBI): domain Eukaryota; kingdom Metazoa; phylum Chordata; class Actinopteri; order Cyprinodontiformes; family Poeciliidae; genus Xiphophorus; species Xiphophorus couchianus. The sequence goes on along the minus strand of NC_040244.1, from coordinate 13,876,122 downwards.
GCTAGCATCAGCTTTGCATGAAAACTTCCATCTAGTTTTTTAAAATCAAAACTCAAAATCCAATCTTACGAGTTACATTGCAATTGCATTGAGTCCTTGAACTTTTTGACATTACTTATCTGTATTTATTTGTAAAAAAAAAAAAATGGAAATAATCTTAGAAGCAGCTTTGTGTTGGTCCGTCACCTAAAATCCCTATAAACCCATAGAAGCTTGGAGCTGTGATGTACAGGGTCTCCATGCATCTGAAACTGAAGGTCTTGAAATGTCTTACATTTTTAAATGAATTTTAGTCTGAAATATGTTAATCACAGATCTTCAGTTTTGTCTTGGCAGGACCCAAGAATCATTTAATCCTGTATATTCCAGGATTTTCTACTAGAAAAAGTTTGTGTTTTGATCACGTTCTGTGTCTCAAGATGGTTGAGGCTACCAGCAACTAGCTGCTAATGTATCCTTGCTGGCTAGCTTTTTTTGCATCCATCATAGGTTAGTGCAAATGCATCCCCTGTTGGATGGACGACGTTTGTACATTTTTGTAGGCCTTAAAAAGTCTTTCATTTGAGTTGCTGAAGCCCACAGAAACTCTGTTGCAACAAAGTATGAAAAGGTTTCAACAGGGTGAGCAGTGATGAACCTGCCACTGTGAGGGCTCTGCTGATTTACAACAGATGAGGTCACATTACACATTAGGAAATTAATGAACCATATAAACAAATCCTCAAATAATAATTGTTTGCAGAGAAGAGGGTGTTTTTTGTTATTTAGAGGCAGACCAAAGTATTTCCTCTAGCTGATGGGTTGTGGCTTCACTAAAGAGCCGATTTATGGGCCATGATGTAACCAGAAGCAGAGTCGTTAATGGTTTTCCAGATGAGAGCAAAACCTTCAGTTGGTGCTGAAACCCTAACCTGTATTTTCCAGAGTAATGAAGACACCGAGAGGAGCCCCAGGCTGCTGGGAAACTTTCCTTTACGGCTTTTAATGGGAGGAATTTAGAGGCTTCAACCTACATCTGGAATCTGTTAAAATCACTTCTGTCTTACAAATCTATAAGGAGTTGTAAAGTTGATTTTTTTTGTGTGTGGACATTTTACACAAACCTCAATGAACTTTATTGTGAATCTGAAAGAAAGAAAAAAGCAAATAACCTGAAAACTGAGGCAATCTAGCAAGAAGAAAATTAGAAAATAGCGAGTGTAATATTAAAGTTTATCTCCATATTGATTACTTTTGCAATAACAAACAGCTATATCTGAATGTGTTATAATTAAACTGGCAAGTTCAACTAATTGTACCATGTGCTGGACACCATAATCATACTTTCCTTTGCAAAGGTAAATAAAAGTGAGCAGAAATTGAACTAAACTGTCACTTTCTTTGGGGTTCTGTCTACGTAGCCGTGGCACAAGAACTGCTTCCGCTGTGCAAAATGTGGCAAAAGCCTGGAGTCGACCACTCAGACTGAGAAAGATGGAGAAATTTACTGCAAAGGTAAGACGGAAATGAATGTGATGTCAGTCAGTCACTCTGATGTAGCTTTGCTTTTTCTTATTTGAATAATCTACTGTAATAATCTCATCCTTATGTAATAACCAGATGACTCCTGAAGACAACTTTCTTCAGTAGTATCAGTAGAGTGGGTTTACCCTAATGCACAACATAACTTTACTCGTTAAAAACACAAAATGCTGTAGGCAGAAGCAGCAAACTGTACATTTATCATCAGTAAGATAAGACTGCAGCTGCTGACCTCTGAGAATCTGGTCCTGTTGGTGTTCATCACGTTCCTCTCCTCACATCAGCCTTAGTTTTGTTGGTTTGGCTGGATTACATCAGCTTGGTCCCCGTCCAGACAGTGTTGCAGAAACATCCATTATTGTTGCTCTCCCTCACCACAATGACTCACAATGGTTTAGTTAAGCAGGCGACACGCACACACGTCAGCAGATGGGTGTTTGCTCTGTGTCAAAGTGACGCCTGGCACTGATCAGCAGCGTCAGGCTCAAAAAGATGCAGTGATATCTGCTGTCTCTTTAAGAGAGCAGGAAAGTCTCATCTGGCACATTGCTGTTGAGAGATTTAAAGCAGGGTTTGGTTAGGAAACATGTCAACATTTCTCACCGTCTTCTGCAGCGTGCTACGCCAAGAACTTCGGCCCCAAAGGGTTCGGCTACGGCCAAGGAGCCGGCGCTCTGGTCCACGCTCAGTGATGTCACTCCCCTCCATCTCCAACTTGAATATTTTCTGACTGCTTAGTTTCCTGATGTCCTGTTGTGCTCAAAAAATGTGCTGTTCTAAATAAACACATAAACCAAATATTCACGTTTGACTGTATTTTATTATTAAAGCCATTAAAACTGAACCATGCCCATATGTTTACATCTGAAGCGGAGTTACAGTGGTATCTGAAGGTGGGCAGAGAGGCACTGGAGATGATTATGTGCTTTTTTTTTTTTTCTTCTTCTTCTTCTATTATCCCACATGGTGAGGTGAATGATCTGGGGTGGGGCAATAGAGTAGACATTTGCAGCTGCTGGAAGATCTAGTGTAATATAAGACAGGTTTTGAGATCACAATGAGCCTGAAAGTGGTGAACCAAACAGCCAGCATTCACTGATGTCCACTTTAAAAAGAAAAACAAAAAAAGGCATTGTATGATATGAGTCACATGTGAGGCATCCGTAGTGACATCAGTGATTAGCAACGGGCGTAGCGCCGCCATGACGACGGAACCGTCTTCTTCTAGTGATGCAAAAGCCGCTTCGTAACCTCTCTATCCTTTAAAACTATTGCATGAACAAATCTCCGCTTTTAGAAAAAAAAAGAAAAAAATGTTGTATTTTTGCTTTACAATTTTTACATCCAGTGGTATAACAAAAACCCAGCAATGTATGACATTAAAAAAACTAAACAACAACAACAAAAAACAAACTTGAGTATGAAACATTCAAATATATTACACACCTGTTTGGGATGGCCCACCTGGGAGTCTGGCAACCTCCACTTACAACACACTGGATCTGAAGAATGACTCAAAAACCCCTCCCAAAAAACTGGATGAACATAATGCAGAAACATACTTGCAAATACTTTAACATTCACTATATACAGACAAACGTGGCTTTTGCTGGGCCGTCACCATAGTGACCATGATAAGGGGGGGTATAGGGAGGGCCCGTTGCGAGAGCCCAGCTGTCCTGTACATGCAGTGGAGAGATTCCAGGTACTTAAAGGGGAATGGGGCGGGCTCAAATGCCTATAGACAGCAGCGTCGGACATCACTAAAAGCTACAGTCATACAACATGGATTATAGTAATTTGACTGTCTCCGTTTTATGTTTAGGTCAACAAAAGAACAATAAAATAAAATCCCCAGGAGCACCTTCAACTAACACTGACAAAGGAGAAAACTGTTTATATACAAATGCACATTCTTTACATCTCAGTCCTTCCTGCTGCTGCTGCAGGATCCTCTCACACACGCACACACGCACGCAGGGGTTTCTGGGAAGAGAGGACCTTCCCTCCCCCCACGGTTCCCCTCTCTGCTAACAATGGAAGTGTTGGCGTGAAGCTGCTGGACCTCCTGTTCAGTAACAGCCAAAACAAAAATAATTCATCGAACTAAAATAAAAACACGATCAGTGCAACATCGTAGGCAGACAAAAAGACACAACAAATAAGACTTTACAGCTTTAAAAAGAGAAACGTCTGGAATGAGGCTTTTCTGTAAACTTCTTACTTCCTCTTCTGTTTCTATGAATAAATACACTCACCGTACCTGTTTTGTTTTCTAGTTATCCACTTTCATGTCATCTATACCTCTTTAAAATGCTCTCTTCCTTATTGAAAAAAAAAGGAAAAATCCTACACAGCTAAAATGATGTGAAATGTAAAAGCGCTGGCGCTAGAACATAGTTACTTTCTCTATAAATAGTTTTCAAATAAATAGACCTGTATCACATTGTCTGGAGGATATCTGTGGTGTTCAGCGTGGTGGCTGCTGACGGAGTCCCAGTTCTGCTTGGGCGCTGCACGTTTCCAGATTATTACAGTGGATGCAGCTTTATTTTAGCAGAAAGCGGTCGGGGTGGGAAAAAAAAAGGTGCGATTCCTCCAACAGTTCCCTCCTGAAATCCCAACACTTTTCATCTGGTAAGTTCGGCAAGTCCTCGTCGGCTCTGTTCGTGATTCGGCACGGTGCAAAAATCAAGACCTTTAAAAAGACATTCCCTTATTCCTATCAAACCGAGAGTCAATTCACGTTTCCTTTCCCTAAATATCGCTCCTTTAGGCTTCCCTGGCAACAATTTAGCACTGCCAAACCGAAACATCCCCGATCCGATCATCATTCGAAACATCAAAGACACACAACAAAATTGGGATATGAAGTACAGGGAGGGCAGAAGGGACAATGCTGCCTCATCACTGAGTTTCACGTCTCCGGGACAGACAGACGAGCTTTTATTTTAGAACTCTCCCCACTCTGCTTGTGTTTGGCAGCAACACACCGTCCAAAAGGCCCAGGAGAGAAGATGTGGGTGGGAGGGGGTAAGTAGTAGTAGTAGTGAAAAAGGGCAGGGGTGATGATGATGCCCCATAACTGCATGCTTGTCTTGTCTAATTCTCCAGTCATAGATTGGCAAAGGACAGGTGGTCCGCAAAAACAAGAGAAAACCGAAATGAAGAAAACCGCTCCAGAGAACCGCATCACTCAAAATTCCAGCGCCAAAGGGGGAGGGGATCAATACTTCCAAAAAGCTTCGTTTTCCACTATTCGCTTCCCTCTCAGCCTCTCCGTTTTGTCTTTGTCCGCCACTTCCTTCTCTACACCAGCTGGTAGCCTGAGCCGGACGTCTGGTCGTAGTCTATTGTGTACTGCGTGGTCCAGTCCACAGTCACAGGCCGGATCAGGCCACAGCAGCGGATCTCGAAGAAATCTATGAGATTTCTGATGCAGCCGTGGCTAGAGGGAGTCACAAAGAGAATGTCGCAATGCCCCAGTTAGCTTAAGATAGAACAGAATAATTAGCACGCAGCTGGAAGTTGCTTAAAACTAAAAGGAAGTGGCACAACAACGGAACCCTGCGGCACACCTCTCCAGATGATATGAAAACAAGGACATGACTTACTTGAAGGGGCTCTCGATGGACGTGGCCGTAACCTTAAAGTGCTTGTATCTGCGAGCGTTCATCCGCTCGTTTGTGGTGATTCCAAGAGCCGCGATCTACAGTCCACAAAGACATGGTCAGCTGACATTCCAGAGAAACACCAAACCGTGTCCCCTCCCATCCACCCATTTTCATCTAGATGAAGCTGTACCTGGTAGAGCTGACACATGATGAGCACAGCCACCCACATGAAGTGGAAGACGCTGTTGAGGAACATCCAGAAGATCCAAGGCGAGCAAGAGGCAATCTGGGTCAGGTAGAGCCAGAAGCCATCCTTGGCATAACTGGTGGCGCAGTGCATCTTCCAGTCTGGAGATCAGAAAGACAGGAGTTAGAAGGACGTTTGAAATTAGGAACAGATGAAGATAAAACAAAAAGTGTGCGGAGCTTACAGGAGATGCAGCCATATATCATCCAGCAGATCATACAAAGCAGAAAGAAGAGATAGCCCATGAAGTAGCGGTGATTCCCACTTCCTGTAAAGGACAAAATATTTGATTTCATTTATCTATCTGTTTGTTGATTGTTTATTCCTCCTATGGTACGAGTCGGTGCGGTTTGGTATGCTATATTGTCCATGTCCTTTAAAGTAGTGGCCAATCATACCACACCATTCTTAGTCCACCTTTAGTTGTAGGTCAATAGGACGATGGTACGGAAAGGTTAGAGTGGAACTACTGGCATCACTGAACACTGTCCATTGAGTGAGAGTCCAAATGTTTATGGAAACACTTTCCTGACTACGCCAGACCATAAATTACCATACCGAACTGACCGTTGATGTACAGCGCAATGGAAACGAGACATAAGTGTTGAACATGTCAACATTTTTGCTCAATTTAAATCGTTCTGAAGGAGTCATTGACATACAACTCACATCAGATGTCAGCTACCAACTCAAGTAATTCACAGATACAAAGAAATCAAAGATACTTTCACAGATGAAGATATGGTTAAAGAATTTGAATTACAGGAAGTAATAGGACTATTTATAGAACAGGATTGTTTCTGACCAGTGTCAATATCATTGTTCCAAAATTGCAAGCAACTACTTAAATTACAATTAGTGGGTTTTAATAATATTCGATGATCCCACAAGGTGAGGCGAGTGTAACACATGATGCTGTATTATATCTCTGAAGAAGTTTTTAAAACAGAGGTTAAGATTACACAGATGGACCTGCTGTTTGTTCAGACAGTTTCCTCACTTTTAAACCATCATCCTGACCACAAGGTTAGAAAAAGGAACTGTTCAAAGCCCCCCACCCCCTGCATAACTTCCTTCCACTATGGTCTCCATTCTGTTTTACAGACAACAATGACTCAGGTTTGCTTGTTTTTCCCTCCATTCTCTACATTGTTGGGTTTCTGTGGTCAATTGTAACCAGTTTTCCCTTTTCCAGGATGTTTGCTTCAACCCACCAGGGCCTGATGGAATACCATGAATGTTCAGACGCACGCTGGGTCTTAAAGAGTTAAGATGCTTACATCGGCTTCTCAATCTTGGATGTTGAACACATCCTGGTAACTGACTTACCCACACAGTTCCCCACCCAGGGACAGTGGTGGTCAAACTTTGCGATGCAGCGGTTGCACACGGCACAGTGTTTGGACCGGACGGGCTTCCGTATCTGAAAGAAAAACACAACCAGGTGAGCTCTGCTTTCTTTTCTTATGACCTGCAGGACATAACAGCTTTCAAGGAGGAGCTTACCAAGCAGGTGCTGCAGAATATGCTTAGATCCAAGCTGCCTGTCTCGGCTAACTCCACAATTGTCTGAAGAAGAAGAAGAAAAAAAAACTGAACAGAAAATATTTATGGTCTACGCTATACATTAGCAAGGATCACATTATGGTCTTGGATAAAGGAGAGGCACAAATCAGAATATTGTGGTCAATCTCTTTAGCATCTTACATAAGCAATTAGCAGTGTGTACATCTGGAAGAATTTAAAGCCTCATTTCAATTCTGAATTGTCAAATAGCCATGTTCCATTGCAGACACAGGCAGAAAGCCACATACGGCAAAACGATGCAAGATTGCAGTACTTTATTTAGACTTCCTGTTATCTAGTGAGAGTCTTGGTCTCTCTTGTAGCCTACATGAACTGCGGAGGGCTTTGTAGTCTCCAAACTAGGGAACATTTGGCTTTCCTCATTCACAGGTTGTAGAATCTGGGGCCTGGTAGGAGACAGAGACCCTTCTCTCCTCTAATACTTTGTGATAATGAGGGACAAAGAGGCCCAAAGCAGCAGGGCAGAAAATCTGAAACGTTATACAACACTGCAATGCAACACGGAGAGAAATATCAGCCAAGACTGTAATTCAAAGTAGAGCAGAGAGATTAGTGTTATATAATCACCCAGTGATTATAAAGCTGGAAGGGAGGGATACCTTTTTCTTCTGCTCCTCTGACGCCTTAATGATTCCAGGATCAGACTTCCAGGATTTGCCAAAGTTGTAGAACAAAGCCAGGGTGTTGACCAGGAACGGTATATGGACCGTGGCAAATGGAAGGTGTGCAGAGGGGTCAAGGCAGATATTGAAAATATGGCTTTATTTATTTGTTTTTTTTTTAATTCTCTATGATTTTTACAGTGAACTGACTCTTGAAAACACTGAGCTACTAATTTAAAACTGACTCCAGTTGGTTTTACAATGGCCACTTTTTATTCGTTTCTCTTGATTGAAGCGAACTGAAAATATACTGTACAGTACTGTGACTTTAAAACTTAAGTACGTACTGAAGTGTGATATTTGTGCGCCATTACACCCCTAACTAGGACTATTTTGTTTCCTTTGTATTCAAAACTACTGCCTCCATGTAAAAACCTGCAGCATTATTTTACTTTTATTTTTTTAAGTCATTAGAAAGGGAGCAGCATCAGGAAGCCAAAGAAATCTAGAAACTAGTTTTAACCAAATAAAATGGTTTAAAAAATTCTTTAGCGAGTAAAACATGCAGCATATATAATTTTCTTTCATGTTTTGTGATTGTTAAAGAAAAAAAAACCTGATTCGCAGGACAGACCTCAAAGAAAACAGGAAATTGGTATAAACAAGGAAAAAAGTTGCTACAAGGTACAATATTAGAACTGAACTTGCTTTTGCCAACAACAATGGCCTTTAACTATTGTTAAAGGCTTATTTTAACAATAAAAAGTAATAATTCTAATGAAAATGCAGTTAACTGTTTCTCAATAACATCCTGAACTGCGGTGAGTATGTTCAGTGAATACTAGAGGTGCACTGATAAATCAATGCCAATTTCAGTCTGTACATGTGCAGTTAACAGTTAACAGCCCCCCCCCTCCCCCCCACTGCTCCCAATTTGGCAGGTTTGTCACTATTTTTTACTTTTCAGAAAAAAAAGAAAAAAGAAAAAGTTATCGGAAAAAATTGGAAACAGTTTTCTACTTTGAGGTTCTCGATTAACACTCAGATGGAGACACTCGGGTCTCCTCTGTTTCACAAACACACCCAGTTAAACTGGAGGTATCCTGCACCAGCTCACCCCAACTTCCTTCCAAGAATTCATTTGGAAGCTATAAATCACAACTCATCTCACTCAGGAAAAAAAACAAAACTTCTCCAGCTCCATCAACAACTGGGATTTGTTTGCACAAGCTAGGATATGAAGTGAACGATGCCTGGACCTAGAAAACCTGCGTGTGACGCTGTCAGGGCAGCCAGTCACTGACGTTCCTCTAACCAAGGTGAAGGAAGGATGATCAGTTACTGGACTGTCGGCTGTAATTTGACGGTGAGTCAGCTGGATCCCACAGGAAACCAGCCAGTAGACACTCCGGACAACGCCTTTGTGTGACAGGCTTCTAAAGAAACATGCAAATCTCCAAACTGAATCAGAATTATGAACCAACGATTCATATAAAACCAAAAGATTCCTGTAGCGCTGAAGACATGAAAGGGAAACAGGAGCTTAATGTTACAAGGATGTGTCACCATCTTCCTACTGTGTGAAAGAAGCCCCAAACTCATCACCTTCAGATTAAAACATCCAGTTTAAGGAAAATTTGATTTACCAAAGACTTTCTGGAGAAAAGTTGTATCATCTGTTGAGATAAAAATCAGCCTATTTGACCCCAATGAGGCTGACATGGCTAAATGAAAAATCTGTAGAATTTTTGCATCTGATTAAATAAAAAGCAGATTTTTCCATGGCTTCCTTTTTGTATTTTTGTGCAGAAAAACATCTGGATGACTACTTCCTGTTGGACCATAAGGCACTTTAAGGGGGACAACTACTGAATTAACACCTGCTGAAGCTCACATGGTTATTTCTAATTATGTCTACACTCTAGTTAAAGGTTGACAAAATAATCTAGAACTTGGTGTATGCATCAGCTAGTTTCTTTATGTGACTGAACAGAACAGAGCAATATGCTAAGTGCTAATCTTTCTGCGAGTAGCTGCAAGCTAACACTGAAGCCAGCAAGAACAAACGGAACTGAAAGTCTAGGTTTAATAGGAACTCATTTCCCCTTGACTAATGATCCATGTGCGATCACTACGCCATGATCGACTTTCTCTCTTTACAGATGACTGCACGTGTGCAAACATGTCTGCTCGAGAGCATTTAAGCAACTGTAATGGATGTAATGTTAATGCACCGTTGACATGGCAAACATTCGCTTTTCTTCTTAGATTAGCTCAGGTTAACGAAGCAGTCAGCGCCCTCCCACATTAGAGATGCAATGAGGTGTAAAATGAATGTTTCCCACAGCAATGATGCCCTTATCTCACCTGGTGTAATTAGAAGCTAGTGACCAGAAAGGCTAAAACGCGAGTACTGATCTGCTGCGGCCGATTGCCATGAGAACCGAACACGTGCTGCGCTCGGAGCGCCGGGGTGGAAGGATATCATTCCAGAACCAGTAAAACCAGGTGGAGTACATCCAGAACTTGGTCGCCAGGTAGATTCCCAGAGGCAGAGCGCTGTGCATGGAGTGGTCAAAGAAAGCCCTGTAGAGGAAGGGGATCGGGAGGGGAAACGGTTGCCGTTAGGAGCAGCTTAGCTCTGATTGGACCACAGCATGTAAGTTTTTCACTTCCAAGTATGTGCATGCACACAATAAGGGTGATAAAAGAGGTTCCTTTTTGCTCCTAAAAAAGTTAACTTTAACTAAACAAGGGAACGTGTGGAATCTATTTTTATTTTTTTAAGCTGGGACATACTTGGAGAGGAACTGCACGGCGACCCAGACGCCAGCATACATGACGCCCTTGATCAGCCAAGAGTCGACGTCCAGGTCAGCGATGAAACCCACCAGCCAGATGACGACAAACGGAGTTCCCAGCATCACTTTCTGTCTGAACTCCTGATTTACAAAGGAAGACATGAAAATTTTAAGAATGCACAACTCAAAAATATATATAAGAAACTAAGTTATAAAGTAAAAGTATGAATGTTAACGAGTTTGTTTCCAGCCTGAGAGCAACGTCCAGCAATGTTGAGCACAAATGAGCTGAGACACATGTCCTGGTTTTACTATATAAATATGAACTGAAGGCAACTAAACTTGGTGACAAAAAGACTCTTTTAAAGATAAAAAGCTGCTTTAAACAGCCAAGTCAGCATAAAGTCTTGTTATCTATTGCACGAGTACAGGGTGAATCTAGATTGGACCAGAGCAATGAAAATGCAGTAAACAGAAAAAATTGGAGATATTTGCAGCATTACTACCTGTCCTCTGCGACCACTCCACAATAACAACATTGGTTTCCCTAACTGTGGGTGATTGGCTGATGTTTACGTGTGAAATCAAACTCATCTACTTCTGCAAAGGTCTGAAAATCTATCACTCTGACAAAAACCAGACTCGCCAGGTCCGTTTTTAAATATATTTTCGAAAAATCTGTTTTTGGCCGCAATAATTTACAGTAGTAATACTTAGAGACCCACCAATGAACTAGGATAAAACTGAAATCGGACAGTTTTCTGTTTTTTTCTGATAATTTAATATATATATATATATATATTTAAAAAAAACTTCGGTCTATAGAAACATCAACTAATTCCTTGTAGTTTGATGCAATCTTTTTAGTTTAATTCAATAAAAAAAACTGTTAGGCTCCTAACAAACTAGTCCAAAACACAAACTCTCTTTAATCAGACATTTTGAGTTTCCATTATTATCAATAACATACCACAGAACACCATTTCTCCAGAATACACAGAAGTTGCTGTTCAACAATAATACACTTCTCTAAATATGACAGGAACATTCAGCAGTCTCAACCTGGAATTATTTGTAAAGACATAAAAGAAATTTAATGAATAAGTTCTGGGACCATCTGATAACTACAGTAATGTGAATGTAGCTAAAAGCCAGGCGTGTCGCAGGAATCTAAAACTACTAAAGCCAATCTATGCAGATAATGGAAAGCAAGCTAATTTACCTTCATGAGCTAACATTCCAACAGGTAAGCAGGGAGACAACAAATCATTTCAGGAGAATTAATAAAGATAATAGTTGAAGCTTTGAGACAGTCTGGGGTGTGTTTTGGCTCGTCCACCCACTCATGTTAAGTTTAATGATCAAACATCAAATTCAGGCATGTTTAAACGCTGCTGTAGGATTTGCTCCTTAATAAAAACAAATAGAAGGAACCACCCAAGGTGATCCGAACAAAGACAACAGACTGGGACACTTCTGGCTGTTCTGTTCTGACTTCCTTCAGAAGCCTTTTTGAAAGGAGATGTTTCTGGACAACAGGAAGCAGCAGTCTGACCAGCCTGGGATGACATTAACTATCTCTGAATAAAGTTGGAAAGGCACATTCAGTCTGAGCATGCCTCCAGCTGCCGTGTTCACTCTTAAACAGAGATTATTGATGCTTCTGATAAACTATACAGCTACAATAAAATGTGTACCTTGTCCATCTTCAGTCTTTTCAGATATGACGGGCTGTCGTAACCTTTGGCCTGCCGCGCTTCCTGTAAGTGATTGATCATCCAGACATTCTTCCTTTGCTTGGCGAGGTCCAGAGGCGTTTCGCCCTGAAGGTGGGAGAAAGAGCAGTCAGTACAGAACATTGTTCTGGTTTAGGGCTGAACGGTCCAGGAAGAGTCATTATTCTGTCATGCAAAGTATTTTGCTCACAGCCGCTGATATTTATTACCTAAATATGAGGGGTTGAGGAGGTTGTGGCGTTTAAATAACCTAAAATCATTAAAAAATTTAACTTAAGTCCATGATTAAATATCCAAACTTGCCATTCCACACAGAGGAATATATTACAAGCATTTGTTTCTGATTATTTTGACTATTAAGCTAATCGAAAACACCTAATTTAGTTTCTTACAAAATTTGAACTTTGCATTAAAAAAAACAAAGTCTATGTAGGGTGGGCTTAACCAAAGTCTACGCCTCAAGAATCCTCTCCTCCGTCAGCGGCTATCCTGTTGTTTTCCACTTTTTCCTTCCACTAAACATCTCATTAAAAATGCATGGAATCCAACATTTTAACAACCTGCAGTCAATTTCTGCATAAAACAATCTTTTTTTTCTTCCAAACTAGTCTTATACTTTTATTTTCTCAGAAAGTTAGGATTTATATTAGCCGAAATATATGAGAGTGCAATGACTTTTTTCCGTTTAATTCCTGAACTGAATGAATTTCTTGGTGATTTTTACACCGACAGCTGTGCAAACGAAGGGGAAAGCATCACCTTGATGTTCTGCGCGTCGACGTTAGCGTTGGCGTCCAGCAGCAGGCTGATGACGGTGGTGTTGCCGGCCAGCACGGCCCAGTGCAGCGCCGTGTTCTTGTGATACTTGTCGCCTAGATTGACCGACACGTTAAAGGTCAGCAGCAGCCGGGTGGGATCGACGCTGGAACGAAGGGAAGAGAATAAGGTCAAAAATAGAAGAAATCCTATCTGATAAAGATGGTCATCTATGTAGTGCTTTCAGAAAACTACAAGTGTAGCTTATCTGGGCTTTTATGTACCGAATTTTATGATTTTTTACATTCCAAATGGTTTTCCCACTATGATAATGTACAGCACTATAACAAAAACATGCTACTGTACAAACATACACACCTGTGTGTCCTGTAAGCTGCCCACATGAGAGGAGTCATGCCGTTCTGATCCATCATATCCACATCCTGCCACAAAAAAAATAAAAAAATAAAAAATCATAGGATCACTGGAAGAGGAGGCAGAAGAACAGGCTAAAAAGTGAAGCAGTGGGCGCCCCCTGATGGAGAATACTGGTAAAAAATAATAAAAAAAAAAAACTTGTTTCCTTTCCACACCTGAAAATAAAATACGCATCATATTTTTTACAAGATTATTTCAAAGAACATCTGTGTCTGACTTCATATTTAAGAGGAAACCCATCTATTGGCCATTATGTGATAGATTGTTAAACCACTGATTCATTTATTATAAAGATGTAGCAACCTGTTGTTTTTCATCATCCTTTATTTGCAGTTGCACAAGAGGTGACGTCACACTGTGTGTGTTAGAGGTTTATATTTTTCATGCTTTGATGTTAAAAACTGATTTCATTACTTTTAAAATGAGAAAAACGCAATTACAGAGTTGACATTTTAAACTAGGGTTTAAAATGGGCTTTTAATAGCTAATATTAGCATTAGCATTGTTAGCGCAGTTAGCATTATTAGCAGCGGTTTCTGCATGTTTTTCAGCTACACTTCCTACTTCAGAATGTTTCAAGCTGCCTGTTATTTACTGCACTCTGGCATTCTGAATTATCACTTCTGTAGATAATATTTTTCCTTTAAATAGACCAAAATGTATAAGAAGATAAATCTGCATTTATTTTATTAGTTTACACTAAACTGAACCATTTTCTTTACTCAGTATCAGGAGTGTTCTTGCCAGAGGCATCTAGCAGTGCTTATGTACTGTGGAATTGCTAATTAGAACACAGTTGTTTTTAAGGGTTTGTTACGGGTCAATCACTAATCATGGAATCAGTCAGATTGGTAAGTAGTTGGTTCTTCCTACCTGTCCTTTGGCGATGAGGTATGCCACAATAGAAGTGTGGCCGAACTGGGCGGCCAGATGAACACAACTGCACCCTTCCCCATCGATTAAAGACGGGTCTGCGCCATACTTCATGAGCTGCACCACCATGGAGAGATGGCCTTGTCTGTAGGACAAGAAGAGTACAAGACTTTAAAACACATGCAGATAATTCTTCTACACCATCCACTGATTGGGGGACAGAAAAATATCACATACTTGTAACCAGCATGTGACAAACTAGTGCGTCACAGTTGTTGTGGCAGTAGGATGATGCAATTTTAGGAATTTGCGTTTAACCCTGTCTGCCCAGTGAGAGTCCAACTGGTGGTGGAAACGCTCTATGATACACCAGACCATAAAATAGTGCACAACCATAGTGCCGTACCACTCAGTGGAGACAAAGGATTATCTATATCATGACAGAGACGTAAAACAGAAATACTGAACAAAACTGAAATTATTAGGGTACTTTTGTGGCTCTTGGCAGCAGTTTTGTACTTCTTGCATAGCATATGTCTTTCTAACTAGCTAGCAAGCAGCTTGTTGCCTGATTGAAAAGTCCCAGAAGAAAAAAACCCATACGGAATATATGAGATTAAATAGTGGTGACACGCAAAAATTCAAGACCTGTGATTAGTGTATTTAAGGCCAACTTACATTTTCTTTCATGTATTCAAGACATTTTAAGGCCTTAATTTTAGACAAATTAATTTAAGACTTTAAATAACAACTAAAAAAACAGAAGTTCCCGAACAGTTGTTAGGGGCTTCAGAAAGGTCACAGACAGCTGGTGTTGGTGGCAGGGGGATGAAACCAGACCCTTCGGTGTCTAAAGCAGTGATAGTGCGGATGTCTGCTGTTGAATGGGCCCATCAATAATTCAGGAAGAGGGAATGCAATGCCACCTGTGTGCTTTGGGTGCAACTCGTGTGACCTTCCACAAAACGAGGACTCAGTGGATATTACGGAAAGAAATAAGGAAGGAAGTGTTTTTAGTGCATGAAGACACGGTTTTATAGTCTTAACAGTGAAGAAAACAAGTCCAAAATGTATGACTTAGAAACTGATATCCAGAAGATGGACACATTTTTATATAAAGGAATTAAGTTTTGGATGAAAAGGTACATATTTTATAGGTATTCTTCTATTTCATTCCTTAAAATGTATGAATTTACAACATACATACCTGAAAAGGGTAATATAACGAACAGAAATACTTCTGACACTTTAAATATATGTGTTGGAAAACATTAACCTTAAATGGCAGCACTGCTGAACCGGTTAGGAGTGTTGAGCTATTCCAAGGTTTTAACTGTTCTTTTTCCATAACCAATACAATTTGCCGTCACACCTTTATCGCAGTATGGAGTCCTTTTAACAGGATGCCAGAGGATATGCTGCGGTGACCACGCTATTCTCAAAGCATGCAGGAAGAAAGTGCTGGCCCTTCCCTTACATCAGGGGTCAGCAACCTTTTCAGTTCAAAGAGTCCTTTTTATGCTAGCACAATAAAATACACCTAGAACCATAAAACCATTTTAACTTCTAGAAAAATGATTGAGATTTGTTTCCATTTAGACAAGAAGTTGAGTCCTAGAAAACACAGAGTGGAGTACCTGAAGCTGCCTGTTTGAATGGGCTGACTTCATTAGTTTGACAATCTAGAAGCTACTTCTACTATCCTTCTGACTCAGTTTGAAAGGAGCTGGCATCATTGCAGATGAGGTAGAAGCAGGAAGTACCTATGAGTTATGCATTTTTAAAATAATTGCATTTTTAAGGTTTCTGCAGGTTTCACCAACTCAAATTTCAGACTTTTAAATACCACTACAAATGGAATTTAAGACGCATATCTCCACTAAAATGTACTAACTTTGGCCAATTATCTGCTGATAATTTTTCACTTACACAAAAATAAACACAAAAAAGCTAGCTAGCTAGAAAAGGTATGTTAGTCACCTTGAGTCACAGAATGGAATAATGATGTCTGAGTGTGACTCAAACTTTTGCCTGATAGAAAAGTTCCGCAAGTTACAAAAAACATGCATAAAATATACAAGAATTTTTAAAAAGTCCTGCCACGGCAACATTTGTTAAAGGCTAATTTACTTTTTATAGTGGATTTAAGGCATTTTAAGGCCTTAATTTTATATACATAAATGTATGACTTTTTAAGTTTCTTTGTAACTCATTAGTACTCGACGTGCGTCATCCCACCCCCAGGTTATCTCTGGAATATCCAAATAATAACCAGGGTTAAGAAATAAGTGGAATAATGGCGTTAAATAATAAATAATTATTGTTTTGTTCCTCTTTGTGAATTAGCTCAATCTCAGTCAAACTCGATGGGATTTATTAAGTACAGGAGACTCAACCACAAAAAGTAAATTTCAGTTAAGACGTATGAATCACAGTACAACTCTTTGGTTCTTAAATATCCATTTTCTTGTTCTGCTACAGTAAAAATGAAATCCAGTATGTTTAAACTCGATCATATGAAGTGATTTAATGTAGACAGGTTAGATCAGGAAGATGTGTGTCACCTTGTGGCCCAGTGCAAAGGTGTAGAGTTGAGGTCTCCGCCCAGCTGGTCAACTATGGCCCCCTTTGATATATAGTACCTGCACACAAACACAACACACTGAGTGAAATATGCCACTTTGTCTATTTTCCCATCTTATCAGTGTTTAAACTCTATAAACAGAGAAAACAGCTTGTTCCTCTCACAGGAAATTACACCCAAGCTACTGCAAGCACAAGATGTTCTGCTCCAACTTACTTCACCAAGTCTATCCTGTTGTTGATGGCGGCCCAGTGGAGAAGCGTTACGTTTTCTTTGTCTGGCTGCCGAACGTCAAAGCCCGCCTCCACCAGCTCTCTGCAGCGCTCGAAGATGCCGTACCTGCAGCACAAGCAGGAGCGCGATCAGACACTAGCTGGGTTTCCACTGACTATAGAATTGCACAATTTGACATTTGCTTTATGGAAACACGGCAATTTGATATTGAAAAAAACCCCCCTCATTTTTCAATAAAATGTTTTGGCGCTGGGATGAGGTGGTTTGTTTGGCCGTATCGAAACTGGTTTACTTCACAAAAATGGAATGGAAACACTTCTTATGCATCACACGAGTCACATGATCAACAACGGGAAGTTACTACTGACGTAAACTACAAAGAAAAAGACAACAGGAAGTAGTTGCAGGATCATAGTCTGGCATATCTTTTAAAGACTTATTGGGTGAACAGAGTTTTTCACTTGTGATTTTTATTTTTTTTAGGTGTTGTTGTCTCTAGTGGCCTTTATTTGAAAGTAGTTTGACAGGAAACAGGGTAATGAGAGAGGGAGAAGACACATGGCAAATGTCGCCAGGCCAGGAATCGAACCTGCGACCACCGCCACGAGGACTAAAGCCTCAATACGCGGGTCGTGCTTTGCCCCTGCGCCACCACAACACCCATTCACGTGTGATTTTAACTGCGTTTCTTTTTTAATGGAAACACCACAATCACAAAACAGCTTTTTTTTCAACACTCGTGGAATATTGACAAAGTTTCGTGCACCTTTGTAATATGATCAGGTTTAAACGATTCAAATTCATTCATGTGGATAAACCCCACAAGACATTATGGAAAGTGGTTCCTTACACTAAGAACAAAACAGTTTGTCATTTTCCTAATAATTTCTCATAAAAACATTCAGTTACTTCAGTAACGACCACCCTCATTAAGCCACTCGTTAGTGAGAAAGGAGTGGCTTAATGAGTCCATTTCCCCTGACACAGACAAGTCTTGTGCTCACTGTGTGGCTTTGACGATATCCCAGGTGCTGTAGTCGTCCACATGGTTTTTCCGGCTGACGTTCTCGCTGTAGCCGTGGTTGTAGTGACTCTGGGGTTTGATTTCCTGGGAGATCAGAGGAAAAGAAAGGAAAGGAAAAGAAAAGCCAGGTTAGGCTGTGACAGAGTCATGGAAGAGACTGTAGACTGGACCGTGTGTTTCGAAGAAGACAAAATATCATTGTTAAAGAAGCTGGTTGTTCACAAAGTGGTGTATTAAAGCATATTCAAAGAAAGTTGAGCGGAAGGAAAATCCGCACCATCAACGGGGATAAAGACAGTCTTGAGAAATTTGCTGTATTATAAATTATTAACAGTAATTATTGTGCCAAATGATAATATTGTTGCTTTGAAAACATTTTCAAGAAACATATTGATAATAACATAATAATCCAAATTTGCTCTCTCTGAAGATTTTTTTTGTAAAGAACATTCAATACTGGAACTGGAAGACATTTTGATATAAAAACGCAAAGTCAAAACCAATGAATAAAATGGAAAGAAAAACCACAACCGAAGCCATAAATCAAATGGATTATCATCTCTCTGTAAACAAAACTGCCCTTCAAAAAATATTAATCATCAGAATGGAAATGATCAAGCACATTTTAATTTATAACACGACTAATTGCTCATTGTGACAGACTTATTCTAGAATTGCATAAAAAAGGCTTAAATGAAAACTTTTATAAACGCAAAATGAGAAATTTTGCAGTTTTTAACATCCAATTAATCTTCAGAATAATCTGTAGATTAATCGATAACTAAAATAATCTTTAGTTGCAGCATACTTTTAAGCGTGCCTCTGGATTTTATTTGCAGGGGACGTCTGCAACTGTAAGCCTTCCAACTCATCTGGAGACTCAGTTAAGGGGAACAAATGTCTTTCTGCTTCCTCTGAGCCTCTGGAGCAGAAAGAATCTGTTTTTGCTTTAGCGATTATTATTCAGTCGCTTTCTCAGTTCCTCCCTTCCTGTAGAGAGAACCTCTGAGCTCTGTTTTGATCCACCTTCTCCCCTCTGCCACCTGAAGAGCTGAGGATTGCATTTGTCGCCATGGTGATATCACCTGGGGGCATTTCTTTTTTCTTTTCACTTATTTTGATGTTGTTACCTTAACGTTACGTTCAGGTTGGTGCATCGTCTTCAAGCTGGGCCTCGGCAGAGCGGCTCGGTGAGGCGTGAGGCTGCCGTTCCCTAGGAGAACCGGCTCACATGTTTAAGGCTAAATACGATTCCCACAATCATATATCACACTTTTAGTTACTGCTGTATAAGAGAATCAGCATCGGCTGAAGATTCTCACTGAACTTGGCTGCCTCCCGGCCATTCTTTAGCTGCTGCCGGCTGTGGCCATGGCTAACAATCCAATTCAGCCTGAAATTAGAGTCATTTCAGGAGGCTAATTCAATACAGAAGAGCAGCTACAGTGCAGTGATTGGAGGGAGAGAGGGAGAGCGGATGATTCTACTCATTCTTCACTTGAGTAGAAGAATCAAGTGACTGAGCATCGGCCTGCCTTTGTTTTCATTTAATAACCAAGCGAGCTAAAAGCTTTCTCACTCACGTTTAAATTCTTTCTAGAGTCGCGCCGCTCATAGCGTTGGTATGTTGGAGTGGCTGTGTTAATGCTGCGGCAAAAGCAAATGAGGTGGATTAGCACCGGTTGCCAACAACGAATGGTTTCATCCAGGATGCGCTGCTGTGGCCTATCGTCGCTGCTGCGCAGAAGTTTATTTGTTAGCATGCTAATAGTCTTCGATCAGAGGCCTCTGCAAATGAGTCACCACACTGACTGCTACTGGCCCACAGCATCACTGTCCACAACGGCCTTTTGAAGATACTTGTGTGATACGAGTTGTGACAACATCTCCTGTCTTTTTTTTGTATTTTTGAGTAACTGAAGTTGATAAAGAATAGGTTAGGTTGTTATGGTTCCTTTTAATTTTTCATATGAGAATTAAACACCTTCTCACAAACCAATTTTCTGAATTCTCCATCTGTTTTTTGCGGATTTCTAAAATACAAAAATAAATATTGCCAATTATTTTAACATCACTTTTTCTACGGAGATCTGGACTTTAATATGAAATCTACAAAAACGGATGGAGTTCCATAGTTTTTCAGTACCTGCAAAAACTATGGAACTATGGAACCAAAAATCATTGGTTCTGAGATGCTATGCAGATTAAAATACGCAACCAAAACATACAAGCATTTACAGTGTAGTTTTCAGTTATTCTGATAAATTTCTTAGAAGAGCTGTGATTTCCATTAATTGGAATAAACTCCAATTAATGTCTAAAACCCCACAAAACTGTCTGGATTGATAGTTTTACTATTTTCTCCACTGTTTGTTCAATCAATACCAATAAATTTAAAATACATCTTTTAACAAATTACTTTGTGAAAACATTACACCATAAAAGCTGATATGGTTTTTCTAACAGCGCAAGATAGGAAATAACTCCCAACGAGGACAACATCCTGTTGTGTTCTTCCAATTACAGAACAAAAAGAGTAATTACATCTCATCTCCACAACAGCAGGCACTGCATCTCATTCAAGCTCCGTGACCCACCCGTCTCTTCTTCTATTGTTCGCCGGCTGCGTGGGAAGACAAGGATCAAGACGGGGAAACCTCCAGCTTCAGTATCAAGACTTTCTACGCAAATATAGACAGGAAGGAATCCCAAACAATGGACAAATGCTTCTGTTCTTCTGTATTTCACAAATGCATCCACCTAGAACATTTTTTAAAAAAACAACAAAAAAACCCCTACAACCTCTATCAAATGAGGCTAACAAAACCCCCCGCCCCCAAAAGCAACAGATATTGGTATTAACCCCAGAAAGCATGATCAGAGCATCTGTAACCTCTACAGAAAATCTGTAGAGTAATATCAGAAAACCTTAACTGGAGTACAGCACAGCTATGAATAGTTTGTGAAATTGTGTTAAATTACAAATAGAAGCCATAACTAAAATACGTCCAGGTATGCAGTTTGTACAAAGTGCCAGAAATCCTCCATCTAAAGCCATCTTTACTGAGTAAATTAACCCATATGGCAGCATATGGCTTGAACAACGAAGTGCCACCATGAATCATTTCCAGTGCTCGCCGTTGAAGGCGACAGCAGGATCTAAACCGGGCCCTGCTGGCCACAAACCAAGTAGTGAAACAGGACTGCTGCTAGAGGAGCATGCCAACTACCGCTGAAGCAAACTACAAACAGACACGCTGCGACTGAAATCCCTGCCAAGCAAAAAGAGCAAATAATAAGCAGTGCACAGACAAAGTAATAAAACAGAGATTGAGAATAGTTTGAATTTACAATTTGTCTTTTTCTAATGTGTGCAATATTCGATAAGCGGCTTTGACCGTAAATGATCTGAATAAAGTAATAAATTAATCTCGGTGTAGATCACTGGGTTTGTTCAGAACAATTAGAACATTGTACTTGTTGTCAGGTTAAAGTAAATATGCATAAAATAAATCAAATCAGAATTGGTCAAAATTAGTATCAGCCAGGACATTCTTATTGGTTTGGAAATTTGATCATTTCTATGGTAAATAAAAGAAAATATATTCTGAAGATTCCTCAATGTAGATTTGAAGCCAGCAGATTTTTTTTTTCATAACTGATGAAGGAAATGCAACAAAGTGCATCCTGCCGGTTGATGATTTAATAGACCAAAAATTATGTTTGATAAATTTTATATATAGGAAGAAAGAATTGTGCACATCCAATTATTTTTGTCCTCAGACTTTATGTCAGAAGCAGGAAAACAATGTTTTGGGTTGTTTCTGATCTGCAGTGCTCCACAAATATTAAAATCCTAGTAAGGAAAACTGGTGTACCACATCTAATTAATTCATCACACACAATGACACATTCCCACCAAACCTCTTCCTTCCACTCAACTTTACATTTATATGATTAGATGTCGTTATCTTGGATTAAATAGAGACTGTTTTTAATGTATGTTTTTTTGTAAATATTTCACAAACATAAAAGTATCTAATTTGGGTGAATAGCATTTTTTTCTGATTTTTAAGTTTTGGGGTCTCAGTCAGTGACCCAAAAGCCAAAAACATCAATTATTTGACAATAATTGTTATGGGAAACCAAGGACAAGTGTGAATAAATGTTAAATGCTCTTTCTTTTGATGACTTTTATCTTTTTAGATTACTAGACAGAAAAATGTTTGGCAATTTAAACATAATTGGTTTCTTGTTTTCCCCCCAAAATTTCATACTTCATGAAGCTTGAGGAACTGAATTGTGGATGGTTTTATTAAGTGATCAACCCTAATACAACACAACACTGATGGTTTTTTTTTTTAATCTACAAGAATTAAAAACCTTTCTAATGACAATTTAACTTGAAGAAATAAACCTGTAAACATCGTTGCTAATCATATTCACCAGATCAGTGTTCTCTGCTGGCGAGGGCTTCTTCTCAGCAGCTCTACAAAGCAGAAGCGCTTCAACAAAGCTGCATGTTCTACAGATTTCAATCCGCCTTTGCATCCATGGATTGTGATGGAAAATCAAGTAAGATCCGAGGAGGCCAAGCCTCACAGCTTAACGCTATTCCATAGCTTTAAATGGTCTGGGCTGTCTTTGGCAGAGAAGGGAATGTTAAACAGGTGGCCATAATGCAAAGCCTGATTATATATACGCACTTGTTTGTAAATTGCACATTTTAAAGCACGCGCGACAGAAACAGGCATGTTTACAAAAGTGTTATCCGAAAGAATAAGTGCTAGTTTTGAGAAATATCAAAACATATTAATTGTTGCCTAGTAAAGCATTTTGTATTCCTTTTCCGGCATGTTTAGTATATCATGGTTTTACCTAGTCGCTTTGTGGACAACTGTTCAGTTGACGTTCATTTCCATATCCCAACCAGCGATAACAGCAGCAGCCAGGGCTGTCACTTTAGCCACAAAGCTAACCTCCTATGACAGGAAGGATTAACCCTTAACGTTTTCCGTCGCTTCCTTTATTGTTCAGCCTCGCTCGGGACACACAAACACATAGTTCCTCTCTTACCAACAACATTTCTCAACGGTAACATCCACACCAACATCTGCCCAGCGGTTGCTGGCTGGGCAGCAAGAGGAGGGGGCTAGCGTTAGCGATTAGCATCGCTAGGCTAGCTGGCTGACACCCCCCTCACCCGCCTCCATCGGTGGTAATGCAGGGGGCATTCGGAGTTTCCAACAAAGGCCCAGAAAAACAGCGAGCCGCACCGAGCCAAACCGGCAGAACCCGTTTTGGGTGTGTTCATACCGCCGTGCAAAGGCGTGGAGCTCCCGGAGCTTACCTCGGGATGGAGAATAGGGACGCAGCCTGCTTCTTTCTCATATTCCTCCATAGCGTCGGCCATCTTGGTGGTGACAGTCGCCTAGCATTGTGGGAAACAAGAAGCTGCGTAGGGGGGGAAACAAACAGAGGCGGAGGGGTGGGGGGCGGTGTCAAAAACAGATTAGATCAGTGCAGCACTGATTATATGGGGCCCCAACTCTGATTATGATGCAGCTCAGTTTAAGTTAAAGGTAAAGTTTTGATATTTTAAAAGGAGATTCTGTTAAAAAAAAAAAAAAGCAATGGTTCCTCTACCTGTGGTAGAGAGATGTAGATGTCACACTGGGTTTGTAGAAGCTTAAATAAACCATTGGATTCTAACAGCTAGCCATAGCCATACCCTTTCTGTTTCAGCTGTTTTGTTTTAAAATTTGAGTCAACTAAAATTGAAAATGTTAATTTCCCTGTTATGAGGCGCTAGTACAGTAGAGCACCCTGGATGTCATAGAGAAAAGAAAGATATCCAGAAACTGCTACTGATGCAACACCACAAAGTGCATTTTTGTTGTTGTTGCAGTGAAGGCTGCACAGTTCATCTCCATTTTGGATTTGAATACAGGCCTTGGGTCTCTCCACATTGCATGTACCAGTTATGTCCATGTTAATGTCCTAATGTCATATAGTTACATTGCAACATTTCTTTTTTAAAGGTTCTGTTGGCTCTAGTGGCCTTTATTTCAAAGTAGTTCGACAGGAAATAGGGTAATGAGAGAAGGGGAAGACATGCAGCAAATGTCGCCAGGCCGGGAGTTAAACCTGCAACCACTGGCACGAGGACTAAGGCCTTAATACGTAGGTTGTGCTTTACCCCTGCGCTACCACAGCACCCCCACACTGCTACATTTCTGTAATAAAATAATAAAACACTGTAAATAGTTATTCAGTAAGTTCAATAAGTGAGGAGCATTTATTAAGTGGCAGTTCTTGCATGACTCCTTCTGGTTCCCTCCAACCAATCAAAATGCGGGAACTTATGTTAAACTCTATGTTGGGATAAAACACAGTGGCTTTGCATTTATCTCCATCTAGCGGTTGTGCGATCCCTTTGAGATGCCGCCCTGGGCCACTGCCTATGTGGCCCACATCAAAAACCGCTACTGCCTTTACAACAGAATATATTTTGTAAAAAGACACCAAAACAGCACCTGAATTTTTATTTTTAATTTTGGAATTCTAGATGTTTACAGCCGATTAAATCTTTAACAAACATACAACTATACATCCATGAATATGTTAATTGAAAGTGACTTTTCACCCATTTTCATTATTTTTTTCAGATATAAAATCGACAGTGACATATCATTCTGTAGGTAGCAAATTGTAGCTAAAGTGAGTTGGTTTTACTATTAGTTTTAAGTTGTTTTTTTTTTAAATAAAATGTTTGCGTATTGGAATTAGGACAAAATATTATTATCTAAAGAGTGATTTAAGCAGATTCATGTCTGATCATACAGATGCCATTGTATTAACAAGTGTTTGATACAGGCTAGAAACATATTAGAACACAAATAAACTGATAAACTCGGTCAAACAAAAAAAACAAAAAAACATTACAAGTCTCATAGAATACCTAGAGATTGTTTTAGCTTTTCTGCGCTTGGAGGCATCTGGGATAGATCGTCTTACAGAGGAATCAGTATTTCTTATACTTTCTGGAAGAAACCTGCACTGTGTGCTCTTGATCGAAGCCAATAGGATCATCCAGGTCATTGGCAACAACTAATTTAAAAACTTGGCTCCTGGATGGTATGAAATTTTACAGACGTTTTAAAGAAAACTTTACAAAAACATACCTGAGAACAAAGATGACCTCTGCACTGCTCTGACTTTAGAAACTGGATTTGACCGCATGTAGTTTAACTAGGATTGTTTGTTTTGTAAAGTGCCTTAACACTGGTGGTTGTTGCCAAATATGAGTAAACTAAATAATTGTAACCTGTTTTCAGTGTGTCATAAGAAATTATAGTTGAGTAAAACATTAGGCATGTATAGAAAACAATTTTTAAAAATCGTACTGACATCCTTATATAATTTGAATGTCAGGATAAGGGCTGCAGTTTCATATTTCTGCCTCTAGATGGCCACCACGAACAGTTTCAATCAGGGGGAAAAGCAAGACCTGCAGCGGCCGCGAGATGTCGTCATTTACCAAATTATGAGCAGCACCTCTCCCCTGAAGTGGTTGGGCATATTAAAAATGTCAAATATTACTTTATTTTACAAGTCAAAGGGGGAAAAAGATTCCTACGATTATACCCCGATAATGCATGTTATTTAATTAATCTGAACCTGAATGTATCAAAATTATTATGCAATAACCGTATATTTCCCCAATCCTGAAGCACATATACAAACAGCCAAATATCAATGTGACCGAGTTGTATGTAGCTTTTTTTATTTAGGGTAACATAAGACGTATTTATTTAGCGCAAGGCGATTATTATCTAATGGAAATTAAAAACTATCTTAACTGTGTCCATGCTGACCGACGTGACAGCGCACATGAACGATCACGTGCGTTGCTTGATCTGCCAGGAAAAACAGACGATCGCCGAGTAAGAACAAGGGATATTTCGCCTTTCTCTGCTAAATTTCAACATAATGATAGTCACGGATGGGTGTGTACCCTTCAAAATAAAGTTCGTTTGCCTTATTGTTGAAAAGAATACAGCATTTACAATTTACACAGTTTTACAAGTGTAACAAATTCATGTAGCCTTTGAGATGATCAAATACTGGAGAGTCTTCCTGTCGATAGCATCACTCACAACTTTTGAATATAATTTGAGTGATACTTGGATGATGTAACATTTATTTTCCCTTTGAAATAACTAAAGTATTTTTTGAATTGAACGGAATTTGAATTGAATTGTAAGAGAAAAAACTAAAGGGTCTCACGCCCTTGACTTCACTGTTTTCTATTGAAAAAACACTTTAACAAAATTGTAATACATTTTTAGACTAACATAATTCAAGCTTATTCAAACCAGGTAGAAAAATGTAATTGCATTTTAAGCAGTTTTTGTGTGAATTAGTAATATATTAGTAATATATTACAGTATGTAAAAATTATTCATAAAAACGAGGCGGGATTCCCCGTTTCCAATTACTCGTACACCGCTTTCCAAAGTCAACTTGACACTCACAATATGGCGGTTCGCTGGCGTATCCTTCCCCTCTTTCGATGCAGTTTTTAATGTGAAATTTTAACCGGAAGTGACGTACCCTTCAACAGTTTTCACGTGTGCTCACCCCAGCAGTTGACAGAAGAATTCAGACTCTCTGGTCGCTTTCAACCACACTAAATTGGTTGAGAAATGGACAGCAAGGAAAGGGGGAGGAGAAAAATCGTGAAATTCAATTTGAACTTTTCCTAACTTTAATCTTTTAGCGAGGCGTCGCCATTGCGCCGAAGGCTAGCGCGTAGCGCCCTCGCGCCAACCACTGAATGCCGAGGGACATTAATAAACATTAAGCGTCGTCAGCTAACAGTTAGCGAGCCAGAGGACTGCTTCACTACCTCCTCCCAGCCTGTCACGCAGTCAGAGAGGAGAACCCCAAAGCCTGAAGCAGAGGTGAGTGCCATGTAAACAAATAGGCAAAAAAAACTGCATTTATTTCTATGATTATTTTTTTCTAACCCCGCTTGTTGTTAAACGCGACTTCCCTAATTGCTAATTCTCTGAGTGTCTGCTGGGGGTGACAGACGGATGCTGCGGTCGAGCAATGCGTATTATTATGTAATAAATCAGGATTAGCGGGTCTGGGGTGAGCTCGTAGCAGCAGGTTCATCCCTGTACGCTGCCCGTTGCTTTTGTCTCCGAGTCTGTCCCACATTGAGTTCAGAGGTGAAGCTAAACCAACCCGCGCTGCTGGGACGGCATGACGTGCAGCAAATAGTTTCTGCTTCTGTGCTTCACATTCCTCCCAGTCGTATTATCTTCCCACAGCCTCCTCAGTCCCAGTGTGCCGTTACCACTTTCACCCGGAGTACTGATGGAGGAGACCGCTTCCTGTTGCTACCTGGTATCAGGTGGCAAATTGCTACGCGATATCAACCTAGCTTCAATTTCTTCATGTGCGGTACCATACCACACTATTCCCCTTTAACTTTTCTGCATTTTATCACCAGGCACAATTTTTAATGGGTGAAGTGTGGTGAAGGATTTTTAAAAAAAATTCAATTTATTTTACAATCAATTTTTAATTGATCTAGGACAACTAAATGCCTTCAGAAGTGACAGAAATTTAAATCTTGATGATGAAACAAAAATGAATAAAGGACAATACTTGAAGAAAGTAGCTGTAAGAGGCTGAAAAAGACTTGAGTCTGCGGTAAAGAGGCAACAATCTAAAACAAACAGCCTGAGGTAGAGCTCGGCAATGTGGCTTAATAAATAAAATGTCAGATTTTTTAAAAAACCAAATCCAATTTTTTTCCCTCTTCTTAATTTATTTTTATAAATGACAGAAAATATACAAAAAAAATGGCTTTAATTTTAATCATTCCTTCTGTGAGTTCACCGAAATTCAAAGTAAAAGCAAAAAACAAAATAACTTTTGCAAGATATGCATGCTAAACAAGATGGTCCTTTGAAAAAAAAAATACCAGTATATATTTTTAATTTCTCAAATTGACAGTTGAGAAATAATTTAAAAAAAAAATCCAGGTTATCCTGAAAACTGGAAAAATTTGATTTATCGATATAATCAATTTATCACCCTGCCTTAGCCTATAATGAAATAATTTAGATCAAAACATCTTCATGGCCTATTCAAAGTCCAGGCAAATGTGATATTCAGACACTCCAATCTGAATTAGGCTGAGCTAATTTGCTGAAAATGAATCAAATCCATCAACGTAAAGATTTTCTTTGTGGGGGAAAAAAGAAACGTGACGGTAATTTAGATAAGAAGTTTCCACTGTTTTGCCCGTGCCCGACTCTTGTCTTTTGGAATCTTGTCGAACATTTCCATATTTCCACTCACTGCTTGTTTGCGCATGTAAAACCGAAACGGGTCATCCCAGACTGAACTTCTGTTTGTTGGCAGGGAGCAACAGACGGGCACAAGAGCTCCCGGCTCATTTGCAAGTTAAATGCAGTTTCCGCTCTGCCCTCGTCAGAACCATGGCGCCGCCCCGCTGCCGCACGCTTAGCTTCGAATTTGAATTGAGTCTGCATTTTGGAGCAGCAGAGAAGCTGATGTGAGAAGAAAATGTTTCGCTGTGGTGCGTTTGTGGGTGTGTGTTTTAAAAATTGGCTAACCAGAGAGGAAAGATGCAACTCTGTGTTGACAGCGGATGTGCTCACTTCCTCTAAGTGTTTGGCCTTTTGAGATCAGATGATGTCAAGTCATGAAGGAAATGTATATTTAGGAGTCTGGTTGCCATGGAAAATAGGTCTTCGGTGGAGTATTTACCTCTGGATGTGAACTTGTGTAACCGGAGCTGATTAATTATGCCGAGTGCATGGCTTGCATATGGAAAGAGGCTGCAAAAGATGACTTTTGCAGAAATTTCACATAAGTAATTCTTTGCTAAATCAGATGAATGTGCATGAATTAAATTTTTTTAGTTGACTCATGCTTCTATGTGCGAGACGAGTTCCTTAGTAAGGATTTTAGCGCATTTTTGACTCCACAAGATACTCCAGAGGTGGTCTAGATCATGTCAGTGCATCAAAATATGCAATAAGATAAAGGATGAATCAATTAATCACACAATAAATTAAAACAAACAAAATTTCCATTTGCGTAATTTATTGTTTTTCTCTTTTCTCTCTCTCTTTCTACCAAAAACTGGACAACAAAAGTTTTAAGTCTGGTGCATTTATCTCAGTTTGCCCTTTTTTGGAAGGACAATTTTGTTTACTGAGACTTCATAATTCATTTTATTTGTTGTTTTTTGGATATGCCGTTGAGTTCCAGTGTTACATTTTCAATAGAATTTAAAGTTTCTTGATCTTTGAGAATGTATTCCTGCATCATTATGCCATTATCATGATATTACTTGAAAATGGTCTCAAGACAACAATATCATTTTTTGCAATAACGTCTGGGAGAACTTATCAGCAAAATTTGTTATTGCAACAGGCCCAGGTTGTCATGCTTGTATAAATAATCTCTTGCAGCATTTATTTATTAATAAGACCTGTTACGTGTTTGCTGAGTTACAGGCCTTATGTGTGACTTGTGTGGGCCTTTTTACTTTTCCACGGAGGTCATCTGTTTGTGTCGCATCAGAAGGCGTGTTTACATGCACATCAATATTCAGACATGATCCCGATTTAAGAGCGTACTCAAAATGACATGCAGTCAAGCATTTGCCGATCACCTCAGCCTGAAGGTCACATTCAGAGTTGGTAATAATTGAATTAGGCCGAGTGGAGTATCTCCCACCTTAGTGTCACGCTGTGGAGGGGGAATGTTATTGTAAAGCACAAAGCAAAAATAAATCTGTTTTGGTTCAAAAATTTCAACAGTTTGGGGAGACATTATGTGTAGCAGATTTACTAAATTAAATTACAATATACGCATGGAGTTCATGGAAACTAGGGAAGCTAAGGTCTCCGGATGCCGTCACTGTTTTGTAGAATGTAATAATCTTTTGCATTTGGTTGGCTGCCAAAAAGTGGCACGGGCTGTTACCACATCAGATATCGATTTAGTGACCGAGGCGCTTAGGCTCCCAGTAAGTGATAAGGAAAGTGATAAGGAAACAGAAGAATGAGATAAATGGGCCTCAGGTGCAAATCTCTGCCTTGTTCAACGATTACTGCTGTTGATGTATCATCCCACATTTACAAACAACTGTACCATTGTAATATTTCTCCTAATATTTGAATATTTGGATAGTTTATACAAAATAATGACATTTTTGCTCATGGTTGATCTCTTGACAGTTGAGAAATTAAATTGCTGTCAGTTTCTATCATGATCAAAGCAGAATCGCTAACTGTGTTCCCGTTGCAAATGTGCGCAAAACTTTGTCGACAATCCGCTAATGTCGAAAAGACACAATTTGCAATTGTGGTGTTTTCATTAAATCAGAAATGCAACTAAAATGAAATGAAAGAGCAGGGGGGCGCTGCTGAGCACCGACTATGTAGGACGTGTTTTGCGGGTGCTCGGATGGGATATGTGTTTTAATGTAAATTTTTGCACCTCTTTACACACTTTTTTGGAACATACTGGACTATTAGTGAACGAAAATACATATCTGATGTGCAACTTGTAAGTACCGTGGTTGAATATGGGGAAAAACGACAAGGCTACTCGCAGCAAGGCTGACCACGAGGCTCCTGCTGAACCAGATGCTAATAGCATACTGCTAACCAAGATGCAAGAGATGCTGAACGACTCTCGCACTGATCTCATCAACAGGTTTGAGAACATTGTTTCGAATGTAGTTAAGACGGAGATCTCAGCCGCGCTGGCACCGCTAGAAGCTAAAATTGCCTCGTTTGGGACTGCCATTCACGATTTGGAGCGGGCTGCTAACGATCAGGATGGGAGGCTAGCTACCATGGAGGCCTCGGTCAAATCGTTAAATGTATTAGTGGACACACTGTCCAAGAAATGTGAAGACTTGGAGGGTCGCTCCAGACTAAATAACATCCGCCTTGTGGGCGTACCGGAGGGATCCGAAGGTCAACAGCCGACGAAGTTTGTATCGAAGCTGCTTCAGGATCTGCTCGGCCTCGACGCTAAGCCTGCCCTTGACCGGGCTCATCGCACATCGCGGGCCAAGCCAGCAGAGGGGGACCCACCGCGCCCGTTCGTTGTCCGTGTCAACCTGTTTCAAGAACGGAATGAGATTCTACGGAGGGCTCGTGAGTCGTCTCCCTTACTCTATGAAGGAAAACTTGTGTTCATTTTCCCCGATTATTCAACCTCAGTTGCTAAAAAACGCGCATCGTTTACCAAAGTGAAGAAGGAACTCCACTCTTGCCCTGGAATCAAGTTTGGGCTTCTTTTCCCTGCAATACTACGGATCACTCTTCCCAACGGGCAGACCCGTAAGTTTGAGGACCCAGCCCTTGCTGCAGACTTTGTTGAGAAAAACATTAAAAATGTGGTTGATCCAGCCACAGTTTGAAATGTGGTTGTTCCGGCCACAGTTGAATCCCAGAGGGGCCGCTACCCAGTGATGGGATAACATTTTGTTTGGGAACTGTAATACTCTGTACAATACAATTATTATTTAATGCATTGTGGTTCTCTACAGTGCCTTTTGAGTACTCTGGATACACTGTGGATTTAACTCCTAGTTTGGAAATGTATTTTTATTTTCTTGGTTCTTGTTGATACAAGGGGACATTTGTGTGTCCGATTGCACATTAGTTTTACATGCCTTATAATATATTTCATGTTTCTACAAACCTGTTGTTCTCTAGATGGTGCATTTTTCGCATATTGTTATATTTGCATCACATTCCCAGGAGAGTAGTCAGTAGTTAGGACTACTTTCATTTTTCAGCCTCTAGTAAGCTGGATGCTATTTTTTGTTTTCTTTTTGATGGGGTTTCGCGCATCCCGTTTGGGGGAATGCTTCAGCGAATGGGTTGGTTTAGGGAGGGTTTCAGGTGGCAGGGGTGTGTGCGTTACGTTGTTCTTTTTGTCTGTGTATGTCTCTTTTTTTTCGGGTGACCAGGGTGATTCTCGTTTACTTTTGTGTTTTACTTTGACCTATGGCTGATCTTCACTTGACACCAGCTACAGCGGTAGGACGAGAGATCCATTTCACCAGCTTTAACTGCAGGGGGCTCAACAATCCGGTGAAGCGCAGTAAGGTATTACATCATTTGCAACGATTGGGGGCACAAATAGCTTTCCTTCAAGAGACACACCTAAAGAACGTGGACCATGTGAAACTGAAGCGCACCTGGGTTAGTCAAGTTTATCATTCCTCTTTTAACACTAAATCTAGAGGAGTGGCTATCCTTATCAGTAAATCTGTCCCCTATGTGCACTCTCAAACCATTTCTGATTCTTGTGGTAGATACGTTATTATCACTGGTACCATTTGCAATATCCCGGTGGCATTGGCTAATATATATGCTCCCAATTATGACAACGAATACTTTTTTAAACATGTTTTCCAGTCACTTCCCAATCTGTCCACTTATCATTTAATATTGGGAGGTGATTTTAACTGCTGGCTTGATCCTCAGTTGGATCGCTCCTCAACAAACATAACCATGCCCTCGCGCTCATCTAAAATGATTAACTCCTTTATGTCTGAATTTAATGTTCATGATGCCTGGCGTTTTCTTCACCCCTCCCAGAAGGTTTACTCATTCTTTTCCCCAGTCCACCACACCTTTACGCGTATTGATTTTTTCTTGATTGATAATAGATTGCTGTCCTCTCTCACTGGGTGCAAATATGATGCTATTGTCCTATCAGATCATGCCCCAGTTTCTATATCTATTAGATTTGACTCTCACCCCATTGAGCGGCCTCCATGGAGGCTAGGCACCCGTCTGCTATCAAATGAAAAATTTGTATCTTTTGTAGCACGACAAATAGATTTTTTTATAGAAAATAATAGAGGACCTGAGGTGTCGGCCTCACTACTCTGGGAGACACTTAAAGCCTTCATCAGAGGGGAAATTATTTCCTATGTAAAGTATGAAAATAAGCTGCGAAGAGAGAGAATTAATACTCTGACACGCCACATTTCTCAAATTGACAACTTGTATGCAATATCACCTTCTCCCACTTTGTACAAGGATCGCCTCGTGTTGCAAGCTGAGTTTGATGTGCTCATGACACAACATACTACTGAGCTACTACTTCAATCTGGTGCCCAGTTTTACGAACATGGAGATAAGGCTGGTAAACTCCTGGCTCACCAAATTCGACGAGTGTCAGCCTCTCGCCACATCTCTCAGATCCAAACTACCCAAGGCATCACAACTGACCCAATGAAAATTAATTTGGCCTTCAAGGATTTCTATAGGTCATTATACTCCTCAGAATGTAATCCTTCTGTAACCGACTTTGATAACTTTTTTAACAATTTGGAAGTCCCCACCATCAATCAGGGTGTAGCCGACGATCTTGAGAGACCTATTGTAATCTCCGAACTCACTGAGGCAGTTAAGGCCCTGCAGGGGGGTAAATGTCCAGGCCCTGATGGGTACCCTTGTGAGTTTTATAGAATATTTTGGGACAAGCTTTCTCCACTACTTTTAGAGGTATACAACGAATCTTTAACCTCTGGATGTCTACCTCAGACCCTTAATCAGGCAGTTATTACTCTACTGGCTAAAAAAGGCAAAGACCCTCAACTCTGCTCTTCCTATCGCCCGATAAGTTTACTTAATGTTGACTTTAAATTGCTAGCAAAAACAATAGCTCTAAGACTAGAAACAGTGCTTCCCACTGTGGTTGGGATAGATCAGACTGGATTTGTACAAAATAGGAACTCCTTTTCCAACATAAGACAACTCTTTAATGTAATTTACAGCCCACCCTCTGTCAGTACTCAAGAAGTTGTGATATCTTTAGATGCTGAAAAGGCCTTTGACAGAGTGGAGTGGCCATATTTATTCTACTCAATTAAGAAATTTGGCTTTGGGGAAAATTTTCTGTCGTGGATTAAGTTACTTTACTCTGACCCATATGCATCGATTAGGACAAATAATAATCAATCTGACTATTTTCGCCTCAGTCGCTCTACTCGCCAAGGCTGCCCACTGAGTCCCTTATTATTTGCTTTGGCAATTGAACCCCTCGCAATTGCGCTTAGATGTAATACAAGTATTATAGGTATTAAGAGGAATGATACGGAAACAAAGGTCTCTTTATATGCTGATGATCTTCTTTTGTACATTTCTAATTTGAATATTTCTATTCCTGCTGTACTTGCCACACTTGATAAATTTGGGCAGCTGTCAGGCTATAAATTAAACCTCAGCAAAAGTGAATTACTCCCAGCTAATGCCTTAGCCAAGAGTTACCCACTGCACACATTACCAATTAAGGTCATAGACCAGAGCTTTACCTATTTAGGAATCCAGGTTACATCTAAATACGAGGATCTTTTTAAAGCTAACTTCTCTCCTTTATTAGTGCATGTTAAGGAGGACTTTGATCGTTGGTCGATGCTTGGCCTCTCGTTGGTTGCTCGGGTTAATTCAATCAAAATGAACATCCTCCCACGTTTTTCCTACCTATTTCAGTGCATTCCTATCTTTCTCTCACGGTCCTTTTTTAGCAAACTCGATAGTATAATTACCAAATTTCTCTGGAATGGGAAGGCCCCTCGTATACGCACTCAATTCTTACAAAGACCTAAAAGGCTTGGGGGGATGGCCTTGCCAAATTTTAGATATTATTATTGGGCTTCAAATATTAGACTTTTTAGATATTGGCTCCAGTCAGATAGCCCTTCTTCTCCAGCTTGGCTTGTTATGGAGGCCAACTCTGTAAAACCTGTGTCCTTGGCAGCCTTACTACATTCACCATTACAGTCCTCAACGAAACCTTATACTTCTAATAAACTAGTTGATGCATCCTTGAGGCTGTGGATGCAATTCAGACGGCATTTTGGCTTGCAATCTCTTTCTGTCTATTCCCCTATAGCTTCAAATCATACCTTTCAGCCGTCTCTCACAGATGGTATCTTCCTGTCGTGGCGGAGAACAGGAATTTCAACTTTTCATGATATGTATATTGATAATACTTTTGCCTCATTCCAACAAATCTCTGAAAAGTTTGGTATCCCGCGCCATCATTTTTTTAGATACTTGCAAGTGCGCAGCTTTGTCCGCTCTACTTATTCAGATTTTCCCAACCTTCCCAAAGATTCACCTTTAGACATTCTTCTAAAACCTACTGTCAAATTGAAAGGAGCCATATCTTTTATTTACAATCAAATCACGCTTCTACGCCCACAAACCCTGAATTCCTATAGATCACTTTGGGAGGAAGACCTTGGACAGTCCATTTCAGAGGATCTTTGGACACTAATCCTGTCATTGGTGCATAAGTCCTCTATTTGTGCCAGACATAATTTAATTCAATGCAAACTTGTGTATCGCACTTATTATACTAAAGCACGTCTGGCCAAGTTTTACACCAACGTTTCTCCTGCCTGCGATAGATGCCAACATTCTCCAGCCAATTTGATCCACACTATCTGGCTTTGCCCTCAGCTTTCTAACTATTGGTCCAAAGTTTTTGCTATTCTGTCAGATATTTTTGACAAGAAATTGGAGCTTGACCCCTTGACTGCTTTGTTTGGAGTTGAACCTCCACAGTCCACCCTGTCCTCCTTTCAGAAATCCTCCTTGGCTTTCTTGACTTTTTTGGCACGGAGAGTGATTATAATAAAATGGAAGTCGCCTCAACCTCCATCATATACCCACTGGCTTAGAGATACACTGTATTTCATTAAACTTGAGAAAATCCGTTTTACTTTAAGAGGCTCTTCTACGAGATTTTTGGGTTTGTGGAGCCCCTTATTAAGAACCCTTAGAAAGATTAATTTCCCTAATATTCCGGACTGATAAGGTAATACCTACTTTATGTAGCTGATGTTTATTATTCTTATCAATATTTCTCTTTCTTTCATCTTCTTCCTTGAGTTAAGTTTGATTGATACATTAACAGAAGTATCCCCTGGCACCTGATTTTTTTTTTTTTTTTTTTTTTTTTTTTTTTTTTAATTTATTTATTTATTTATTTTTTCTCTCGTTTTTCGAGTGTATGTTTGTATGGGTTGAGGGAAAGAAATTTACATATATTTAGTACTGTGGTCCCTTTTTATTTTGTTTATCTTATGATATATCTGTTTCTGTCCGCTAACGCAATATGTTTACTTTGACTTGATCCATTTTATGTATTTTGTGTAGGTGTATATATGTGGGTATAATTGGGCTTGTTCTAGCACAATTATGTTTGTAGTTAAAGGTACACTGTAACTATATAACCATTGCATTGCCTTTACACTGTACCTCATGTTAAAGCATAAATAAAGTTTGGAAAAAAAAAAAAGAAATGCAACTAAAATCGCACACGAATAAGCTTGCAAAATACACCGATTTTGATACAGCCGAGAAGCCATCGCGTCCGAGCGCAAATTTTATTTTTTATTATAGAAAAACATGAGCTTTTCCGTAATTGCCGTGTTTCCATAAAGCAATTTATTTTCATAATTCCAATATGCACAAATATATGGTCAAGGGAAATGCAGACAATGATTAGCGATAATTTCCTGGACGTAGGTCTGGGTGATATGACTTTGAAATCAAATCTCAGATTCTTATTTGATTTTTGATTTTTTTTTGTCCTTAAAAAAAAAAGGAAAGTATCTTTTTTTAAGAAAGTATCTTAAAAAAACAGGCTTTTATTTCAGTCGTTTTTCTGTAAGTTGACCTGAATTCAAAGTTGGAAAGAAAAACAGAAACTGTAAAACAAGCTCACCAAACAAGCTAGTTCTTCTTGGGTGAGCTAGCTAGCTAACTGGAATATTGTTTTATTGGAGACGTAAAATTCCTGTGACACAGTAGACTATGAATGTGTTGTAGTAGATAAGTTCTTGATTAATTATGCTAGATAGAGAGATATAGTATTATTTTAAATATTTGTCCTAATATTCACACCTGATTCAAATACAAAGAAGCTTTTCCAGGATTTACTCCGGAGATAATTCAGTCATGTGACGCATAATGTGTCAGAGTAGTTTAAGAGCCAGCAGGATCCAACGAGAGAACATCAGGGAAACGTTTTTGTCCTCAATCTTATATTTAAGTTAAAAATATCTCCATTGTCGAAGAAGAATACAACCCCTCCACAACAGACCTCGTCTCTTCTGTTTCCATAGCATTTGCGTGGATCGTAACTAAATCTTTGAGCTTATGAGGTTATCGAAATGCCAAGCCTGATGCGGCGGTCGAGGATAATCTCTCCTGCTGGGACGCTAAAGCCGCTGGCTGTGTTTGGCTGATTGGATCCATTTGTTCTGGCAAATGCCAGATGTGCTCGAGGAGTTGTTGCCTCGCGCTTCACGTCAACGTTGATTTTCCCAGACAGCAGCACCTGAACCAGAACGCAGTTCAGCCTGTCTTTCCCCCAGTGACCACCTTTATTAGCCTCCTCACGCCCCGACCCCCTCCAAAAGGTTAGCGAAGCCATACTGAACTAAACAGCTGCTTAGATTCCAATAAAAACAACTGGGGTTTTGCTGGGGGTTTCATCCCAGCGTCTCTTTGCTTTCACCAGTTCTCGTATGTCCAAGAACACTGAACAAACGGAGCATTAATTAGCTCGGTTTCTAATGTATACAGTCTCACAGGGTGCAGGTAGAGGGGGTTTTGTTGGGCTGGTTAAAAAGCGTGGGCACCTAAAGTCCCAGCGCATTACCTGGACTGTCCATCCTCGTTAGACTCTCAAAACATTTCTGTGGCCAATATTTTCTTTGTGTGATATGCGTTTGTTTTTCTTCATTTTATTTCAATGAGCTTTTCTGCAAATTTTCTCTCTTTCTCTAAATCCATACAGGCATGGGGACATTTTTGGGCATCACCAGAAAATATCCCTCAAAATCTTTTCAGCTACAGCATTTTCACTGCTGTTGCAGCAGCATAATTGTCCTCTCAAAAAGCATAATTTTGTGTCTCATGAAGCATTTCCTCGGTGGTTTGACAAAATGCTTGAGATCATTGTCTCGCTTAATCACCCAGTTTTGCTCTTAATTTACTATTTTCACTCCACAAGAGTTTTCATTATAAAATTTAAAAGAGGTTTCTGTAACAAGATTCCTAGGGTCTTTAGTTGAGAAAGTGGCCCACAGCATCACAGGCTCTCCACCATAGTTAACAGTAGTGAGGTGGTTTTCCATGTATAGTGGACCCTGGTATTCTCGAGGGTTAGGGACAAAGCGACTGTGAAATGGCTAAAATCTGCCAAAACTTGAGACCCCTTCTAAAAACACTTAGAATTTCATATTTTAATAGTTCAAACAGAAAAAGTACTTTAATATACATTAATACACACAGTGGAAAATGTCTTGGCACTAACACAGAAGCTAAATTCCACAGTCTTCGCTCTTGGGGGTTCAGCCAATCAGCACCAAAGAAAAAAAAAAAGCTCTGGGATTGGCTGCTTTGTGTTAGGCAGCATTGAATCAAGATATTTCAGCTTCTCAAGTTGTGTTTATATTTTTATTTCAAACAAACCCAGAAATAGGTGAATTTTCTCCAAATAATTTGGAGTTACATTCTGCAATTCCAAAATCTGCAAATATGTGAATCTGAGAATAGGTCGGAGTCAGCTGTATTAATCCTTTCTTCCAAATCTACCCAGACTGGGGCTCCAAATTAGTCTCATCTTCTAGTACAAAGCTCCGGTTAAGTCTTAGCTGAGTTTAACTTACTTCATATCACAATTCTTAAAACTAGCAAGACCCCACTCTAAGGCAAAGTGTAATGTAAAAAAAAAAAAAATTTCTTGACGTTTTTTTTTTTTTTTTTTTTAATGTGGCATAATGCTTTTGTAAGCAAAGATGAATTTATCTGAAGGCTTTGTACCCGTCTTCACTATGGGTGGCCAACAGATTTGTTTGCTTTATATCATTAGCATTTCCTGCTTCCGTCCTTTCTTTTTTAAGAAGCATGTTTGTGTATTTCTGTTTCCTTGTTACATTCCTCTGACTCCTCTTTCACATTCCCATTTGCTTAAAGCTTCAATGTGCAGATGAGGGAGGCCTTCTTTTAGAACCTATGATATAATTAATATAAAACATTGCAACACAGACTGCATTAATTGCATTAATGCTGTAAAAAATTGCTCCAAAGCTACTTCTTTGCTTGTTCTAGCTTTTTTAAAAACCAAAAAAATGCTGCGTTTTACAGATTAAGAGATCGTGAGAACGGAAGTTTTCCCAGTGAAAACGAGAAGCTGCATTTTCATGATTAGTTTTTGTTTTTAGTGCTTATTTGCGAAAGGTTTGTGCATTGTGACTTAAAAACAATCATCTGCTCAGGCACTTTAGCAGCTTCCCTTATTTGCATAATGAAAAGGAAATGCACGTGGGGACGTGAGAAGGTGTCGGAGGAACGTGAAAAAGAGGCACAGAAATAAACATGCCTGAGTAAATAAATACGAGGGGAAATTGCAAGAAGGAAATGCAATACTATGTAGCATTAGAAAAGAATTAGTGGTCTGTTTAGGGAAATAAAGAGGAAAAAATACAGCTAACTATAAGTAGATTGAGCTTTTATCGACCTTGTTTAGTCATGCTGGATATTCAAAGCTTCAGTCACCAAGCAACACTACCAGTAAAAGAAAGCTTTTTAAAAATGTCAATAGAATTTACCGGTCTCTTAATATACCCACTGAGTTGGTTAGAAACACTAATTTATGTAAAAAAAAAAATCAACACACACTCCACACACAAACTTTCATTAGCAAGGAGCCAGCACCAAAGGGCATTTATTGTGGCGTCACAAATGGAGTGATGCGCCGCTGCCAGACGGCATTCGGCAGTCAGGTACAACACTGACCGGATGTCAATAAACAGAAGCATTACATGGCATTAGCTGACCCTTGCTGACTTAGAAAAAGGTTGTATTCATGTGTTGCAAGTGGTCATTATGTTGGGCACACTCACAGTGAGGGGTGACGGTATGCTCCACTAGTACCCTCTAGAGAATGCAGAGAAGTGTGCTGATGACCGGGACAGGACAGTTATCTGCATGATTGCCGCCAATCCTTGACCAACCAGTGTTGAATTCAAAATCGTATCCCTGCCTACATAGTCACACAAGCTGCGTTTCCATTACAAACGTGCACAAAACTTTGTCAGTATCCTGATAATGTTGAAAAAACACAGTTTCGCAACTGCTGTGCTTACTTTTAAATGAGACACGCAATTAAAATCAACTGAATACATTTGTTTACACCATAAGTCATTCAAAAACATGCCCCGCCATCATCCTCCTCTTACTTCGTGTCGTCGTCTTCTTCTTTGTGGTTTGTGCCTGTAGCAACATTTTGTTATTGATCATGGACCCTGTTACTGAGTGAAGAGGACTCAAAGCAGCCATTTTCACTGTCACATAGGGGTTTGAATTGAAAGTAGACGACAGCGCAGAGACGTCAGGACATGTCTATTCGTGAGGCTGTGAGCATACCTAAAGTATTGTGGTAAATTTGCTCTTGTTGAACTTTCTACCTCTGTCTGTCATCCAACATGTTAGATTTGTGAATGTTGGCAGACTTAAGGGCAGGGTCTACATTCTTTAGGGAAGGCTGCTTTGTCTTAGTTAACTATACATTTGTTGTTTTATGTGGGAGAAAGTTCTTAGATGATATGAGTTAGGGTAAGGTTTCCCTGTGTTTTATTATTATATTTTTAACTTCGAGTAGTTTTGTTCCTTAATTCACTGCTGCTCCTAACTCAGATAACTTCTTTAATATTATCAGATCAAACCAAGAGCAAGAAAACAAAGGCCCGTTCGTGGCCTCTACCCTCTACTCGTTCGTGGCCTGACTCTTAAGTGAGTCAGGCTAAAGCTCTGACTCACTTAGAAATGCAAACAAATGTCAGATTATTTATCATAAATTTATCATAAAATTTTCAAACAAGAACGGTTTTTGCAGACGATTTTTAATAAGTTGATGATATACTGTACCAGTATCTGCTGCGAGTTCTGAGACCTGGTTGATTAAATGTTTTAGAGAACTGTGAACTCTGGTATATAGTTCAGGCTAAACAGGTTGCTCTTGTGTGTGTAGTTTCTAGGTAAAAAAAAAAAGAAACTAATTTCTGCCTCTCAGAAGGATCCGGAACTACATCCGGAAAATCTAAGACTGAAGAATGAAGAAGAGAAAAGCTTCTTAACAGTTATTTCTACAAGTTAAATTATTATAGCAGTGAGTCAGAGCCCAGCCTCACCTCTCACAATGAAATCCTGTTTTGCAACATAGCTATTGCACTGCTGCTATTGCTACAAAACCGCACTTTCACTCTACAGCTGTCTAAACCTAGTACATTTAGATAAAATAATCAGTAGAGTCAGTTTATTGTAAATAAGAAGTTGCAAGTGTAATATTTGGATGTGTTATGGGAGTACTTTTGTTTGTTCTGAATTGAAATTGTGGGAAAACAAACAGCCCACCCAAATAAAGTTTCTGTGGGAAACACAGGCAGGTGTGCCAAACCTGGAATGAACACACCCCACCTTCATACTGTGGACATGTTAGACATTACACAAGGCTGTTTCCAAGAGGCAAATAAAACCAACAGATTAAAAGTTGGACAGATGGTGCCGTTTGAAATGGATCATAGCAATCCACTGGAAGAGGTATCTGAAAGAGAATTAGTTTCACAGAATCTAATGGCAGCAGTATCTTATTGTGTTGCTCATATATATGTTGGCACAAGTGCTTCTGTCTATAAAATCAGAGCCAGCTACTGTATTCAAACTTGGACACAGCAGTGCATGTTTGTGAAGTGGAAGGAAAATGGCGCGTTGTTTGATACAGATTTTACAAATCAGAATCTGAAAAGTGTTTTGGGGTGGCTTTGGGGGCGAACAAATGTCCTTAGCACTAGGACTACCAGGATTTTGAGAAATTCCTATCTCTACCAAGAGGGGCCAAATTGGGTATCTTCCTAGAACTACCGAGAGAGGGCCAAACTGGGTTATTAGCATCCAAATGTGGCCAAACTGACAACTCTGAATGGTCTAATTAGCATCCCTGTAGATGAGCAGGGGGGAGGAGAGCCAAACTCACTACATCAACTTTCACGCTGATTGTCCTTTGTCATTGTCAGTAATGGCCTTATTTACATAACAAAGGCGCCTCTTCACACCCTGTCTTGGAGGGCCAAACTGGCCCCTCTCTGGTACCTAGACGAAGATTCCCATTTTGGGAATCTTTGGTAGTTCTAGTGTTAGACACATTTGTGCCCATTTCACTTCAGATAATTGCTCTCTCTCATTCATAGATTTTTAATTGGATTGAGGTTTGGACTTTGATTGAGCCATTCAAACACTTTGATCTAAACCAGTGCATCTCCAGCTGTATCTTTAGTGTTGTTGTCCTCAACGTTGCTCCTAAGTTGACTTGTAGCAAACAGCCTTTTTTCAATAATGGCTTTCATCTTGGTAGGTTTTAGGTTTTGCGTCACGAGTGCCGATACGGTTTCAGTTCATAGCTGACTCATTGATATATATATATATATATATATATATATATTTTTGAAACCTCAGGAACTCTAGGTTCTGTTGGTGTTCTGCTGTGTTGTGTCCTAGCTGTCTCAGTCAGGCACCAGAGCGCTGTGCACAGCTGCAGCTCCTTTAGGATTGCACAATGCGTTGCTTTTGAAGAGTCTATTTGATACTGTGGGATAGCAAAGTGTTGTTTTGCTGAGCCCTTGTTCTGACACAGTTTGTGGTGTTTAGCAAGAGTTCATTTTGCAAGATGCTAGCACACGGTATCATGATGACTAAAGCCAGTGTGTGCTCAGCTTCTCCTCTGTCTGGTTGAACTGATCTCTTTGTTGATTGGAGGATTTGAAAATTGTAAATCAACCATAGTCACCCAGTGAAGTGGACTTTTCCTGAAAAATGTCCAAATATAGGATATTAACAGTACTGCGCAAATGTATTAGTTGATTTTGTAGAACAGTCATTTAAAAAGGTTGTGAAATAACTGAGTTTAACTCCATATTGGATGGTGTACCACAAGGATCTATTTTGGGTCTGATCTTATTTGATTTCTATATATTGTACAATTTTGAGACATGTTGTTGAAGGCAGCAGAAGAGATGAACTTTCACATGTAGTGACTCAAGACTGACATACAAATACATATACTTTTCAGCTTTTTATTTTGTAATTTTTAAGCTAAATGACATAATTTTATCTCTGCTTCAGAATTGTGCAACATGTTGTGTTTATCTGTTTCAAACCCCCATTGTAATATAAAGAACTTATTATTGGGGAAAAAACATGTTTTGAGGCATTGCACTCAAAAACAGGTAAGATAAACATTTGAAAACTTACATAAAACTGAACATTC
Organism: Xiphophorus couchianus; assembly: GCF_001444195.1. Classification (NCBI taxonomy): domain Eukaryota; kingdom Metazoa; phylum Chordata; class Actinopteri; order Cyprinodontiformes; family Poeciliidae; genus Xiphophorus; species Xiphophorus couchianus. The sequence goes on along the minus strand of NC_040244.1, from coordinate 13,832,674 downwards.
ACCACCAGCTTTACTACAGTAGTTTGCCATTTTTCCAACACTGGTGAGGTATGTACTGAACTTAGTCCCTTAGGCTACATTTGCTTCATCTCCACACCCGGCTGACTCACTGCTACTTTAAGTCATTCCTAAATGGAGCATCAAATTAAATGTGTGTTTTAATAAATAAAAATACATTACGATTAAACTGTTGTGAAAGAATAGTTTAGATGGATGAACACCTATAATAGGGTGTGAGGGTGGAAAATCTGCCATGATAATGCAACAAAAAAAAACCCAACTCATGCAACTGTATCAGAATACTTCTATTTTTAATTACTGTAGATGTGCCCCAGCTAATTTCTGCTTTCCAATATGTAATTATTAATCTTAAATTTTAAGACTTAAAGGGGAGATGCTTAGGACCATGTAATTTTATTTGAGATAATCCAAAGAGAGATTATGAAAGAGGTTCACACAGATTTGCATGATTATCTTTCTTTCCTTTGAGGAGGCTTAATCAAATAGTTTATAGAAACTAATAAGTTTTTTCTAAATTACATTTGCAAGAGAGTTTTTTGTCTGAACTGCTGTCTTAGTCAGAATCACATTTTAAAAACAAACATGGTGAATTTTATTTTATTTTTCTCAAATCCAGTTGATTCTAGTTTAAAGCTTAGAAGCCACTCAAAATAAATTCTAGTTTATGTTGTGCAGTGGATTTGCAATATTTGTCTAATTAGTAGGTTTTTATGTGTTTTTCATCATTTAAGTCTTACACTGCCGTGTTTAGCGTGCCTTCCAGTGTCCAATTCACTGTATGCAACACCGGCCATAGACGTGTTTTGTCTGGTTGACAGGTCACATGCCTGAGTGTCCTTTTAAAGGGAAACCTGGTGTCCGTTTCCCTCATAATTTACCCTAATGGATCAGCTTAGCAGACGTAGTAAGCAAACAGCGCCTGCTGTTCACATTTAATATGGTGACCTGGTAAGGGGAGACAAAGCAAGTTTATTTGTGCCGCAGCCTTCATACACAATTATTTAAATGGCATCACAGAAAATAAAGGAACTGGGTATTAAAAATAATGATAACATTTTGGCATCACAAAATATAATACTTTAAAAAATATATATAAAATGTGATCAAAATAAATTGATCTATGACCCTTATAGGAAAGCTGTGGGAAACAGAAATGTTTTCAGCCCTGATTTAAAGGAGGCAGCCGTTTCTGCAAATTTCAGGTGTAGGTGATTTGCTCCAAGAGCTGGAAAGCATAGAAACGTCATTATCTTTTTTCTTCCTTTGCTAAGTTTGGGTTTTTGAACGTGATGGTTCTAGATGGTTTAGGGCTGCAACTAAGGATTGTTTTAGTAGCCAATTATTACAGGAGGTGTTTTGGATGAAACATGTCTACAGACAAAGGTGCTTTTATTAAAAAAAAACAAATAAACACCTTCTTTTAAGTGAAGACAGATTTTTATGAAACAATTTTTTTCCTTTGAAAGCAGAACTATCGACACAGTTTTGACTTATGTACTTCTCTAAGTTTTTTTTTTTCACTAAATGGTTTATTTTGGGTCTGTATACTGCAGTTATCAATTAATCAACGGTTATTTTAATAATCGATTAATCAAGATTGATTGTTTCAGCCCAAAGATGGTCCAAGGCCCAAGACCGTGTCCTTCTGACTTTTCAAACCCCACCTGACCACTCTTATCAGTCCGCATGTGGGATTTTCAACAAGACGCCGCAACACTTTAGCTATGCCTGTTGCTTTAACACACGCAATAAGAGGTGCAGCGGAGGCTTTACATGTGGGACACACACACTCAGAGAGGGAGCTTTGCTTGCTGCTGCTCCTCCGCTGACACCGGCAGCCTTGCAGCAATAGCCTACATATCAGAGGAGGAGGGTGAAAAACATGATGTCATCTCGAGGTTCCTCTTCTTCCTCTGTTTGTCCATCTGCGGTCCGAGCTGCGTAAGGTAGGTCTTTCCCCCCCAGACCTCTCCCCTGTTGTTCTCTTCCACACGTGCTAGCTGCGCCGAACAGCCTCTGTTTTTATGTCCTCTGCTTTCTCATTAGAATTCCCAGTGTCTGCCTTGCATTGGCTCTCCGATAGATGATATCACAGTGTGTCTGTGACAGAACAAGAGATTGTCAAGCAGGGAAGTCGCGTCCTGCCGTGGGATAGATGCTCTCTATATCTCTGAATGGTGTGTGTGTGAGGGGTCGTCGTCCCGCTCTGCTTTAAGGTCATTCTCAGGTTACAGATATATCACTGGTGACCTTTGTGTCTGTGCAACTCCTTCCGACGTCCTCAAATCCATCAGAGGTTGTCTTGGAAATGACTGCATAGTTGAGCTCAAATCTGTAGCCTTGTGTGTCCCGTTTTTTTTTTCTTCCTGTTTTGCACAAGGTATGGCAACACAAACACACATCTTGTATTCCACTGGAGCTGCATGCGTCATCCACATTTTCATTTTGCAGCGCTGTAGTTGAGCTGTCGCCTTGTTTGCTCTGTGATGTTCCTTTCGCTCTCTGTTCTGCGTGTTATCAGCCAACAGTCAGTTCAAATCTGAAGGACAGCCATTCTTTCTCTCATCACAGGAATGAACAGTGTGAGGTGTCCTTGACGTCCTGCGAGCCCAGCGCTCTCCACCTGATCAGCATTTGCGTCCACAGATGTCTGAATCACATTATTTTTAAAGCATTTTCAATATGCAGGCTCATACTTATAGTCTTTTTATGTGGATGTCTAACAATGAATAATATGAACTTCACATTAGGGCTGGACAATAAATCAGTTATTGACAATAAACATATGATCAATATCAATAGATAATACATCTGTTACATTATTCATAGAATATTTACTGAACTCCGATCCAGCATTTTGGGAGATGTAGGCAGAGGAAAGGGTTTCTGTTCTCAACCTCTCACAGTGAGCTAAGCAAGGTTGGTGGCATCAACCAACTCGCTCTTTGGTTACCTAGCAACAATCTGTTGAGTGTATTGCAGCAGCAGTTTAAGGTTTTGCCACACCGTGTCTCATGGTGAAAACTGTGAATAAAACAGGGAAGGCCACACCACCACTTTGGCATTATTTCAGATACATACTTCAAACCAAAAAAACCGAATCAACAATTATCGATATCGATTGATATTAAACAGTTGTATCTTCACAAGTTTTTCAACCACATCGTCCAGCCAGACTTCACACACAAAAAAAGAAAATCTGGACCTCATCAATTATTCCTTCATTGTAAAAAAGGATCTTGGTGATGAACCTTATGTCGTTGGAGAGCCGGAGTTTGATTCTTTAGTGTCATTTATTAGAGTAGATACATTTTGTAGAAATAACATTGGCAAATACAAAGAATTTTTACAATTTATTGAACTGCCTGACACCTCATCCTCCAGCGTGGTCACACACTGCTGTGGGAAGGCCTATTACGGTGTTGGATTGTGGTCCCTATGGTTACTTCTTGATGCGCAATTCATTAATTTTTGCTGAAATCTGTTTTTTCAGGATGTTCAAACTGTTAATTTCATTATCAATTCAAATTAGCTCAATAATTAAAACTCTGGTGATTAATATTTTTTGAAGGGCAATTTTGCTAAGAGAGACTGCATAATCCATATTCAGCTTGGTTTCAGTGGTGTGTGGTTTTTATTTCCTTTTTATTCATTGGTTTTGGTTGTCTTGTTTTATTTTGGACATTTAAAATGTTTTTCAGTCCATTGTGGAGTATTCCTTACAAAATTAGTTGGAGTTTATAGGTCTTTGAGAGAGCAAACTTGCATTATTATACCATGATCAGTGTATTACTTTATGTAATTTCTTTTGTCAATGAGGATTAAAAAAATCTAGTCATTACTAGGCCTTCTGCTACATAAATATCTTTTTAAAACATGCTCTGTTAGTGTAGAGATAGCAAAGACTGGCTTGGTAAATTTGTTTTGGAATTATGGTACAAAGCTTTTCTAAATTAGATTCAACCTTTTAAGCCAGGGGTATGTATTGTTTTAATATTGTATCCCTTAAATGAATCCCCATTTCTCTCTGTTTTGGTTTCCTTTATGCAGAGTCAGAGTTTGTTCATTTAAAACCCCACTTGGGAATAAAAAGCAAACCTTATTTTTGTAGATATTCTTCAATCCTCTTTGCACTTGAAAGGCAGTGGTCTGTCCCTCAGGCTCGGTTGATTAATATTCCACTCTCTCTGACCTACATGGTTTAATTTTTCTTTTAAGATGTCTTTCCCCTGAGTACATCATCAAACTGGGACACTCAGAAGATTACATTGGTCCGGCTCTCCTTCTTCTAATCTTTGTCTTTTTATTACCGGACATTCATTGAAGCATTTACTCCTCAATTCTGGCAAGATGAAATTTGTCATAAAGTTGCATATTTGCAACCATAAAAAGCATGACGTGCAGGTTGATAAAACCGCAATGTTTGTTCAAGTCTAGGCCTCTATCATTTTGTATTAACGTTTAAGTTATTTCGATATGTAGTAGGGATACTTGGATGAAGTTTCATCCCATAGAAAATACCTTTGATTGAAATTGATTGCCACACCTTGGATCTTGTTTAATGTTCAGTCATAGGGATCTTAGCTGGTTTAACTGGATATCAAGTAGCCTGTACATCAGCTAAAATCAGAATCGGCAGATCAGGTTTTCTACAGATCGGTAATCAGCCAGAAAACTACAATTGGCACACCACTACCGAAGAACAAATGTCAATGCAAACATGGAGAAAAAATACAAGGTGTGGCACTCTATTGGCATTAGCTGTACTTGTCAACATTCTGTTCTGTAACCTAATCCAAATCTCCAAATACCAACAAAAAGAACAACATTCTCTTGATAAAATGGTAAAAACAAACCTTAGAATGATGGCGTAAGTCATCATAAGTGATTTGACCAAGAAATTATCCTTTTTTTATTGCCCTAAGGTGATTTAGACAAAAACAAAAATCACTTTGGGCAAAAATGTCTTGGGAATGTCTTTAGGAATGTGACTATTTGCGATGCTGGAATCCTAATATAACTTATTTCTTATACTATTAGTTACTTTAAGCTCACTGAAGCCCTCCTCCCTGACTAATAAGAATCAGACTACCTTTAGTCTGAGAGCAAAACATGCACACAGGGCATACATTAGCTTAAATACTCACTTTTCTGCATTTACAGAAACTTTTCACCTTTTAAGTAGCATTAGAAAGTTGTAAGTTTACGTAATCAAAGTGTTAAAACCACACACTCTTCTCTATTTAGACTTCAGTTCAGTCTTCTTAAGATCGTAAAGTAAATTAGATATTTTCTGTGATGTTTCAGTTTTCTTAATCTTTGCAGGATGTTTAAAACTTGACAGTCATAAGTCGATGTTGATAAGACCCTAATTAGAGCAGGATAATTTCCTTAATTGGACTATAATTCTGATAGTAATTAGGCCTTCCTTTGCGGTGTAATTGCTCTACAATGGTTGAGCTTAAAAAAACTCTCAACATTTTGGAAGCAGCTCTGTCACATCTGCCTCAAAGGAGAAACCCACCAGCCAACTGTTCTGTCGAGGTGGTTGGCTCTGCTGGTTTCTAAGGATTCCCTCAGTTTCAGTGTCCAACAGTGAGTCAGAGCTGTTGGCTCACTGAGGTCTGTGGGACAATTTAAACAAACTGAGTGGTGCCAGCTTGCAGTCAGAAACGGACCGAGTGAACATTGGGAAGGGAGTCAGCACAGCAGATGTTAACGGGAATTGACTGCTGCTGGTTCAGCCACCGCTTCCAAAGTGGTGGAAATTTAAACTGTTCTTCAGATCTGCAATCCTCAAATAAAGTAGGAGTCACACGTCAACACTAACTGCGCCACAAACCAAAACTTGAATAAAATAGCCCAGTGTGTTCCTCCAACACGACTTCCTAAAAGAATATGTATTGCAACTAATGTGGCGAATATATGCCTCCAACTGCTTCTTATTAGGACACAGTGGATTACTAAAACCGTAGTGTTGCAAACTGCTACATTAAACAGATGTTGCGTGATTTAAGGAGAACAGGAGGGAAGGTATATGCTGATCATAGCTGCCAATTATTGCCCACATAACTTATTTTGGAGCCATTTTAAAGTTCTGTACCTTCCAAAATGTCATCACATGCACTTATGGAGGGCCGCAAGCTACAGATTTTTTTAATTGTCAGAAAAAAAAACATGAAATAAAAAGATTTTTCTATTTGTGTATTTATATGAAATTTGGAATCGGGTTTTTGATACAGCAGATGCTTCTTCCAGTCTTAAGCCTTGGCTAATGGCATGTCTATCTCAATTGTTTTAAATGGTGAATATATTTTAGCAATCTGTTGAGTCATGTGGGTATGTCTTTTAGACTCTTACTCATTGTTATATATTTATTGTGTCTATCCAGCTAGCTATTTTGCTAGACACGTGTTACTAGCTATCTGGTAGTAATATGGCTAAGAGTTTCCACAGTGACACAAATCTGCTTAGTGACTTTTAAAATTTTCTTTTTCTTTTTACACCTTTGTATACTCAAGATAAATGAATACAACATTCAAAGGCTTTAACCTTCTAAACTTGAGAGTCTACTCTAAAGGCTTTAATTTGGACTTAAAACTGGAGAAATTGACATTTGTTTTATTGGATATTGCATTATTTTAAACATCTTTACTCATTTGAATAAATTGCCTTGCTGCTTGAAAATAACCTAATTTTAGCTTCACAAAAATAATGTAAAGTAATATAATGAATGGAAAGGCAGATTCCCAGGCTTTTGTGCAGGAGCAACAAGGAGAATAAGAGAGTCTTAGCTTTCAAACGCTGCTTTTCAGTACCTCCTTGTGATGTACGATCAGTGAGATATCACCGGAAATGCTGGGAGAATCATGCTTTAATGCGGATGAATGACTTTAAGGACATTCAGAGTTAATTGACAAATACATCAACTTTATGTGAACATTTGGCAGTGCTGACCTTTTCTTGTTTATACCGTCTGTAATTCCCTCTGCCACACCGGGTATCAATGTCTTGGCCAAATTGTAACTGATGGTGGCTAATTCTTTTCTATTTAGCGGTTTAAGTTGATCACATTTTCAAGAGCTGATCTTTGAGTTTGATGCTTGGGTTGTTGGAAGAAACTTGTCTTGACGGAGTGCGTCTTTCAACATGAATCTTCAAATTTTCCCCCCCAGATTGGCAACTAGATTTCGGTCTGGGCTGAAAATGCTGTTCTACGATCTAAAAATATTTTTTGACCTAATCTGTTGCATTACCTGTATTTCCATCTACCATAAAGGTGTACAAATTGCAATTATGAAAATAGATTTGCTTAATGGAAACACACAAATAAAAAAAACAAAACTTTTTTTTCCCTTCATCACACGAGTCATGCGATCAACTGGCGAAAGAAACAAAGAAGACAGTGCTGCATGTTTTTAAACCTCTTATCACATGAATAAACTTATTCACATATGATTTTAATTGCGTTAAAATCTGAAGTAATTTCTTAAAATGATTCCTTTAATTAAGGGATCATTTTGTATGTAAAAATTATCTGAAATTATGGGTGATTTTGAAGTTTTGTACAACGTTCCACATTTGGTTGGATTTGAGCAGTTAAAATGACAAGACGTCATAAAGTTGAAGTTAATAAAGGTTAAACGTTGTCATGCTCCAGTGATTCTACTGGGAAGAAAGGTGAAAGCAATGGGAAAAGATGCATTGAGAGAATATTTTTTGCAGGACACCTTGGGGAAGGCAGCTGGCAGAGATTCAGATCCTCCTCAGTGTGCAGTCGAAACGGGTCATTTATTAACGGGCAGAAGTTTGGCTCAAGCAAACTTTTAGGAGCGTGGAGAGCAGGTGTTTTACAAAGAACTAAAATCTTGACTCTACTTTTACAAAGCTCACTTCATTACAGGTATACCATGTAGTAAGACATTGCTTCTTCGTCTCCACAGAGATGCAGTCATCAGCGCAGCATAGGCAGACTTGACTCCGGTTACAGACAAGCATGGAGTCCTCTTCTGAGTCCCAACTGGAGCCTGAGACAACTTTGGTAAGTAGCTCCACACTTTCATGGCAATACACAGTTAGACTGAGAAATATTTTGAGTTGTTTGGTAACTTTATGAAGAATCCACATCAACCTTTTGTTCTATAACTGACATGATCAAATAACGTTTGCTGTTCAGCATTGGAAGGAGATGTTGAAATGTTAGACATCCTAGCTGTTGAACACCACATACAACGTTTCTTGGGAAAAGAGAGAAACAGTACTAGTTGCTAATTAAAAATAAATAAATAAACAGCTGCTTAAATGTGTAAGTTGTGTTTCAGCTATGTTTAAGTATTAAAATCCACTATGTTCCAAAGCTCAAGAGGGTAAAACATAGGTATGCAAAAGTATTGCGCTCTCTCACAGCCTAAATAAATCACAGATATATCGCAATATATTTTACATAGCTTCTTCAAGATTTGTCATTGTCATTATAAAATTCTTCACTGATATGTTTAAAAGCTAATTTGAGTACCTGCAGTCTGTAACAGCACTCACAGCAAAGGCCATGGTTAGCATCACCTGTTAGCATTCAGCTTCCATATCCACCTTGCAGAGTTTGGTTCCAACTTGGCTGGAGTGAATGCTACAGATTTGAAAGTTATCCAATGCCATGGACCCATTTGCAAACCGTCTGGGTTACTGAAATCATTAGTGCGTGAGAATTTAACAAAGTCTGGATTTTCTTTCTCTCTTTCACTGACAGTATCTCTGTTTAATGTTTTGGGTTCGCATCAGTGGCTTTCCAATGTTAATGCCACATTTGGAGTCAGCTTTCTCTTTAAGCCCATATTTACTTTGTAGTAGAGTGTAACCTTTCTATATTTTGGTGGACAGAACACACAACTTGGATGTAAATTACACCACAACTATATCTGGTGATTTCTGGACATGGAAGTATTTTTCTTTTTGTACATCTGTATTTACAGGAATTTAACAAATTATCAACTATTATATATATATATAGTAAATTCCAATTTAAATTATGAGCTAATGCTCCTCCCTCCCTGCGTTATTGCTTTCTACACATTGATAGTGGTCTTTACTCAATCCCCACGCTCTAATGCTAAATTGGAGAAGCTTCCTGTGTCCTGCTGGTATCTGTGACATATTATCTGCTACTAGAGTGTACCCTTTGAACCTTAATAACCAGTCTAAGGTACAAATACTCTCAGTCTACCACAGGCTTGTCTGGCTGACTGTGACAGACACTGAACTTTGCTGTACATAGTTACACTTGCCTCAGAGCTTGTGTGGTGGAGGATGGCCACTCTGCCTACAGATGATTAAAGGTCAGCCATGTCTGTTCAACATCCTCTTTCCAAAGAACAGAGATGGTGAATAAGCTGGTGGCTAAAAATAAAAAAGAACATAGCAATCCACACTTTCTTGTTCCGCACTTTGATGGAAAGTTAACACTTCCTGGTATTAGAGCGCTCACAATACACGCTACAAATGCTTGTTTTGCCTATCTTTAAAAGGCAAACAATCATTAATTTCTTAATTTGTATGTCAATATTTTTCTTCTTTTTTTAGTTGTTTATCTTTCTGGAGGCTTAATTAGATTTCGAGTTTTATTTTTTGCAAAGCATTGGATTTTCTAAAAGTACATGTGATTGTATTCCATCTGGTTAACAAACTTGCCAGACGTGGGGGAAGTTGTGAGAACATGTAAGCCCATATTTACATGTTCTAAATATAGAACATTTGTGTAGTTTTCATGAATTTCTTCCAAATTTCTTTTAACTAGAAATCATTTGGATTTCATTCACTTCTGATCCAAAAGACTTATTGGGTTCTGCTCATGGGTTGGAAACATCAGGCTTAAAAGTTATTGTCAGAACAAACTATTGGGGCTTTTAAGGTCAATAAACTCACTGTTAAGGTCATTGTTACAAACATTGTTAGTAGACGATCCGAGAAGATTTCATCATCTCAGACGTTGCTATCTTCATCAGTGACTTTGTGCTTAAGATGGAGATGAGCCGCTGAGTTCTCATCCATTGAATTAAGCCGTTGAGCCAGTCGAAAGTTGTTGTTAGGAGGCTTTTCATCCAGTGTGACTTGGATTAAAAAAGGGGCAAGAATTCAGTCTCAGTCTCTAACTGGAATAATAAAGTTTTCTTGTACAATTTTACACCACATTGTCCAAAGTTTTATTTCAATCAATATAGAAAAACTGAACTCATTTTTCTTCTAGTTTAAATGTATTATGTTGGCCTGATCCAATGCCTGTAAAATACATTTAAAGTTTGTAACATCCCAAAATGTCAGACATGTTTTAAAATATACCTCTTTAAAGTTCCCAATGTATCTGAATCATCATCCTAAGCAGCAGCGTTTCTAGGAATAATGGGGACTTATGGTGACAGATAAATTAGGTAATATTAGTCCTGAATCCATCTCCCACAGTTTTTTCTGTCCAATCAACCACAATGAGGTTGAGTGGGAGCAGAACTAAGCACTTTCCCCTCTTTGACACAGGCTGAAAGTGGGTGTGAGTTTTAATAATGCTTTTTTTCTTCTTTTTTTTTTTTCTGTGTTAATATTGCAAGCTCATTCCCCCTCCCAACCCCTCCTGCCTACATCCCTCCCTAATTTAGTCAGTGGATAATTAATCTGCCGATGATGGTTAAATTAAATTGGTTTGAAAGCTATGTGGATAGATTTACTCTTGAATACATTTTTCTAATTGACTTCCTGGGCTGTATGTGGGGATTCTATCACTTGGGGTCCACCTTAATAAGAGCTTGTGCAAATCGGAGCGCCAACCAGAGCCCCTTGGAAACATCCACATAATCAAAACCAAGTTCATATGTCTGTCAGTGCCTAGTGGGGGGGGGATGAATAATCTTCTGTACCCTGAAGCTGTGATTATGATCATGCGGTTGTTCTTTTGTGAGTTCTGGCTCAGCGTCTACCTTTTTTTTTTTTTTTTTTTAGACCCGGAACATTCTGTGAAAGTCTGCCAACTAGCAATGGCAAAGGAAGAGGAAATGTGTGGTTTTAAGATGTTTTTTAGTGGCTCCAATGAATATAATTGTGCTTTGACTGCTGTATATATCAGCTAATTGTCTAAGCACCATGTGTTCAAGCTTTCTATGCCTGTGATAGATTTGCTCTATTTGAAGTGACATTAAAAACTGTTGGCCAAGTCAATAAGAAAGGACAACTAATGTGCTTTAATGCAAAAACAGCACAAGTTGGCAACTTTGTCAATAAAACCTTGATGCTGAGCTAGATATCTCAAATTGTATTTTTTTCCATTAGGGACTGCAAAGGACCCATGCCTATTTACAGATTCACCTATTGGCACACTTTTCTGTGGAATGTAACTCCACATTACTCAAGAAAAATCCACATATTGGCAATTTTTTATTTTTTATATCAAACATATCTAGAATATTTTAAAGCACATGTACCTTGGGAAGCTGAGACATCTTGATACTTGATATGCTATTGGCTAGCGTTTGCCAGCCTGCCAATCGAGGAGTGTAATCCACCAATCCTATCTCCTGGACTGGTGGATTGGTGCACTCCACCAATCCAGGAGTGCAGATTATTTTCCTTGGTGCTGATTGGCTGGACCTCCAAGAGCAGAGATAAGGAAGACTGTAAGTGTTAGCTTCTGTGGTAGTGCCAAAACGGTTTCCTCTGTGCGCATTAAAGCATATTAAGCTATATTTGGTGCTATGAAGTCATAGACAGACAAGTATTCAAGAGTGGCTGTGAACCCTAACGTCCACTGACACAGCTATGAAGCCAAAAGAAAGAAATGAATTAACACATTTTATTTATTAGTCTGTAGTTTTCACAACTTTCACCAATATTTTTCCACATCAGGTTTTTCCAATATTGTCACAAGACTTTTCCATTGTCTTTTTATGGGTCAGAAGTAGAGCTGCACAGTGTATTCAATTAAAGATTCATTCTTTCATAGCAACACCGACTTAAAACTAAGCTTCTCTTTTCAAAGCCTGATCTGTGGGGGGAACTGGTATCGAGTCCAGGAGGCTAATGGAGCCAGATGTAAAAATTGACTTGAGGCTTCTGTTACACAGCGAGACACCAGGTCTGAGTCAGCCTCTGTACATCAGTGGTTGGGGGAATGGGAGGCGTGGAGTTGATCTGAGAAGCTTCCACTTTAGAGACATTCTCTCTGCTGTAGTAAACTGGTCTAATTGAACAGCAGGGGGGGGAAAAGACAGTATCTCCAGCAGTAAATATGGCAAAGATGTTGCGGACAAAAAGTTAGAAAAATATGCAGCCACTTGGTATGTAAATGATGGAGTGAAATGCAGATGATGTAGGTGCAGTTGCATATTTTAACATTCAAAAAGTATAAATTTCTAGGCAGATAAATCAGCTTGTTGGGCCAGAATGGTGGGTGGAGGACAGGCAAGAGAGAAAACTGAGTGGATGAATAAACACTGTTTTGCAGAAGCATGTGAGTAGATGTTTGACTAAAGTGTTTTCCAACTCTAAAACCTCAATATAATTATCCCTTTGAACTTAAATTCATAATTAATAATTAGTTGAGGTATTTAGCTGATCTTTCACTATTGACAATATTGTAAATCTGTCAACACCTTCTACAGAATGTGAAGTCAAATTTGCATCCAAGCAAAAATAAAAAATTGTTGTTAGGTAACCAGTGTGGTGGTGTGTGACTCAAGTTTTCTATTGGTATTCTATAACAGGGAAAGGTATGACTCATAACTTTATTCTGACCTGCTTTTAACGTTTTTTTTCTTTTAATTTGCACATTTCATTTGGTTTTTACAGAAATAGTTTAAAAAAAAATGCAATTCTCTTCCAGTAATTGTTCAGAGATTTTGTTCTGCTGTCATGTAGCCGCTATTAAATGGTTCTGTTTTTCTGGTATTTGAGAAAACCTATCCAAAGTCACAGACTGAAAGTCACTCAACAGGGGGTTTCCTGCCCACAGCTAAAGACTGTAGTCTATTTCTAAAGGCTGGTGTTCGACTGCAAATGAGCTTTGCAGTAAGAATGACTAGTTTTTTTTCTGCTATTTTGAGTGGAAGAAGCAGTTTTTTTTTGTCATTCCAAAGATAATGAGTCTCATGATGTGAATCAGACTACTCTGTCAGCAGACTGGAGAATGTTTGACATATTTCAATTATTGCTTTGTGAGTGTGAATGAAAAAAATGCAATTAATGTCCTCAGTGTGACTCGTCAGGAGAGTGGGATGAAAAGTAAATAAGTAGAAATGCTTATTAGACATAATTGATAGAAAATTATGTCTAATAAGCATTAGACATAATGCTTTGCTGTGCCTTAAAGAACTATTTATGCCATTTGAACCTCTTTTTTTGTCATGCCTTTTTTATGCCTTCTTTCCACTGAGCGGTGCTATTCGTTACACTATTTTATGGTCCAGTGTATTTAGGTTTCCACTGCCAGTTGGACTCTCATTGGGCAGGAGGTGTTAAACATCACATCAGACAAGAAAAACAACAAACTTGATGCAATAGAATGTCTTGTTTGTCACAAGCAAGTTTTTCTTTTCCCCCAAATCAATGGACTGTTGTATAGCTTCACCATAGCCATACCAATGGACCTACTACTGACGTAAGCCCTCGAATGGTGCGGTACGGTTCTGTTGTATGGGCCGCTTTTACAATGGAAGCACAAAATAGTGTACCAAACCACACCAACCCGTGGCAAACCACTCGGTGAAAACGAGGCATTATGTCTTTCTAAGTGGAACTATAAAAAGGTTTCAGGATGATTAGGGGGTAAGCGAGTCGTCTTCAGAGTTGATTTTCCATTGTGACCTATGGAGATTACCCTGGTCACTGCTTTATTGATGCAGTGGTGCTTCAGTCAACAAGTTCCCAGGAAGGAGTAGTGTGGTTACAGTAATTGAGCCGGATGGCGCACAAATCCCCATTTTTAATAGCCTACCCCTCATGTTTGGTTTATATTTTGCTTCCTTATAAACAATTAACGGCGTACTTCACTGAGGTGGTTGCTTGAAGTTTTGCATTCACGGTTGAATTGCGTCTTAATAAGACCAGTTCTCAAAGCAACAAGCAAGGGGGTGGATTGATGAAGAGATAGGAAGGGGGAAATCACAAGGGCTTTAGAGAATGGATGAAAGCTGAGTAAGAGTATTCAATGGCAGTGATGTAACAACCGCTGAGAAAGTAAACAAGTAAATTACTGAAGGCTTCATGTGGGGGGGGGGGAATGTAGAGGAAGAAGAAGTAAGCAAAGAGAGGAGAGATCTCTCATCAGAAAGAGAGAGAAAGGAGGAGGCTCAAATTCTCCTGCATGTGTGTTCTCTCTCCGTCTTGTCTCCTCCTTTCCTTTCAGTGTGTGTGTGTGTGTTGGAGCTCAGCGGCATGTCACACCACTTTTAGTCTGAACAAGAAAACGGTAGCAGCGATAAACTCCTCTCCCTCGATTGACTGCAGTTCCTGTGTGCTGTAAGTGAACCTTAAACTGTTAGACTCATAGCAGGAAGCAAGAGTGGGTAGCTTAGACTGAGGAGAGTTTGGGTAATGCTCCGCTACTCTTGAGGTATGTTGCTCTATAATTTACTAGAAAGTCATTTGTTTTAAATAAACCATTTTCTAACCATTGCTTATCGGCTTTCTGTGTAGCTGGGTGTTTTCTTCAGTTACACAGGTACAGAATCACAAGTGTTCAATTGTTGCGTATCAATAAATTATCAATATTTATTTTATATTGGGTTTTTTTCTTAGAAAATCTTGTGTTGTACTTACTTCCATTGACTGTGGTTCTGATTCTTGTCGGACCAGTAAACTCTATTAAATCAGACAAATTTGGACTCCCTCAATCGAACCAAAATTCCTCCAACAGCATTGTTGTTCTAGATGTTTATTGGCCAGATAGCAACACGGTCTTTAAAATTTCTGGGAAAGTTTATTTTAGTATGTTGCATGTCTGGATTAGTATGGAAGAGAAAATTAAATTTTCTCTTCCATACTATATATAGAAAATATAGAAAAATTATTGTAATTTCTAGACTTTTATCCCCCAGATGTTTATTTTTTATTTCATTCTTTCGTTTTTTATTTTCTTCGTTCGTTCATTCCTTCGTTCTTTCATTTGATATTTCATTCATTCCTTCGTTCGTTCATTCCTGGTTCCTGTGTTCGTTCTTCGTTCGTTCCTGCATTGTTCCTGTGTTCCTTCTTTCCTTCATTCTCCTATTTAATCTGGCATAGTTAGCTTTTTTGTTTTATCTTTTTAAATGAACAAGAAGGACCAAGAACTCTTGAAAGTTGGAACCCCACTTTGATTAGGTATAGAAAATTACTTTAAATTGTCTTTAGCAAAATGTCGTCATTGCAAGTATCAGTGTTTGTTGCTTTAATTGTCTTTCAGTTATTCTTCAGAAGTGAGTAAGGAAGACATCTAGGCTAAGAGCTGAACTATGGTGCAAATAACAGGAGGTACAAACGGCTACCGTTTGAGATACGAAGTACTGAAGCATAACTCCTTAATCAGCAAACCCTTTCCAGTCCACCTACATGCCTACTCCGGAGTTAGCTCCTATCTGTAAACGCTGCTGAAATATCCAACCATGTTCATACTACTTAGATGGGAGCAAATTAACTTGATCTGTTTCTAGGGTTCTGCTTTGTATCATCAGTATTCCAGAAACAGTTGCGTTTTTGTTCCTATTTATTTTCCTCACAATACAGTAGAGGCTCTGCGGGAGTGTTGGCTGTGTTCAATAGGTGCAGGCAGACAGGTTAGTGCTGAGAGTAATCAGCCTGACAGCACTAGCCAAGGTCTGTGCTTGTTCATTCTGAACAGCAGCTGGACTGTGAAGTCTACCTTCATAACGCTTCCCCTCAAAACGACAGATGCAGCTTTTAACCTAATAGATAGAGACTCACCAATCACTGCTTTGTGGCTCATTTACTGTATCTGCCCTTGTAGTTTTAATTTTGAACTAGTTTGATGTAGTTTAAGACATAAACTACATTCAGATTATCTCTAACCTCAACCTGCATAAGATTAAAATTTAGCTTTATCTCAATACATTTGAGCTGAATTCCAATTTAGCTAAAATTGTATGTAAAAATTATAAATAAAGCCCCAGAACATAATTAGATGCATTGTTTATTTTTTGTTCTCCAAAGTATGCTCTGAGATTGTTTTATTTCTGGCTTGGGGAGAGCTACGCATCAGTTCTGGACAAAAGCTATTTTCCAACTAGATGCCAAAAAATACTAATAAAATGTTCCTCCTGGTTCGTGGTATGTACACAAGATCTTAATTGGTGCTCTCTTCCCCAAACTCTCCTAATGAAAACCTCATGCAGACTGTTTACCCAACTCAAGCTATCATCCTTGAGCCGGTCCTCCATGTCACTTCTTGGTTAAAAATCTTACATTGCTGATTCTTTTCCAACTGAGAATCATTTTTATTTTATTTTTTATTTTTATTTTTTTTTCTCCGAAGAGTTTTTGCTGCGCTAGTGGCTCGTATTTTTTCCGACAGTAGGCAGACAGGAAGGAGGGTGAGGAGAGGGGGGAAGACATGCGGCAAAGGTCGTCGGGACCGGGAGTCCCGACGACCGGGAATCGAACCCGCGACGTCTGCGTCGAGGACTAAGGCCTCCAAACGTGGGGCGTGCTAACCCCCTGCGCCACCACAGCACACCCCCAACTGAGAATTTTACTAAAACAATCTACCCTTCTATTTGTCTTGTTATCTATTATTACATATTTTCTTTTTAAGTGGGTTCCTGCTTCTAAATGTTGTGTGCAGTGTACCAACAGAGCTTTAGTTAGGCTCTTTAACACTGGTGAAAGTCTATTATTCTTGAGGACTTTCACCACCTCACCTCTGCGCTCTTCCTGAGCCCCTGGTCTCCTGCTGTGATGAAACTGAGACACCACTTAGTGTGAGGCCCATTTAACCACCAGGCCATCCTCTATCTTGATCTTTTTGGATCATGTTGAAACACTGCTGTCTAATGAGATGCTGCAGACAATCCATCACCATTGCCCCTACCAATGCCCCACAAAAGAATTTTGTTGCATTCACACCAGCCCTGTTTAATCCATTTTAATCAAATTCTTGTCCGTTTGTCTAGAAAGTCTGGTTCATGAATGCACAGTCAAGCTCTTATATGGACTGAACAAGCAAACCTTTGTCCATTTACAAACTTAGGTTTGGTTCAAGTGAACTCTGGTGCGGTTCAATTGCATATGGGAATTCAAATGGACCGGAGATTGCTCCAAAAACCTTGTAAATACAACCAAAACAAACGTGGTAGTCTAGCGCTGGGGGGAGATGCGGCTCGTGGTCTCTTACCAAACACTAAAGAAAAAGTTTGCAACAACTAAAATCTGATGTTACTCCATTTTTGTTTATATGTTGTGAAGAAGGGAGTTGTGATTGCGTCTTCTTCTGAGGTTTTTGTGTCGTTTCTTCCAGGGGTTCTTAGTGCAGCACCACAGGAAGGGAGGGGAGCTGTTTTTTTAATTAATTTGCATCATTTGGCAAAGCAGAGTTTGTAAATTAACCACACCAGCTAAAAATGTTGCAATTTTGGTCCCCAATCAATCAGAGTCTACCGCACTGTCAAGTGTGAAAACACCCTTAGAAACATCCTTTTTTCTTAATGACTTACTTACTTGATGGCTTTGAGAAGGATAGATTTTATTTAGTATTTAGGGGGAAAAAAAGAAACAGGGCCACTCTGTTTAGAAAAGGGTTGAAATTAGTTTTCTTTCAGATCATTGTCTCGTTTGGATTGTCATTTTGTCGTTATTTGTATCAGAAGTAATGTAGACTTAAATGAAAAATGGTTAAACTAATAGAGGTTTATTCATACACCAGAAAAGTGCAAGACTTGCTATAATTTTGGGAAAGCTTGATCACATTTTTTCCACAAATGGAGTAAAGGTTTTACAAACCCAAACTGTGTTAAAAAGTTTGAATAACTCGGCCAATCCTTGTAGTTTTTCTGCTTCTGTAATTATAAAAGGGTCCTCGTGTCAATAAAGCATTGAAAAAGCTCCTTGTCTGGGGACTGGATGTATGATCTTTGGGTAACCTTTATACTTTGATATCTTTCAAATTACAGCTAAGGTCAGAATTTCTAGCCTCCCTGATGAAATCAAACAAAACTAATCCACTATGTGTTGTTCTTAATATCTCAACAGAAATAACCACAGTGAAACCTGGTAGTACTTGTATTGCTTCCAAAAGAACAAAGAGAACATTTCCACAAAGTCGGATCAGTATATTTTATTGCCGTGCCAAATTGTAACAAGAACACTGAAAATGTTTGGTGTGATTTCATCACCCAAACATGAAATCACATGTTGGGCTAATGGTTCTGACTGTCTGATCACACAGAGAGTGAACCATACCATATTTTCATATTTTTATTTGTAGAAAAAGTGTGTGATTTTTTTTTTACTTCCACTTTACAATAACACACTTCATACTATTCCATGACATGAAGTCCTAATAGAAAACACTTAAATTTTGTTAGCATGAAAAGGATCTTAAGCAATTTATTTAGTAACTGGTTATGATTACTGGTTAGTTTTAGTTTGTCATTATGTGATGAAGATGGCTAACATACAGTAACGGTTAGCAGCTCTCCTTGCTCATCACAACTCTTTAGCTACTTAGGATCATAGTAATGAGGTCAAACAAATTGTTTCTCCTGTTATTGCCACATGTATTTTCGGATTGGAATTGTGAGACTCATCATATTGGACAGCAGCAAATTCCATTGACTCAGGCATTTCTTCAGACCATACCTTCTACACTCTATAAACCAATATGTTCAAGCAATATTATTTATGGTTTCAGTTCTAGCTCCTTCCGGCCATTTGGACAGACTCCAGGTTTTCCATCTCATACTGTAGCTCTCTGCCTGCCTGGGCTCAGGCTTTAGCCATGAACTCACTACTTTACTGACAGACCTGCCAGTTCCTTAATAATGGATTCAGCTGTTCTGACGTCAAACACAGGCTGAAATGATCTATGTGATTTCACACCATGACGATACTGCAGTGGAATGTGAATGTAGAGAATAATTGGAATTTGGAGTTTTCTAGTTGATCAAAGTAAAAATTGACTTTTAACCAGTAAGGCTTCTAGTATTCACTGTTAGCTTATTGGTGATTTATATCACCTGCTATTCTAAATGTCTATGTTCATTCTAAATCTTTCATTTTTTTCATACTCGGGAGAATATTAGATCAGTTTTACCCTCATAACATGTTTGAGTTTCAACCTGCCCTTTAGATATAGTACAAAAAATAACTTGTTGTTGTTTTTTACGTCCTCCTCCTCTCTCTGTTGCTGAAAAGGAAACTGGGTCAGAAATGTGCTGCAAGTGATGTTCAAACGTTATGCAATATGTCACAGCGCTTTATCCCCCCGTTAGCAGTCCCCATCTTTTCATAGGAAGAAAGAGCAGCCTGTGTTTTAGGCTGTTCATTCTGCAGACGGTTCGAGGCTTCCAGGGAAATAGGATGTGATACAATAGAAGATTAGGTCCTATTTTTGTTCATGACCCTTATTGTTGTTTATATTGTTTTCTATTTATGTTGTTTGTAATTTTTTAAAATTGGAATTAAGTACATTTTATTAAATCATTTGGACCAGAAAGAATCATTTCTGTCCTAACTGCATTAAAGTGGTGGAAATTCAGACCCGTCTAATCACTGTTTTTGGACACACTGACTGAGTAGAGCAACTATTGTAATGTGTTCACCGATGTAAAACGTTGTTCTCAGAACGTGCATGTTGAGAGTATGTTGCAGTGTTCTGTTGTCTGAGCTAGGATGATTATATTGATGTTAAAGCAACGGGACCCGAAGATAGAACCCTGAGGAACCCCATATTTAGTTTCTATTTCAGATAAAGACTGCAGTGTTCTGAACATCAAGTGAGTAAAGTTGTACAAAGTTGCAAGACCATGTGCTACTGATGAACTGTATTGAAACAACAACTCAGTATTTGCAAATGTCAGTTTTTGAATGGGCATCTGGGACAAACAATCCCGATTGGAACATCAGTAATCTAAACTGTTTACTGTAAGTGATTGAACACTCATTATTAAGTTATTAAACAAAACATTGTTATGCGCCATTGTCCTTCCCTCTTTTTCTTCTTTCTGTGTCCAAGCAAATATGGACATTTTAGGTTGAGCAGTCAAGCTTACAGTCACTGTTCATTACTTGTCAACACAGCAGGGCTGCTGTTTTATGTCTGAAACCAATGAAAGGAGAATAGAACCGATTCCCTCGGAAAAATGTCAACTTTCATATTTATAATCTTCCTGATGCAGAACTGCTCACAGTCAAACTGCATCTTGTTCAAAGCACTCATTCTTAAACCGTGGGCTTATGAAGGCGGGCGCATTTTAACAAGAGCGATTCTACCAAGTAAAGGTTTTGTTGACTGATTTAAATGCATTTTCTTTCATGGCTTCAAGTGCTACATGCATTGTGTCTTAAAGGCAAACTGTAGTTCTTTTGCACAGACCTGGCTTCTCTTTGCACTGATCAAACACACCAAGGCCATCTGTTTTCAGCTGCTATCTTTAGAGTACTACAAGCTCATGTTAACCAACAACTTTGAATGCTTCACTCACAGGCCTTATCTTAGATGTGCTGTTTCACATCCTAAGCTGTAAAGGAAAAACTGCACGCATGAAAATGTTGGTGTATCAGCAGGTAGTTCAAAGGTGATCACATTTACTTTCATTAATCTGTCTGTTTTTTGTAATTTTTTAAATGGCCGCTAAAATGTTTTGTATGTATGTTAAACAGCGTAAAGCACACTATATTAACCTAATTTAATCTCATTATTAAGGACAGTCATATATAATACCGTATAATATCCACAAGCAAGCTGAAAATGTATTTCTAAGGACTGTTTAACTATTCCCAGTTATAAAAGGCTTCTGATTGGAGATTCACCACTGGATACCACTCGTTGCTTGTCAGTTTTTTGATAATAAAAGCTCTAATATTATCTCACCAAACGCTGAAATCCAACAATGCATTCTCTTTCCATTGAGTCAGTGTTTTCCAGCTCTATCATTACATCTTTTTTCACCAAACCTTTGTCTTCCTGCCAGACGTTGTGTCACCTCTGCTTCCTCATCTGCATATGTAGTAATCAGCTCTGACAGCTAACACTTTTTTTTCTTTCAGCCTGGCCCTTTAGTCAATCAAGTAAAGCAACTGGGGTTATTTTAAGTTGACGTCTTATTGAACCAACTTAGAGAAATTGACTGAGTAAGAATAGTTTTATTATAGGATTAGACTCCGGCTGTGATCACGGAAAGCCGCGGTATTATTCAGACTACAACAGCTGAAGATTTTTTGCCTTCGACTATGTACCCAGAACTATCCAGGAATCTCAGACACAAAGCCAACTAATGGTACTATCTCAGCATTGGAAGGGCATGTTTTGGAAGGCAGAAACAGTGTCCAGGTATAACTGTACTTTCCAACCGCATGACGATCAGATGAGCTGAGATTAAGGTTTGTTAATCGACCTCTGACGTTCAGTGACTGTTTGCTAATCCCTTCCTCTTATTGTTGCAAGCAGCTCTTAGTGTTGTCTCTCTTTTTTGTTTCTTCCTCAGCTAGAAAATGTCAGGGTTCCAACTCAACAGCTTTTTGCAATTTTGTTTTCCCTTTCTTGGAACAAACATGGGTGCCATTGTTTTCTATGGCTTCTACCGTATTGAGCTACTTATGTTAGCATCTTTCACCACAAATGTGATGGGAACAACTGTGAAAGGAATCCATCAACAGCACAAATAAGATAAACAGCCAACTCTGACTACACCATATTGTAGAATAATACACCTCCCCTTGAACCTAACAAGAAATGTTAACATTGTTGAATATTATTATGCTGATATCAATTGCGCTTGACACATATTTTCGATGCCACTTTAAAGTACACATCTAGGTCACTTAGATCTATATGAGGTGTTGGCGTAATTCCATCCAACTGGGATTATATATTATTGGAAATCAGAGTTTGAATTTCTGAAATGCAGTAGTATAGAGGAGCCCCTGGACCACAGCCACTCGAGATTAGCTAAACCCTGCAAATACTAAAACCAAATATACATTAATGCATTATTAAGCTCAGTGGAAACAGTCTTAGCCCTATTACAGAAACAAACTTCCACAGACTGTCTTATCTCCACTCTTGGGGGGAACGGCCAACCAGCCGCAAGGAAAATGAACGGTGCGCCTGGATTGGCTGCTTTGCAATCGCCAATGCACCTAGCATTATGTCTAGGTGTTTCAGATTCCCAGACTGCATTTTCAAATATTTTAGAAAAAAATTGCAAATAAGCAAGTTTTCCACAAACAACTTAGAGTTATGTTCAGAGTTATGTTCCACTGAAATAATCATGACTAGGTAAATCCATGAATGCTGAACTGCAAACAGGCGAGGCTCCACGCTTTATCACATCCAACGGTCCTTTCCAATTGAGATATTTCAGTCTGAGATTGAGAATTGATTTATTCCTTAAATCTTCACTGTGCAAACCACACAACTATAGGTTGTAATTCCTAAATTTTCTTTTATTTACCATAACTTTTTTGTTCATTATGTACCAGTAAAAGAATGCAAAATTTCTCACACACGATAATTATCATAATGCTAGTTTTATTTATTCTTGGGGTTGGCTGTACAAGTTGATGTGTTAATATTAACTCCCATCTCTCTGTTAGCCAAAATGCTGTGTCGTCTTCTTCACTGCTTCGCAGCAAACAACTTGGTACAACACTGCCTCCTTGTGGTAATAGAAACTAATTTCACTGTCAGGGTTGAACATGCTTTACAGAAGGTGACTAATCTAAGCTGGTAACAATAACTGTTTCTCTTATTTTAAGATGAAGTAATTAATATGTATAACCATAAAAACATATAGTCATGTCATAATTGACAAATCTAACTGAGAATCTGTTATATGTTTTTTAACTTTTGAGCTGGTCAAATAATGAAAATTAATTTTCTTATTTCACATATTTTAACAAATCCAGTTGAGCCTGACAGAATGGTAAATCAAAATAAAAGGGCATTCTTAGCAGCTACTGAGTTTATGTCTCTTTTGTTTGCTCTGTTAATTTCTTCATCTTTTATTTCTTGAACATAATCCACCGTTGTACCCTCGCAGGCCTTTTTTTTTTTTTAAATGTTTTGCTTCTGTTGTTTTAAGTTGACTCATAAACATTTTAGTCCAACTAATGTCTGTTTTTCATTTGTTTTTGTCTCTTTGTCTTCTTTTTTGGGGGGATTAATGTCACTTGTTGTCGTCCCATGTGGCTGCATCCTCACTTGCTGTTGCTGATGCTGCCCACTGTCGCCAACCCCGCTGCACGCAAACCTGCCAACATCTGGCCAACACAACAACGCATGGTGGACACAAACCCATCTCCGCCCTCCTCTCCCCTCCTTTAATCTTCATCTACAACCCCCCCCCCCCCCCATGTCACTTTTTCAATCCCCACAACTCTTTCCTGCTCTTTTTCCTCTTTTACTTTTCTTGTTCTGTCTCCACCTCTTCCCCCCTCACAAGCTCCATGCAGAGTTGAGAGAGCATCATGCCGCCTCTGGTAAGCCAGCGACCTTTCAGGGGAAGGGCTTTGGGCAGTTTACACAGACAGCAGCCAGTCCAGGGCTGATATTTAGAGCCAGAAGAAGAGAGGGAAATGTTCAACTAAAGTAATTCACTCATTTTTCAAACTTTTTCTGTGAAAGAATTTTGTTGTTGTTTATGCTTTTCCTTTGCTGCTATTGACTTCAGCTTGCAGAAATCTGTTTGACTGTTTTTATGTAAGGACATATATTTATGTTTTACTTTTTTACATTTCTTCATTCACAATTTCTTTATTGAAAAGAAGTATTGAACGTTATTATTACTTGCACCTCTTATTTAAATATCCTTTATGTGAAATTTAGTTTTAGGCCTTTCATGTTAAACTTGGGATTTTTAATGGGTCGATAGAAGATTTTTATTTTTATTTGAATCGTCATTAAAATTCCTTTACATTCACCGTATCACGGTTTTTACACAAAATGTGAAAACAGAATAACATAATCTATTTATGAGAAGCATAAGAAGCTATTTTTAGCTAGTTAATTAGTGTGTATATATGGTCAGGTAGCTAGCCTGCATTCTGCTGCTTTAAACACATGCTACTAATTAGTTTGCCTACTGTACTTAAAGGGTATTTTATGCTAGAGATGTTTGGTCCACTTTATTTTCACTTTGTTTAGACAAAGTCATAAGTCATCTGAACTCTGTGAACCAAACAAGCAAACTCTGTGATAACGAGACTCTCCCTCACTTACAGTAAGAAAGCGTTACAAGGAAAGCCAAAGACATGAACATTCACCTCGTACATGTAATTTTTATAAACATATACGTGATTTGAAAACTTTGAAATCCTCGTTCGGTGTCCGGGAACCACTGTGTTCTCTCTCCATTTCTGTCATCTTTTTGTTTACATCCATGAACTTTGGTCAAAGTAAATCAAGGCAAATCAAGAGGCGAAAATTTTCACCATTCTCTGCCCAATTAAGCCGAGTCCTCAGGACTAATGAAAACGTGTTCCCTCCATTACAGTGACGGATGGTGCCCTTTTAGATTCCACACTGTGACCTTTAGGGGGTTGAGTACAACCTGATAAATTTCCAAGAACTAAATTTGTTGTTCTTGTTAGCAAGGAAAAGGTTTCATACCATTTTTCTTTCATCCACTTAACTGGCAGTACAATGCAAAACTTAAAGGAGCAGTATTATGTAGAAATTGACTTTTTTGAGCTTCACATCATGTTATAATGTTATTCCCTCATCAAAAACATACCTGGAGTGTTACCTTTATTCTTTCATGTATGTCTGAGAAATCCTTCAATCTCCAAGGCAACCATTCAACTTTGCATAACACCTGGTGGGACTGAGGAGCTTTGAGACGAAGCTCTTCCTCGGAGCTGCAGTTTCCAAGCAGCCCTCCCCAGAGACTCATCTACTCAGCTCCTTCAGACTAGTCAGCAGCAATTAGCAAACACCTGGTGGAACAGAGGATCTGCTGCGCTCATTTTAGAAACTACTTCTCAGTGGAACGCTGGTAAAAACACCGCTAAAGGGTTAATAGAGGAGCCATATAGTGATGATTTCCTGAAGGTTTAGTTTCAGAAAGAGCAGGAGTTTTTAAAGAGACAGAGACCCAATTTCAAGGTGTTAAATTATAAAGTAAAGTTTCTTTTAAGTCAAATTTGATATATATAATTATAGTTAACATAGCTACTTGATAAAATAAATAATAACACATAATACTGCCCCTTTAACTACTCTGTCACTATGTTTTTGAAACAACTTTTATAATAGTTTAATTCTGTCTTCCATAGGAAGAATGAGGTATACTTGTGAATAGATTTATGTTTAACTAAAAAAGTCTGGTTCAGTTTGGATAATCCGGGTTATCAGTGTAATAAAATATTCCTTCGATATTTAGTGGAACACTGATTCAATCAGAGAAATGCGCATTTGTCTTTTTATATTTTATTTTAGAATAATAAAATATCCTTAGAGATCAGGATAGAAAGAGAAGAAGAGAAGGAAGAAAAGGGAAGAAGTGAAACTTAACACACACAATTCTCTTGAATATCTTCTTGAGTCATGTACACGGCACCTCCCATCCAGCTCCCTCCTGCAGGACGTTTCTCTCAGTACCTCTGTCCCTAAATCAAACCCGGTTCAAAGGAGTTTTGGTGGAAAGGAGAAGAAAAACACCTCCTCTGAAACTTTCGTTATCAGTTCAGTCTTCCCAGTAAATAAGCCAAAGTTTCTATTTTGTCATTACATCAGCTAACCCTGATATAAAATGCTCTTGCATGCTTGGAGCCTTCAAAGTGATTTGTTTCTAATACATTTTGTATTTTAGAAGAACATTGTATAATTAGAAATTAGAAAAGGTTTGCAAGCTCAAAAGAAAACCCAGTCTGTGGCGTTCAGATCTAGCTTCAAGCAACTATTTGATTAATTGAGCGCTTAACCCACGACACTAATACACGAGCAATCTGCATCTGTTTTAATATTCATCATCTTTACCATTTAACTGCCAGACACCTTAATCTGGCAGTGCAACACTATTGGAGGTGCTCACCTTAAAATGGTTTCCCTTTTCCTAAGCAACAACATGCATGCTAGTTTCATTAGCCTCAGGTAAACATGGTGGAGTGATAAGGGCTCATATATGCAGCTTATCAGCTCCTATGAAACATATTTCCAGTCATAAGGCGTAGATAAAACCGAATGTTATGTAAGTTATCAAAAAGGGGTTATGAAACGGGAGGGATGCACCAAACTGGTGTGCCACAAGAGGGCCCTTTGTAGATCCTCTCTGAAGCAAGAGATGTCCTAATGACCTGTTTTCATCTCATTTCCTATTTCCACCTGTAGGTGCTATAACGTCCACCGATGACCCCATCCTTCTGACCCCAGGCAGGATGAGCCAACGCCAGGCGAAGGAGCGGGACAAGGACAAGGAGAAGGAGAAAGAGAAGGAGGCGGGCCTTCAAACGCCCAACAGGGAGCACATAGCCACGCCCTCTAACCTCAGCCCAGGGGTCAGCTACACCCACGGTAAGACCCACTGGCGCGCTGTTTGCTCTGCAGTTGTGCAAAACATGGAGGTTCATTCACTTTTTTCTGTTGTAAATACACACTATATTCACATTATTGCTCTGTGGAAAACTATGCTTCATCCCTTTGGTTCAGTCGAACTGGCTTGTTTGAGTGTGGGATATACACTTTAACACTCCAAAACAAAACAAAACAAGATGATAATGAATAACACGGGGTTGTCATAAGGAGTTATTCTAATACGAGTCTTTTTTGTAAAACTTTTTTCTTTTTTTCATGTTTACAATCAGCCTTCCGCCTGATTAAAGCAGTAAACATTTATCATTTGCAGAATAATCAGATTAGCTGTCTTAGTCTGGATTGAGCAGCAGCAGCATGGCTCAGAGTATGCCTGCACTACTGAGTTTGAGGCGATAAAAACCTTGTCTTTTCCTCACTGTGTGTTTAGCGCTTAAATGCAGGAATTTAGTTTTTTTTTTACCTTTCTGTTTTTTTTTAAAGTTTGTTGTTTTACTTTGAGAATCATGTTTCAACATATTGAAATCAATTGAAAGGAATGAAGATATAACAATCTGGGTGCATAATCGCAGTCATCAGTTAAAAGCCTGGAGGAATGAGTTCATTTAAGGCCTTTTAAGCAGGATGGAGCTGATTTTAGCGCCTTATCCACTAACACTGACGCCACTCTAAAAAGTACAAATGTATCTCTTTTCATTAGATTAATGTTGTTCTGCATTTTTTCTCACACCAGATAAAAGTCTTGCTGTGGAACAAAATAGAGTAGATTTCACTAAAGTCTTACATAACCACTCATTCATCTCATTGCAGTGTCAGTGCGCCCTCTTGTGGCTTTCTAAAGAATCCGAGTTCATGATTCATGCAGGTCTTATTGATGAAATTGGAGTTTCTGTTAATCACTGATAGGATTATGGATTGAAGAGCTTCCTGAGGGTGGTTGCTCTGTTACCTTAAAGCTACATTACAGTATATCA
Organism: Xiphophorus couchianus; assembly: GCF_001444195.1. Classification (NCBI taxonomy): domain Eukaryota; kingdom Metazoa; phylum Chordata; class Actinopteri; order Cyprinodontiformes; family Poeciliidae; genus Xiphophorus; species Xiphophorus couchianus. The sequence continues at coordinate 13,804,963 of NC_040244.1, read as the reverse complement.
TCTTGACAAAACTCCATTGATTTCTCTTTCTTTTGATCAGTTCCTCATTGTCTTAATAATGAAGTCTCTCCTGATCATGGAGGCAGGAAAGAATGGTTGTCCAACTTAGTGATTCGATGTTGATTAGATAGGAGGTGTAAAATGACGCCATAATGTTAGAGCTTAATTTCATTTGTTAGTGGTTTTAGAAAACATATGTAGGTTTAAAAGTGTGATCATACCACAAGAGGGAGCTACTATCACACAAATGTAAATCTGCATTCAGTCACCTTGAATTGTTTTTTTTTTGTTTTTTTTTTTTGTTTTTTTAAGTTACTGACTCAAAGTAGTGCACAGTTCAGAATTGGAAGAAAAATTCCGCTTGGTCTAACATCAAACATTTTAAAGCATTCTCAACATTATTTTTTGAGAAGAGGAAATGGAACAAAGTAACATCTGTGTTGTGAAGTTATTATTTTAAAACCATATAGATTGAAGTTTCTGGTTTTAATTTGGCAATCGATGTTTTCGATGTCCAGCGTATTGCTATCAGTTATGATCCAGATTTAAAAAGCACTTTAATATTTTCCTAAGGAGACACCTTAATATGCTGCAGCATCATCCAAACTGCCTTTGTTTGTTTTCACAATGACTCGCGAAAACCTTCTCTGACCCTCAACTCCTTCAAGACCAAAATAGGTATCCATGGCAACAGATTTTCAGCCCGAACAATACTGATGTCAGAGCCACTAATGGCACTGGTCTTGATCTGTCGGAGAAAAATCAAAGCTGCGGTCCAGAACAACCGTCTCGATAACAGCTTGAGGTTTGGTTTGCCTGTTTAAAAAATGTTGTAAAAATGTTTTATCCCCTTACCCACATAATTCGTCTGTCACAATCCTTTACAGTTTGTCCGTACAGCGAGACGCATGGCGGTGATGTAAGATTACTCAAATCCAGCCGGAGCTGTGAGGGAACATTCACAGCTGAGGTGTGAAAATGAGCGGTTGTTTCAGCAGTGTCAAGTACAAGTACGAAGGTTTAGCATATTAAATACACGGAGTCATCTCCAGACATCAAAGCTCCACTTATTCTCATATTTATATGCATTTCTTCCATATTTTAACTTGTTTGCGTTTGTTAAAATCCCTCCATGATTCTTTCGCACCAAGAACTGACTTCTGGAATCCTCTCTGAAGAATCATGCATTAATGTCAGTGTTTAAATATTTAAAGATGCTACTGCTTTCATGGTGCATCGGCTTCATCTCAGTGATTTCCTATCGCACATGCACAGAAACGGAGTTGCCTCTGCTTTATGACTCAGTGAGGAGCCGTTTTGATGAGACGCCTTTAGCCGTGGGCGCCGACTCCTTGAGGATCAGCAGTCTGGAGTCAGAAAACAACCGACTCCAGTTCTTACGTATTTATTGCACCTTGAACGTTTTCTCATTTCCTCACGTTGTAGCCACGAGCCATAGGAGGTTTTATCTGGATTTGATGTGGGACGACGATCTGAAAAGTGTGACGTTGGGTTGGTTAAGTACTTTGCGGAAGCACCTTTTACTGCAGTGACTTCTCATTAAATTTACAGCCTTTGACTGGGTCATTTTGACACATGAATGTGAACTGATCTAAACCATTCAGTTCAAATTCAGTTCAATAATACTGTATTTCTACCAAAATAAAACTAAACGTAACTTCTATCATCCAAGTATCTTTGAAGAGTTGTCCTAAGTGGTGATGCAGCGGACGGAAGGATCGCCGCCTGTCATGAAAACAAATTTTACTTGACAGTAATTTGTGAATGCAACAAATAATATTGTTTTGAGACCATTTATAACTAACAACATGCATAACAATACAAATACATGCTTTCAAAGATTCTTACTGGAACAGGAAGAATCTTGTCTCTGGTAAAAAAAGAGAGACGAGAAAAAAACCAAACCACCAAGAAAATGAAAATTAGAATAAGTGTTACTGTATTAATCCAGGGCAATTTTGTTGACAGAAATGTAATAATCCATTTTATTCATGGTTTCGATTGTTAGGTTGTCATGTTTTATTTTGGATCTTTAAAAAAATCTTCCAGTTCCAGCGTCAAGTGTTCATTACAAAATTCAAGTTTATTAGTCTTTGGGATGTTCAACTTATTACTTGTAAATTGGGTCAAAACGACAATATCATCATTCATCTCAATAATTACCGGGACAATTTATCATCCGTCAAAATTTCTTATTATGACAGGCCTGTAATGTGGCGAAACGCAGAAAACTTCAGTCTGCTTAACACTTTTGTGCGCGCGTTTCCATTTAAAAGAAAATGAAACGGGCAGCGGAGGGAGATGAAAAGCGAAGGGAACAGGCGGGGTCAGTTTGGATTTAGGATCAGCTGCGAGGATTAGGCGCTGCCATACCGGGTTAGCTACACAGAGGGGGCCACTCTGATCTGCAGCCTCCCTGTCTTCCTCCAGCGGGCTACCCGAACACCGACTGGGTCAGGAAGACACGATGGACGACATCTCCGTTTGGGTTTCTGAGCACTGCTCGGACAGCTGGAGCACTCGGAGTGACCATAGCGCAACATGGGAGGTTAAGCTGCTGTCTGCTCCTCAGCTTTGGACTCTTTTGAGTTTCCCTTGATTGTTAGCCAGAAGAAAACCGAGGTACAGTACGGTAGAGTAGTAGTTGTTTTTTGTGTTGGCGTCGTGGTTTTATACCTTCTATTTTCCTGAAAATTGCTGATTTAAGGACAGAAGAAAGATGAAAGGAACACAAAAAACCAGATTTGAAAGTTAGTAATGTTGCTGCATTGACTCAAAGACAGTAGACGGAGTCGATAGATCAATGATTTAAATAGCCTTTTTGTTCCAGAGGTAATCCCAGGCTTACATGGTGTCTCCTTTAAGGCTTTGGTTGTGTTTTCAGCATTTGACAGACTGACTCTGATGTACATGTCACTGTTGCTGCTAAAATCCTCAATCCTTTCAAAACTGCATGTCATTATATTTTCTTCAGTTAGACGTGCACCCAGTTTGAAAAAAATGACCCAAATGCAGACTAATTTTAGGCGCAGCAGCGATGGACGCCTCCTCTCCCCGCAGGTTAATTAGCTGTGGGAAATGATTCACTCGTTCCCAACATCCAATTACCTGTTTTAATTAAAGCACGTTTGAGTCAGAAAGCCTTTGCCATGCATTTCTCAGGAACGGAACGGCGGGTTGCCACGGCCACAGAAGTTTTAGAAGGGATTACGCTTGTTTATACTCCTACAGTCTGTCTCTGATGAACAGTCTCCACGGACGGAGACTTGACAACAGGCCAGCGGGACGCTCTGAGCTTTTAGATGGGTTGAAGTCACAACAATAAACAGGGCAGGCCAGCTGATTGGAAAGAAGATGGCGACGTTGTAGATGTTCTTCCTTACAGATCGGGTTTTCTCATCCCAGAAAAAGGCAAATAGTTTGTCTTCCTTCTGTCTTTAACAGAGCTTTGCGCTTGTTTTTGTGCTGCCCGATGACCCCTGACCTCACAGCAGCTACTGGCCTTTTAGGATTACAGAAGGACTCACCCCTCATTAGGAACATTTCACTGCTATTTATCAGGATAATAGTGCCACAAACAACAAATACAGTAAGATTCTTGTTAATTCTGTGCGTTCTTGGCCATTTTAACCCACGTCATCAAAGACTGGGTAATTACAATACAACAAAATGAAGTTTCTAAAGGACAAAATCTAAATGAGGGTATAAATCTGTAAGTTTTCAGAAAGTAGCTCTTTGGAAATCTCTTTACTGATGCTGAAGTCCTAATTAAACTGGATTAACTGTAGAAGTTTGGGGTTTTTTTGTTATTTTTTTTACAAATAGAGAGAAATAGGTTCATATAGGTATGAATAAAAAGAAGAAATATTAAGATAAAATCTGGCAGTTTTGAGTCTGGGATGAAATCTGCGAATGTGTGAGAGCGGTGGGAGCTTTGGGGAACCCAAGCTGTCGTGGAGCTTTTGATTCTGCCTCATTCTCATCATCCTCTGTCTTCTCCGCTTTGTTTTCCAAAGATAAAAAGCAGGACAGAACGTCACAGATATGAATCCACGATATCTGTGATGTGACTGATTACTATAACAATAAAAAATTATGCTCCGTTTTTACAGCCGCCATTGAAAAAAACACCAACAAAAAGAAAACAGGCGTCTTAGTTCAATGTTTAGAAAAGATGAATCATCTGGGACAGTAGTGAAGTGTTTCTTTACGTCTATAGGAACACTTTAGACGTGATTAGACTCCTGAGGAGAAATGCAGCAGCAGAGGAAGACGAGACGTAGAACACATCGAGTCAGGATGCAGCTCCCCTCCCATCCGGAGCACAGGGAGTAGGCGGGGCTCGGCTTATTCCTTATTAAGTACTTACAGCCTCTCCCCTCTCATAGCAGGGAGAGAGTGTGTGTGTGTGTGACGGAGAGGGGGCCAGTCGGCTGCACTGATTCAAAGGCTGCATGTGTTTTTGTGTTGTGCTCCTCCACCGCTTCACTCGCACACTAGAGGGAATTGGATTCCCGATCACCCTTCTGCCCCAGAGCGTTCCCTCCCCCTCCTCCCTTCCCTCGCTCCCCCTTGTGTCTTCCTCCCGCCCCGGCGAGGGAGCGCCTTGCCGGCCCCATGATGAAGGAGGAGGGCCTGCTGAACCGCCGGCGGTTCTCCACGTGCGGCGGGACGGCGTCGCTTCGACCTCCGCACCCGGACGGACGCAAACTCATCCGCAACGCCTCCTTCGGGGGCTATAACGAACTGTCGCCCATCTCACTTCCAGGTGGGTGTGCTCCCCGGGTTGCGGGGCGCCGCAGAGTCTTTTAGTAGTTCAGCTTGTGGTTGCGACTGTTTTCTACTACAGGATTTACTCTACCGCGGGGAGAGTTTTCTCAGAACGCTGTGTTTTACTACTTTGTTGGCATCAAGACGGGTCCAACAATCCTCCCAGATCTATAATCTACTAATAATGTTTATGAATCTGTAGTAAAGCTGATAATGAGTCCAACAGGGTGAACTCCTCTTTCCCATCTGAAGCAACTATACTGAAAAGTGACATACCTTGCTGCTGATTGGGGGGAAAACTTTAGGAATTGAGGCGTTTTTATCATTTTTTTTCACATCCCTCATGATGCGACCACTCATATTGAATTTAAGGTTGTTGTGACTTTAAGTATGACGTCGGGAAAATCAGCTTAAATGAGATATTCTCATCGGTGTCTGTGGAGGAATTGGTCTAGCATCTCTCTCAAGAACTCTTGTAGTTTGCCAACTCTTAGACTTTTCAGTTGTTTTAAGGTTTAATTTACCAATTTTATTTTTCTTAATTGGGATTTTAACTAAATCAAGTTCGTATTAGTACAATAGTTAAATCTAGCAAGCATTGACCTTCGCAGCATGAATACGTTTGTACCTCTGTTTTACAGTAAGAAAAGAGACAAACATTGTTAAGCATAGTTCAAAACGACGTTCACTTGAATGTGTTTACTGAATCTGAAAAAAATGGGAATTTTCCATTTTGCTGCATATTCTCTTCATAATTTTGTATTAGAATTAAATAAGCTTGTGCAAGCCAGTAATGGACAACTCGTCTTCTTCGGTTGGGCTTTACATCGGGTTCCAGCCATTCCTCAACGAAAGTGCTGTGTTAATCCTCGTTTTTTTTGTTGTGTTTTTTAAGTGCATTTAATCCGACGGTAAACGAAGGATTAAATCAGCCTACCATTCATTTGTAAAAGGACTCTCAGCGATCTTTGCTTTTGTTCATCCTGGTGAAAAAGAGCATGGAGCCGGAGGCGGACAGCTGGAAACCGCACAGCGCTCCCAAAGAGGGAACGCGTCCCCTGTTCCACCTTTCCCCACGACTATTTTTAACTTTAGTGAAACCAAGTAAAGGCTGACTGTGCACAAACCTTGTTTTGTAGCCACAGACGGATGCAGTATTTATGACTCTCCTGCATGACCTGGTAACTCTGCTAACTCTTTCTTTTTGTGTTTGCCATTTTGAGTCTCAGCGCTTACGGCCGACTTGGTTGCAAGCATTGAAAGCATTTGCCATGGCTGGCGATTTACTCTGGCGACCTTTTTGGCCGAAAGACGGCTTCTTTCCTCCTCTAAAGTACCTCCTCTAGCTATACAAATCTCTCAGACTTCAAGACAGCGTCTCTGAGTCATAGTGTTTCTCCTCCTGCAGCCCCGGCTCCATTTATCTTAATTTTTGACATTCAGCTACCAGACGGCAGCGCCAAGAGCCTCTGAAAGAGATAACTGGATCAGGCAGGTTGGGCTAACCCACTTGTGCTTGTTGTTTTTGATTTGTCTTTTGAGCTCCACGCCTGGTTATTTTTTTTGTTTTTGTGTTTTACTCCCACATCTCTCCTCATCTGCAGCTCATAGAAGCTTGTTGGCGTCTGAAAAATCCCTTGCCTTACATTCTCCTCTCATCAGCTTACACCTACAGGTTTTCTAAAGGGTTTAGACTGAAATGTCAATTTCAGTTTGATTCTGGGGCGTCATTTCTAAGATGACTTTGCCACATTATCTAGATAGTTCTTCCAGTGTTCTGCGATCGAGGAAATTCACATAAAATCCCTGCATTTATTCGCTTTAATGCAGGGAAAAAATACATTAGAAAATCTTTGATAACTGATTGGAAGTTCCCCGAAACAAATTGTAAGTTTAAAAAAATCTTCCTGACTGAAGTTGCTTCAGTATTCCCACATAATACTGTAGTATTCCCACATAATATTCAGTTCTCATGATGCCACCTATTTTATGCCAGCAAAATGGTCCCACAGCATTGTACCATACCACACAGTTAGGATGGTATAAGCGTCCTGCATTTTTCACTCCAAATGCAAAAATGGTTATTATGTCCAAACAGTTCCACTTTAGTTTCATCAGATGAAAATGTCTCCAAATATGAAGGTCTTGCTTTTTTTTTGTGTCATATTAGCTTCCTCTTTTTTCTGCACATTCTGGACCCAAACACATTCATCTGTAGGTCACAGAGCCAGTCTCCTCCGTGTTACGATGGTTGGACATTCCCATCATCTCTGTTCTTGTGTATAATTGATCCTTTTTCTGATATATTGGCTTATTTATTTTGACTTTCCCATTGTATCAAATAAGAAAACATCTAACTTAACTTCAAACAGTGAGAAAGTGTCTTGGATTTTATTCTGTGTATGTACTGAATAACGGTTTCAACCGTAGTTGTTGCCCTGCTGTTCTTGTCTTTTAGATTGTCCTGTTTTAATTTACTATCCAGATAATTTACTATGTTGAAGATGTTTGGTAAGAATAGGAGATCTTGTTGGACCCATGGGAAATCAGGCTGAGCTGTATTAATCCTGCTTTGACTATTTACTTGGACATGGATATAATTATTGGTTAATACCACATGACTTTGAGTTTTGCTTTTATTTTGGTTTACAATGTGCCTTTTCTTAACAGTTACTTGGTGGTACATACAGTATAAACTTAGCCTCACCAAAAATATAAATAGATTAACCCATGCAAAACTGCCACCATAGAAATACAACCTACTGCACCTTCTCCCATTCAGACATCCATGCCTAAAATATCCCTCCATCTGAAGGAAAATTGATTTTTCTCTTACTAAGAGCCCATGACCATTTTAACGCTTCATTCATTTAATTTCTTTTCTTATTTCTGTTTGTGAAGCACAGTGATGGGCTGATGAATTAAGGGGCTTCATGGCTGGGGCGAGAACGTCACGTCTTAAGCGGCACGACTGAGCGGCAGAGACTGTTTTAATCTCCAAAAATATATTAAGAATAGAAGTGTGTAATCAGAAAGGACTACTGAGATGCAGCATTCGGAACATGATTTATAATATGTTGTTGAAAGTGATGGGCCAGTCCTCTACATTGTTGAATTCAGTTGTCCAACCACTTCCATGACTACAGATATATGAAACTCAGCACCTAAAGGATGCAGTTGTGCAAGCATTTATGAATTTGTCTCTCTCAAGATGTAATTGACATTTCTTTGAGATTGACGTTTCCAAAAGTGAAAACATGTTTTATTTTTTACTAGTTAATTGCAACTTTCAGCTGTGTCAATATCTACATACCTCAGGTGTCTATGGATACCTCAGGTGTGCTGTAGATTCAACAGACGAGTCAGGTTTTGGTTGTTGCCCAGGGAAATGGCACTTGTGTTTCTGAGGGCATTATATTATGGGGCTATTTTTCATTAGTTGTGATCATTTTATCCTTCCTACTTTGTTGAGCTGTTTGGGGATGCCTCTTCCTGTTCCAAAATGGCTACCTACTGTAACCAAAAGCAAGTTACCATAACAACATAAGTGATTGAGTTTGGTGTGGAAGAACAGAGTCTGATCTCAACTTGTTGCAACATTTTTAGGATGAATAGAGCACACACTGAGGAATTCTCGTCCAACATCATTAGCTGTGTGTCCATTAGAAATTGAAATTACTCTGTAAAGGTTTAAATGAAACTAGAACTGCAGGCAGTTACCATATTGGTCCAAGCACTACCTAGCAGAAAATGACCTTCCCTACCCGTGCCGTCTCTCCATCTGTTGACCGGATGAACCATTACCCCTCAAAAATTAGACTTGCTAGAAAATAATACGTATATAATACATGTTAACTTTTTTTTACTAGATTACAAAATACCTCGATGAAACTGCACTGAATACTTCTGGGGAGAGCAAATTATATCCTTCACATGTGTTTTTGTACTAGAAAGAACTCAGTGCAGAAAGAATAAACATTGAAATGCAATTAGGACATTTTTGAAGACATTTAAAAGGAGCCTACCAACATGTGTGTGTCTGAAATCCAGCATTCTGATCTGGAAATGAGCAACAATGCTTAGGTGAACTAAAATGTAGTCATTAGCATCTGGGGTATCATTAGCATACTCACTAACACTGACTTACTCCATTTACTATGCAATATGTGCATGAACTAAAATTACCTAAAATGCTAAGGTTAGTTTAAGCTCTGTTCCAACCCAAATTGGGGGTTCTGATGCTGAAATTAGCAACAATGCTAAGGTTAGCTTCACTAGTGTCAGTAGCATGTGGATTATCAGTAATATGATAACCCACATGCTACTGTGGGATATCATACTCCACTGTGTATGCTAAATGTGGCTAATATGTCAAACGAGACAAATAACATTTGAATACGTGTAAATATTTAACATGCATTCCTTTACGTTTGCTGTCTTGTGCCATGTTTGTTCTCCAACATTCCGGGTAAGGCACATGGACTGGGTTCTGACCTTATGAGGCCGGTAATGGATGTGGAAAACATCCAGTCTAGCAGCATGGTGCGCTCCCTGCTGCTCCTGTACCGTTGCATTCCATTTGCTCTCCTTTCTTCCCCAACATCTGATCTGTCACAGAGGTTTTTGTTGACATATACGCTACAGTCGGGATGCAGTGCCGCGTGACTCATCCACAACTGAAGGCTTGCAGATAAACATTCATCCCTTTTCGCTTTCTATTTGAACGTTCAATCAATGGGATGTGGTGCTCACTATGTTATAAAATATATATATCAAGATTTATTGACATCAAGATAAAGGACTATTTCTGTTTTATTTTGCCTTTTTAATGAGACTTTATTAAATTTGACCATCTCTATTTCATTATTTTACCTATTTAAGCTCTGGCTGGCAAATTCCATATTGAACAAAAATTTCTCAATAAGACGCAATTTGAAATTTGTTAAACTTATTGTACTTTGAAAGCAAAGAAATGTTTTTGTTTTTTTTATTAAGTGAAATTGTAGATTATCTGATAAAAACACTGCATGGTGTTTTTGTCAGAACACATCAGATATGCCGCTTTGGATAGAAAGGACTGTTTATGATGTAAATACTCGCTGCTGATGCTAAGATGAAAACGGCAATCGGTATGTTGAAGGTCATGCTCGGTTTCTTGTTGATTTGGCATTGATGTGCAGAAAAAAAGCACAAAGTATTGATTTTGGAGAAAGAGGCTGTGAAGGCAGTGTTTCGCTCTCAGACTGGGAGACTCTGCCCTTAGGAAGTCCTTGCAGCAGCTGTCATTCTTCCTCAGCTGGAGTATTTCTCAGAGGTTAGAGGAGTTGGTAAAATGGAAAATAAAAACCAGGAAATGTGTTTTCATTGACTTACTACTTTTTAATTGGTATGAGATTTCCTCATACTTCCTCAAAGTATCACTTAGCCTTTGATACTGAGCCAAGGTAATATTTTTAACTCCTAGAAAAGGTCAGGAGAGTGAGCTAATTAGTTTAAAATTTCATATCAAAGCTGCTGTCTGAGAAACTCTAACCTAATAAAACTTATTAAAAGTTTATAACCAGTTAAAAAGCAATAAAGTCTTCATGTTATGTGTTGCCGTGGAAACATAATGTGGTTAAGAGTAAAGGTTGCATCTTTAGGCGTCTCAGGTTGAATTTGGTTATTTGATTACATGTAATATTTTTGTTTGCTAGTTAAAACATAAAGTCAGTTTAGCCCAAATTTAGTAGCATAATCATAATCAAAGAGACAGAACTGATCTGAACTAAAGTTTAATTGATATGAGGAGTTTATCCTTATTGCAATATCCTGGTAAGAGAATTGCCAAAAAACAAAAAATGTTCACCATTTTTGCATGCACTCTATAAAAATGCTTTAGAACTTTTGTCAAAGTTCTTGCTTTGGCTTTTTACTAAGGGTGCACCGATTCCGATTTTGGCCAATATCAATTTAAAAAAAAAAACCCAAAAAAACACTGTTGCCAAAGTCTTCAATAACACAGAAAAAAGTTGCTGGATTTGTTACTTTTTTGAAGAAGAAAAAAATTCTCTAGTGGGTAAGAGTCAGTCAATCGGCAATCACCTGAAATTAAGAAAATCTGTGCCGATTGATCGGTGCACCCACCCATATTTTCTGCCTGTTCGACTGCAAACCATATCCAAATCATTAACCTTCCACTACTGTGTTCAACAGTTTGAAGTCTTTCTGCTGGTTTATGGTTTATTTTTACTTTCAAAGGAATGTTGTTTCAGTGTTCTTTTAATCAAGCCATTGTTAGTTTTCAAGACAGTAAAAATCAATGACCGAATGTTTAACCTCCTAATTGAGGCCAGGGAGTAGACCTGCTGATTACACTTCAGGGTAAATTGTCTAATTCAGACGACTTATTGGTGCATTGGCCTTCAATCAAGGCGGCATCTTTCCCCACATCATCTGGTGACTTTACTGAAAACAAATGTATTCTCCAGTGATTTGTGTCTTGAATCATTTTCTGCACATCACTCCTCCTCTGGGCTCTGTTCCATATCACAAACTTGACATTTGAAAATGAGCCTCTGCAGGGCTTCCTCTGCGCTTGCAGCAGAGTGCCGGAGTCCCGGAGTTATGGGAAAGAAACCATGAAATATTTACAGGCCCAGGCGTCCCCGTTGCCGGCCGCTGCACTCTCAGCGGGAGAGCCGTTGTTTGGTTTTGGGAATTGGTTAGAAACTCACTAATTGGAATGAGAATTCGCCGAAGTGAAAGTCAAGTTTCCCTCAGGACACGGTTCTGCCGACGCCGTTTGACATTTCCAGAAACGCAACATTAGTCCGAGTCTTCCAAAGAATTTTGACGAGTTGCAGCAAAGTGAGCATCAACATTTTCTTTGTTCTTTACTTTATTTTCAGGTTTCGAGAGAGTAAAGGAGGACCTTCTTCCTCTGCCTTTGAAAGAGGATTCAAATTCCATATCAAAGAGCAAGGTAACAAGACAAAAACTCATGTTATGAGCCATGATGACTCATAACACTAAGCTGTGCTCTTTACTGTTTTCGTTGTAATGAGAATCATTAAATATGAGGAAGGATTACTTTGTTGTTTTTCTATTTTACTTTCCCGGTCTTGCATCAGCAGCGTTAAACACAGCTGAGATGACTCATGCATCACACACCAACACTGTTGAGCAGCTCTAGTTTGTCTGCTTTTACGTGCAGAATGAAATATTTACCAATGTTCAGATAAAACGTGGCTGTCTGTCAATAATAATAATAATAATAATAATGACTCCTTTTAAATGTATAGCCTGATCCAGTGCACTAACAACTGTTTATTGTTAATACAGGCATGTCACTGTGCTTCATTCACTGCAGAAACACAAAAGTCTTACCAAGTATTTTCGGACTGGTTTCTAGAACGAAAACATTTGAAGTAACACAAAATTAACTTACAAGTAATTTTTCAGCAAGACGTAGGAGCTTGTTTTAAGTGAACATTGATGAAAAAGTATTAGATTATTTCGCTTATTGCATGAGGAAAATGTCTTGTGGAATTATTGATTTAAAAAAAGCTCCAGTAATTTGCTGCAAAGTTACTTGTAACTTAGTTTTGTCTTATTTCAAACGCACAGAGATATTTGCACTAGAAACTAGACATAAAATACTCTAAAAGATTTAAAAGCAGTGTTGTGATTTCAAACTCCAGTTAAGATTTTGGTGAAGTTCACCCAAACATATCTGAAAAGTGTGGCATGTTTTTCTTGCACGTCTGTGAACATAAATCTTTAAGCTTTGCCTCAGACTCTTTTAAAGACGTAAGTCTGGACTTTGACTGGACCATTTTAAGTGTTTTTCACTGTAGCTCTGGCTGTATATTTAGGCTCATTCAACAGGAGGGTAAACGTCTCACCCCAATCTCATGTCTGAAATGGGATTTAAACCTCATTTTATTTGAGGTTGCCAGTCATTTTACAAATTTTTTACTGTCACATGTATTTTATTTTAAGGATATGTTGAAGATCAGTATGAAGGAGTGGTAATTTAAAAAACAATAAACTTCTTTTAACTCCTTTTCAAACAAGTATGGTTGCTAAAATGATTCCTATGTTGTTGTTTTTCCGTTTGTGTTCAAGTATTCTTTTTTACGAATGATTTTGTTCTAAAATAAAGATAGCATTTAGATTTTTATTGTAGGGAAATGTAAAAACATGCGTCATTTTCAGAACAGTTTACAGATACTGGCCAATTTTCTATGGAGTTGTAAAAACTATAGAGAGGCAGATGGGATGTCTTCTTAGATAAACATGTTATGTTTTCTTTTTTTTTTCCCCCAAGTCTGAAACCAAGCTGTACAATGGCTCAGATAAGGATGTGCCAGCGTCTGGCGGAAAGCTCACCAAGAAGGAGTCCCTCAAGGTGAGAACGCTCTAAAGCAGCTTAAGTCCCACATATCCGGATCCTAATTCTCAGAGGCTGCCTGTAAAAGTCCGCTTTCATGCAGGGTGTGTCTTGTATAATCAGGGATCGTTTGTTCTTATTTCACATTCGACACTCGTTCTCACGAGTTCAGATTGTGCCACTGTGTAACAATGTGTGAAACAAACAACAAATACATCAAATGTAATGTGTTCTTCCTTTTTCTCTGCAGGTGCAGAAGAAGAACTACAGAGAAGAAAAGAAAAGGGCGACCAAGGAGCTGCTTAGCACCATCACAGACCCTTCTGTTATCGTCATGGCCGACTGGCTGAAGGTGGGGGCGCCTCACCTTTTTTTTCCCCCTCCGTTTTTCCATCGAAGCGGAAAACACTTCAGGTTTGACACGTTTCCGTCTGCAGATCCGAGGCACGCTGAAGAGCTGGACCAAGCTGTGGTGCGTGCTGAAGCCGGGCGTCCTCCTCATATACAAGACTCACAAAAACGGCCAGTGGGTGGGAACGGTGCTGCTGAACGCCTGCGAGCTCATCGAGAGGCCGTCCAAGAAGGACGGCTTCTGCTTCAAGCTCTTTCACCCGCTGGAGCAGTCCATCTGGGCGGTGAAGGTCAGAACACCCAGCAAATATACAGTATATAACTTCTGGTAGATTCAAACTATTATTTATACTAAAAAAATATTTTATTTCAGAGTTAAAGGGTCAGTATTGTGTAAAATCAGCTTTTTTGAAGCTTTACGTCTTGTTTTAATGTTATTCCCTCATCAAAAGCATACAGTACATGGCGTGTTGCCTTGATTCTTTCATGCGTGTTTGAGAAATCCTTTAATCTCCATGGCAACCAGTCAGCTGTGCAAAACGCCGGGGTGGATGTAGTGAACAACGAAGCTTCTGCCTCACTCCATCACTCAGCTCCTTCAGACTAGCCAGCAACAATTAGCAAACACCTGGTGGAGCTGCACATCTGCTGCGCTCATTTACGAGCTACTGCTAAGTGAAATGCTGGTAACAATGTTGTTAAGGGGTTAACAGAGGAGCCATTTTATGATAACTTCCTAAAGGCGGCGTTTTAGAAAGAGCAGAAATTTTTAAAGAGACAGAAGCCCAATTTCAAGGCGTTAAATTAGGGAGTAAAGTTTCTTTTAAGTCATATTTGATATATACAGCATTTTGTATAACAACTGAAGTTAACAGTTTCTTGATTGTGTTATAAAATGGCTATATGTGCCTGGAAAACACATAATACTGCCCCTTTAATGATGCTGCTTTAACAATCAGGTTCTTATGGAACAGGCCCACAGCATGACACTTCCTCCACCTTACCTAACACTTATGAGGTGCTTTTCTATATATTCACAATTTTATCCACCGGAAGCGTTTGTTGCTGACAATTTTAAGAGATGGGAGACAGTTTTCAAGTGGAAAACCCATAAATAAAACGAGAGCAGTTGCTTTTTTTAAAATGTCCCCCGGTTTGTCCACCTCCAGAGGAAAACAAAAGAAAGAAAGAAGCCTGGTTGGGATTTGAAACCCAGAAGTGGATATTAAGTCATAATTATGAGAGCATCCTGCTGTAATTTAGGACAGACAAAAGAAAATGATTTGTCCAGGAAGCCATTTTCAGATTTGGCAGCCCACGCGCCGTTTGCTCCTCAGTCCCCGGCTCTCAATGGGGCCACTCCAGCTGTAATTACTTATTCATCACTGACCATAAAAGCTCTCCAGCGTTTTTTTGTTTTTTTTTCTCGTTCTGAAGAGAGCTGCCCTGCTCCGCTGTTCATTAGCCGCTGTTCAGCTGTTCATCACCAAATTTAGCTTCTCACTCATCCTGCATCTGCCCCCTCTGAGCCCTCTCATGTTTGCATAATTGACACATCCACTGTGGTTTATATTTAGGATCGAATTAACTAAACGGTAATATAAATCAAAAGTGTAAACATATTAACTGAAATGAGAATCTGCCAAAGAGTCGGCGCCGGATCTCAGAAGTGACGTGGTCCGTCACGTCAGCCTGAAGCTCTGTAATTGTTTTCAACACGCTGTCCCTTTCTGTCCTCAGGGTCCTAAAGGAGAGGCAGTGGGCTCCATCACGCAGCCGTTACCCAGCAGCCACCTCATCTTCCGCGCCGCATCAGAGTCTGATGGTGAGAGACGGATTGTCATTCACACATCAATCTCTGACTCCGCCGCTAAAGTAAACTAACCGATCTAACCCAATGCTGTCTTCAGTCGCATTAAGAAACGAATAAATTAACCGCATGATGAATTAAAATGAACTGAATAATTACCATTCTGAGGATTTCATATTTTTTGAAGAACAATTTTGTTTTCAGCAATTTTGCTGTAGATATTTGTCTTCCAGTGGCAGTGTGGAGTGTTATGTACTAAATGAAAGTTTATTGGAACTTACTAATGTCTGCCATTGTCTTTACATTAGTAAAAAAAAGCTCTCAAAACTACAGGATTATTGGGGTGTGCCGTGGTGGCGTAGCGGTTAGCGCGACCCGTATTTGGAGGCCCTGAGTCCTCGACGCGGCCGTTGCGGGTTCGACTCCCGGACCCGACGACATTTGCCGCATGTCTTCCCCCCTCTCCTTCCCCCTTTCCTGTCGGCCTACTATCATATAAGGGACACTAGAGCCCACAAAAGACCCCCTGGAGGGGTAAAAAAAAACAACAACAAAAAAACTACAGGATTTCAGGGACAATTTATCGTCCTGCAAAATGTATCGTGACAAGCCAAGCATAGAGTAAATATGTCTGTGGCGTAAGTAAATCCACACAATCATTTGCAAAAGTCTTCACACTGCTTTAACTTTTGCCCATTTTGTTTTGTCAGAACTTCAAACTTCAGTGTTTAAATGGGACTTTTATGTGAGTGAGTGTGGGAAAATTTCTCTTTTCAGACCAAGCTAAATAATAAAAATATATTATGTTTTACCTACATTTAATGTTGTTTGAGTGCAATCTCTCTAGATCAAGGGTGTCAAACTCCAGTCCTCAAGGGTCGGTGTCCTGCCGTTTTTAAATGTGCCACAGATACAAAACACTGGAATGAAATGGCTTAATCACCTCCTCCTTGTGTAGATCAGTTCTCCAGAGCCTTAATGACCTAATTATTCTATTCAGGCGTGGTGCAGCAGAGGCACATCTAAAAGTTGCAGGGCAGTGGCCCTCCAGGACTGGAGTTTGATACTTGTGCTCTAGGGGTTTAGAGAAAACAGGAGGAGTCGCAGCATTTATTATGCTGTCCCTGGTGCTGAAACATGGAGAGCCGTTCCGTCTTGCTTCACAGAGTCTCTCTCCGTGGTGCTGGAATGATTCAAACTGGAACATTATTTCAACCATTAAGGTTCATTGGGTCTACCTTTTGAACCTTTGAACACTTGCAAGAAAACATATTTAAGTTGATAATCACCAAACAGATTCTGACCTTTGTTAATTTTTTACTGATTTAGGTTACTTTTCAAGAAATCTAAATCTATTTGTTGGTTTAGAAACCAACAAATATTTTAATTCCACTTTTTGATAACATAAAGGTTTAACTGTCCTCACATAAAATGCTTAATGGATAACAATATCATGAATTTGTCCAAAAAAGTTAAAAGTTATGCCTTTTCTGCATCACTATTAATCTATAAATACAGTAAGAACTGTACTCTAAGACTTTAATATTTTATTCTAAAAGATCCTTTGAAAGTTAACACTATGTCCATCGTGGAATTGTATTCATCTGATTCTGAAGAATAACTAATTTCTCTGGTCACACGCCTCTATTTTGCATTTGTTAAAAATCTTTACATTCCACTTATTCCACAATCCCGTATTGAGAAAAAGTGTTCCAGGAAGGGATATAAAACATATTTTTTTGAGTTACGATAATCCAAAATTAAGGTTTTTTAGTGATTTTTTTAGTGTAGCACCTTGTGCAGTTTTGTTCCTGACGTGTGGGTGTGTAATTGGGACGGTTTCACTCAGGTCGATGCTGGATGGATGCCTTGGAGCTGGCCCTGAAGTGCTCCAGCCTGCTGAAGAGGACCATGATCCGGGAGGGGAAGGAGGACATAAGCACAGTGTCCGCCGGTGGAGAGCACTCTATTAACTTCTACAGCCTCCTCAGAGCCCACAACATGCAAGGCTTCCAGTGAGCGCACACGACCTACACTACTGGACAGAGAGACGCATATAGAGTTGACATTACAACAAATATTAGTTTTAGTCTGCACTTATGTACTGGCAAAATAGTTTGAAAACCATTTATCCTTGACAGGTAGTTATGAAAGAATCCAGGGGATCCACTTACTGATTATTGACTTGGCGAATCTGTTTCCCTTCACACCCGAACCGTCTCGTCTCGTCTCAGGTTCAACGACAGTGACCACCTAAAAGACCCGGACCTGTACTCGGACAAGTCGGACCGGGAGGGCGAACAGGACCACGAGGAGTCGGACCCTGAGGGCCTGGAGGAGAGCGACAGCGACACATCGGAGCGCCAGGACGACTCGTACATCGACCTGGACCCCAACGAGCACCTGCGGGAAACCCCGTACATGGAGCAGTCGCACGAAGAGCTGGGGGAGGTATGGCTTTACATTAAACTTTCGTTATGTCCTCAAAGGATTTCAACCATTTTCATCTCAATCTTGAACTGTAGAATCATAAAAAGCTTTATTTTTAATGTTTCTACACAACATGTCATTCTGTGATCATAGTATCTGCAATTCGCTCTGTCTAAGAGACTTCGGTGAGACGATGGCAAGTGTGAAAGTGCTAACTCTCATTTCCATTCTGAGAGTCTATCAGCGTACAAATGAAACACTTGGTGGAAGCTCAATGAAACCTTCACATTGACAAGAGACTTAGCAGCCTCAGTGGGACTTAGTGTTGGCACACCACAGTTAGTTGGTTTTGGTTATGGATGTTTTAGCTAACATCGTCGACTTGCTCCGTTTCAGGCCGGCGAGGCTGCACAGACGGAGACCGTGTCCGAGGAGAATAAGTCTCTGATCTGGACTCTGCTGAAGCAGGTGCGGCCAGGCATGGATCTGTCCAAGGTCGTCCTGCCCACCTTCATCCTGGAGCCGAGGTCCTTCCTGGACAAGCTGTCCGACTACTACTACCACGCAGACTTCCTGTCTGAGTAAGAGCTTCCTGTGTTTTCTGTTCAATAAATGCACTGTCAATGGAGAAGATGTGGTTGTTACGAAAACATGGCTCAGGCAAAAGTCGATTTTGCTTGTTCCAGAGCTGCAGTTGAAGAGAATGCCTACAACCGGATGAAGAAGGTGGTGAAATGGTACATCTCTGGATTTTACAAAAAGCCAAAGGTCAGTTTGACTCACTTCACATTTTTTTATTTATTATATTTATTTTGCTCTGCTGAATCATGTTTTTGTTTTAATCCACAGGGGTTGAAGAAGCCGTACAACCCCATCATTGGAGAGACGTACCGGTGCATGTGGCTCCATCAGAAGACCAACAGCAAGACTTTTTACATCGCAGAACAGGTACCACCACCTACAGCAGCAGCAAGCATACAGTGCTGATGAGAAGTTTACATTGCGATGAATATCACATTTATTGGCTGGTTGAAATTATTCATTTTTACTTCCATAAATTAGACTTGTCCAGGTTTCAGTCATTTGCATCCATTATTTTAAGAAGGCGACTATATCTGAAAACTTTATATCTGTGGGTAGGTCTGAAGTTATTCAGTAGATTACATGCAGTAAAAGTTGAAAAGAAATGTTGAATTTGCATGACTTTTGTAAGATGCACCATTTTGGGACCTACAGGAAGAAAGTGTATAACTAAATCAAAGTTGACTTGTGGGTAAAAACCTTTCTTCCCAGGTCTCTCACCATCCGCCAGTGTCGGCCTTCTACGTCAGCAACAGGAAAGACGGGTTCTGCCTCAGCGGCAGCATCCTCGCCAAGTCCAAGTTCTACGGTACAAACAACCTCAGCCGCCTTAATTCTCACCTCATTAACATTCACAGAGCACTGATGAGTTTCCTCTCCCATGCCAGGAAACTCCCTGTCAGCCATTTTAGACGGAGAGGCTCGGCTCACCTTCCTCAACCGAGGGGAGGACTATGTTATGAACATGCCCTATGCGCACTGTAAAGGTCAGAGCGCACGCCACAAACCTTTGTTTAACTGCGCATCTGGCTGATCTATATTGACTGGAACATGTTTTTATATGAAAGGCATACTGTACGGAACCATGACCTTGGAGCTGGGAGGTCAGATCACCATTGCGTGTGAGAAAACGGGCTACAGCGCTCAGCTGGAGTTCAAACTCAAGGTACGTTTGCAAGACTCGTGGCGGTCATCATAGACTGGGAGATGGTCAGTGTAAAAGGAGCAGAAATGTTTCTTATGCGATGTCTTTGATTGTCCCGCTCCTCCGTCAACATTTCCGCCTGTCCCACCTCTTTACCCAACCCTATGACCCAACCCCACCATTACCAACTGCTTTACCCTGTCATGAACCAGCGGCAGGTATGTGCAGGACAGGATAGGTGACTTTAGTACAAGCGGTTTATTCCTATCACTCATTTCAAAAAAAGTGAGTCTGATCGAAGTGCTTCAGTAGAAGAAAAAACTTTTTTTTTCAATCTAATTAACTAAAATTGAAGTTAACAGGGCAGTGCAGCAGGATTTCTTGTCAGATTATGAGTGTCTTTTCAAGCAGTATCGGTAAATATTTAAAGAAATTTGATTTAAAAGGAAAAAAACATTAATACAATGTTCTTTCAAAGTAACAACAGTAAGTCCATTTCTTTTCTCTGGTTTTACTGTCCTGTGCTTGACCTCCATCTTGTGTCCTGTTTTCCCTCGTCCTCGATTCCTCTTGCGTCCCCTTCGCTTCTTGTCCCTCGTCTTGCTTGTCTTTTTTAGCCGTTCCTGGGCAGCAGCGATTGTGTCAATCAGATCTCTGGGAAGATCAAGCTGGGAAAGGAGGTCCTGGCTACTCTAGAGGGACACTGGGTATGACTCCACATATTGTTCTAAATTACACTAAGTATGTTTTTTTTCTTGCCTGGAATATTTGTTTTGTTTTAGTAGCTTGAATGTGTTTTTTTAGATTTCTGTTGTTTTGTAAAGCTTTAGTCAAACATTCAGTTATTCTGTCACTATAAAATCCTGGTTTTAAGTAGCTGGTTGGACTGGAAAGTAGCTTCACAAGCTACTTTGTCAGTATTTTGCCAATGTTGAAAAAAAAAACACAATTTTGCAATGCCGTTGTTTTCATTAAATAAGACACACAATTAAAATCACACGTGAATTATTTTGTTCACGAGATAAGTTATTAAAAAACATCCTTCTAACACTTCCTGTCGTCTTGTTTGTCGTTTCCGCCAGCAGTAACATCCGCTTCATAGTCAAATAACTCGTGTGATGTGAAAAAAGTGTTACCGAAAAACTTTTTTTTCTACATTGGTGTATTAAGTAAATTATTTTTGTAATTCCAATTTTAACAATTATATGGTTAATGGAAACGCAGCTAATGATCGTGTTTGAATTTCCTCTCACAGGACAGCGAGATCTTCATCAACGACAAGAAAACGGGGACGATGGATACCTTCTGGGACCCGACGCCGGAGCTGAGGCAGAACAGGCTGACGCGCTACACCGTCCCACCTGAAGAGCAGGGGGACTTCGAGTCAGAAAGGTGCACTTGGATTTATTTAATAAACATAAATAAGAATTCATAAGAATAAGAATTCATCCACCGTTGTCCTCGGATAATCCTAATCCCTTCCGCTTTAGAGTTCTGCTTTTAAACATTTCCAGACTATTTGAATGAAAGGACAAACTTGAGGAATGTCCAAACGGGTTTTAATGTATTTATGAAAATCCAGACTGTGGCAGCACGTGACTCGAGCGATCAACAACAAGGACCAGACGGAGGCCACCAACGAGAAGTTCATCCTGGAGGAAGCTCAGAGGAAGGCGGCCCGGGAGCGCAAAGCCAAATGCGAGGAGTGGATCCCCGCCCTGTTCGAGCAGGACCCCATCACCGGAGAGTGGCATTACAGATATGCCGAGTGAGTGGCTCCTCCCTGGCCCCGCACACCAGCCAGTGCACCCAGGTTCACCTCCGCAAGGGCAAAAAAAATGTCTCTAAATTTCGACTTTTAGCATCTAAGTGTTTTACAGTTATAAGGCATTTTCAATGCAGCTATAAAAAATAGTTAAACCTTAATGAGCTTCTCTTTAAAATTATTCCCATTTGCTTCTTTGTTTTTTCTTAGCAAAGTGTAAGGGTGCCACCTTCTGGTGGCTACTGTAACTGCAGAGTTATCGTGATCAAAGGAATATTGTGTTTTTTTTAAATATTATTACTATTTTATCTGACCTTCAATTTGCATGACCCTTTTGATTAATGTTTAATGTATTAGTTCAACATTTATATTGAACTACATAAACAATATAGAAAATATCAAAATCAACATGACTTATAAACAAGATTATTTAGAAGACAGTATTTTCACTCTCCCAGGAAGAATTAATATCTCCTCGTTAGTACAGTGGTGAGTATCCCCGCCTGTCACGCGGGAGACCGGGGTTCGATTCCCCGTCGGGGAGTGAAGTTTGTTTCAGGTCCCTCTTGAAAATGAGATCTAGATCTCAACGGGGTTTACCTGATTAAATAAAGGAATATTATTATTATTAATTAAGCTTTAATGTACACTAAAGAATATGTCATGACAAAGGTGTAAACTAATAACTCAATTCTGCCATGTTGCAAAAAACACACCTGGGTGTTAACCTGTTCGTCCAGCCAAACATACTACAGAGAGAGAATAGTTCTCTCTCTGTAAGGTCGGGTAGAAATAGGAACACCATAGCAGTACAAGAGTCATTTCTGGAAAACACAAAGTTAGTTTTATTCATAATAAGAACCAACAGCACTTGAAAGCCTGTTAGAAGCTCGGAAATGGGCCACATCACATTGAATAAGCCAAGTGAGTAGAGTTTATCCGCACTTTAGCTGTAGACATAATCTTCTAATTTTGTGAATAAATATGGGAAATGGAAGGAATCCCAAAGTCAAGCCTTGTGGTACTCCAGTTTAGAAACTTAAAGAACAGATTCTGTTCCTCTTCTTTTGCCTTCTCATTTCTCCTGCTTGTGTGTTTCCTCAGCACCAGGCCGTGGGATCCGCTCAATGACCTGATTCAGTTTGAGATAGACGGCTGCATCCAGACCAAGGTCCGACACCGCACCCCTATGGTACGTTCTGGCAGTCTTATTAGTCTGAGTAACCAGGGGCCGCGGAGGGACAATTGCAAGTGCCAGGTATGTTGTCCCGGTGACAAAGCATGCCACCGCCTCATCCGCCTTTCACGCATCAGCCGGCGCACCGCCTCCATTGTCGCTTCATCTCTTTGTGCCACCACCTCCCCGCTGCCGCCATCATAGCCTGGACTCTTGTGTGCCTTTGTTTTTTTTAATCCATTATCTAAAACTTTTTCTCTTACACCGGCTGCTCTGTCCTCCTCACCTCATTGTTTCATTGTTGTGTCTGCATGACTCATCAAACACAAACCCTTAAAGTAGTTTAAATTCATTTTAGAAGGCGGCGAAATGTTCAGTGTTTAGTAGCGATTTTCCAGATGCAACAACCAGTAGCAGCCAGTGTTGCAGACACGTTAACTGTTATTGTTTAAATCCAAAAGTTTCACACATGAGCACAAACGCTGGAGGGGAAAAAGACAGGCCTTTTACTCGCCATCCATAGCCATAGCCGCGCTTCTGTGGTAGAGCAGTTCTGTTCACAAAATGAAACTGGAGATGTAAGTGTTATTAATTCAGTGCAGTGCGCCATGGCAAAGGGAAAATAACGTTGAAGAATAAACCTCTCGTATTCTTCTTTCTTCTCGCTCTCTGTCGGCTTCACGCTACTCGCAGACCTGTTGCCACAGCAACCGACAGAGCTGAGATTATATTTAAATGTTTCAGGATTCAACACCAAAAACATTCCCCACTTGAAGAGCAGAATATTCAGTCCGTTATGGTCTTACGTTTTCAGGCTTGATGTTTATTTTGCAATTATTAATCAGTGATCGACTGAACCCAGCGGTGATTGATTAGCTAATTTAAACACCTGCTCTACTGATGATCTGCCAGAGAGTTGGTGTGTGGGTTGCCTTTTTTTTTATTGAACTAACACGCAAGAAATTCTGCAGCACATATACATATTAACGTTGTCAAAGTCAAGCTAGCATAACTGATCTACTTCTTTTTCCCTCGCTAGTTTTTTTTTTTTATTAAAACTTTTTACTTACCTGCAAAATGTGAAACCCTTGGACCTCATCTAGCTGTTAGTGTTGACAATTAATAGCAAAACGTTGCGTCCCTTTTCTTTTATATCTCGCTTAGCAACAACTTGACAGCTGAAACCAACGGTCGTCATCGTTGGCCAGACGTTTTTTGCCCTCCAAAAAACTGCAGGAAGGCAAAAAAAATAGCGTCTATATATATTAATTATATCACCTTAAATAGAGCTGTACTCCTCTAAATGGAAAAGACAAATAAACATAATTTGTTTGCTTGTACTCACTTCATTATATTTGATCGTTTTCTTCAATTATGCACCTAATATTGAAGTTGGGTTGTTTTTTTGTAAAATTGTGTTTTTATTATTAAAAGAAACTTAAATTAAGGAGTTTCTGATCAGATTTTAACTAAAATGTTTAATCCAAGCTGTTTGCTAGTTTGCCCTCAATACTGCAAACAGATTCTGTGTCCCAACTCTCGCCTGGTCGGTTACTTTTGAGTGCTAGCTGTGTGTTGCTATGATTGCACTAATGCACCAGCATGTGTCACTTAGCCGCCGTTATCCGCCGACACCGGTGGAGTTTCCTGCACAAGAATCCTGATTTTAACGCTGTGTATTCTCTCTCCTTTGCCCTTTTATTTGTGTGTTTATCTGCTTTTTGCTGGCTGATAACGTTCCAACTGTTTATCACATATGTTTGTGTGTGTCCATCTGCGAATGGCTAATCAGGTAACGGTGCCAAAGAGAAAACACAAGAGCGACAAGCCCAAGAGCCCGGAGAGCGGCTGCTCCTCACCAGAACCTGATCGCCATGACTCATCGGGGAGCGAACGTGAGTCAGCCTCATCGAGCGTGTCGATATGCAAACACGGCTAGATGAATGGGACGGAATTATACCGCTCAGTGGACTTCTTTTTAGAATTTCTGTGGCGTTTTCTAGCATTTTCTGAAGTTGTAAAATGGATTCTAAACAGAAATACATGTAGTTTGCATAATGGGCAGCACTGAAAAAGCTTCACATCATAGAACAGAGTGAAATTTGTCCCACAATGACCAAATTCATGGTTGTCATCAGTGAAGTAAAGGGCACACAGATACAACAAAAAATAATTGGGATAAGAAAAGAATAAATTGTGGACTAAAGCAAAGGTTTATGAAGAATGTTGAAAATACTCCAAAACATTCAAATCTTTTAGACACGCCCAAGAAGACTAGAGGCTGTGTTTGCCATCAAAGGTGCTTCAAGAGAACGTAGAAAAAAAGCTGTGAATACTTAATAATTTTTTCTGTATGTTTTGTTTCTTAATTTTAACAAATTAGCAAAAATATCACCTTTTTACTGCATTTTGTGTCAAATTTTGAGAAAAAAGTGGATTTAATACATTTAAGATAAGGACGTAGCGTAACAAAATGGCTTATCAACATCATCAACAACTTTATTAGACATAAATATATCTATATGAAAAAAAAAATTAAAATACAAGTAAATAGCACTTTGAATACTTTGCAGATGCTCCTTAATCAAGCAGTGGCAGCATAATGCTGCGGGCATGTTTTCCATCGCTAGGACCGGTGATAAACATAACGGTGACATTCTAGTTTTTAGATTTTAAAGCAGTGGGAGGTCTAGAAATGTATGGAGTATTAGTCGGTACCCTGATAATGACAAAAACGGCAATTTATGTTGTTGCAGGACACAAAAGCAAGCATAACAGTCGGCTGAGGAAAAAGGGTCCAGACCTCAGCGAACTTCAAAGTGCCATCGACTCCATAAAGCAGACGCAGGAGGACATTAACAGGTGAGGAAGAACTCGAATCGTCCCGTGACACAAACGTGTCTCGGTGCCGCGCACGCTAAAGGTTCCTATCTGTGTTGTGAAGGAGCGTCGCGGCGCTCCGGATGCGTTCAGCAGGCCGGGCGGAGAACACTTCCTTCCTCCAGCAGCGGGACTACGTCGTCATCGCCTGCCTCGTCGTCCTTCAGGTTCTCATCAACTACATTTTCAAGTAGCGGCCACAAGGCTTCACCCTAACTCCCTCTCTCTCTCACACACACATACCGGAGATTTTTAGACGAGCGGACCTCCAGCTCACTCTTTCTCTCCGCTTAACAAACCCATACCTTTGTGTCCTGGAAAAGCAGAAGAACTCGGAAAGAGACCATTTTTAATGTATTTATTCGCAACCATCACCATTCCAAATCTCCGCGGAGATGCACGGATTTCAAAGAGAGGAGCAGCGGTGAGGGGATTTCGCATGGAAAAAAGGCTCGACTGCCTCTCGGGATTTTTTTTTCTTTCTGTTTTTTATTAACTTGCCTTGATGTCAAAGGCAAAGACAGCAGCCATTTTTTATTAGCTGTTTCATTATTTTTGCTCTTTTTTTTTTAAATGGAGTGATGCTATTCTGATGTTTCACATTTCACCTCAAACGACAGGGACGTTTTAAACACAAAAACAAGGACCACAGGTCAGATTGTAACACACGCACACGAGATCCCTTTAATGTTAGTGCTTTTTTTTTTCTATTTCTCTTTTCTGTTTTCCTATCTCATCTTGTGTTTTACTGAAGCCTGCTCAGAACAGAAAACAAACCAACGCGATGGAAAAAAAGGGAAAGAAAAACAGAGTGGTCCAATGTGTGCAACTTTTATTTTTGTGTGATCAGATCCTCTTATATTCACCCTCGATTCCACATCTGGAAATAGAAGACAGTGAGAATAACACAAGGGACAAAAGGAACAGAAGCTATAGCACTCCGCTTTTTGCATACAAAGTTATTGTTTAGAGAGAAAAACAGAATAGATCACATTTGACACATCCTATGTGTATATTGTAAGTAGCGAACTTTAACCCTTTGGAGACCATTTTTGTCTTATGGCACAAATGCACTGGAAATGTGGGACATTCACTTTGGTCTCGCCTCAGCATTGAGACAGACTGATGCTCTAATCAAGAAGATAAAAAATTATATATATATATGAAGTCTTTTTAAAACACCCCAGTGACCACTGCCCTTTTACAGTTCTAATTTAAGCCAGCCGATCTTTTTGTTGAGATTAGTAATAAAGAATCTTAGAGCAGCACTCTGTCTTCTTAAGTCTAACTTTGTAGTATTGGTAGTTTCTTCAAGGTTAAAGTGAGAACAAATGCTTTTTTATGCTCACTATTTTAACATCTCTTTAACAACTTAAGTATAAAAACCTCACATCTAAGTTTGAAAGGGTGCCGTTTATTATTACTCTTATTAACAATGTTTCTACCAAGCCGGTTCTAGTGTTGAACTGCATCTGGTGCTGTAGCCGGTTTTTAACTGGCTCTATAGGAAATCCAACAAAAACGAGCTAAAGCACGTCATTCATCTTGTTATCGTCAACCAGGTGTCCTAATATAATTGGTTACTCATCCAATTCATTTAAATGTGGTTCATTTAATAATGAGTGACACCTTCATGATTTTATCATTTGTTTCTAAATATATATCTGAATGTTCCGGTAATAATGTTTCTATGCAGGATGATCAGTGTTAACGTGGTAAGCTGATGTTAGCATGCTTCCTGTTGGTTTAAGTCGACACTATTTGAACTTTTTCCGCATTTCAATTTGGTTCCAGTTAATTGTACGCTGTTAGAGATGACAGAAAATGAATGATAAATCTGTATTTACCACAGAGAGTAGAGTCTGCACGCAAAGTCGACACCTGTGGTTTGATTGAGACCTTCCGACTTGGAAGCAAAAGTTGATACAAGTCTGGAGTTGAGAACCCCATCACTTTTAGTTTGTAAGTAATGCTATCAACAGTTTTTCTTCTGGTTGGAAGTACCATTAAAGTATTGAAGTCCTAATTTAAGTGACACAGGATCTGTGCTAAAGATTAGGGTAATGACAAGAATACAATATAAATTATTTTCAGCATATATTTTTTAAATAAAAATATAAATAAAACAAATATTCTTTGATTTTTCAAAACTGATACTCCTTTTATATTGCTTTATCTTTTAAGTGGCTCTTTTTGTTTGTTTTCTTTAATAATTATTTGAATTCAAAATCTGCGAAGGGTATGAATAATTTAGAGCATAGCTATAGCTATATGAGCCGTCTTTTAGAATGCCAAATGGACTCTGTTACGTCTTGTTGGTGTTTCTAAATAGCTGCAAATTGGAGTTTAGCACAAGCTGTTTCAGTCAGCATATAAACAAGAGTTTATTAATTTTGTTTAAGATTACAAGTGTGAAAACAACTCTGTGCACTGATCTACTTTTACAACATGGTGTTCACAACCTTTTATCCGACTGCTGGTGTCCATGAGTGCACCTCTAGTAAATAACCTTGCCCAAATATAACTCCTTTATTTCTTTTTGTGGTGCTTCAGTTAAAAACGAGTGCCAAGCAAGCACCAGCAACAGTTTAACATGTGAACTGGATTGGTGGGGAACTAGTGTTTACTGTAGAAAAAGAAGCATACGGCAAAAATAGGCTCAGAGTAGACAAAATCAAAGCTCAACACTTTGTTCGAACTTCACTGCCTGACTGCAGCAGCTCCGCTGCGCGTCCGATAAAGACCATCAGTCACTTCCTCCAGCGCATTTGAGCCTCAAAGTTTCAATATGTAACCTAGAATAGACTCTGTTCTGAGGCTCCTCGTCGGAGCGCGTGGACTTGTAGACTTTTTCTAACCGTCGCCATGTTAAGAGCATTCCAAATGTACAAAAAACTTGCAGCCAAACTCTTTGTGTGCTAGAGTAGAAGTCGATTGGAGTCACTGTGTAAATAATCCGGGTGGGCGACGGCGCCTCCGGAGCGGCACGCGGACACTCGCACTGTGCACAAACCGTTTTCCTCCTCCTGTTTGAGTTTTACTAGAACATCCTGGTAAGTTTAGCAGCACTGTTTTAATGTGTTTTTATTTATGTCTTCGCCTGTTATGATGTTAGCCTTGTCGACGTTTACATATATCCGATTGCCTCCGCCGTCAGCAGACTGTTAAGCGATGGAAGCTTCGGGACACAGAGACCGGTAGCGTTCGTAGGAGCCAGCTGTACCCCTGGAAGTTACCCGGCTGGCCCGAGTGTATGTGTGTTTGCTTTTTCCCGTGCGTCCTCATTGCCTGAGATGGTAGAATGTGTGGAAATAAGTACATACCAGTGCCTTTTAGAGTCAGACATGGGGTGAAGTTGTAGCTTAAAGGAGGTGGTGTGGGCAGGGTGCAACAGAAGGTATAGTTTGAATTTAGACTTGGATTGTGGTTGGGTTTACTGTAGAGTTGTAGTGTGGACGGTGCCATATGAAGTCTGACTCCACAGGTAGACACCCGCCGCCTGTAGATACACAAAGGCCGATCCCCTGCCACAGGAGGAAGAGTGCAGTTTTCCTTCCCGTCTCCCTCGCTCCCTTGTCTTCAACACACAAAACGTGGAGGGAAGCGGCCATCTTTACTGTACGTCGTCGTTGCCGTGTCTGTAAAATATCGTTTTATTTATTTCTCTTTTGTATGTGGGTTTATGTTGAACATTTGTTTTTCAGCTCAAAGTTTTAGGTCACTGTTCTTTTGTCTTATTTAATGTTTGTTTTATTTTTCAAAATGCACACAATCGTTTTTAATCCACTTCACGTTAATACCAGACACACGGGACTGTCCAAACTGGGGCGCCTCACTTCCACACACATGCATCACACATCTTTTTCCTATTCAAGTAATTGAATATATTTACTGTATCTCCATGGAAACTGTAACTTCTCTGAAGTTTATGGTCACATGTAACACAATAAAAACAAATGACATACTTAATTCTGTTGTGTGTGTGTGTGTGTGTGTGTGTTTAGTTTAGTAGATTCAGTCGATGTTGTTAGAAATGCAGAATTACCAAATCTATGCAAGATGTTCCCAGATTTATTTCTTATGTGAACAAAGTTGAGGCAAATATGTTATTCCATGGCCTAATCCTTTGATATCTTAAGAATCATTTAGATGTGGTCCTATCATTGGCCAAGTGAAAACTTGCATCTTTGTTAAATTTGCTGATGGAACAAAACAAAAATCAAATAAGAAATTCTTAAAATGTTCATGTTTCTATAGAGCTTGCCTGGCATTGGCCAGCCACCAATATCAAGGCAGAGCAAGGTTTTAAATCGTTATATCTTCACAACTGCTAGTATTAGGTTTTGTTAATAAATCTAAACCACCACCAGAGGGCGCCAGAGATCCTTCAGTGACTCATTTGATCTTTCCAGTCATGTTATTCACATTCTCATCTATCACTATACATCGATATTCCACATTTATTTAAAGTCTCACAAAGAAATTATTGTGTTTTACACATTTCATATACCTCTGGAACATTTTGTATTATTTGGGATTAGAAATAATCTTAAACAATTTCAAATGTACTCAAGAAATCTCGAGTAATATCTAGAATTATTGGATTAGATCAGGTGTATACAGCTCAAAGTGGGGTTGAACCTCATTAGTTTAGCTCAACTTATTGTTTCCATCAGCCAGCTGTCCCTGTTGCCAGTTCTCCACCCAAGGACGTTGACAAAGGTTGTTAAAGCAGAGCTGGCCTTTCTGTACCTCTCAGATAACAGTTAAACATTTGATATCAGTTCATACTCTGTCTGGAGGAGGGAGGAGGAGTAACGGACTGTAATACTACCAACAAAGGGTACAAGATGTAGAAAATTATTAGAAATGAGGTTCAGCCAAAAGCTGTTCAGTTTATTCTCTCTCTTCTCCCTCTTACAGATTTCTTCTGTTTTTGCTTTTCATTTATCACTTAAATGTCTCAGATCAATACATTTTTACGTCAAGTATAACTTGAGTAAATCAAAAATGTTTTCTTAAAGCGATATGTGACTGCATTTGGGCTATCAGTTTAATGTGTGGCTGATGCTGGAAATGATCAGAGGGGCTGAGTTTTTGCCACCGTCACTAGGACAGGGACTGAAGTAAGGATAGAGTTTCTCACTGAAGTTGCAGCTAGTAAAGGAGAAGATGAGATGTGCTGCCTCAGCATCATAAAAGGAAACTAGACCCTCGTCATAATCCACAAAAACCCCCACCTTCTGGGGCTCAGACACCAAAACCAGAGGCACAGAGGGCCCGGTAAGAGCTCTGTAATGGCTGTTTCTTAGCCATACAGCCCAGTAGCCGTTTTCAGGGCAAATGGCGTTCTCACCCTTCCTGTCAATAGACTCTTGGACCACTCCTAATTCCCATTTAGTTTTCCCTTTAACTTCAACTTCGTAGTAAAATCGTCCTGAGGAGAAACTTTGCTTTCCCAAGATTCCAAAGGCTGACAGTCTCTCTGGCTTGTCTGGGAGGACCTGTGTAACATCACTGCATCGTACAGTTTTCCCATCGTCGGACATCACCAGATAGGGGTTTGCAGTATTCGGATCCAGAGTCACGTCCACTACATACAGCCGGACTCTCGCAAGTTCAATGCGAGCGCAGAGCTTCTTCATCTCTGTTCTGATCGTCTCCAGTTGAGCTGCAGCCGTCCTCACTGTCGCATCGCAGGAGGACTGGACTCTGACCTTGGTCCAGTCCTTGGCGGTAACCGTCATTGTTAGGGTGTTTTGGAGCAGATGGAAGTGGTCTTCGATTTGCGACAGCTGCATCAGCTCAGATCTTTTCTTCATCAGCGTGGAGATTTCCTCTTCCAGCTCCTTTATGAAACCTTCTGCCTGTTCTTCTGTTGCTTTCTGCTTCTGTACAATCACGTTGATGAAATGATCCAGACTTTTTCTTGCAGCATTGATGAGATCCGAACAGTCCTCCGCAACAGCTGCTGTCACTTCCTCCGCATTCCGCTTGCTGAGCTTCACCGACTGCTTAAACTGCTCCATCTTTAGTAATCTCCCCTGAATCATCTCCTCAATACAAACTCTGGTCTTCTCCAGCTCTTTCTTCTTTTCTTTACACTCTTCCATCAGAGCGACAACCCGATGCTTCTTGTGGTCGGACGCAGCACAGCTTGGACATATGCACCTCCGATCGGTCTTGCAGAACAGCTCCAGAGGCCTCTCATGCTTCCCACACATCATGGTCTCCAGTTTCATGACTGGATTGATCAATGTATGTCTCTTCAGCACTGTGATTCTCGTATGAGGCTCCAGGTGAGTATGGCAATAGGCAGTAGCACACGCCAGGCAGGACTTAAAGGCTTTCTGTTTGGGTTTGGTGCACACTTCACACAGAATCCCTCCTGAGCCGGCCGATACTTGTCCTGACAAGCTCCTGGCATTCCTGAAGTGAGAAGCCATCTCGGATATGAAGGTGTTGATCCGCAGAGCTGGTTTGGGATCAAACTGTTCCTTACACAGCGGACACTGCTGGTGGCGGCTGATGTTCCAGTGCTTTGTGATGCACGTCTTACAGAAGTTGTGTCCGCATGGTATGGTGACCGGATCTGTGAACACATCCAGACAGATGGAGCACAGAAACTGTTCTTCGGATAAGAAACTGGAAGCAGTCGCCATGTTCACTCACTGGAATCAAAAGGGTGAGGGAGGACTGTAAAAATCAGCAGTAACTCTTCACAAGATTGTAACATTACTTTAAAATCCATCAAAATGAATTAGTAAAGACATTTGGTTGTACAGGAGGTTATAAGAATCTTGTTGAAGGGCATTTGAGTGGCTTTACTCACCTGTGTTTTGTCGAAGAACTCTACCTTAAGTGAGTGAGTCACTTGTTTTTCTTTTAACAGCCCAGTTGCTCCTTTAAAACTCCACCTCTTGTTTCATCTCCTCCCTCAAGTGGGATTTTGGTGTCTTATTGCAGGGTTTTTGTAAAACAGAACAATGAATCCCCCATGTCAATGCTGGAGTAAAGAGGACACCAGCATTTTTTGCTAAGATTGTGCTCCTTTGCATCTACAGTCATGACTTAACAGTTTTGGTGTTGACGCAAATGTTCTTATGTTTTTATGACGTGGCGAAGACAGAGTAAAAACATTTTGTATACTCCAAGCACTTTTTATTAGCAAATATGTCAATGTTTCCAGTGTTGAACTATTCTTCTTCATAGCTCCTGTCGTTCTCTCTGGAAGTTGATGCTGGATGTTAGTTCTGGGCCAAATCCTGGCTGGTGGTGACCCATTAGTATTTTAGATAGTTGGTTTCTATTTATCCACCTTCTTTTTAAGAATCACAGATTCTCAGTGGGGTAAAGACAGGAGTTTTCCGACCATTTGATTGTTGCTAATGGCCTTGTGATATATTGCTCCATAGGGACGAATCCACAGATCAATTTTATGAACGAAGTTGTTTTTGGTATATGTTTTGATCCCACTTTTTTCCCCCTGAGATTTTGGACACAATTAGGAGGAAAACACTTGACTGGATGAAAACCAACATCACCACTGGATTGTATCTGGATGCTTCTCGGTTGACAACACACCGAACTCATGGTAGCTCTCACCTTTTACTTCTCTGGACAAATGATTTTCCAATTGTACCAAACAATCAAGATGCTTCATAAGATGAAACAAACTCACCTTTAACATAATTTGTTATTCTAATAAGGAGACAGTCCTGGTGTTTACTTTTAGAACCTCCTTACTTTCCTGAAACTAAATCAAGTTAAATGTAAGGGAAGTATGAATGATCACCTTTTTGAATATATGCTGAAAGGCAATTTCCAGATCATAATCTGTCCAACAAAATTACAAGAAATAGTCTATTGGAAAGTTAATCTGATGCTTTTCTAATGTCTTGTAGCAGATAGCTGTGCAGCAATCCTAATGTTAGCTTATTTGGTTTCTGTTATGATTCGTTTTTCGTGTTCCATTGCTACTTGGAAACAGAGGGGCAGTTTTAGTGTATATTTCTCTTCCAGGTTCAGTTTTGCATTTCAAATTCAGTTATATTTAATACATGTCACAGTTTGTCCCAACCACGTATTTTGTAGTCCTTTCTGTACAGTACACAGATTTAAGCAACCCTTCATAAGTTTAATACATACATACATACATACATACATACATACATATATATACTGTATATACATAATACATATCACCTCAGGAAGTTTTTAAGCTTAACCTTCTTAGTGTAGTAATACCTCCAGCATTTATTTCAACCTCTTCGTCCAAAGCATTTGATTAGAAATACCCTTTCTTCCCAAATATTACATTTGGTTCATCCCTCTGCTGAATAAGTTGGATATTACTGTTGCTAGGATACATCACCCTCAGGATTTTTCAGCTCTTCTTCAAAGCATAGAAAGAATGAGAGAGCACAGACGCTGGCAAAAAGGAAAAAGGAAAAGCAAAGCAAAATGTTAGAATGGAACAGGAAAAAAAATTAAAGACAGGTTGGTCTTCAAGACAAAAAGGGGGGTTGGTGAAGTAAAAATAACAAACATAAGCAACCATAGGGGTAAGATTCCAAATGTTAGGGTGGTGACAGTGGTTTATAGTGGAAGTGATAGTAAAGGGGAAGGTGGTAACAATATAGAATAATAAAGGAAGCATTCTGGGTTTAAAATATTATATAATCCGCCTTCCTTTTTTTATTATCATTCTCTCTCTTTGGCATTGTCCTGTCAGTGTCCTGTCAAACTGAGGTTGCTGGTGTGATTTAATGACTCTGTGAGCCATTTTGATAAAGTAGGTCAGTTAAAAATGCATACACACACACACAGGTTACATTTGAAGTCCATTGTCCTGAGAATCTGCCAAACATCACCAATTGCTTCTTGCACAAGAGTCTGACGTTAGCCATAGCAATCATACCATTAGGCATAACACAGGTGAATTTCTGTTAGCTGGGTAATTAGCTGCTTTAAAGATGTTTAACTGTATCTTTTTAAAAAAAAAACCAATTATGTAAATGTCTAATTTATTTTAATCTTGGGGTGGTGCACAATTTAATGTTTTTTTCTTTTTAAAAATAAAAAATAATGTTGCAACGAGCGATTCACTTGCTAGCTGGCTAACTAGCCTCCAAGCTAGCTGCATCAAGTTAAGAGCAGATTTTATTTATTGTAAACTAAAAGTAGCAATTTTGTCACAGCACATCTCTGAGAGGAAAAGAAATATTAGTCAATTAAAATATTTTAAGACAAGTATATGTGTTTATGTAAACTGAGTCGAAATACAGTGTTTAAGAATTGGTCAACAAAATTCGCAAGCATACCTAGCAATCGCCTAGCTCCATTTCAAACAAATTAAACCGTCAATAGTTTATTAGAAACATATATAGTGTAGAGGGGTTGAAGCCGTCGGACGGAACGACATGTTATCCCAAATCTCTCTGGCCACCTTTGCAGCTGTATTCGTGGCGAGGCTTAAACGGGTTAACAGACATATAATGAGGTAATCCGCAGTGTTGGTGAGGTTGCGCTGGATGCTGGCTCAGCGTTTATCCCCTTGTGGTATCGACAGAGCAGAAAGGAACTGCTGCAGCAAGCCGCCCTCATTCATAGCCGGATTAGTGCAACGTGCAGTGTCTTTTTTTAGGATCTTTCCTCTTCTATTTTCTTTTTTTTTTTTAACCTGGCTGACCCAAACAACAGAGTTTAAGCTGACCTTCAGGGCAGTGCTGCCCATTGAACCTCCTTTTTAAGTTTTTAGTTAAATGACCGCAGCAAAGATCTCACCTCAGCGTCTTGCCGCTCATTCACTTGAATGAACGAGAATGAATCATGCCTGCAATGATGACTTTGTCCATCTAGTCCAGACTTGAGCAATCTATTTTTAGAATGACCAATTGCTGTGGGGAACCCCTAGAAGTGCAGCTGCCTCCTCTCCTCTCCCTGAATGCAAACATTTAGCTGCAGTCCAGCAGTTTAATAATGAATAAACTCCCCGCTCCTGTCTCAGGTGTCCCTCATTTAGCTGTGCATTGCCATAAAATCAAAAGCTGATCCAACGTTGGCGTGGCTGACGGGATCGTCAACAAAGCCCAGGTCCGCTCAGATTTCACCACCCAAGCTCTTTGTCAGAGCTAGATGTGCACCGGTGCTCCTACGGATCACTTTAGAAGGACTTTCTGCTGGAGCTGCTATTGATTAGTCATTGGATTCAACCAGTCTGTTTTCACTTTGTGCTTCTTCAACTTCACCTCAGAGTTGGGAGCAAGTTGGAGAAGCACTTCCTTTACTTGAGCTAAGACAAATCTGCCAATTCCATTTTGCACATCATGTATTTTGATCCTACTCAAAGTTCGAAAGTACTTCCCCTGCCTCGACTCAGTTATTTTATAACGATGCCGCAAATTAAGGCCTTATTTCTAAAAATGTTTTATGTGCTTAAATTGTGTGTCAACAGCTGTTTAATAACAAATGTTCCAATGTAAGTCAAGTTTCTTCCAAGATGGTGGGATGTTAATTTCTTAGAAAATGTCAAATGTTCAGTGGAGAAGATTTGGTTTGAGATTGGTCTGAAAGTGTTTGACACAGTTCTAACATTATCTTACGTGGATTCCTTTCATTTTTCCACAAAAATGTTCCTTGCCAAGCAGCTTAAGCTGAAAATGGCACATCAATTGTTTTCAGTGTTTATTACTGTAAATGGAGTCCCACAGGGCATCACACTGTGTCCAGTTGTCTTTTAATTTTTTGTTTTTACAAATGATTTACCTACTGTGTGTAGTAGGTAAATCTACACACATAAGACAAACAATGTGGTGTCTTATAGCAGAGCTAGCATGCTGGCTCACTGCGTATTGCGTAAAGGTAGGTTGGTTCTTCTTACCTAATCGCAATATATTCAAACCAGGACATTGCATCGTTGTAGAAATACTTCACTGTCTTTCAAAGAAAAAAAAAAGCCAAGCTTAGTGTAATTTGGGAAATTTTAAATATTAGATATTCACTGAGTAGAGTCCCTCTCATATTAGTTACTGTATTACAGGTTGCTCTAAAACAACAGCCAGAACTTTAAAGTCTTTAAACTACTGTTAATTAAGCAAAGAACAAACTCATGCTTTCCTGTGCAGACTCTCTGTCTGCACCAATGAAAATTCTCTGACCTCAGGGTAAAGATGGCTTAAAGTAGCTCGACATTACATTGCTGTTATGTCAACAAGTGGGGAAAATTTTTTTACTTAATTTATCCTACACAAAGAAAACAACCCAGGACATGTTTCGGCTTTTGTTCTAGTTTTTATATTACAGACCAGTATATTAATTAAATTAGCTCCGTTTAGCAGCCTGTCAGAGACTAACTCTAATCTGTTGTTTGGTGAATTGAAGCTAAAGCCTGACGGATCCATATCTGATCGACTGTTTCTGATGTGACATTGAAGCTTATTGGACTGAACAGTCTCAGTTCATTTTTTAATTCAGTCTTTCTCCAGGCTGCATCAAGCTGCTAAAAATAGATAACTTTTAACGGTGCTGCCGGATTCTGGGTTTATTGTCTTTGCCGTATCTTGTCAGTTTGCAGTCTGAGATGTTTGACGGAACAGTTTTATATCCTGAAACTCTGAATAACTGTGTTTTCACACATGGCTTTTTTTTTCTGTTTTGGATCTCTTTCCAGAAACCACAGATATGAATGTCAGAACCCCATTTGCTTCTGCGTTGTTTTTTTTTCCTTTTTCTTCCAGCTTCCATTGAGCTTTTACAGTCATCCGAGCGTAACCACAGCAGCTAAAGGTTCCTCTGTTAGCTCTGTTTGCACGTGCTGTCACAGAGACGGGTGGCTGAAACAACACATGGTGAGGGAGAAAAATGAAGTTGGAGCTTCTGTCAGAAGGTGGTTGGGTGGGGGGCGTTTGGAGGGACGGATGAATCAGCAATGAATCAGAGATTTCGAGGCTGGGCCTCCTCTGGTTGCCTGTCTGCGCAGCAGACAGTGTGCCGACTGCCGTATCAGGCAGCTCTGTCTGGTCTCTGAACGGACCAGACAGAGCTGATTTAACAAATGTGGTTATTCTGTTCCTATATAGCATTCGCACCACTTAGATTTCACCTACAATTTATGTTTCTGAAGCAAAATTGTGCAAATTTTTATTGAGAATACTGAGACTGTAATTTGCACTCTATGCTTTTATTGCTCTTCCACATCATTTTGATCGTCTCTGCCAGGTTTCCGATTCAAGATATTCTTTGTAAGATATCTCAAGCTCAATCAGATTAGACGGAGAGCGTCTGTAAACGTCAGTTTTAAAGTATTGCAACAGAATGTTCAATAATTTTTTGAGCAGACTTTGAACCATTTTAACGCTTGAATATGCTAAATTATTTCATTGTAGCACTGGCTGTATATTTGGGGTTTTTTTTCCTGCTGTAAAGTCAAACCTCATCTAGTGCTATTCAGAAAAATGTATCTACTTTCAGGATCGCCTCGTTTTTAGCTCAGTCCACCTTCCACCTGTTATACCTGCTGGTATATCAATCCATCTCATCAGTTGAAACTCATTATTCATGTTATGTAATGCTAATCCATCACATAGGGTTAGTTAGCCATACACTGAAATCATTGAATGTCCTAAAAATGGCTGGCGTCCTTTTAAAGGTATTTCTTGTACTTTAGACTTTCATAAACTCAAAATTTAAGAATCTGTTCGATTATTATCCAGCACATTTTGTTTTATAATTGTTTTCCTGTTATTCTCTTTGGCGCACATACAGGTTCCAGTTAGGAGGTTTAACATGAGATGACAATTATGTGCATAACTGTTAAATCGCTGGACAAAAAGCCTGATTCAGGAGTTTTATTTACACATTGCCTGCCTACAGTGAAGGCAACACAACAAGACAGATTATTGATGTAAAAGAGCATCCAGAAAAAATACTACCCATCTCCAAAGGTCAATCATTTGTTTTATTGTTTAAATTATATATTGGCAGACACCAATCTTCAGGTTTTGTTGGAATCTAAAGTACTTTTTTTTTGTGGTCACTATTTCTTCTGGATGAACATAGAAGTGCACACTCTTCCCTTAATCGATTTAGTTGAACGACTCTTTGTGACTTCCTTTTATGGAACCGTTTTTTGTTCAAACAAAAAATTGCCCTAAAACCGGTCAGTAGTTGCTGAAACAGAGTTGCATAAAAAAAAAAAACACCAAATTAATGTGATTGAAAGTGTCTGAATGAGAACCAAAATATCTTCTTCTTTACTGACTCGACACACAAGCGGTAATATTTAGTCATTGTTGGTAGAACACTGTGAGCTGGAAATCAATGGCAGCATGATTCAGTGTGAGATGCCTTCTGTCACAGATCCTTCATAAACAGTTCAGGAATAATAATAAGAACAGCCATATTTTCAAGGAGTTTCAGTAACCCCAGGATGCACTGAATCATAAAATATTAGCACTGACAGATTAAACTCTGTCATCGAACATATTTATTGCATATTTTAGTGTTTGGAAACAATAGAGTTGACTGGTGTGATTTGCTGCAAACTTCCCAGTCTGACTCATAGATATTAGCTGATGTGGATCACACTCTCACCTCTAACATAACCCTGCTGCTTTATATCTGCTGTATTAGCAAATCTAGCGTCACTGAGAAGCTAGCAGCATGTTTCTAGCTACTCGTCCCTGAGAGTATTATTACTGTCTGTGGGTAACTAATAATTATACAGATGACAGTGATAGATGTGCTCTTGTTATTAATGTTATTCAGCGATGACTGATGTTTTTCATAAAAGAAAAGGCCTTAATTGGCTGCTGTGCCGTCCTGGGGGAAAGAACCAACTCACTTTTGGCATCGGATCTGTATGAAAACTGTGCCAGGGACTAGCAGCCGCTCGCAGGTTTGTCCAGAGCTGTTGGACGACAGTCCTCCAGAGGTCCGAGCCTGCTGATGGTCACTTACAATGTCCAAAACAGCAAAGGTGGCGCTTTTCATTGAGCCTGAGGATTATTTGGAGGCCATGTTAGCTCTTTTTGTGCTTAACACAACATCATTTGAGAAGTTCTTTGTCATGAGAACAATGTCTGATGCTCTGTCCTTTGGGTTAAACACAAACTACTCGACAGGTTAGACCCCTGTTAGCTAACTGATCAAGAGCCATTTCTCTATGCTGAGTGAATGGTGATCTACATTCTTTCGGGTTTGAAATCAGAGGGTTGGACTGCATTTGTAGTGCTGCATTCATTTATTTTACCAATGATAACAACATACTGTAATTTGAGTAAATAGATAGAGAACTAGCCTGGCCATTGCCTTCCTGTGCTATTCTGCTTGATTCAAATCTCATTTCACAGCACAGTCTGAGCTTCCTCCCCTTCTCTTTGACTCTCTCTATTAAATTTTCTACTGGGCCAATCAACAAACAGAAGGAGAAGTGGTGAACGATAACATTAATTTTTTAGAGTTAAAGTCTGTTAGCGACTGGGTAAAATTTAAAACCTCAACAGCGCTTACAGGAAGCAATCGTTTCTAAACAACCGATGGTCCAGACAGTCTGTGTGAAGCAAAGCGTAGAATAAGGGGCCAGTTTTTTACCAGAGACGTAACTGGAACCTTTGAGCAAAGTGTTAACATCAGCATTAGCATATAAACACCATTATTTCCAAATATGGAGTGAGAAGTAAAACCCAAATTAGACTAGGTCTATAGTGAACATTATTACATAGCATAGCTTGGTATACGTTAAACCAAGTGGATTGAAAGTGCAGCCATTTCTAGAGATTTTTCTCTTTTTTTCATTTCCTTTTTATTTTGCCCTTTTACCTCGTCAATCGAGAGAATGTTTTCCCAAAAGTTTTGGGGGTCAAAGTAATGTTTTTTTTTTGGGGGGTAGGGTGGGGGGGGTGAAGCATGAGGGGAATATAAGATAACCATTTCAATTATTCCTGCACATGTGATTTTGATCTTCCCCAGTCCTGCTCAGATTTTGTTTGTAATGTATTTTTTAATTGCTTTGGGAGATTTTTTTTTTATTGCCTACTTCATGTTGTCAAACAGCTGTCTGTTGGAAAAATATCATCAACTTATGATTTCATTTAGGGAAAAAAGCTATCCAAACCAACCTGGTCCTCTGTGAAAACGTAACCATGAATCATGGATTAACCAATCATGAATTAACTGGGATTAACCCCATTTTTGCTCCGACTCTAAAAGTAATCAGGCCTCAGGCCAAAGAAGAATCAAGAAATAAGGTGTGATATAAGGAAAATGTGGTTAAAATACAAGAGAAATCCACAGGGAAGTAAATGTGTTTTTACAGCACTGCAAATGAAATATCTTTACTGGAGAAATAGATGAAAAACTGACTGTAAGTAAATGCAACTCACAAAAATCAGTAAGCAATTTTAATGTCCTCAAAGCTTTTCTGTACTTCTGTAAACAAAGAATATTTGCATATTATCTGAACTCCACAAAGATGGCTACAGTTTGCACATTTGCATCAGGGTAGAAATCCTGTAAAGAAGCATAAAAAAAAGGAAAAGAGAACAAAACCTTGAAGGTTCTTCCTCCAACTTTCCTCCCCAAAAAACCAGGATTTCAGCAAAAAACCTCCTACAAGTCAGAAGTCATTTCTGAACTTGCCTCGGTACATTATTCATGGCCTAGCTGCTGCCGTTGGCCCGCTCGTGTGCCATGGCCTATTTACTGAAGTGCTCATGAATCCATTAGCCGTGAACAGCGGAAAGCTAAGGCTCATCCATAAGCAGATTCACAGCCACATTTCATTTCATAATATCTCGGACAATGAGAGGGAATAAACAGCAGCTGGACTGTGGCTAATTCATCAATCGGGGGGGAGGGAGGGAGATATTTCTGTCCATAACGACACGAGGAAACACCGGCCGAAAACTGGAGAGTAAATCCTCACAAAGTCAATAACGCAATCAGTGAAAAACAAACATTACGTGACTTGTGTTGCTACTACTACGTCAAGTATATTTGGCGTCAAATACCACTCTTTATTGATGATTCATACTTTGCAAAAGTATTCATGACCCTTGAAGATATTTTGTCATGTTGAGGCCACAGTGTTCTCGGTCTGGCTTGCTAGTTGGTAGAAGTTAGTCGACTCCATCTGAAGCAGTTCTCAGAAACAGACAACTAAATGTTTGGTCATTCAGAGGAAGGCTTAAACCTTCTAGGGTTTTAGAGTAAAGAGTAAAACAAAAAATGGAGACCAAGCTAGTTTTTCAAACTTTGTGAACCTGCAATTTCTTTTCCCGATCTTTCTGTACGGCAGTGTTTCCAGTCCTCACGACCCTCCTGCCCTGCATGTTTTAGGTGTTTCCCTTCTGCTACACACCTGGATTGAATATTTTGGTGATCAACAGGTTTCTGCAGCACTTGATGGTCATTTAATCATTTGAATCAACTGCTTCTGGAATAGAGGCACATCTAAAACATGCAGAGCAGACCTGAGGACTGGAATTGAGAATACAATGCTGTACGGTAAGAACTAATTTAATCAGTTTTTCTTCTTGTTTTTTTTTTTTTTAACCAAATAAAAAGTCTTCCCAATGCATTTGAGAGTACAAAAATGAAAGCTACTATGAAACTGAATCTTAATCTTCCTCTGCAGCCGCTAGGTTTTCACCAAGAAGTGACCGCGCCGAAAAGAAAAAAACAAAACCATTTTTTTCAGTCCCACCGCATATGCTGTGTTTCCATTGCGCAAAGTGAAATTACAAACATAAAGTTGCAACCAGATGTTACTACTGACTGGACAGATGAAGAAAACGACAGGAAGTGGTAAGAGGACAATGTGGTATCTTTTTTAGTGAATTAAAACGTGTGATTTTTGTTGCATTTTCTTATTTAATGGTAACGCCGCAATTGCAAAATTGTATTTTTTCAACAATAGAAGCATATCGACAAGGCTTTGTAATAGAAAGGGAGCTGTAGAGAACAGATGAATGCGTGGGCAAAAGAGCGAGCCCCTTATGCCTGCATAATTTTTATTTTCTGGAGATGTGAGGGTTTTTTGTTGTTGTTGTTTTTTTTTTTTTTTTACATTATTGCGTGATATTTGTTTGCTGGGAGATTAGACGAAGGTGCCACATCATGTCAGACCAGACACATCACTGCAGAATGTAACGCAGGAAGGTACAGCCGTCAGATTCACTCAAAAGGGAGGAGAGGATGTGGGAGTCTCACTGATACACTCTGCGCTTTACTCCCCCTGCCCTCCTCTGCTGGCATCCTTTGGTACCATTTGTGCCATGCTAATTAAGTATTTATTACATCAGGTGGAGCTGGCAGACAGCTGCCACTTGCCTCCCTCTGTTCTCCTCTCTCTCTCTTCTGCCAGGTTTGATCTATTTTTCCACCGACTAACCCAGTTGTCCCGATCGGTCTTTCAATCAGCCTGCCGCATGCGCTGCCCCACGCGCGACAGTACGGACGTGACATTTTGTTCTCGTGCTCGATTCTGATGCAGCACTGCAACCTAACCTGTTGTTTTTCTTCAAGGGATGCGCCGCGGTCCTAATTATGGGAGCGCGGAACCCAGCCGTGCGTCGCCTCAAGACGAGCAGAGGCAGAGGCAGGAAATCAAACCTCTCGCCAATGGTGACGGGTTTTGCAGCCGCAGTTCGGATTAAGCCGACATTCCCATTGTGCTTCAAAGGGGTAGATAGAGAGCGTGGGCTGGCATTCAGTCGGTCAATAGAGCAGGGGATTACACCAATAGCGGCCTTTCCAGTGAAGCCATTTGCAGGAGGGCAGGATGGTGAGTGAAAAGATCAACCCTTTTGGCAGGAATCCCCTGTGTCCTTGCTGCAAGCAGCAACGAGAAATGTCCAAAAGGCCAAACTTTGTGAAAATAATCACAAACTAGAGAATGATGGCATGTGTTTTCACTCTTCCCTCGCCAGGGTTACTAATAACTACATATTTATTCAATCAAGAAGTGAAATTGAAAGGGAAAACAATTGGTTTATGGTTTATCTTAACCACGTCAAG
Source organism: Xiphophorus couchianus (assembly GCF_001444195.1). Taxonomy (NCBI): domain Eukaryota; kingdom Metazoa; phylum Chordata; class Actinopteri; order Cyprinodontiformes; family Poeciliidae; genus Xiphophorus; species Xiphophorus couchianus. Next base: position 13,761,641 of record NC_040244.1, on the reverse strand, counting down.
CCAAAAGAAACCTGCTACGAAGCCAAGTCTTCTCATTTCCATCGACACAATATTGAATAAGACTCCCAAAACTTCTCATCCAGAGAAACTACTGTTTGGTTTTGGAAATCCAGTTCTAATTAAGTTCTGGCTGAATAACTAGTGATTTCCAGGACAATACCTCATACCTCTAATGTAAGTTCTAAGAACTTAGATTTGATGAATGTTCTGGTAATGTGCTTTGTAAGTTCTAGAAAGTACCTGGTAAATACCTAAAGAGCACAGGGTAAGTTCAACAAGATCTCCTGGATCCAGAAGATCATCCGGACAGTTCTGTTGGAGCTCATGGAAATCACCAGATAAGTTCCACGAAAAAAATCACGTAAGTTTGTGCAAAGCCTGGAAAGAACCCGGAAAGTATCCAAAGGAATCACAAGAAGAGGTTTGCTGAAGTTCATGAAAAGCACTTAAAGAGTTCTATAAAAAGAAAGCATGTGGAAAATTCAGCAAACGTATCCAAAACAAAGCAGTAGAAATAGATCCACAAAGTTCTACCAGGGATCCTTCATTTCTTTCTTTCGTTCGTTGTTATCTCACCTTGCTTATTTCTTCCATCAAAGTCTAACAGCTCTGTCAAGTTGCATGTTTACTCCTAATGTTTCCACAGAATTGACACCTCTTATCATTGTGCAGCAACATTAGTCTGCACTTCCCACAAGCGTTCACCCGGGACCAAGTGTTACGTCTACTTCTTGAATGGAAAATTGCAGAGGTGGAATATTCACCCACACATGTGCCGGAGACAAATGCCTAGCCGGGGCTCTTGAGAGTCACAACTAAACTCCCATTTGCATTTGATGGTCTCATTAAACAGCCCATTAGGGAGCCTCGCCATGCGATGGGGAGGATTTCTGCTGTAATTTGCAGTCTGATGGCCGCGGCCGTGCTTTTCTGCACAGCTCTACCAGGTGCCCTTGGAGAGCAAGCTGGCATTTGTTCTGACGAGGTTCCACAGTGTGTGTGTTTCTGAGTATTGATTGGAGTGGGTCGCTATCGTTGAGGTCTGGTGGTGACACAATTGCTGATTCAGTCTAAAACTAGCAAATCTAACTGACCCAACAATGAGCAGTATCATTTGAACGGTCGTTTGCTAGTTTCTCCTAGTGTTGTACTTATCGTTCTTGCACAGTTTTCTTTCTAAAGACCAACATTTAGTTTTCTCTAACAATTACATAAGCTGATCAAGATGGAATTTGTCATGATTTTGATTGGCTGCCATTCAATCATGGTATCATAAATGTTTATGGGACCAGTCTTTATACCCTGGTGCTTAATTTTACACACCTATGTTCATCTGAATTCATTGATTTAGAGTGCAGTATTCAGTCTGTACTTAGGACCAGCATTTGGGCCTCAACACCCAAAGGTTTGTTTGATGCATGAACAACACTGAACATCCCAGAGTGGACGGTGGTGGTGGCACCATCATGGTCTGGAATTATATTTGTTTTGAAGTTATCAAGGAAATCATTATCTTTTTGGTCAATTAAATTATGAGCACTTTGAAATACCAATTAGCTGGAACTCAAAACTCGCAAAAGTAGAGACATTTTAGGATGGTCTGCCCAGTCCAGAACCAAGAGAACATCCTGTGGGTCTCCCTAAAAGGCTTTTGGAAATTTGGAGAGCTCCTCCATTGTAGCTGGGGCAAACATTCCCAACTCAAGATGTGTGATGCTAGCCAGACACCTTCCAAAGAAAAATGAAAGTTTTATATTCATCTTCTTGACAGATTTGTTTATATTGGATTATGTCACATTAATGGTGGAAAAGGCTTTTCTATGATTGACCATTGTCTGTTTTGGTGGCCTCACAAAATCTTATTATTATTTCACAGATGACATAGGAAGAATGTCTGCCAGTCAAACTAGCACTTTTTCATAAATATTAAGGAATTATTATTAAAACAAGCTCCTATGTCTTGCTGAAAAGTTACATGTAAGTAAATTTTGTCTTATTTCAAGTGTTCTAAGATATTTGCACTAGAAACTAGACCAAAAATACTTGGTAAGATTAGTTGTTTTTCAGTGTACCTGTTTATTGGACTCTCAATTCCTTTCCATATAACACCATCAGCATTGGTTTGTAGATCCAGGTGCTTCACATTTGGAGAAAACGTCTCATTAAGCCTTTAAAGCCAAAGCGGTGAGCGGCGAGTGTATTTGGGAGTCGTGCTGCGGAAGCAGGACAAAACTTTACAAAAGAGTGTGTCAGGTGTTTTCAGAACGCCCACACTCTTACGGCGACAAAAAGATAAATTGGAATCTGCTAAGCTGGAAAAAAACACACTTGCTCCCATTAATTAGTCGGGTCTGTAAATGTTAGAAGAATGTCACAGCTCTCCCTGAGCTGTATCGCTTTCTCTCTTTCTCTCTGTCCAGGATCCACTGTCACCCTTTTAATGGGAGTTCACTAGAAGCTCTCAAGTTGAGGTATATAAATAACTCTCCTATTGTTTGGACACACAGAGGCGAAGACCCGGCTGTTTGTGAAGGGGAGCGCGCATATCGGATAGTTACCTCCAATGCATTCAGGTTGAAAATTAAACTTTTACAATCTCTCTGCATTATTAATGACGGAGGGAGACCTGCAACTTTGAAAATTTTTAACTGCAAGATTTTTTGCTTTTCAGCTAATGATGCACTAAATAAGAACTAATATGCTGTCCTGTGTCGAGATTAAAGAGCGGAAGCGCCAAGTTGGTATGACGCATCCTTAAAATGACACTTTCATAACGATTGTATTAAATTCATCTGAAGACTGATGGTTGTTCTTCGATAAAAACCGCCCCAGCTGATATCTAATACTTTTTTAGTACCAGCAATATATTGGGTACTCAAAGAGACCCATATTTTGCAAAAACTAAAGATTCTTTCTGTTTTCCTCATATTTTTAACAATTAGGCTTTACAAATCAAAACGGTCCATCTCCATTGCACAATTATTCAGATTATATTTCACAGTTTTATACACTCTGATCTGAATATAACTGGTCCCGATGCACAAATGTTTTCATTTTGTTTTATTTCTGCTTTGTTTTTTCGAAATAGAAAACTATTATCACTATTATTGAAAGAGACAAAGGCCCAAAGTCATATTGGAGAAATAGAACATTTTTATCACAACTGAAGGCAACATGGTTACGTGATTGTGCTCTAAAATGACATGACAAAATGTGTTTGCTTCTTTATTGTTATACTAAGTTCTGACGTCAGAGGTGAATTGGATTTGACGACATTCCTGAAGCAAAGTTTCAGTGTAACTAATTGTGATATAAAATGGGGAAAGTCGTATTGTATGTTGAAACATATTTTGGTTTCCTTTGCACATCTCCATGCTGTACCCTCACATTTCTTGCTCGTGATTTTACCTGGCAGTCGTCTTTTGGAGCCCAAGACTATTGCCGTATCGATATAGAGCCGCTCCTCTTGGGGTTTTGACCCACCGTCCTCCGTCTCCTCCTGAGCTCAGCTGACGATGAGTCAGGGAGATCTGCAGTCCTGTTGTCTGACACAGATAGATCGTGGGAAGTATTTCTCCTGAGCGAAAGCGGCCTAAAAACGGAGCGTTGGGCTGGTGCCAGATATTGCTCAGAGGAAGACTGCTCCCGTCTCATGGATGAATCACTCACACATTCTCACAGTCTTGCCTTCTGGCTGTGTTTGGGGTCTCGAAAAAGATGTGTGTGTTTTTTTCTTTTTTTATAGTGTTGTGAGAAATTTCGACAAAATCTCAGGTTAGGGGTCATTTGGCGTAAACAGTGAACAGATTGCAAGTTTGTACTTTAATCACATTATAAACACAAAACCTTAAACAGCTTCAATACATTCTCTAAAAAATGGATGGCAAACTAGAGATGCACCAATCCGATATTACTATCTGTATCGGTCCCGTTATTGAAAAAGATTCTAGATTGGGTATCGGTGACGATACACTCGACCCGTAAGTCAGATCTATTGAGTGAAATTCCTGGTACTCTGAGTCAGGCTTGATTATTTATTGCACATTATTCTTTGAATTTCTGAAACAAGGGTTGTTGCAGTTTATTTTTTACACATTTGACCAAGGTAGTCAATCTATTGTTTTATAAATAGAAAAACAATATTTCTAAACTTTATTTATGAATAAATAAAGTTTGTTTTTTTATTTATTTTACATTGGCTACTCTACTCCTGGTTGAAGAAATTAAAGTTGCGTTGTTTTTACGGGTTACACCAAGCTTGTGAAGCTATTGGTGTATTTAGTTGTACTGTACTGGTGCAGAGTTATGAAATAAATTTGTAATTCAATACATTAAAAAAAATGTTCTGAGTGAATTCAACTGTTTTTCTATATCGGATCGGTATCAGCTGATAGTAAACCTCAGATGTTTGGTGTCAGAAGTGGATCAGTGTGTCCCTATATGGCAAACCTTAAGACATGGCTGTTCACCGAACCTGACAGGCAAAGATGGCGTTGATCAAAGAAGCAACCAAGAAGCCGGCGGTCACTCTGGAGGAGTTGCAGGAATCTACAGCTCAGGAGAAACAAGAAGAAGGTGGAAAAGTGGAACAGTTCTTTTGGTTAGTTCTCATTTTCTGTCCGGGCTTCAAATTCTTGGTGTTCTAATGAATACACTATTATTAGAATGAAGAACTATTACATCATTGAACTGTTTCGGGAAATCACTTAATCAAAGCTGTATTCATGTCTTAAATAATTTTTAAATGAACAAATCTTTAATCTTACGGCTGTGACTTAGTTTTTCTTTTTATTCTAAATGTTTCTTGTAAATTATACTACTTTTAGCTATACATTGAATTATAGCTCATGTATGTTGTTATGCATGTTAATTGTAATTTTTTTCCATCCTTTCCAACAACCTGCTGGAGGACTACAGATGAAAAGTAGCCTCTTTGGCTAAATCTGGCATATTTACATGATGTATTCATGTTGATTAATATGCATGGGTCTCCTTAAGGAAGTAAATAAAAGTCACACATTTTAATTTCAAACAAGACGGAAGCGGCATCAGAGTATGTAGAAAAATATGGAAAAAAAAACTTTAACAGGGCACTACTCGGGTCAATTCATAAAAACTAACACACACCCATATGAACAATGAATTTATCCCAGTATGTCCAAATCATATTTTAGATTTGCTCATTTTATCATCTGGTAGCAACAGAAGTCACCATGGTGATATGAGGTCAGTCAACTATGAAAGAATGCATGACAACAAAATATTTCCTTATCAAGATGAGCTCAGAGAGACAAAATTGACACAACCGTAATCCTTACCAAGAATATAGTTTAAATACTGAGTTAAGTAAAAAGCTCAAGAAGACAGAAAACTATTAGGAAATATTAGAAAAAAAATGTAACTCATCAAAAATGATAAAGATTTCTTTTTTAGCCGTATAAAGATTTTTGAAGTTGATATGGTGTCATACAAGAAACAAGAATCTGTTGAGCAATGCATCGACCAGAAACTCTGGTCGAGTTGCACCACAGCTCTTTTCAAACGGAAGCCAGACGAGAATCTAAATTACAAATAACCACTAAGTGAAATATTGCGGTTATTTTGAATGAACTCTCAAACTGTGAGTGGCTGAATATGCTTCCTGTATGCAGAGCTTGTGGCCGATTAAACAGACCTGTCACTTCCTGTTTTGAAAAGTTCATCTTAACAGTCCTTCAAAAATGCTTACAGGTTGTTACATATACTACATAAAAGTAGTTTATGTTGAAATTAAATTATCAGTGGTGATTCTACTGGAAAGTATGACTATTAATAAACAAAAGGCTTTTCTACCAGTGTTTCTTTCCATTTTTTTCGTAGAATCTCCATCTTCCCATTAGTTTGGACCAGGATCTCAGCATCCCCCACAGCATAATGCTGCTGCCACCATATTTCTTTTGTAGGATTCAGTTTTATCTCAGGAAAACACTTTTTTATATGCTTGCAACATCCTCTATCTGACTTAGACTATAAAACTAAATATAATGCTTCGTATGATGTTTTTGGTGTGCCTTTCCCCCCCATAAAGCCCAGATTTGTGGACTGATAGTTATAGTGTTGAAATAAATCAACCGATGCTGAGCTGTGACTAATGAGCTGTATGAGATATAGTTTGGAATATTTTTGCCACCTATCTCTGTTTTAAACTTCTCCGTCACTATCTGTGCTGTTTGTTCTCTAACAAACCTTTGAGACCTTCATAAAACAGCTGGATATATGGTCGACACAGGTGGAGGCCATTAACCAATCAGAGGAATCCGGAAGGGGATTGGTTGCACCGTGGTCTTATGGTTCAGTACATTGAAATATGTGCTTAAAACGTGACAAGATATGAAAAAGATTAATGGATGTGGATACTTCTGGTCCGCACAATCACGTTCTGATGTATTTATGAAAAAGAAATACTGAAAAAATAAAAACGCTGAAGAAGAGCAACAAACAAGGTTTTGTGTTTTTTTACGTTAGCATCATTAATATGTCAAGATGAGGAGGATGCTGGTTTTGATGAGGAATCTTCACCCTCGCCCCTCCCATGAGCAGCGTTGCCTCGGCGACAGCAGGTTTACGTGATGACGTCGGATGTATATGAGCGCAGGCGGCGGGATCTCTCTCCCTTTTACCGCCATCGGAGCGGAGTCTCTTTCTTCAGACTACCTAACTGCGCAGCGCCGCTAGACCAGTTCATCCTCCGGCCGCAGAGCGAAGGTAAGCGACAGCGCTCGGGAAGGACTCGGTTGCCGACGCCCAAGACTTTTGCGTTGCCCAACGGAGTTCAATTTTCAGTCAGTTGGCGAAAACGACGCGAGGAGGACGTCTGTGGTTTTGCTAGTGCTAGTCCAAACGAGATAGCGGCAGCAGCCATTGAGCGCAGGCGCCTCCATGATGCGATAACGTTACACGCCTGTAGAGGAATAAAACAACGGTTCTCCGTCTCTCTTTGTTACACCGGGATGCTTTAAACGGTTATTCCTGTAACATGACAACACGTTGGGATAATTGCTATAAGCTTCGACGTTTATAGCATTTGTTGACACGTGTTTAGGTTCTTGTGTTTTCGGACTTAACGTTATGTTTTGGGACGGTAATACTCCGGGTGGGGAGCAGCGGGTGGGACGCTGCTGCCCACCCGACGCGACGACCGCCAGGAGTCTTGCATAAAACCAAAGGGGGTTAAAACGTGGTGTCGGGGACGCCTAGTAACTGGACCACATTATGTAGCCGGGGCAGCCTGCCTGTCTGACTAAGACGTTCCTCCCACTGGTTCGGGCGGAGTGGTGCGCATCAAGCTAGCAGCACAGAAGCTAGCTAACTAGCCTGAATTAGTGGAGCTGCTCGGCGGCAAAAGCGGGAGGCCCGGCTGGAGTTGCACCGGGTAACACACCGAGGCTAAATACTGACCTACATTTATAGGTTGACTTGTGCGTTTTTGGGACTTTTTTTTATTTTATTTGCATGATATCTAAATGTTGACAGGCGCGCAGCCTCCCATCCAGGCTTAGACTGATGGTCTGGCAGACCTCAGCGTGCAACACGTGGTCGTGGCCGGGATTAGGAGGAGGTCGGCTCTCCACAAAAGAAAAGTTGGGCCCAGTAATCTGCTGCTGCGGTTCTGTTCCCGAACATCTTTCTAACGCACTGGGGTTTCACTGGAGGAGCTGGGCCAGGAGGGCCTCTGCTGCCTCGGACACCCGATCCTGGATTAACCGGATAGTTGGATCTTTCTAACCAAACATGATTTTAGTTTTTAGTTTTTGATTTGATTGTACAAGATTGAAATGCTAAACCACTGTGGCTTGTTTTGAGATAATGTTGGCTTAAAATAAATTCTTTTAAAAAAACAACTTTGTAATATACCTCATGGGCGCATGTCATTAAAGTAGAATAGTGAGGCAAAAATTATTTTCATATTTCAAAATCAGAAAGTCGTATTATATAGACTCATTATACATGTAAGGGTGCATTTCAAGTACATTTGGATGACTTTGGCTTAAAGTGAATGAAAAGTAGAAATGGAGAAAAAAATTGGGGGGGAAAAATGTGATTGCTCATATCTGCTTTTTTTAATTTTTCAAAGAAACGTCATTATGCTGTCCAGGAATTTACTGTCCATTTATTTACAGGACAAAAAACATAAGTCAACACCAGCAGATGACATGGCTTCCAAATTAATCAGTGTAGATACTTAAAATTATACTTCAAATAACTTTGGTTCTGTGCCTCTCCACTCTCCCTGCAGACTGTTGTACCTTGCTGTCCTAATGAAAGGCCACATTTAATTCAACCTGAGTGAACCACCAAGCAATAGTGCATCAGTTTTTATCCATAAGATGGATAAGTTGGTATTTGGTGGATTCTAAGCCTTGAGAATCTTCTCCAATCTCTTAAATGGGCTTGACAGTCCTTTTGAGGATGCTTGTGAGACCTTTTCTTTTTTTTCCTACTTTTTCCTTCCTCTCAACTTTCTTTTTTACACACTTGGGACCCGCACACATGAGCAACCCCCTGTTGACCTTTTCTTTTTTTTTTTTTTTAAATGCGTCTTTAAAATAAAATCATGTGACTGCATCTCGCTTCAGCTGCAGATCTTGGGATGTTGACTCTGAAATCAGGCTTGTAACATTTTATCTATAGATTTGATGGAACCCAGAACCTGTTTTGCTTGTTGTCGTAAGAGCATTGTTGCAACATTTTTATGTTTTTAAACCTGAAGGCTCAAACTGCTGGATCAAAACAAAGATGTCCCCCATGGGATGGAAGAAGGCCAAACTCTCTGTTGGCATGGTAATCTATTCTTCCCAGCTCAAGTGGGAAACGCGTAAATGTGTAATGGTGTAAATGAAAGCTATTGCTAGTGGTGTAGCCTACACCAACATGATCATTAGCTAAAAATGGAGATTTGGACAGAATCTTCTGGTTACACTATCCTTCAGACGACGTGGGCTCAGACTTTGATTGTTCTCTGATTCAGGATCTGTGTTGAGTGGGAAGGAGCTTGACTGTTTATGATTTATTTATTTTTTAGCACTGGAGGCTGTTGTAGTGACAAAGTGAGGATTCTTGAGTATTTCTCCAGCATCCACACAGAGTCCAGACATTTCCAGGCAGGTTTCTCTGAACAGAAAGAAAATACGTTGATCTCTTAAAATTGCATGTAATCTCTGTGTGACTCCTGACTCCATTTATTCCTCCTGAACAAGGCTTCTTCTTCATACTCGCTGATCGTCATGCAGATATTCTTTAGCGACATATTTCAGTAGCGAGCGTCATCTGACAGCAAAGTCTGTACACTCTCCAATCGTTTGTTTGCATCTGATCATAAATGTTATTAGAGAGGTGCACCGATCAGGTTATTCCTGAAGACACCAATTTCTATTTAAAGTTGTTTTTTTTATTTTGTTTAAGAGCTGATCTGCTTGATGTCTCATCTCAAAGTTAAGTCAGCAGTCAGTGACCAAGTTTGCCGCCATTTTCTCAGCCAGTCTGTCATTTAGTGTTCCACGTTTTGATAAGAACTATTTATTACTCTTTTTTTAAAAAGCTACCTGTATGATTCAGCAATTATAACCCCATGAACACAAATACAGGTCTTGTAAAGCATCCCCATTTGCTTCGTTCGGACATCGGTCACAAAAAGAAGTGTGATACGCATCGTTAAAATACACACAGTAACTACATTTAATTATATTTTCATATTTATTGACCTCATTGAACAAACAACAATAAAAATAATAATAAAATGAACAATTATGACAGTGTAGTGTTGGAGGTTTTTAAATGGCATTGACTGGAATTTATCAATGCGAACGGTAAATCAGAATTATTATAAGAAATTTACCATAATAAATGATACAATAAATAGCCATCCTTATCAAGTATAAAATGTTTTAGCAAAAGACTTGACATTGTTTTTCTTTTATCTCTCCAGTATCATCAAGATGGCAGACATTGACAAGTAAGTGTTGATCACCATTTGACTCACTCAGTTATTTAATCCATTATTTTTCAGAAGTTTTTCTGGTCTATTTTTGTTACAAATTAAAAGAAACAAGCATACATCACCTCAAACAAAAATATTCTACCACGAAAATGTAGCACAACTATATAACAACTAATGACCAATTCTGCTATAATATTTGAGGTTATTTTAAAAGTATTTGCATATGAATGGGAAATCATATGTTTATGAAATCTCCCTAATATTAGCAATAGATTAATTGCATAGCTCAGAGTTTTCTTGCCAAATTCAAGCTTGACTAAAGCGTCCTTCGGCCTGAACGTGTTTAGTTTTATCCTCAACAAATTTCTCTCAAAATGCCCCCCTGAGTTAACTGGGGTCACTTGACACCTGCTGACATCACCGATTCCGGTGGGGCCTGCGTAACTTGACCTCTAGAGGGCAGCGTTACCAACCAGGTCTGCTGGCTACCACCAGGGTTTTATTTTCTTTCTAACATTTGAGCGACGGTGACTGCGATCCGCCAACAGCTGAGAGCGGCTCTGTGAATGTCGGCCGTCACCGTGGGGACGGATCCGTCTCCCTGACAGCCAGCGATTGATTATTTCTCACCCCTGAGCTGCAGAGAGGCTAAGCTTCTCAGCTGGTGATGGCGCTTTTAAAGCAGAGTGTTGGAGCTCAAAATGTGCTGCCCGTTGCAGGTTAAGCAACAGAATGATCACTTATTTTAGAATTAATCGATTAATCAATTGAAAAAACTACAGTTATTTTAAAATACTTTCTGAAAGGGCTGAAAAGATTAATCAATTGAAATGACTACTATTAACATAATTATGAAATAGTATTTGTTAGGGCTGAAATGATTGATTGATTGGAATAATCAACTAATTTAGTAATGATTAATCGTTGGTCTATGAACTCAAAACGCCATTTGGTGGAGGATAAAAAAAAACACCCAATGTATTCAAAGCAGCAATTAAGCCAAAACTATACAAACTATATCTACATTTTGCATTTAAGTTAGCATGTTTTAATGTATTTCTAATATTGTATAAGAAAAGCAGTTTGAAATTGAAGGATCTGTAGAATGTGGGATTAAAAGACAATATGATTTAATCATCAGAATAATCGATCTTTAAAATAATCCTTAATTTCTGCATGTGATGATGCTGTCGGTTTACCTGCTGAAACGTGTTCAGTGATGTTTCTGTGGACTAGAGGAGTGTGAAGTGTGTGTGTGTGTTTTGGCTGACCGCGGTCTCTCTTCTCCCCCTCCACCCCGAGCAGCAAAGACCAGGCTGAGATGGACCCTGCAGACATGGAGGACGTAGAGGATGTGGAGGAGGAGGAGACCGGAGAGGACGAGAACAGCAAAGGTCGGCTTTCAACCGCAATAAGCAACTTCTTGTGTTGGGAGTAAATTACTGGCGTGTAAAAAAAAAAAAAAAAAATAAATAAATGCCAGCGGGGCAGTCGTGTTCTTCTGTTTAAACTAGCATGACATGCTAATCCTCTTTATTTTGAATGCTGCTGATGTTCATGCATTTCCTTTGATGCCCCCGACGCGCTGCTTCCTGTGGAGAGAAACGCTGCTTCTGCCTCGTCCAGTTCAGACTGCTTCTGCATGTAATCTGCAAGCTTAGAATGATCTCTCTCTCCTACACTCACTCACACACTCCAGAGTCCCTCTTTCAGGTTGTTGGAGCAGTGAGGTGACGGGAACTTCACCAGCAGCTTTGTTTTCTAGACTATGCCAGTCCTTGTTGTGTTGACGAACAGTTTCATCATCTCCCAAACAGCAGCTGCTGTTCTCTTTTCTTTTTTTTTTTCCCCTGTCATTTTCTTTCCCCAAAGAAGTATTTTTGTTTGAAAACAAGCAGCTTGAGAAACGTATGTTTGTTTGATTCTTCGTCTCCTTTAATCTTCACACCTGCTGGCTGAGATTTGATAGGTGCTAGCAGCACGTGGAACACAGCAGCTGTGCTAGTTCTCATCAGAAGACGACACCACTTTGTTGCTAAAATGTGTTCTGTAGTGAATTTGCATCACATTTTATCCTACTGAATAAAAGCTCTACAACCCGTACAGGCCATGTTTTTATCTCGTTTGCTTCCCTAAACCTGTCAAAATCGTCATACTTTGAGTGAACTCAAGATGGCAACAGCAGGCAGGGCTCAAGAAAACAACAGATTAGATGCATGTATAATTTTTCCTTTTTAAATCTGTTTTCTTGCAGCTCGTCAGCTCACTGTGCAGATGATGCAGAACCCACAGATCCTGGCTGCGCTGCAGGAAAGGCTGGACGGCCTCAACGGCTCCCCATCAGGATACATGGAAAGGTGGGAGACTTTTCTCTTCCCACTGGTGAACGCTGTGAAATATGTAGAACAGACAGTTTTTGGAAAGCCTTAAACTCTTAATCTGAAGTATTTTTTTACTTATTTAGGAAAACAAGGGCCCCGTCATCAGATATTTGAAAAATTAGATATTTATGTGAAATAATTGAAGCTTAAATGTAAAAATATGCACATTTACTAAGCTGCCATGTAAAAACGAGTGACTTAAAGCAACCTAAAATCCTTTTCTTTTTTTTTATTCTGGTAGTTTATAGGGTTGCCATGATGCTAAAATTTTAACCTCACTTGACTCATTATCTTGTTGGCTTTCTCTGCCCTAAAGAACTGTAATATATTTATTGCTACAATACTTAAATGTGGGTAGCACATTTTCAGCAGCAGGGCAGTTTTGAGTGCTTTACATGATTTTAGGAGGAAAATAAAACTACAAACAAGGAAAAAAAACATTACATTCCAGTGACATAGAGTTGTAGGATGAAAGCTGGGATGATCACAGGAGATAAAGGAAGAACCAGAATCTAGTTTTAAAATGTTTATCCAAAGCTTTTCCATTGTTTACAGTGTTGAATAAAACCTGCATGTTTCTCAGCTGGTTTCAATGTGCTGTGAAGGGAGTTCCTCTAGTACGCATTAATAATAATTAGAGGATAATACACACTGAGGCGTTTGCCAAAACTAAACAGAGAAGACGCACTAATCAGTACCAGAGTTATGTTGCTCTGATTTGTTATCAGCAGGTTGGATGCAAACCCTTTTTTTAAGTTCAACAAACGCATCAAAAATTAAGAATACAACTATTTTCAGTCAGTTTTTATGAAGCTTAAAGACGTGCTTTGATAATTACAGCAGATTCTGCCCAGCTGTTTGGTTCTGTGGGAAAACATCTCTCTCTCTTTCTCTGTGCCTCCTGCTGCTCCCCTCCTCAGCTGAACCCCCAGCCAGCAGCTCTTTGATCAAGTGTGTCAAGTGTTTGGCAGTGGCCAGTGAACTCACCAGTTCCATCCCTGCACTGAGGGACCAAACACACTCTCTCGCCAGCATCGGGCCGGCATTTTAATTTGCTGCACAGCAGAGAAGCCCCCTACTGTACTGGCTCTTTCCAGCTTCCAGCTGGGTGGGCGGAGCTTCAGGAGGTTTAGATGGTGACTTGTGAAGTAGCTGGAGCAGCTGGAGACCAGGTTGCAGTTGTAACCCCCCCCCCCCCCGTTTCTTTTCATTTTCCAGCCAAAAACAGCAAGTGGATTTGATGGAACTGCAGCTCTAATTACAGTAAATGTTTCCGCAGATTGTTGCATAAAAACCAAAAGCTGACAATGTTGCAGTGTATTTGTTAGCAACACATTAGCACATTGTTTGATGAGGAATGACCTGCTTTGTTCCAGATGGCTGAATTTATTTTTTTATTAAATCTGATGAATTTCACCTGAAAATCGTTGGTATTAAGGTAACTAAAGTAGTTTAAGTGATTAAATTAAAAATGGCTGGAAAACCTTTCATTTTGAATTCTTAGCTGCAGTTTCAGTAAATTACTTGCAGGCAGATTATTGGCCTTTATTTTTACTAAATACTGGCTGGTAAATGATGGTGATGAAGTTAATCTTTTTGGTTGGATTATTTAACAAACTGTAGCTTTCATAATTCCCAATCACTTTTAATGGTCACTAAGTCTAATGAGCAATTAACCAATAACATTAGATGAGATTGATTACTTCCATTTGTTCCTTTTTTTTTTTTTTGAAACTCAACTTTGAGAGACAATATATTTTCTTTATGGTTTCGGTTGCGTTTTATTATTTTATTCTGTTTTGAAGTCACTACTTTGCGTTGGTAAATCAGGTGCCATCAGAAACCAGCAGTTTCTGGTTAACAGGTGAAAATGTAACTTTATGGAGTCCAGCAGTGATGAAACGGTTGAGTTCATGGTCCTTTCAGCGCGTCTACCTTCAGATTAGAGCTGCTGTTTACAAGCTGTTTTGTTCCTGTAGGAAGTTCCTCTGTTGGGATATTTAGCCAACAGACCCCTGACAGCACGTTTCTGCTCCCCACAGCTTACCGAAGGTCGTAAAGAGACGCGTGAACGCTTTGAAGAACCTGCAGGTCAAATGTGCCCACATCGAAGCCAAGTTCTACGAAGAAGTTCATGAACTGGAGAGAAAGTACGCAGCGCTCTACCAGCCCCTCTTTGACAAAGTAAGTTGGTTTCTCTCTGTTCACATGTAGCTTTGCTGAACCCAGAGCTTTGTGTTCAGTGGGTCTGGAGACTCGGTTTGATTGGAGACCAAAGTTGCAACATTTGTTCCATTTTCATCTGCTGCGGTTCACCTTCCCTCTGCACTGTCAAACAAGCCAAACCCTTTAAAAAGTCTGTTCAACGTCTTGCCTGTGGGTGGCGCTGCACCAAGAACTGCTGAGATGACATGAAAACCTCTGAAGACATGAGAGCAACTTCCTTCACAAAACAGAAAAAAAATATGGTGGTATAGAAGTTGTAGGATTTCTCTTTTCTCTTGCACTAGAGACTTGCGTTTGTTTTGGTTTTATTTAGCCAGAATGCCCTGTGATATAGTTCACTTCCCGCTTTTGGAGCGGTCTCCATTCTGCTTGCAACCACATATACATTCGAACTGCGCCAGAGTTCACTTCAACTGAACCGAGGTTTCTAAGCTGACCAGAGTTAATTTTTTTGATTGTGCATTCACACCTCCCCAAGCGAACTAGAGTTGGATTGAAGCGGACCGAACAGGACTGGTGTGAATCCACTCAGAGTCTTAACCTTCGGTTTCTTAGTAATAAGTCAACATCGGTATTCTTAGAATTTATATTTGTTAAAAAATATTGGCTGCTGTTCCCCATGAGCAACAAAGGCACTTCTTTCCTCTGGTCCAGAAGCCACCTGGTCGTTGTTTTTGGGACCATTTCCCAAAAATTTGTACCAGTGGAAATACAGAGAACTGGTTCTGAACGGTTCCAGAACCACTGTGAGAGCCTCTGCTCTCTCCCTCCACCTCTTGTAGTCTATCAGTCCTTCAAATCCGGAAGCGTTTTCCTTCTTCCTTGTCAATAAATGCCTCTAACTTTATCCATTTTTATTTATAAATAAACCAAAAGCATATTTTTGTTTTGTTTTGCATTATTTTAAGTTAAACATAAGAAAAAATGTAAAAGTGAGTAATAATAAATTAGAATTATTCCAAAGTTCTACCTCTGTGCTTTAGTCTTCAGGAAAAACTGGAAGTTGATTTGAAATATTCATATTTTCTCAAAGAAAATTAGAATATTTAATCGACCAGTAAATCCTGACCAAATTCAACAATCAGGCCTGAAGTCGCAAGTTGCCTCCTAAACAGGAAGCAACTTGAAACTACAACTAGTTGTGCTCCCAACACCTGCTAATATCTTCTTCCTGACTCATCTCTAATTGTTTTTGCAGAGAAGCGAGATAGTGACGGCAGCTTACGAGCCTACAGACGAAGAATGTGAGTGGAAGACCGATGAAGAGGAAGAGCTGACAGTAAGTAAGCAGGTACAGGTGACTTATACAACCGCATGCTTCCTGTCTCCCTTCAATCCAATCACATCTGTCCATCACAAATCAATAAAGACTAAAGGCTTGTCAGTGCTTTGTTCTGTCGTGTTTTTCCCCTCTGGTTCAGGATGAGATGAAGGAGAAGGCCAAGTTGGAAGAAGAGAAGAAGGACGAAGAGAAGGAAAATCCCAAAGGCATCCCAGAGTTCTGGCTAACAGTATTCAAAAACGTGGACCTGCTCAGCGACATGCTGCAGGTACAGACCAGAAAATGGGTCACAAATCATGCAAATATTATGGTTTGCTGCCACCTGCTGGCTGAGACTTGATAGTCCACTAAACGGCATCATTTCCTCTTTCAGGAGCACGACGAGCCCGTTCTAAAACATTTACAAGATATTAAAGTAAAGTTCTCCGATCCGGGACAGCCAATGGTGAGTAGGCATTATTTAGACAGTAAAAACTAGGAAGTGAAATGCTATGTTTTTTTTTTTTCTTCTTCTTTTTTTATATCTGGGGTCTCTCTGTCCTCAGAGCTTCACATTAGAGTTTCACTTCGAACCCAACGAGTTCTTCACACAAACAGTGTTATCGAAAACCTACAAGATGAGGTCGGAACCGGACGAGAGCGACCCGTTCTCCTTTGACGGGCCAGAGATCATGAGCTGCGTTGGGTGAGCAGTCGCTCCCACTTTTGATTCTCTTAAAGAATGCTTGTTTCTTACTGTTTGGTTTTATTTTTTCTTCCAAAAGATGCATGATCGACTGGACGAAGGGAAAGAACGTCACGTTGAAAACAATCAAGAAGAAGCAGAAGCACAAGGGCCGCGGCACGGTGAGGACCGTCACCAAGACCGTCCCCAACGACTCCTTCTTCAACTTCTTCACCCCGCCTGAAGGTAAGAGACGGTTTTTAAATTCGCTCAAGATTTTTTTTGTTTCTGGTGGCTTCACGTATCGTCTTTTTTTCCGTTGTTGTTTGCAGTTCCAGAAAACGGAGAGCTGGTAAGTGTTGCAGCGCGTCGTCTGTCCAGTCGTCTCCTCGGTGATGCTATTGTTTGGAGTGTCAGACATTGAGCGCTTGTCTTCAGGACGAGGACTCCGAGGCGATCCTGGCAGCAGACTTCGAGATCGGCCACTTCATCCGGGAGCGCATCGTACCGCGCGCCGTTCTCTACTTCACCGGCGAGGCCATAGAGGACGACGACGATGACGTGAGTGTTCTCTCCAACAGGACTGGGCCAAATGTCTTAAAAATAAAACCTCACACTTGTTTCTTTTCATACTAGATCAGATGTACAGTATATAATATTTTTGGTTGCTTTCTTTTCTTAAAAAGAAATGACAGAAAATATTCCAAAAAGTTTCTTTTATTTCATTCATTGCTTCTGTGAGTTGGACGACGGAGTTTCAGGGCCAGGCTGTGAGAACTTTTAAGGACAAGAATAAAATCGTTATATTAGCAGGAAGAATGATGCAATTTTACCAGGGAAAACTGCTGCACATGTGGCTCTTCAAAGTAGAAAGTTGATTGCACCATTGTTTCAAAGTTTTACTACTGATGATAATTTAATGCGTTAATGATGTGTTATAGGATTATATGTAAAATTTATACCAAAGTACAACTTCACAAGATGCTCAACAATCCTTATTTTAATTTTTAATTTAGTTTTTCTTATTGGGTTTTTCATAAAATTACAATTTTTATTCTGCTTGTATTGAGACTTCTTTAATTTTGACTTTATTGTTGCATGACTTTACTATTGTAATTAAAAAATAAAGATATTGCCTGTCCCTAATAATTTCATAGTTGACCTGAAATCAAAAACACAAGATGGCCGTCCTGACTGCACTCACATAACTCTGAACTACAGAAAACTCCACAAGTGCATTGGTGGGGGGAGGGAATCAAAATTTTCCCAAAAATTTGATCTATCAATAAACTCTGTGGCGCAGTAATAGATTTTTGGTTTCATTGTGGCTTTCAGACTCTGAATCTAAAGCATTTCTTCTTCTTCTTTCTTCTCCTGTTCCAGTACGATGAAGAGGGTGAAGAAGCAGATGATGAGGTAAACATGGTTTAAAGAGCTGGATTGAGGCGAGCGTTGAAGCAGAGTTGCTCACGTAAAGCTGCTTCTCTCCAATCAGGAAGGCGAGGAGGAGGCCGACGAGGAGAACGACCCCGACTACGACCCCAAGGTGAGCTAGCGAGAACACGCCTTGATGACTTCCTCTAACGATCTCTGGTGTCCTGAGAAAAGACCTTGCTCAGCAGTTCCGTGCTGTCGGCTCAGGACGCTCCAGGCAGAAGGCTAGCTGCAGCTAACGTTAAAGCTACACCCGATCTCTCTGCAGTGCACTTTTCACGTTCCTCTGGGGTCCTGAGCCGCAGCAGGAGAACAGCTGTCCTCCCAAGACTTTTCAGATCTCAGCATACAGAATACACTCTGTCAAATTCAGCTGATTCACAGCCACTTTATCTGTGGTTTCCCGCTGAAAGACAGGAATACAAAAGCTTTTTTTTTCTTTCCTCTGCATTTCATCTAACAGTCGCTTAAAATTGAATGCTGCATGCCGAAACTAAAATGATAAAAATAACACAACTAGTATCCTTTTAAATAGAAAGTGTAAGGCTTAATTTATCCTAGTTGGTGTATTTTAAGTGGTTAGTCCTGCAAGTGCTTTAGTTGATTTGTTTCCTCTTTTTTTAATTTTATTTTTTTACATAAAGTTGAACAATTGCAATATAGCACTATTTTCATAGCCAAAATCCTTATAGAATTAAATTTTTAATGACCATATTGTCTGGTTTAGAAAGTGCTGTTTCCATAATTATTCTGATTTGATGTCTTTTTAAGATTTTATATAATTCTGATGATCATAGCTCACAGCTAATGAAACCCCAAAATTCAGTTTGTTAGAAAATTAGAATCACAGAAAAGCAACCAACTAGAGAAGCCTGATGAAACGTGTGACCAATCCTC
Organism: Xiphophorus couchianus; assembly: GCF_001444195.1. NCBI lineage: Eukaryota > Metazoa > Chordata > Actinopteri > Cyprinodontiformes > Poeciliidae > Xiphophorus > Xiphophorus couchianus. The sequence goes on along the minus strand of NC_040244.1, from coordinate 13,742,781 downwards.
ATTTAGTGATTGGCTGCATCACTTACTGAATCAATGTGCCACAGATTAATATTTTATTTTTTTGTGCCACAGCTTTAAGAGGAACTTGAGATTTTCTGAAAGCCTAGCCTGCTTTAAAAGCAACCATCAGTTCATCTTTGCTGTTCGGTCTGGCGCCCCCTACATTCCTCATAAATATAGACTTGGACTTTGTGTGTTTTTTGAGCAGATCTTGAGACAACAGTTTTCCTTGAGATCCAGTGCCTGGGGAAAAATTTAAACGTTCATCCCTTCCTCACATTTTTTACCACACTTTTTCCTACCACTCATCTTTCAATCAAAATTTAGCAGTGATGTGAACTGCTTATTTTTCTAAGAAACTGAATTCTGGGTTTTATATTGTTTTAATTGTTGAAACAAACTAATGGCTGGTATAGCTCTATACAAGTAGCAGGCAGTTTGTAGGGATGCTTCACGGCTCTGATCAGTTTTCTGTAGCTCTTATTGCTGCTTCCTCCTGAGCTCCAAGGTCTTTTGACATTCTGTATTCTGCTGGTTGTGCTTTAGGTTTGTTTCCTGTTCATTAATGTTTCTTCATCTTCAGTCACTTGCATCTTTTGTCAGCTACTCTTTAAATTTTTCCTCACTAGGTTTAAATGGTGACTATAGACAAATAACCCTATCCTGGTAGGTACAGCTTGCGATTTGTCAGCTTACTACCATCAACCTCCCCACCCCTTCCTGCCCTACCATCCTGCCACTTTTATTTATTAGTTGTTTTTTTTTTAAAGTTTGGCTTTCCTCCTTTTGGTTTCCATCCGCCGTCTCTCTGCACTCCCCTCCCGCTCCTCCTCCTCCGCCGCCGTCCTGCACTTGACCAAAAGTACTAATCCACCAGTTTGTTGTTGGATTTCAGTTGTTTTTTGTTTGTTTTTTAGTTTAACCCATGAGATCAGTATTTGCACCTGTACCATTTCTGTGTATTGAATCTTGTCCACCCCTCTCCTGTTTGCTTATTTTTGTTCCTGCTGTGTTGAAATTCTGGTTTCCGCAAACACCCAGAAAGGCTGTAGGCCGTACACCCTAAGCCTTAAGCATGTGAAATTAATCTAAAATTTCTTTTAATTTCTTAGAATTAAAACTTTACATTGGTCTTAAAAAATTGAGTCAGACGCAGACATCTTCATTGCATTCTGTAACATGAGGCGCATGAAGTTCCTTCTAAGTATCTGCTAATATACCGTATTTTCCGCACTATAAGGCGCACCTAAAAACCTTCAATTTTCTCAAAAGCCGTGAGTGCGCCTTATAATCCGGTGCGCCTTATATATGGACCAATATTGAGCCACAACAGGTCTCGCAACTACGGTAAGCAGCCGCTGACTTCATTTTCCCCCGTAGAAGAAGAAGCGCGCGGTGCACGCTGGGTTTTGTGTAAAATGGCTCCTATTAAGAGACACGCTTACGACAGAGTTTAAGCTCAAGGCGATCAGTCAGGCAGTAGAACATGGGAATAGAGCAGCAGCGAGAGAATTTAACATGAACTAATCAATGGTTATAGCGGAAGTGGATATATATTGTGATTGCACTAACGTTTGATTTTCCGAAACAGCATCAGACTGTTTTTTACGTGTTTATTGAATCGAGGAAAAGTTCCCTTCCACTATATGTTATACCTTGCTGTTGTTAAAAGATAAACTGTGTCACGAAAATACCACCTCACTTACTTTACCTCGGAGAAAATAATAAAACAGCTGTTTATTCATTTTGGGAACGAACAGAGTTGAAGGTGCGCCTTATAATGTGGTGCGCCTTATAGTGCGGAAAATACGGTACCCTTGCTGATTAGCTAGCTTTTTAACATTTTTCTATTATTGGTAAATCCAAATTTATCGGCAGCTGACTGACGTTGGTTTTTGTCACTGGTTTGCTTTTGTTCCCAGCACAGTGCAATAGAGAAGGATCTGCTAACCATCTCCTATAATGTATTTTTGGTCTTGAGTTTCATTCAAGGCAGTATTAAAGTCTTTAAATTTCACTTGCTGAAACCTGCAGAGTGACATGGTGCTTCTGCTACTGAAGTTTTAATCTGAATGCTTCATACACATCTCAACCAGGGGTACCAATAAATGTGACAGCAAAGTATTTGGTGTCTTACTGCCCATTAACATGTCATTTGTTGTCTTATGCTACATGCTAATCTGCTTTAATGTCATGACGGCTAAATCATTTCAGGTCACCTTAAGATGCTAACCTGAGAATTAGATGTTAGCCAGCAGTAACCATGTGCTTTCTATAATGAGATTTAAAAAAATAATAATAATTTTGTTACATTGCTATCAGAGCTGATTGCAGAGACGCCCGAACCAAAGTGTGATGGGACGTTAGTTCTGTTTGGGAATTCCTGGTTTCTGTATCCTGAGATGTGGAAAGGATTTGAAGTTTAGTTTCTGCTGCTGCCTCACATTGACAAAATAAGCCACAAGCAGAATTGAAGGATTGTTTTTACCTCTCAATTGTAGTTTATCTGATTTGAGTTGTAAAAACATAGATTTTCTGTATTTTTATCAGAATTCAGAAAAATCTGCTCTTTGTCAGGTTTTAAATGTGTCCAGTTGTAAAAAAATAAATGCACAGATTCTGCACTTTTCTGTAGACAAAGTCATGATGGAAATTCTGATGAAAATGAAGCCCATCAAAGGAATTTTGGGGGCTTTAAAATTGTAAAAGAGACAGGCTGCTTCTTTTAATACCGTTGTACAGAATGAAGAAGAGGCCAAGTGACCAGGGTCCAAACCAAACACTGTATGTTGGTGGCATCATACCTGATGTCAAGCACAGTGGTGACGAGTGATGATCTGGACTTGTTTTGCCTCCAAAGGACTTAGGATGCTAGCAGTCCTGACTTGATGCTCCTCAGCCACCAGGCCAGACATGAATACCTCTCTAGAGTTAGAGATGCTGAACACAGCTGAATGACTGAAAAGAATAAAGTAATGCAGTGGTCCAGTCAAAGTCCAGACCTCAATCTGATTGAGGACCTTGCGAGATGGGACTTGGTATGGATAGTTTAAGTTTAGAACCTTGTAAAGAGCAGACCTGCATTGATGCCCAACCACTTGGATGAAAAGAATCAAAACTTTGTGATATAGTAGCAGGAAAAAACCCAGTGGAGACATTTCCATTACATAACTGAAGGACTTTAGTCAACAATATAGTGATTTTACTGAGTGTCCTCATCGGTCTGAAAAGCCCAGAATCAGAGCACCAAGTTCTTACAAGCCAAATAGATGCTGCTCACTATGACCGTCCTTCAGGCAGTGTGACCTCTACAGCTTCCAGCTGCTTGTTGACCGTGGCTTCATGTGTAGGTTGTCTTACTGTCCCATGTAGAGGCGTGGCCTTGACACCCAACCCTGTTGTGATTTGTTACAGAAGGATGGAACCCCCCCAGCTGAGTGCAGGCAACAGTGAGTCCTTGCCTAGCTGCGATGAGGATCAACTGCACTGTTCTTGCTTCTCAAATAAAAAAAATTTAAAAAAAACACACACAAAAGAAAAAAGAAAAAAAAACATACAAATAATAAAAAAAAATAGTTACTTATCGCCTTATAATGTTTTGTATTTTTCTTGGTAGGGAATTTGAAGAAAAAGTTTCCAGATTTTTGTTACGAAACCAGTGGTAATATACTGCGAGCTGTTTGGCTCAATATACATGATATTTTACTAGACCCGTTTCCTCCTCGTCCTTCTCTGTACAATAGCTAGACGACAGGAAAATGTCGCCCTCAAACAGCATGACTTTGTTTCTTCACCGCTAAACTAGTTTGGGTTCTTGTGAAGTTTTTTGGATGTGTTTGCTCTTAGACAACAGCTGTGGTTTAGACTGCATCATAGAGGCATCAATTCACACCACCCTAACCCCCATCCTATTGTTGTCCCTTCCTTCCCACCAATGTCCAGGTTAGTTGGTTCTGGCTGTCCCAGGTGTTTTGTTTTTTTATTATTAATGACGCCTTGAACGCACTTGAACTAGCACTGTAGCATTGCCAACATCATACACAGGACCTGCAACTTGGGTGTTCATTCCCCTTTTCCCAACTTTTACTTTTTCTCCCCAAAACGGACGCCAAAGTTGTCCACCTACTGGAAGCGGCTTGTCCTCAAGGTTTTCCCTCTCGATACATTCCAGTAAGCAGACTGGCTCAACGGCGAACCTCTTGGTCTGCCGCTGTTCAACTGGACGGACTGTTAAAATAGATCAAACCCCCGTTGCTTGTGTCGACATCCTTGCTCCTAGGGCTCGGCACAAGCCCGGTTGAGTCTCTCGAACATTCCAGGGATTTCTATTGAGTAAGGACTTGGCGACCTGTCCTGTAACCTCGTGATAAAGCTTTTCTTAGGCTCGCTGTGGCCTGGCTGTCGTCTATTCTATTGCACTTTGTACTAGTGTGTGGTGTGCCAGTGGTGTTGTGTCATCAGTTAGCAGAGTATTCCTTGTAAGCAGCACTTTGTCACTCTCTGTCTAAAAGGACCAGAGGGGATGATGGGAGGGTAACGACGCTATGGAGAGCAGAAGTTGTTGGTCTGTGGTTTTTAAGTGCATTTCCTTTCCTATAGAAAGAGGCACATTTTCAGAAGCTTTATCAAATCTTTGGGCAGATGTAGCACAGGGGATGAGCAGAAAGTGTCGGAGTCACCTACCCATACTTCTATCCCCCGTTTATCACCCTGACCTCTTGTCGCCAACTTGTCCAGACTAAAGCCCAGCGGTTGAAGTCCTTTGTACATTTATTTAATTCACTGTGAAAGGGGGGAAATCACATGGCCATCGTTTTGGCCAATGACCTTCCTCCGACCCTGCTTCCATCTTCTTCCTTTTTTTTTTATTTTCTCCTACCAAGAATGCCACAGAAAGTATGTCAGAGCAATACTTAAAGCCAAGAAGGGACTATGAAGAGGAATCCTAGCCTGCCACCCTCCTGGTGTCTTCAGTTGTTGGTTGTGTTGGACCTTACTGTGTCCTCTGTGGAAAGCCGGGGGTATCTCTTATTCTGCAGGGAGCATTCACATCATTCATTGAGAGAAGATGCGACTGGGCCTCTGTACGGTCACTTCTGAGCAGCTGTTGTCGAGGCGAAATGCTATGCTACAAAAATACTAATGTACTCAATACCTGTACGTGTATGTTCCTGAATAAATTGGTTAAACATGTCTCCTTGTTGGGTTTTTTTTTTTCTTGAGAGGGTACATTTGTTGCAGCCATAAATGGGGATATTTTAAACCATGATGAGATGAGTACACGTTGATCCATGCTGGTTGTGAATCGTCCATTGCTGAACTTATTTGGGTACAAAATGGTGACGCCTTCTACAGGACGTTTTGTACCCTCCATGCTTTTGACATGAACTGATTAAAGCTAACGTTCTAATATCTATCCTGTATCATGGAAGGAAATTTGATAACTGCTGTTAATCGGGTGCCACCTTTTATACCAGGAGATGGTGTAATGCAACATTTTCTGGAGCAGACAAAAAGACTTTGTGCTTAACAGCTCAGGAGAATGAACACAGCCGGTTTCATAGGAATGTCAGAAAAATTTAATTGAATTGCTGTCTGAAATTTGTAAAGATAAAGACCTGTTTATTTGCATCTTCCAATTTTCAACAATGGTAGAGAAATTTCTTAGACTAAATTGATTCACTGAAAAACATTTAAGTCATCAATTTGGTTTTAGAACTAATCAATTCACCTTAATGGTTGTAATATTTCTTTAGCTTTGAATAAATTTTACTGTGGGAGTATTTACTACAGAAACTAGAGATGTGGAGGTAAAGCACAGCTGTAAACCAGTCATCTGGAAGATCAGTACCAATATGTTACAAGAAACAAAATAATATTTAAGCAAAGTTGCACTAAATAGATTGTGGAGGCTCAATCCTGGGTCCTGATTTATTCATATAGTAATGAACTCTAAAGTTTTGGAACAGTTTTTATATTTGCAGATGACAAATTTAAACTAAACTGGAAGCCATATATTAAAAACATTTAGAACATTTTCTGTCACAAAATGAACATTTTAAACCAAATCTATTCTTGTACTGTTGTACGGACCTTCATCGTTCCACACATTACTTTGGAGATTTGAGTAAAGTCGCTGTAAATATATAAGAAATAACTTTTGAGAAATCTGGAGAGTTCCTGTGCTTTCGTGCTGTTTTTATGTTTCGCGCTGAATTCCGCCAGAGGGCGCTGTGGTGCTATATTTCAAACACATGGCACTTCATGGACTCTTAAGGGGTTTGCACTGGAAATGGAATATGACCACTAACACATCAACCAAGAAATATACAGTAAGAAAAGGCGATCCGCAGCAGTGATATAATAAATTCGACATCGTGGAAGTCATGTAGTTGGTAATGGATGGATGTAGAAACAGCCTCAAGGATTCAAATTTGTAGTAAAAAGTAGATTTTCTCCTGCAAACTTTAAAAAGGCGAGCAATCTCAGGGGAGTGAAGATGGAGGTCTCGCTGTGTAGTATGAAGGGGAGTCTTAATGACCGCGCTTCCATGGTCTCGGGGGGGTTTTACTCTACTCAGGGGGGCGGTGCACTTCTCCAGACCCCTCCCGCCCCCAAAAGCCGCTCCACAAACAGTGACCGGCAGGCAGGCTGCTAGTCAGGCGCTTCTTCCACATCCAGCAGCCACAGCTGCATCCCATGCCCGCAGCCTCTCCGGGATTGAGCGCCATCGATCAAGCAGCGACCGTGCGTCCATCAGGCTGGAGGTCCGCAGCGGTCGGCCGAACATGCTGGAAAACGGGAGGAAGGTGTACAAGGAGGGTCTGCTGGAGAAGCGGAGCGACGGGCTGCTGCAGCTTTGGAAGAAGAAGCACTGCGTCCTGACCGAGGACGGCGTGCTGCTGCTGCCGCCCAAGCAGCACGATCACCCGCAGCAGCAGCACGGCGGCGGCGGCGGGGACACGGGCAAAGTCAAGGAGCTTCACTTCGCCAACATGAAGACGGTGGACTGCGTGGAGCGGAAAGGCAAGTACGTCTACTTCACCGTTGTCATGACGGAGGGGAAGGAGATCGACTTCAGGTGCCCGCAGGACGAGGGCTGGAACGCGGAGATCACCTTGCAGATGGTCCAGTACAAGAACCGGCAGGCGATCCTGGCCGTCAAGTCCACCCGGCAGAAGCAGCAGCTGCTCGTCGTGCAGATGCCCGGGCAGAAGACCGTCCGGAGCTCCCCGAGCGTGGCGTGACCCGCGGGGAGCCCCGCTCACACCGGCGCGCCTTCAGCGGTAAGACAATGAGAGAAGGACCGGGGGGAATAAGGGGTGAAAAAAAAAAAAAAAAAAAAAAAGCAGGCATGCCATACTATAAATTACAATAAAAGCTTTTTGACTCAATTTAATAATTGTTAAAAATCACAAAGTCTAAGAGATATTTATTGAAACGGCTTAGAAATTAAAAGGGCAGTAGGCCAAGTTAGTAATTTAAAACGCGGGAGCTCCTGAGGTGTTGCTGCGTAGAATAACTTCCAAATTTGCACCATGATGTAAGAGCAGCTCTCGCTGCTCCACTCAGATTTCCACACACGTGGCTTTTCTGTGGCAGCAGCTGATTTGTGAGCTTCTAACACAATTTGAACTGTTATTTTTAATAGCTGGTGACAGGAAGTATATTCAAGTGCCACATCTGCTCAATTTTGTTTTTCAAACAGGGCCGACCCAAAGTTAAAGGGGGGCCTGGGTTGGACTTGATACAAGCCCCCACCAGCTAGCACAGCAGCACCTTCTAGATCTGGTTTTAGATGACTCCAATGACATCACTATAAAATTATTTTTTTTACCCTTATGGTATAATTCAATGTTGATACATTTTTCATTGTTCTCCATAATTGACAACAAAACAAGGTGTTAGTCTGTTGGCGCTAAAGGGCTCTTGGACAGTTCAAAGTATTCTGCTTAGTGAATATTTTCACTAAACGGAAAGCAAAAATGCTGATTCAGACAAGGACCACTTTCTGGAAAAAATCTTATTCTAAATGTTTTAAAAATCTCAAAATGTGTTTAAAAAAATTCATAAAGTTAATAAATTCAGTTGAAGTCCAACTAGTCTAAATATGTAGCCTTTTGAACTACAGCTGTTAAATGCAACTCATACTTCTTAAAAACTGTACGCACCACAAGGGGGCGCCAATTCTCACTGACTAGAAATGCTAATGCACAAAGTATTTAAACTGACAGTTTAGAGTTTTTGAAGTAAAGCTCCACAATGTTATAATCAATATTAGTTTCCTTACCTCTTGACAGATGACATCGCTCTATTTTTAGTTTTAGAAACATGAATAAGCACTAAGCGCGGTGGAATGCCAGCTAGCAGCTAATCAGATGGGCACAATATTTCAGTTGATTTTTTGGCTATTTAAAGCAGAAAAGGTGTAAAATCTTCACATTCCTATGAGACACATTGCTAGGGATGATTGTTGTTGTTTCCCTGGTGACCCATGGGCATGACCCCTGCCACAACCACCTAGAGTTGAGGAAACTCTAGGTGGTTGTTTTTTTTATGTAGAAAACAATATCAGACACAACTATTGCCAATATGTTTTGTAGTCTCACAATAGCCTTTGCCTGCACTGGTTTAGTGAGATCAGCAGTTTAATCTATGGGCATTAGGTCTATGGATTTTGTAATTACGCTTACCTTTGCTCTATAACTGTAAAAGCAGTTCTATTGTTGTGCCCAGAGTGGAGTTTTACCTTTCCTCTGCCTCTCTCTGCAAACCACAGTCAGTCTAATTGATTCTTATCCGCAGGTGAATCTGACACTCAGCCGAGGAAGACAATGAACCCGGGCTTCATCTCCCCCTGCTGCTGCTTCACCAAGCTCCATTCTCCAGGAGAACTGAACACCCCACGCCCCAAATCATGATGTGGTCTCCACACACCAGCCCTCCCGGCCCCCCACTCCTCTTTTCAGTACAGAGACTTGCTTCACAAAAGACTGATGGACTAAAAGCATGTGAGAAAACATCTGTATTCTACCGTGCAATGGGTTATTTATTAGATGTGTATATATATTTTTTTATATATGTATATATATATATATATATAAAAAAAGTTGTCTGAATGTAAAGTGTGAGAGTCACTGGAGGTAAGCATTCGGTCGACTTGGACTATCTAACAAACTGGAACCTTTAGGGAACGTTTGGTGACGTTCCCTAAAGGTTACGAAGCCTGAAACTTTCAAGAGATGATGATGAGGGAAGGCTGGCTCAGTGACACGCCAGTCCTTCCTGTAGCTTTTAGGGAACGTTCTCTCAACGTTCCCTAGGGTGGACGCTGTATCTTAGCTGAACCAGCTCGTTATGGATAAGACGTGTCAATGCTTCTGGTTTAATTTTCTAACAGAGCCAAAGACTCATTTGATACATTTCTCTTGTTGCGCAGTGTTTCCTCTCACTTCACTAAACATGTACAGATCAAGAAACTGATCGCGCTCTGTGGATTAACGGTTGGGTTTATATGCTTGATTTCAACAGTGTATTTTAGTGTTTCCATTGTGTGCTTCGATTGCTTTCCGCAACTTTATTTTGCCACATTTGTAAATTGAAGGGAAAGCTGTTGCTATGTTCTTAAGTGATGGGTGTACTCTGGCTTTTTAACCAGGGTAAAGGTGACTATTTCAAAAACTGAGCTGCTTCAGAGACCGTTTCAATGCTTGGATTAAATCTTAGTGGAAACATAACATCACACTAAACTTAGTTAGACCTTGACTGATCAGAACCACACCAGAATCGTCACAATCAACAAAATGGTTGTCATGAGGCTTGTTGTGCCTCTGATTACGAGATTTAGCCAAAGCTCTTTCTCTTGGCTACAGAAACCAGGAATTTATTGAAATAAGTTAGCATGTGAGCGATTTGCCAAAGCAAATTAGCTTGCGATGCGTTCGGTTTGTATGCTGAAGTTGGAATTTTGACTTGGTAAATCAAAGCTTTCCAATTAGCTCAGGTCCAACTGTTCGTTGCACTTCCGAAATGTTGTCTTGTTCTTGGCTATCTCATAATAGTTATAAAAAAAATGGATTGTTCAAATACAAGAGTGTGAACAGGTACGAAACGGAAGAGTAAAACGAAAAAATAGTGGCGTGTGAATACACAATAGGGTAAGAATTGGCAATTGAGCAAAGTTTGCTATTTGTACAACTGTCAGTTTTTGTTTTTCTTTGTGGCAGAACGTAGCTGTGCAGCCAGCTAATTTAACTTCCTAGCTGTTTGATTTGTTAGCTTACCAATAGCTGTCCTAAAAAGTGTGACAATCTTTATTGTCAAACAAGCTGTTTTTGACAGTGTTGCTATTGGTTATTTGGCCAAATACTACACTAAAAGCTGTTAACTTGGATTGCAATTAATGCCTGGCAATACTATTAGCCTTAACAACGAACACAGCACTGGGCAAATCTCACTTGGTTTTGATCACAAAACTGGAATGCATCTGTGGAATCATTTTAAAATAAAGCAAAAATGCTGCCTAGCCAGCCAATGTTTAGCTTGTCAACTATTTGGTGTTAATTCCTTAAATCGGTGTGCTAACTCTGGTTGATAGCACTCCTGGTGTGACAGGATCCTAAATAACACCATCATAATACAAGATGACAAAGTCATTCTATAATATTGCTTTTTGATGGTCACAACAGGAAAAAGTTTCCCTGATCTCTATAATTTAGCCTCTTTACACCGTCTCTGTTTCAAGTTGTCTCCTGCTGATTTGTAGCAATTTACTGAAGAGGGACAGCTAATCCCTATCCAATACTTATAATTAGATCCAGATGGCTTTTGTATGACTCGAATAACAGAACAGCAACCATCTAATAAGAATTTTACATTTTAGTAATTGGAAAAAGAAGGACAAAACTATCCAAATTAGTCTCTGTTACAGCTCAGTTTTTTTGTAATGTTTGGAAAGAAAATCACTTCTATGCTTAACAGATTGAAGGCATGGGAGAGTTTTTATGAGGAAGTAAACATATTAATACATATAAAGGTGGCGGTGCAGAGCAACAGTCAGTGCCACATGTCAATCAGAGACTTCAGAAATGTCTTGTGTTTCTACCAGGACGTATTTTATCTCACTGTGGCTCATGATGTTTCCTGTTTCCTGGGCGGGTCTCCCACCGCTCACCAGCGTACCGCAGTTAATCCAGCACATGCCTCTGTGTTGCTGTCATCTTCCACACAGGGCCGGAGCCGTGCCCTTTATCTGACGCGGCCGGCGCGATGCTTCCCCGACATGCCTTCCCGTTTTCATCATTCCGCACTGTTAGGAACCACTGTCCAATTTCTTATTTCCACGGAGATTTATTTTCATACCTCGAAAAGATACATTCCATTAAAAAAACAGACAAAACTAAAAAAAAAAACTAAACCAGGCCAGCGTCTTGTGTGGTTTCTGTTTTTCTCCCGCAGCAGCAGATGAATGGCAGGACCCTGTGGCTCAGTGGGGTCACGGTAATGACCTGTTTAAGTGGCTCCCACTCAGTCAGTCTCCAGCCTTTCAATCCTTTACAGCCGCTGAACCGCTCGCCCCGTGTTTCCTGGTCTAAATGTAGCCGCCACACAGAGAGTTGGATTTCTCTGCCAGTTGCTGCCGCTTACACAAACTGCCAGTGTGTAACGTGAACGTCGCACGTGGCTTCGGCCACTCTGTTGTCTAAAACCCCAGTTAATTCAATTAAAGTGGGCCCGTGTGACGGCACCTTCGCTGATCCGTGGAGGGCTTTATGCTGCATCAGCGTAATGTTGCTCAAAATTAAAATCTGGATTTCACTTTCAGCTGCTGCCTGTATCCATTACGCAGCTGTTGGTTCTTGAAAACACAAGAACCAACAATCATCGGTAATGGGTGTGTACAGTATTTGTCACGCAGGTTTCATGATATGTAGTCTTGCATTAGCTTTGCAAGAAATGTAAAAAAAAAAATGCAACTGGATTCATAACCCTTTGCTACTACGGCTTGGAAAATATTCAAACTTGTATGTTCTCCATTAAGCCAGGTTTAATTTTTTTTTTCCTCCAGGTTATTGAAATAATATTCAACACCGACTCATTTATATACTTTTGGCCACCTTCACATTTCGTCCATCCAATTTCTGAAGAAATTTCACCTTAAGACGAATGGGCTAGCATGCTAACGTGACATTCTGAAGCTAGTACATTGCTACCTTGTTTGCCACGTTGCTTTCCTCTACAATCTCTGGAAAAAAGTGCATCCTCTGAGATTTACTGCAAAAAAATAATGTCTGATGGACTCTTGAGGAGTATTTTGAAGAGAAATGTCAGGCAAAGTTGAGTTAGTTTTTTTTAAGTGGAGTTTTACAAATTGATAGCAAAGTTAATTGTCTACAAACAGTCCTCTAGCGTCAAAAAGCCCAGTTTGGTGTCGACAGACACAGAGAGAGATTATGTTCTGTGTTTAAACAGATGCGTACAAAACAAACTTTATTGGACAGGAATGAGTTTATAAAGGGAGCCTCAAGTAAGCACCATTTTACGACAAAGAGTTAGCTTCTTTTTTTTTTCTGCCTGTATACTTTGTACAGACTTTGGTGGTGCCCTGACACTGAACCCCGTCTACTGAAAATTCCAAGAATTTCACAAGACACGTGAAAATAAAAACACAAGATTGTGTGCTTGTTTCCAGGCTTTGGTTTGCGTAGTCAAATATAAATTAAAACCAATTAAAAAGTATGAAAAAACGCTTAAACGTTTTAACTTTTTCATTCGTAGCTTTCTGTAGAAATCGTCTTCCAATCTTGGGAGGAAAGATCAACGGGAAGACAATTTAAGTTAGAGTCCCTGCTGCTGTTGACAGACCTCTTTGAACGAGCCGCTGCAGCTGCTCTTCAAACATCACTTAAGAAGTCTTTGCTGAGACTCGGGAGTGCCGGATGACCGCTAACTAATTTCTCGCCGTCGGCGGCTGTCTGTGATCGGGACAAAGTTGTGTGAACTCGTGGCAGCAGGCGCAAGTGGCTGCAAGTGATTTAGGAAGAGCATCCAATCCAGACATGCAGAGCCTCCTGTTGCAGCTCAACTGCGGCTGTTTTGACACAAAACTTCAACCGACTTACAAAAAAAAAAAAAAAACTTTGTACGTGCCTTGTGCAAGGATTCATACAGCTTAAACCACTCCAGAGAAGGAGTGGTTTATTGTATTGTACCCAACGTCAAACCTGCCTACCTACTAAATCTTTGTTGGTACTTTTCATACTTTTTGGTATGTAGAAGACACAGCAGACAAAGAAGAAAATGGTCTGATTGGATGAAACCAATTTTTCCACATTTCCGCTGTGACACATGGAGGAAGTGGCATCATGCTATGGCGATGCCTTTCTTTAGCAATTACAGGGAAGATGCTGTGCTGACCAATGGCAAAAAAAGAGTTCCTGCAGGTCAGCTGCTCAAAGGTTACACTAGCTGCGTTCCCATTAACCACAAAGTTGCGCAAATTTAAATTACGAAACTAAATGTGCTACTTTAGAAGAAACTCAAAGTTTTTGCACTGGGATAAAGTTGTTTTTCAGTCGTATCAAAATAGATGTATTTCGCAAAACTGCAACGGAGACATTTATCTCCCCATCACACGAGTCACGTGATCAACAGTGGGAAGTTACTACTGATGAAAATGTTGTAAAAGACAACAGGAAGCAGTAGGATGGTGGTATGTTACACAGTTCATGAAAAATTTTAGTATTCAAATGTGTTGAATCCACATCTTTTCTGTAAAATTGCAATTTCCCCAAAACACCGCATACGTAGCCAAACCATCTTTATGTGTTAGAATGGTCCAGTCAAATCCATCCAGTTGGCAATCATTGGCAAGACTTGAAATTTGCTGTTCAGATGTTTACTATCCAAAAATTTGCAAAAAAAAAAACAAAAAAACGCAAATCTGTTAGAAATGTATCATAATAGATGCCCTGTTGTAATTACAGGGGGAGATTTGTTAAGCAGAACTAAAAAGAACAACAGCTAAATCAAATCTCCAGCTTGGTGATCACCGTTTCAGATTCCCTCATGGAGCGTCATTTCACTTCCATGTCCAGCCACAGATCCCTCAGACACCTGGAGGCCGCCTCCTGCTCAGATCGTTTCGGTTCTTCAAAGAGATAACAGGTAGGCAAAGAAAAGCCCATTATTCAGGGACATTTGGCGTCGGCGCAACTCAATAGGCTCCGTCAGACGGTGAAACAGCTCATCAGAACCAAGAACAGGGAACAGATTGTTCACACACTCGCTGTTTTGTCTTCTGCCTGCTGTGTAGGTGGGAGATAGTGTTGGATTGCTTTGTGGTGCTTTGCTCAGGCTGTGTCTTAGAACTGAAGCCAACTTGTTTGTGCCTTCTGGGTCTACTGTATTTCTGAATTCTAGCAAGACTCCCTCTGCCTCTCTCTCTCTCTCTCGCTTTATATTTCTTTTTACAACTTGCATTTTGAAGCCGCCGAATTTGCAGAGCAGAATGACGTCATACCTTAGAACTTGTATTCGGACGTTATGTCTCTAATGATCAGCCACAATCTGCCAGTAAATTGTGACGTTAGCATTTTGAACTCCCAGAACACTTAGCCATCTGCTCAGCAGTCCATAAACTCTGCTGCACGCTTTCTATTTAAATGACCCAAATGGCAAAGAAATGATGACAATAAGCACGACAAGCTGGTGTGCAGATTCTCATTGTTTGAGTTCACTCAATGATTGTGTGAGTGTGTGTTTAAGCACAGCCAGGCAAAAAAAAAAAAAAAAAGACCTTCTCTAGTAGCTGGTAGTCTTTGTGATTCATAGACACAATGTGTGCTGATGTTTTCATTATCAAAGTGTGTCGGTTGCATCTGTGCTTTTACAAAGACCAACATTCTTACAGGAACTAGTTCTAACTTCCAGTCCTCCGTTTTAAAGCAAATTTATTTTCAAAGTGTCAAATTGTGCCCGAGTTGGTCTTCTTCAGAAGTTCTGATTCTGTCTTTGGTTCACGATTACGTATACATAAGTACTTTTTTGTAAAAGAAAAAAAAACATTGCGTTTAAAAAAAACTATAAAGATCTAAACTTAAATACAAAGTTACTGGGCAGTGAACTGGAGCAGTATTGATGTATTTCAAGCAGCAGTTCACTGCTTCTCTCTGTGGATGGGTGTGTGTCTGTGTGTGTTAAAAGTTTGCACTGTCAGTAGATTTGGCTCCCCCTCCACTTCCGTGCCCTTTGACTCCGTCTTTGGTTGCTGGCTTTATTGCTGGACCACCTTCCACTCCTAACTACCATCGCAGCCTCACCACACACACACACACACACACGCGCGCGCGCGTGCACACACACACACATTGAGCAGCACTTATTGCTGCTCAATGCTGCTTTATTCCTAGGGCCAACCACCCTGCAGAGTCAGTGCTGGTCAGCTGGCTCAGCCTCACTCGGCGATCAGAGAGGAGCGCTAGCGTCAGAAGCAGAAATGTCACCTTGGTCTCTGCTGCAGCTGAAAAAAAACGTTTGGAAATTCAAAGCGACGGGGAAATCACATCCTCTACCGGGGCTTACAGAGCTAAAGAAATCTAAAACTCACTCTCCCGCAGACGTTGTTGACGACTCCATGTTTTAAGTGTAATACAAGTTTGATTCATCTTGATGATGGTTGAACTTTCCTTATTGTTTGGTATCTAATCTTCCTAGTGCAACAATATTCAATTTGTACCAGATTTTCTTCCAGCATGGCCTTTGCATTTATTTCCTCCTTCACATTTTTGCCGAAGGTGCAACCAGACCATAAAATTGCTCAAATTGGAATTTCGAAGATAAATTTGCTAAAAGGAAACGCGTCAATTTCAAAGAAAATAAAAACCCTCATGTTTTTTGATTCAATTTTGTTTTTGTTTTTTTTTTGCGCTAGGTGAAGTGTTTTTTTCCCCAGCCCTATCGAAATTCATGTATTTTGGGAAAAACTGCAATGGAAACACTTTCTAGTGTCACATGATCAACAACCAGATGTTTCTACTGGCGGAAAAGACAAAGAAGACAACAGGAAGTGGTGGGAGGATGATGTTTTTAATGGATTAAAACGTGAACAAAGTAATTAGATTTTATTGCGTTTGTTATTTAACAGAAATGCCACAATTGCGAAATTGTGTTGTTGTTTGTTTTTTAACATTAGCGGAGTATTACCAAACTTTTTACGCACATTTCTAATGGAAATGCAGCCAGTGTCCACGGTGAAACACTTTCCTTACGAATTGAGGAATCTTTGCGGAAAAGAAAAGGTTCTGTGCTTAGATTAACAGTGTATGCAAAATATCTGGTTTCAACTGTTGGCGCTACTTTGTGTTACTCTATCACAGACATAGTTATCACAAATTATATATGAGCTCTCCAGGGCTCTATGGGTTTTTTTTTTTTCTTCTTTTAAATTCAATACTTTCCTCCTGTTCAGCAAATGCTCAAACACGTGATCCAGGAAGCAGGGAACATATTTAATCCGAGTTTTCGTCTCAGTCAAGCGGAGGTCCAATTGTGCCGCCTCTTGTTGTCCACACACTCACACATAATAAACGTCCTCCGCCTTATCAGTATCAGTATGCTGCCTCTGTACGCTGAAGACGGCTCCATACAGACAGGCTGTCTGCACCGCGCTCGTTATCTGTCCCGTCACCTGTGCACACACACACACACACACACACACCCACACACAGGTGAGCCGACAATAACAGCAGCCAGGCAGCTGAGATGACTCGACTTCCTCGTCGCACACCCACCCCCAAGGTCAGCGATAGGCCAGGCAGCAGCAGGGACACCTGTTCCCCAGCCAATCCCTGACCTCCCTCTGTTTGCGTGAAAGGCGCAGTTCCTCTTTTGCATGAGATAAAGCCGTTTGTTACACTGGGATTATTTTTTTTGGCCCCGGGAGTCAAACAACAGTTGAAAAAAACAGCACAAATGGAGATGTTGCAGTTATTTGCAGATGAACTGAGTTAGTAAACAGCGCATCCCAAAATCAGTCAGGCTTTCTGCCCGTTCTCCACCTGTGTTTTCAGAACAGCCGCAACTTGCTCTTCTTTATCCCGTTTTGGACGCCGCCCCATGTGTCTTCATTGTTAAAAATGTTTCATGTAATTATTATTATTTTTTAAAACATCGTCTAGTTAAGTCGAGAATTATTCTCACACCGATTTACACTGAAAATAGTTTTCGTTCGACCGAGAAGTTTGTTTCTGATAGAAAATTATGGAGCTACATCGGGGGCATGAAGTTTGTTCGGAAGAAAAAAAAATTGAAACAGATTTGAAATTGAAAAAAGGTTTCAGAAGTGAAAAAAACAACAACCTTGAATCTGAAAAGTAGTTTTTGAATAAATTTTTTCAGTTTCAATTTTTCTTTTCAGTTCAAGTGTTTTTGTTTTTTTTTTTTTACATTTTTTGTTACCAACAGGAAAAATGTATAGGATATTTGAGAATAACTGCATTTCTGGTCAATGCTGGTTCTGCGGACAACAGCAGCAGACCAAACATTTCTTCAAACTACATAAATACGCAACCTTTTACGCCTCAGAGGCAGATCGGACATTTCCCACTGAATTCTCTGCAGTTACAGCTAATCGGCGTCGCTCTTCCTCAGCAGCTGGCTTCCCTCTATTCTGTGTTTACCGCCGTAAACACAGAAACCGTTTTGTCTCCTGGAATGTGATTCGGCAACGCGGACCTGAGCTAAGGTAAGAGCAGCAAGGCCTGTAATATGGGTGTGTTAGGCTTTGTGCGTGTGTGTAGTGACAGGAACTTCTCAGGTTTCAGGGATAAACATGGCCACTGCTGCGTTCACACCTCTTATCCTCTAAAAACAGAGGATATGATAATAAGATTAGACTAAAACAAAAGCTTTCCAGAGAGCATTATCTCAGTTTCTGGACACACAGAGATATTTAGAAACAGTGTTGTAGAAATCTAGTTTGCAAGCTCTATATTACATTTTTGCCTCAGACGTCACTATCCAGTTATAGTGTACAGTATACAGTTATTATTGCTATACAGGTCTGTTAGATCTTGTCTCATTAGTATTGCCTGTTAGTTCTTGCCGTATCTGGTAATTCCTTTACATTTAGTTTCCTCCTTTATTCTGGTATTCTGTCTCTTGTACGTTTTGTATTTATTTCTCTTCCGTTGTTTACAAGGCTTTGCTTTAGTTTATCATTCAACTCCCCATTCACAGCTGTTTCCCATTACCTGATTCTTCACATTTGCCTCTCATTAGTTCTTGTGGTGTGCTTTGTCTCTTCCTCACTATTTGAGTTCCTGAAATTTCCATTGTCTTCTGGATCCTTCCGTCACGCTGCCCATCTGACTCCATGGTTCATCTCCTGCCTTCTCAACCTGTAAGTTCCTGGTTTGAACACATTTCGCTAGTTAGCCACAGCTTTGTTCTGCATTTAGGACCTTTCTACCTACTAACATGGCACTGTCTATACATCAACGGTCTAATGCTATTAAGAAAAAGCCTACTACTAAAGTATGGGCTCTTTGCACCTGCCATACTAGTTTTCTGTAGAATTTTAGTAATGCCAAAGTTAAACATTGATAGTAGATAAAAACTACTTCTATAGCTTCTCTATATTGTATGGTATTGAGAAATATAACCAAAGAAGTACAACTAAGTCACTAATTAGGCTGATACAGGTTAACTTGTATCTTTAGTTCAGCCTGGCCATTGCCTTCCTACATTATTCTGGGCGACTCTAATCTCGCTTTACAGAAAGTCTGGACCTTCTCCCATTTGCTTACTTTCCTCCAAAAGAATTTCTGGGCCAAACAGCGAACAGAAGGAGAATTTGTGAACAATGACGTTGCTTTTTCTGCGCTGTTTTAGAATTGTAGTCCGCCGGTAGTTTTAGCAATGTCAGCGGAGGAAGTGAACGAAGCAAATTCAGATAGTAGAAATATCACATTTTTAGGCTATGTCAATCAATAAAGTTGATTAACAGAATATGATAGTACTTATATAAATTAAGACATTTTCAGCCCTGCTCATTACCAGTAGGTGGCGGCCAACTGCCAATAGAACTCAAGAAGAAGAAGAAGAAGAAGTTGTTCACGGAGCCGTTCAGTCGCTTCCAAATATTGAATTCACATGAACGTTCTCCTCGTTCAGCTTGGCCCTTATTTCACAGTGGAGGACCGTTGCTTACAGCGGACACAATTTCCGGTAAGCTTCACAGCGTCAGAACTTGCACATTACAGCCATCACTTTAGCAATTGGGTAAAATTTAAAACCTGAAAACAGCCCACTCCTCCAGAAAGCCACCATTTCTCCATAGCCAAGGGTCCAGACTGGATGTAGGAAGTGAAGCGTAGAACAAGAGACGGATTTTTACCAGGCTATCTTCAGCTATATGGCTTTTTTATCTGAGTAAAATTAAAATACTGACGTGTTTCGCACAGCTAAGCAAACAACTAATGAATGCAGTAATATAATCTCTGTATTTATTTAAATTTGGAAATGCACAGGCTACAGGCTCAACTATTTAGTAAGATATTTTTTGGACGTTTCTTTGCTGAATTACAGCCATGTGAGAGTTTCTGGTGTGAATACACAAATGCAACCATGTCAGAGCAGTTCAACAAGGCTTTAAACACAACTCCTGCATTATGACAGGGTTCTCTGGGAAGAAAATGTCGGAATAACCTAATCAATAAAATGTTTTTATGTCTCAAAATAGGCCACCATGCACTCAATGCTCCAGCTTCTCAGAAACACGCCGTCTTTAGTCATCTTTCAGGTCAGAAGGTTCAGGCCTTTCAGCCGATCTCATGAGGAGGCTTTCAGTTCCAGGTGGAACAAAGCTTCCTGCTGACCCCAGGATGGTTATTGCTGTGCTTCTATTCTCAAAAACGCCCCTCTAAACTCTCCTGTTCCCATACGCCTACAGTCAGCGTCTGTGTTTGTATCGGAAGTTGCTATTACTTTCCTGATTGAGGAAAAACATGTGGTACATCTGGACCTATGAACTGATTAACCTGATTTCCTGTCTTTCAATAAGAAGGAAATCGATGCACTTCTTGCCACAGGTTCTTAATTAAAATTTGACTTTGACATTCCTACAAACACATGTATTTCCCCAGGTGTTGATTGCAATTCTGCGTGTTCAGAGTTCTATCCAGATGGAAGGGAAATATCAAAGTAGTTACGCAATTTGACATTTCTAAAATTAATGGAAACACAACAATTAAGAAAAAAAAAATCATTTCTGGATTAAAAAGTTTTGGCACTAAGATGAGGTGGTTTCTTTGGCTGTTTTGAAATTGGCTTATTTGGCAAAACTGCAACCGAAACACTTATTTTTTTATTTTTTTGCATCACACTAGTCACATGATGTTGCCACTGGCGCAAACCATGACGAAGAAGACAGGAAGTAGTCTTCCTGTGAAGGCAGAGGAGCCTGTTTTTAGTATTTAAAATTTTATTTTCCTTTTTTTATATATACATCCTGTCTCGTACTATACTGTAACAACAGTGACTGTTTGAACAAATATGTTAAAAAAAAAGTTACATACTGCAGCTTTAAATGATACTGAAGTTTGTGGTCGCAAAATGAGCAAAATGTGGAAAGGTTCAGGCAGTGTGAATCCATGTCCAACGTACCTCCTGCCGAAGATCAAGACTCAACGTTTCATGCCGATATGTTTCTCACTTGATGAAGTGAGAAAATTGGAAGTGATCCTGTTTGCAGCCCGGTTTACTACGCAACACTCGTCCCCGTCACTTAATCCATCGGTCTGAAGCACAGAGTGGCGTGTTTGCACGCAGGAATATGAGCGTAAGGTGGAGTTCTGTGATCTGATACCACAGAACAATGGTCTCTTTTATTGGCAGGGACTGTCAGGTCAGAGAGGCAGAACTCGGCTCCTTGGTGTTTTCTGTTGCATCAGATATCAGGAGCGTAGAGCTGGGACGGGTGGCTGTGTCCGGGGTTGACGCGCAGTTGACACGTCGCGCTCGACACCGTCTTTGATCGGACTGGGCTTTTGAGGAAGTCTTGTTGTCATGGTGTTGCTTCAGGTGAAACCACAGGTCAGCTGGTGACCTTTGCAGGTTGCCTATCTCTATGCCTCAACATATTATATTTGATTCTATATGTTGATAACCAATGAAAAGGAAAATGAAACATTTTGAAAGTGAACATCTGCTGATGTTCACTTTACCGTGTGAAGTTGTTTTCCCCCCTTTTTGATGGTTTATTCCCTGTTTCAGGGACACGTAACTTTAAAGCTTGTTTGCGCCTTTACCTTTTTAATCAAATGGAGCTTAAGCTGGTGAGGGTTAAAGATAAACAAATTTTGCCATCAGTGGATTGTTTTCCATCTGTTGCCAGCAAATGAGGAACCATACGGAAGAAGATTGGGGCCAAAAACAAAATTAGACTTTTTCTCGAAATTCAGATTTTGGATCTCAGAAGATTAAAGTAAGAATTTTTCTTTTTCAGTGGCCCTAATCCCCTTCCGTAGAATCGAGATGTAATAAGTGTGGCTTAATTCTCATGGCGTTTACAGTTAATATAAATCGTGTTTAGTTTGTTCCAGAGGCTAAAGCTAGCAGCTATTCAGAGAGGGAGTGTTCAGCGGTCAATACCAAACAAATATAAACTGTCCTAACAGAACTATGATCTCACAGAGAGAACTTTTTTGTTGAGAGATCACCGTTTTGTTTAAAAGGTCATGTAATCAGTCACCTTTTAAACAAAACCTCACATCAAACTGTCCCTTTTTAGAAGCTCGACGTCTTTTGGTTATTATTTACATGAGAGGGCACAAAGGAAAAAAACTCTAAATATGAAATCATCTTCGAAAATGTGGGAAATGACCTAAAGGTGGACCTACAAACACAACAGAGAAGCTTTTATAGAGAAGAAAATTGAGAACTGGTGAACAGTCTTTTGAAAGGCTGCCCTTCAAACGCTGGCCTCTCCATTTAGTTGGGTTGTCGTCTTTTATTTAACTCAGAAAAATATTAAATCCTTTTAATCCTGCAGTGACTCTGAATGTTGCGTAGATGGGATACGCAATGGCAACATTTTGAAAATCAGACGTTACCTGCAGTTTTCCTGGACTTTTGAATAGAATTTCCTAATGTTTTCCAATGTAAATTTTCTCTCGTCCTTCTTCCTCTCAATCTATCCTGCATTTCTTCTCGGTAACAATGAAATTTTCTTTTTTTTCCCCCTCCATGTTCTCTGACCATCTCTCTCTCGTTTTCGTTCTGACACTTCCGACCTGTCCTTCTCCGGTGCTAAATGACAAAGATCTCATTCACGCCTGCTTGGGGGACATTTTTTGTGGCACCCAAGAGAGTAGAGGAAGGGTGGGGGGGCAATCACACAATGCCAGCCGGCAGCCGAGGGACGACGACTCGCATTTAAGAAGAGAAAAAAAAAATGAAGTTGGGGTTGCAATTTATGCAGCTTCTTTCAATGTCACCGTGTGGTCTACCTCACTTCCTCTGTGTCGTCGTATCCCTCCGCCCTCACACCAGTCCCTCGCTCTCATCCCGCTTTTGCTCTCCAACCTTTTAATATTCCATTGTTCCCCCCTTACAGACGACCATGCATTTTTCTCCCAGAAGCGGTCACTGTCACGTTTATGAATGTTTCGGAGTGTGCAGAGCGGGGCACGAGAGCGAGGAAGAGCCTGAATTCTAATGCGACTGTCGCCGCAAAGGGCTGCCGCCGCTCCAGCTTGAGTTGTGGCTTAGCGGAGCCCGTTCAGTCAACCCCGAACGCGTCTGTTTTGCTCGTTTTAAAACAGGAGTGTGTCATTACGCCTCTTAATTGCAGTGAACGGTTGGATGGCGACGCCGAAGCTGTCAGTAGACGGAGGCAAGAAAAGGGAAATATGGCGGAAAATGAAAGCCACCTGGGCAGAACATTAGAAATCAATCTCTCCAACGACGGCTGTGATTACAAGGCAATTTAAAACGGTGCAGAACAATAAGCTTAATCAGCAACAGAGCCAACGTTGACGCTCCAAGTATTTCGTCTTGGTTATGTTGTGTTGCTTGGCTTTTGTTTTAAGAGCCTCATTGTAAGGTTTGGTTTATTGAATTTGTACTCGCGGCTCTTCAGCCAGGTGATTGTTGAAGAGCAGAGAGTATTTATGTTTAAGTCTCAGGAGTCAGCGTCTGATAACGTCTTCTTTGGTGCAATAACCTGGCTCATACGTTTTCAGTAGCCGTGTTTCCGTTAACCGTAAAATTGCGCAAATTGAAATTCCAAAAGTAAATTTGCTTAATTGGAAACACGGCGGCAATTTAGGTAACAAAACAAAAAAAGTTTTTCATTGAAGGTTTTGCGCTAGGATGAGGTGGCGTTTCAACTGTATTAACACTTTTTTTTCACATCACCTGAGTTGCGTAAACAATAGGCGTCTGTTGCTGCTGCCGAAAATGACAAAGAAGACGACATGAAGTAGTTGGAGAATGGTGATTCGTCTTCGGTTCATTTTTCAGGTGCAGCTGGATCCACCAGAGCTCTCACAGCATCACACACTTCATAAACAGCTGTGTGTCATTCCAACATGTTGAATCCAAAGCACCTCTGTAAAAATCACCGACTACAATTTCCCCAAATTGCCGCATACGCAGCCGTACTCAAGTTTAAGGGGCTTGTTGCTCGAAAGCCTAAATAAGACGCCGACATCTCTGACAGCTGACTGATGAATTATGAATATATCTTCTGTAACTTATTCATGTGACTTTTTAATTTCAATTCTTATTTAATAGAAACACTGCATTTGTAAATTGTTTTTTTTCCTTCACATTAGCAGAATATAGACAAAGATTTCACAATATGGAAAACAGCTGATGTTACTTAAAATGGATATGACCAAGAAAAAAAAACCAAACTGCTTTGCGCAATAAATAATACTTTGACTGCAGTTAAGAATAGCTAGTAGCTAGTTGTTTTCTTTTTATGGAGCTTACACAGCTTTTTACTGTAAATCTCAATTTCAAACAAAACCACAAGAAATGTGAACGTTTCAGTTGCAGTATTTCATCTACAACTTTTATTACTAATCAGCCAGACGTTTTGAGTGTGGTTCAAGTTGAAATTTTATTCAAGGATACCTCACACTTTCTCTTGTCTATTATTAGAATGCAAGTTAATTAATCTTTTGAGCCAATTCAGCAAAGAAAAGTGACTTTTTTTTAGCTCTGAAATAGTAGCAGTCAACATTACTGAATCTAACTGACAGATTTGGCCTGAATCAGACACCCACTTGCATCTTTAGCGCTTTGAAATCTGTTGACAGAAATATAAATGATGCTGTTTTAAACTCTGACATTGAGCAAAGCACAGCAGAAATTCAGGATTTAAACCTAGAGTCAACACTCTGGCACGCTGCGGCCTTTCTGAACAGCAATGATGGCAAAAAGCTGAATTATGTTGGTCACAAAGTGAAACATTTGGGATGCCACGCCATGTGGTGCAGTTGGCAGAAAAATTCTGAATATATTATTTATTATCTGAAGTCTTCACCTCCTTCCCACCTCCTCCTTTCTGTACATTGTTCAACATAAAAGAAAAAGAAAAAAAACTTGAGTGACGATAGATCATCAAACTCGAAACGGATCCAACGGATGCAGAACTGTTCCAGATCGCTGCGTCGCTCATCAAACCGCCGCAGGGAGTTTCAAACCACTCGTGGTCGTAACACAAGGGTAATATAAGGACCCCGAAAAATAGGACAACTAAGTTGCATCACACGTTGCAAACACAGCACAAGAACCGCACTCCTGACTGCAAGAGTGTGATCAAAATTAAAACCAGCGCACTCTCAAAACAGGGCCGAGCCATTTATTATTGATGACCGAATCCCTCTGAAGATGCCCTAAATAGAGATGTGTAGTTGCTCAAAAAAAAAAGAAAAGCTTTTGAGAAGTCAATGTCTCTTTCCTGCAATTAGTATCAAAGTGAAATTGAGAAGGATTTGTAGCAACAAGCAGCAGACTGACATCTCCGTTTAAATCTGGACCAGATATCCCAAAAGAAACCAATGCACACAAACAAAGATTATTGGTTGTTTTGTCTATTAGGTAGCTCACTCAATAATGCAAAAATACTTTTAAGCATTTTGCAAACTACTAAATTGCAAAATGCAGTCCTAAATCTGGTAGTTTTCTCATATTTTGTCATGTTGCATGCAAAAACGGATCAGGGAGGGACAAAGTTAGAAATTTAAACCAGGATTACTTAAGTTTTTTTTATTTTATGGTAGCTCACTCAATAGTATGAAGTCTTGTTTTTAAATCGGCAGAAATTCTATGTGCCTCTCTGCTGATGCTAAATGCTAACACTGAAAAGCAGAAAAATACAGTTCTCAATCTGAAACTTTCTCATTACTTTTTAATGTTACAACCACAAACGGGTCAGGGAAAAAGTTAGAAATCTAAATCAGGTTTAGGTAATAAACCATTAATCCAAGCTGTAAACATTTTACAGAGCGCTGTTCAGTGAATTTCGGTGTAAATGGAAAGGGGACGAGAAGTAGACAGACTCAGGGCTGGGTCCTCTTGCTGGGTAGGACTTGGAAACCGTTAACTGCTTGGATTACAATTTTGGCCAAAACTAATGATGTTTGGGGAAAACTAAAAAAAAAAAATAATCAAAAAACAGTATTATTGACATTGTTACTTTTAAATTATTATTATTTTTTCTTTCAGTGCCGGTTCCATGAGCGCATCAGATCTGTTAAGCAATAAAATCGCAATACCTGATATAACTACTGTATTGAAGTATCTTTTTGATAATAAAATCTCAAAGATTTTCAGTCTGGCCTAATCCAGGATTTAACTAGGCAACCATAAAACATTTTTCATTTTGTTTTTGTGTTTGTTTGTTTTGTTTTTTTTACTTTATTTTACTAATTTTAAGCTTTTCGTGGCTGATTTGCTGCGTTCGTGACATGAAATCAGTTACCAGAACAGGCAAACTATAACTATTGTTCAAATTTCTTTCACTTTAATCACTGCTGATGCACCACTGTGCTAAATATTATACTTAAAAAAAACCTATCCCTGATATATGCTGCCATTTCCTAATTTAATGAAAAAAAGATGTGATAATTTTCCTTCCTACTCACAATTATCTACTACTTTTTAGCCTGTCAGACTAAATTCTAATAAAGTTAATGGAAGTCTGTGGCTGTAATGTGAAAAAGTTAGAAGCATGAATACTCGTGCGAGTCAGTGTATTTCGGTCCACTAGGATATTTACATTTGTCTGCTCAGATGTTTGCTTACTGCTCTGTGTCTGATGAGACTTCTTCCCTGCTCAGGGATTTGCAGGCTATCAAAAAGCTTCAAACATATTTCCTACTTCAGAAGCAGCCGCAGCTGCCTGCAGAGAATAGAGAGAATACTCGGCTGGTTTCTGTCATGTTCCAAAAACCTTCCTGCTCTTAAGTCGAAAACCTCCTCGCTGCGAATGTCAGCATAATGGGTTGATTCATTTCTCACGGCACGCTGAGCTTGTATCAAGCCGCTCCTCTAGTCAGTGGAACACTTCCACGTTGCGGAGAACACCCCGGGTTTCTTCCTGACGCAGACTTTTAACGCTACCGTCAGCACGCTGTCGTCTCTCTGTCTGTCAGTGGAAGCACCAACTGGAAAAGTACTGATGTCATTGGATGGTGTGGTGGCTCGGATGGTTTTATCCAAGATGCGACATGATGCCAACCAGGATACGCTCATCAGTTCACTGAGTGTTTTTCCAAATCGCTTTCGGAACATCAAGAGGTTTATTTTTAATGCAAACATTTGAAACAAATCTTTGTGTTTAATTGTTTTTCTCTTCCGAACTCTCCCATGGATGCCATTTAAGTCTCGCTTTACTGTTGTTGAACGATAAACTCTGACCTTAACTGAGGCAAGTCATGCCCTGCAGAGCTTTAGATGTTCTTCTGTTACCTCATCGATGCGCTCTTGGAGTAATTTGAGCAGGCTGTCAACTCCTGTGAAGGTCCACCATTTTCTCTTGTGGTTAATGGCTTTCATAAGCCTTAGAAAATGACTTTAAAACCCTTTCCACACTGATGGATTTCTTTGTTTCCCACCTGTTTTAGATGACTTTAGATTGGGACATGATTTGTTACATTTTGTTCCCGCTTACTTCATGTTGTCAGACAGGTCCTTTTGAAGTTACTTTAAAAGTCTCAGTACTAAAATTGCAGTTAATCACGGTTGATGTGTTACTTGAAGGGGCAGTATTATGTAACATCAACATTTTTGAGCTTTACATCATATTATAACGTTATTCCCTCCTCAAACACCCAAGGTATGTTTTTGATAAATCTTTTAATCTCCCATGGCAACCAGGCAACCATTCAGCTTTCCAAAATGCCTGGTTAGACCTAGCGCTGACTTCAAGGCGCAGCCGTCCCCCACTACTCCTCTTACTCCACTCCTTCAGACTAGTCATCAGCTATTTGCTGGAACACTGGTGGAAATGTTGCTAAAGGGTCAATAGAGGAGCCATGTGGTGATGAGTTTAATGAGTTTCAGAAAGAGCAGAGACAGAGGCCCAATTTTGAGGTGTTAAAAGAAATCATATTTGATGTACACTGCATTTTTATAACAACTGAAGATAACATATTTACTTGATTGTGCTATAAATTGTGCATGGAAAATACATAATACCGCTCCTTTAACAAGGAACTGGACGGACAGGGCAGTGAGAATCAGCTTATAATTTCAATTAATAAACATTATCAATCAAAGGAAGTCCAGTCCATTGCACTGAGTCGATGACTTTCCTTCATCCAAGCTGAATATCTTTACAAGACATCATGTATAACACGTGATGTCTCCACATAACATGGCATTACTTTTAAATGTCCCCCTCCCCCCGTGCAACCCTTGGACAGAATCATTTACATGCCAACTACTGCTCTGGATTATGCCTCACTTTCTCTCAACATTTCAATTTCTGTCCAGCAAATTAATGTTTCTGATGTGATCTAAAAGCTTGACCACGGTTGAAAAGCAAAAGTTGTAAAAGTGATGATGCGTACCCCTCATGAACACAACAGCATCCATTGACGATGTGACAAAATGACTGTGACCAAATGCATCGACGATCTTACACCCTGAATCCAGCCAGCCTGTCTCGCACTCGACCATTGCTGTCCTTTTCCCAGACGATCCACCCGCTTGTACTTTTCCATGGCCGTCGGTTTCTATGGCAACCCAACGGGAGGAAGACAGAGCGCTGTCATGCAGACAGCACCGGGGTGTCTGGGATACTCGGGAGGTAAGAGAATACCCGTAGGGAAGGAGAGGAACAAAACAGGGGAAGCAGGGGAGAGCTGCACGATTAAAGCCCATTCCAAGCTCAGGTTGGTTTTAGTTTGTCCTGAGTAACGTTCAGTTCCAGTGCAAATTCACTGATCCATCAGCACATAAGTTGGAGCCGGCCAAAATGCTTTGGTGCAAACACCGCACACTGACATCTCAAGACTCCTTCGTTCTGTTTTTGTTTGATTAATCATCAAAGCGAAGCAGCGATTGCAAACTACACAGCCCAGCAGGTACCGAGGGTACGTTTCTTTTAAAATAGCTCGGCTCAAAGCTGCAATTTGTTCCCTCAAATTAATATTTCGCTCACTGACACTGCCAGGTACTTTCGACTAAACATCCCTTCAAATGAATTAATTAGGATGTTGTACCAGCAGGACCGTCTTGTTGGGAGGAGTATCCAAGATGTTGGTAAATGTATTTTCCATTTTCTTTTAATTATTGCTGGGAATGAGACACATTCTTCGATCTTTTAAAAAAAAAAAAGAACGAAGAACGAATTTGCGGCATTACGGCAAATGCCGTAATGCCGCAATGTGTACAGCCGTAATGTGCACATTACGGCTGTGCACCACGCTTTGTCAATATTCTGCTAATGATGGGAAAACACAATTTCATTTCCATTAGATAAGAGTCGCAATTAAAATCACATGGAAATGAGTTTGTTTGCACGATAAGTCATTAAAAAAACATGCTGCTCCATCATCTACCAACTACTTCCTGTTATCTTCTTTGTGGTTTGCGCCAGTGGCAATATCCGGTTTTTGATCATGTGACTTGTGTGATGTGGTGAAAGTGTTTCCATTGCAGTTTTGCAAAAATAAACCAATTTTGTTACAGCCATTTAAAAAAAGTCCACCTAATTTTACCAAAATACAAGTATTGTTTCTTTTAAAATTCACATGTTTCCATTGAGCTAACTTATTCTGGAAACATCAAATTGTGCAACTGCACCACAAATGGCACCAAAGCTGCCAAAACCCATTTATTGCTTTTTAAGGATTAGGACAGTCCCTTTTTTACAGTTTGGAACAATAGAACTGTTTTCTTTCCAACAAAGCTTTTACTTGTGATGCATCAAGGTCTCGAGGCAACACATGGTTCAAGAGAATGTGATGAGACGGGACTTGGCTAGAAAGCAGTGTTTATAAGAGAGAATAAAGAGTCCTTATTTTTTTGCTTATCACAAATAGAGTAAATATTTCATATATCCCTTGTGCTTTAAAGAGGTGTATAAAATGAATTCCAGTTTTGCTGAACTCATTCGTTTTTAGACTCATCTCAATGTAAGGTGGTTCTACAGCCAAAAAAAAAAAATTGTTTTGTGATCTGAACAGAATGAATTTATTTTCAGGTGTATTTTAAAGGATATGGGTCACATTCAGGAATGCATTTATGGGTGCTAAATTTGGCTTGAGTTTTTGTGTGGCTTTACTTCTGAAACTACAAGTAAAGGCGGACCTGCTTCTGACATAGCTTCACTGAGAAAATAGCATCGTTTTGTGCTGACCTAGCTCTGGTTTTGTGTCATGCAGGATAGTATTTGAAAATGCTGTGAGAAGGAGAAAAAGTCAATCTTTTGATGCTACGTTGACAACAAGGAGGGTGATTCAACAGTCTCAATATGTTAGATTAGAGGCTAGCGATAATCAAATGCAGTCTACAAAACAGATGCTAGCTTGACTCACATTACTGACTAATGATTGGCCAGTTGCTAATGATTAGCAACTGGTTAGCAACTGGCTAACCAGTTTTGTAGCCCATTTTTACAATGGAAACGGACAAAATAGCATACAAAGCCACACCAATCCATGCCGTACTGCTCATTGGAAACGAGGCATTACTTACTTCAAGAGATGAGGTCACCAATGACAGCAACTGGATGGTAATTTGCTAAACACACTTCACTTTGATAAATATTGGATGTCATTACACCTTATTACATGTTTACTTTTCGTTTCTCCTCCAAAGAGTTTTTGCGGCACTAGTGGCTCGTATTTTTTGTGACAGTAGGCAGACAGGAAAGAGGGCAAGGAGAGGGCGGAGGGCATGCGGCAAAGGTCGCCGGGACCGGGAGTCGAACCCGCGACGTCCGCGTCGAGGACTAAGGCCTCCAAACGTGGGGCGTGCTAACCCCCTGCTCTACCACAGCACGCCCTTTACATGTTTACTTTTTAATAAACAGAATTGATCTGATGGAGCACATGCTAAACATCACATTCACCATGTAGTGACATCAAAAGAATAACTGTGGATAAATTGTAGCAACATGACTAATCTCCAAAAGTGACACCGCATGCTTGAGTCTAAAAAGGTTCGAGAGCGTTGCAAAACAAAGTCATTGACGTCTAACATTAAAAGGGTTGCAAATCTATAGCTTTGGTACTCTGGCATACCCAAGTTTGACTCGCATTTCACAAATTAAAACAAACAAACAAAAAAAAAACATCTAACAGCCGTGAAGCCTTCCCTGTGAGGATTACGGGAAAAAACCCACAGATGAACTTTAAACCAGCAAACCTCTTTCTTTGAGGCGTCCGCGCAAACCACCATGACAGAGCAGCCCAAGTCGGGTATTCATCAAACACAATGTTATTCACTGCATGCGTAAATGGCACAAAAGATCTTGAAGGTTAACAATTTCTACTTGATTAAAAAAAAAAAATCCAACCTGACGAACATGTTTTTAAAACGTCTCTGCCATTTAGCTTCCAGTTCCTTTGAATTTCTGAAAGCGGCTAAACAAAATGATCAAGGATGTCTAAGAATGTTTCATTTCACACATAAATACAGCAAGAAGAAAGCAAAAA
Source organism: Xiphophorus couchianus (assembly GCF_001444195.1). NCBI lineage: Eukaryota > Metazoa > Chordata > Actinopteri > Cyprinodontiformes > Poeciliidae > Xiphophorus > Xiphophorus couchianus. Next base: position 13,711,603 of record NC_040244.1, on the reverse strand, counting down.
AGGTACAAGTACCACATTGCTGCAAACAAACTCAATGACAAGAACCATAGACACGCGAAGCATTGGGGGTGTGAACTTGGAGCGCGATAGTTGAAATGTTGGTATCCAGCATTTACAGGGTAGTTGTTTACTTAAGGGCTACTAAGTAGAAAGGCTTATAGAAGTATATTGTAACCACTCAAACATCAAATATGCCCTAATATACATTAATACAAAGAGTGGAAACTGATGCTCATATCCACAAGCTGGCAAAAGTTTAGCAAAACAAACTATGTGCCCAGTTTGAAAGTACCAACCTCACAATGAGTAAGGCATTCTGTAGACAAACCCAGGTATTTTTTTAACGTTTATAACTTATAAATGGTTATAAAAAGAGGCTATTGCAACAGACGTGGATGTCCGTCTCCATGGACGACGATCAACAAATTACATGGCATGCAATTCATATGCAATACAGCTCGCCTAATTTTCTTGATGATCTGACTTTGAAAGCAAAAACACAGCTATGATTAAATGTCCTATTAAAAGGCTAAAAAAAAAAAAAGCTCACATCTTAACAGGTGCTGAGAATTTACCAAGCCAGCATTGTGTACACGGTGTTCTAATTAACCATGTAAACACACCAAATGAAAACCTTTTCAGCAATTTTGGCTCATCATAGCAGAAAAGATCCGAAGCTTAATTAATGACTAATGAAGGCGGCCGTGTATTCAGGTCTGCTCCAACTTGACAGTGTGGAACTGTTCATAGGAAAATGAGAATTTAGAATTCAGTTTCTCCCATATAAAGCTCTGCATAAGTAAAAGACAGATCTTTAAGTCAACTTGGTCCAGTTCCCAGTTTTGCTTCTGTGATCCAGGCACTCTGTCTACTTCTCAGTCTAGGATTTAAACACTCAGCTTTAATAAAACTTTATGTGCTTTTTCTGTTGGGTCGCATATTCATATAGGCTACATAATGATTCAGAAAGCAGTACTTTTTCTTTGCTTCTTTTCTCTCCCCCCTCCCCCATAAGAAAAAGTATGGAAATTAGTGTATTTCACAAAACACTTTTTTTGCATTACACGAGAGTCATGATCACCAACCAAATGTTACTACTGGTGGAAAAGACGAAGAAGACGGCGGGAAGTAGTTGGAGGATGTCGCTTTTTTTCCCTCTGACTTAATTTGTGTACGAATTTATTCACATGTGGTTTTAATTGCGTTTCTTTTGAATGGAAAGATGACACAGTGAAATGGTCTCTTTTTTTTTTCAACATTAGCAGGATATCGCCAACGTTTTTCTCACATTTGTAAAGGACACAGCTATTGACGGAGCTATTTTTGAATGATGTAGTTGCCTTCTTTGTGTTTCTTTTCCATAGAAAAGTACTCCAGTTGTCAATTGTGTTGAGTTTGAGAAACTGCAGTGATGGCAGTGACTTTATGCAATCTGCATGGCTTCCTTGGTCTGAACTGCATTGCCTGCATATGGATATGAATCTGCCTGTATGATAGATTTGAATTTAGATGAACTAGATTAATATAAATTAAACTTGCACCTATTTAGACTCTTTTTAAATGGGTACAAGTTGTGTTTTTTCTTTCTTGCAAACTCAATTCCGGTGAAATTTGCTGCGACATGAAGTTACACAGTTAGAACTGAGTTCAATACAAGTTGCATTATTATTGTTGCACAGTTTTATTTTCCGGTACCACTACAGGCACACAGATTCCTGTAGTAAAACACATGGATTTGCAACCGTAGTACTTGACTGTGCCGCTATTTCTTCTAAGGTAACGTTGCGTCCATCAACAGGCTTTTGACACACTTCCGACTTGCCGCTGAGGCTCCAGACCTTCCTCCATTAATGAAAGACTTTCAAATGAACAAGAAGAGAACACAACATGTGACCGCCACAGGCCACCGGGCTGCTGTCTGGGAGCAGCTGTAAACACTTCAGAATGAGATCAGACAGAGCCCGGCGCGCACATACACCGAGAAGAAAGGGAGCAGAAGGCCGGTCAAAGCCATTTCCTGTCCTACTGAGCCGGCTAATTGGGAAGTAAAGTCGCTAATCTGTGCCTGGCTCCAGTTACGCTCTCCGCGAAGATGAGTATTTGCGCGCTAATATGTTTTGTACTTCCACTGCAGCTGTCTCCGTCCATCAGTACCAGCCGGGCTTTTGTGGTGGTTGATGGTGTGAGAGCTTGCAGCATGAGACGGGAAGAGAGGAGAAGAGGGGGGGAAACGAAACCAAAGGAAACTGAGCAGATTTGGGGAGCAAAGCTGCTGCCTAAGCAGAGCGTGTGTTATATTGAATTTTACAAGCTCTCATGAATAAGAGCTTCACACATTGTAGATAAATGTTAACATCCCCCTAGGCTATTCGCCGCACTTCGTTCTTATTGTACGACAGTAGGGGTCAAGTTTTAAAACTGCTCTGTAGGGTGTCTGCCAAAAAACGTCATAATTTAGTTACTTTTTTTTTAAATAATTGTGTAATCTGGTTAACCTTAAGCTGATCAGAATGAGCCATGAGTAATATGATGTTTTTATCACTCAATCAATCTTTGTAGGACTATGTAGGCTAGACTTGTAGTATAGTGGTGCATATTAGAAACACACATAGATATTGTGAATATATTATTTGTGAATAAATTGTGTGTTTAAGCGCAGTGAGAAAAGTATTTTGTGGCTGCTGTCATAATTACCATTCATGTTACTAACATTCAGATGCCATTTGCAATGCACTTCAGCTGTTTATGTCTGCAATTTCATGGGCGACTCCTTGAGTCAATCTTGAATAATGTATATGTATAAACATTTAGGAAAATGAACAAAAGTGTGATTGATTTAAAGGGGCCATATCGTGTATTCCAGGCAAATAGTGTCATTTTATAGCATAATCAACTAACTATTGCTTTGTTTCCACTAACCATAACATTGCGTAAGTTGAAATTATGAAAATAAATTTGCTTAATGGAAATAAGGAAATTTGTTTTGGGATTTTTTTGGACAATATGCAGCAAACTTTGCATGAACTTTGCGTAGTTCATAAAAAGTTTGCTGAATTTATTGCTCCTCTGTAAAATGGCCGACAACAATTGCCCCAAAGTGCTCCATACGTAGATGCTCCCAAGTGTAAGGGGCTTGTCGCTCCAACGCCTCAATAATCGATAACCGACATCTCCTATGATGGATGATGGATGATGGATGATGGACGCCATGAATTATGAATGTATATCTCATGTAATTGTTTACATCCGTCGCTGCCATGATTTTTAATGACATCACATGAACGAGTTTATTCGCGTGTGATTTTAATTTCACTTCTTATTTAATGAAAAACCACAATTGCGAGGTTATGCTTTTTCTATGTTAGCAGAACACAGACAGATTTGCGCACATTTGTAATGAAAGCACAGTTACAGTATGTAGCAAAAAAACTTAACAGAAATTTGTTTTTGCATCACTGCAAAATTGTTCCGTCTCTTTAAGAACCTCCTACCTTTTCCGACACTCCCCTTTTAGCATGTCGTTACAATGCTTTTCCATTATGCTGTTTACAACTGTTCTCCGGAGAATTGTAGTTCATATAATCTTTGCAGACCTGCACTTTCACCAGGTGTTTGCTAATTGCTAACTGCCGCTGTTAATTAGCACACATTAGGCAACTGCAATTTATCTGTTCATGAATCTTTTGCTTAATCATCACTGTTTACACTTTGTTACGAAGGTTAGCATTGAGAAGAACCCAAACCGCAAAACAAAGTGTTTTTGTGAAGCAATTGCTTCTGAACTATCAGCATGTTGAGTGTTTGAACAACATTGTCAGGCCCAAATGATGGGTTCCTGGGAGCTGCAGCAGCGTAGGGGCATCTCTGAGATTTTATTTTATGGATTTTTGTAGAATATTAACCACTAATATGATTACTGAGCAGAAAAAGCAAGTTGTTTCTAAAACTACTTGTGAGTTTGTATGTATTCCTTTCAGCTGGAGTCATAAAACATGCGGGACAGCAGGCGACACCGTAGCACACGCCACCGGTTTCCTATGACAGGGTGCCACATCCTGGACACACACATCGTGTGTTTGTAACCTGATTCCTCGGTACGTTGCTGGCAAACCAGAGTTGCTGCAGAATCCAAAAGTGTTCAGGTCAATTGCTTTGTCAGTGTTGATTCCACTGCAGCCAGTGTTTTAAATAGGCCACAGATCCGCCAAAAACAAAAAGGTCTGCTTGTCAGATGTACAGAGACGCTCGGCGGACTGCGTTCTGAGGAAGTCTGCTCCTCGTGACTAATCAGAGCCGCTCCTTTGATCACTTAGGAAGTAAGGAGTCCTGCAGACGCTTTATCACCCTTGTTGATTTCTTATCGCTCACACAAAGCGCAAGCAGATCCAGCACAGAATTACTGGTAGGATGATGAGTTATGAGGATGTGGCCGCGTTGGTGCCTCCGTAGCAGATTCTATTGAAGTGAGTAAGGCCAGTAATGACTGCATATTAAGCTGTTGGTCTGGACTGGGTGAGGAGTAGGGCGCTGTCGGAGCCATATGGTCAAGGTCAAAGAGCAGAAAGAGGAAAGAGGACAGATGTTACTGAAAAAACATAAGTTAAGGAATAGTAGACAGGGTGGAACTCACATTTATACATTGTAGAGTTATTAGTAGAAAGACAATAATATACTTACTTAATATCTCTGTGGAACAGTTACCAGCTAAATTAGAGATCCAATATGTAACTTTAAGTTTTTAAAAAATATATATTTGTTGAAACTGCCACCATGGTGTTACTCCAACTCCTACTGCCATGTGTAGAAATGCACCACTTCTGATCAGAAACAACCAATCAGAGCCAGGAGGAGGGCCTAGACAATCATGCTCGTGTACAGGCTGCTTAATGTGCTAATCCCATTCGGTGGCCATGCTAACTAGCCTTGGCATTCACAGCAGGTTCAGTTGTTGGGAACTAGTTGTAGCATAGAAGAGAACAAGAGGAAGGGTATGAGCAGCGTTGACACAACCTTGATTGACAGCGCTAAGAGTCTCCCACCTGGCTCTGATTGGTTGTTTCTGACATAGCAGTGTAGGGGGTAGGACCACAATGAGAAGGCAGAGCTCTATTATTTTATTTTATTTTTTCTTAAATTGTCTCATTCTGTCAAGCCATAGTTACAGGTTGTAAGAAAAAAATGAAACATTGTTTGTAAAAGTTACACATTGCATCTTTAATAATTTGAGGATTTAATTGCCTTTAATTGTTTAAGCATCAAATACACCTTGACATGCACTGAAACGCAGAGTGGAAACCACCTTGGCACGTCTTCCTCTTCTCTAGCCAAGGAGAATCAAAGGCGCTCCCAGATTGGCTGCTCTGCAAATGCCAACCAGTAACATGCCAAGTCTCATTGCAGCTGGGCATTTCAGATTTCCAGCATGCATTTGTCTTTTCGAATATTTTAGATGTGCACTTTGAACACATAGGCGAGGGTCCAATGTAGATTGATTTAAAGGTCAGACAATGAGATAAAAAAGGGTCTTTTTCTACAGTGTGTGTAAATCTGTGGATTTAACTCTACTACCTGAGCCATGTTTTCAGTTTAGTAAATGAATCGTCCAGATACAGCACAGCATTGAAAAGTGGCTCCCTGTACTAACGCAACACTGCCGTTTTAGATATGGACTGAATGTATCTACTTTATTTAGCAGGATCTATCTACACATGGAACATCCCCCGTTGAAGCAGTGAAAAGGAAGCGCAGAGATGGCAAACTTGCATGTGTGTGTGTTTAAGTGAGCAGACGGTGTAAATGTTGAATGTGGCAGGAGAAGTTAATTAACATTTTCCCTGCATCGGTTGCAAGTTGTCGTGCCTAAAACGATCCATGGAGATCTCTCCAAACCTGTACTGAACACCATGAACTTCACTCCCCAACAATTTATTGAATGACAGCGGAAAAGGGCGAAATAAAACATTCAAATGGAAAAAACAAAATACAAATTCTGACTATAAATTAAAAGCTTGAAGTTCAAGGTGTAAGCTGCTGAAAATTCTGAAACCTCCAAAATTTTAAATGGCCTCTTAAAGCATAATCTAGTCGCTGCCAGCATATGTATGTTTCACTGATGGAGTGTAAATGTTTGACATATAAAAGCCTAACACTTATCCCTTTTTTAAGACTCTAATTTTCAGGTAAGAAACTGAGTTCTTGAGTTGCTCTGCGTTATATCGAGGGAAACGGTACATAAAAACTGCTATTGGGCTGGCTATTAACACTCCCCATTTATAGATTTGGTTTTTTACCTGGTTGTTTTTGGCTTAGCCCCTCGGTTAATGAAGTATTAAGTGGTTGGTAGCATCCCTCTATGCACCACTAAACTTGTGTGAGAATATTCAAAGTTGCTTGGACAAGGTCACCGTTTCACTGCTGAAGCTAGACGCCACAAATCCTGGTGTCACAACCAAGGTCCTATTTTTATTTTTTGTTAACGTTGGTTCACCAGCTCTTGTTTCTAGGTCATTATTCGGTAAAAGACGGAAAGCCAAGTTGGGTTTGTCCCACTGTTGCTTTGATAAGTCTGAGGATTTGAAGATTTACTTTTGGTCGGTTTTAGGCAAGTGGATATTCTTTTTCCACGTATCTATTTGAACTATTGCGTCTCTGATCTTGTCTTTACTGCAGATGCTCCATGCTGTATCTACTGAAGTGTCTGGAAAATGCAGTTTACTTTTCATCTGACAAGTAATGGCTTAAAACCACATACTTTGTTGTTTTTGTAATGCAGTGATGTCACGGAGTAATTTAAATAAAAAAATAAAAAATTCAGCACCTTGCTTTCACTTCATCTGTAATTACTGACCTTCAACTGAACACCTCGGCATTAACTGTCTAATTTCAGGTCACCTCCGCTGACACTGCTCAGTCATCTGACGTTGCAGTCTCACTCCAGGCTGTTTATTTGGTTCCTGTCGGGAGCTCTAACAGCATCAGGGCCCTCATCTATTTCCCAAGTCGCTTCCCGTGATTTCTGGCATCTAAAGCTTCTGCTCCCATCTATCATATTCAGTGATAAATGATTTAACACACCTTAGTTTATCTGAAGGTGACCTCCCCTCGCAGCTTCTGCACTTATCAACCTGTCAGTCAAGGGAATTGTTTTATTTTTGTCCCCAAGCTGGCAGCAAGTGATTAGTTTTTTTTCTTCTCTCTTATAAATTTGCTTTATGTATTACTTTTTAGATGTTCTGGGCTTTCAGGTGTTTGACAGCTTTTTAAAAATCATTTCTGGGTCAGGTAAAAGTCAAAGGGTTCCTGCATTTACATTGTCCAGTGTTGGACAATTGGTCAAAGTTTTGTTGGAGATGCCTTGTCTGATACAATGTTGCATTATTCTTTTGCCACTGAATTGGTTAGTAGTTAAATTCAGTATCGGATTAGCCTGCCTTCTGCAGCCTGGGCGTCGGTATCTTGGTGCCTTGTTTAAGAGTGGTTATAGGATCAATTGGGGTGTGGAAAAATGTATCCATTGAAGGCAGTTTATTGACCAAAAGAACAAGATCCTACATAAAAGCAGTTAAAATTGGCTTCCTCCATCTTTTGCCATTGAGTTAGGTTTAGGGGTGGTTATTGTCACAATGACCGAAACAGTTTGGTGTAGGGAGTCAGAGGCAAGACATGGGTGATGCATGTCACTCAAGAGCCCACTTCCAATTGTTTGGCTCAAGTAGGTACAGATAAGTTATACAAAATTTAACTGATATTTCAATGGCACTAAATATTTGGAAGTAATTTACTAAATCCTAAAGGTTGGTTTAAGAAACTTGATCCGTCCAAGGATTTCTTTGACCAGGAATTTGACACTACTTTTGCGTCTTTGCATTTGTTTCTTGATGAATTGTCCAAGTGTAGATAGCAAGTGAGTCTGTCTTAATTCTCAGTTTCCTTTTTATTACCGATATTTTAACCTTATGCAAAAGTTTTCTGTTGCTTGATTTCAGAATCTGCATTATCCTGGAATGCAGGTCATTGTCAAGAGAAAGATCGCACATAATTGCAAACTGCTACGATTCAGCGAACTGTTAAACTATAAACTATGAAAATAAGTTAAAATAATAGATTTAAAAACAGTTTTATTCTCAGATTTCTCTGCAGTTCAGTCGCTAAAATTTGGTCATAATTCACCTATTAGACAAAATCTTGGTGTGGATTACTGTCTAATTGTCCCCTTGGTATTAAAACACCCTTTATAGACATTTTTAGTAAAATATCTTCCAACCAGTGCTGTTAATAATGCTTAAAATTGTAGATCTGTTGTAATTCCTCAATTAGGCGTTGACTTGATGGATATACCACGCAGTAAAATATATAAAACACCAAAACTGTTAATGTACCATTGGAAATAAAGCACATCCATCAAGTCTATATTCCTCATGTTATTGGATGAAGAGTGAATTTCAATTCAGACGTGTAACATACCACTACAAACTGAAAACGACGCCATGACGGGTCCCCAGTCTATAGTCTGCCCCATCTGCAGACCATATTTCATTTACAGCTTTTTAATTAACTGCAGCAGCGGCTCTCTCTGGGAATGCAAAACAGCTCCTCCGGTGTCTTGGCTTTGTTTGACAGCCGCTGCTCCACAGATGCTGCACTCCGCGCCGACTCCATCTGTCTCCCTCCCCACCCCGAGATCTCACCACTGCCTTATCACGCATCATCGATCGGGTCCGGGCAGGAAGCAGTGGGGGGGAACCACCTATTTGTTTTCCCGCTGCTCTTGTTTACGATCAGCGCAAACCTCCCCATTGCTCCCTCTCTCTCTCACACACACACACACATATTTTCACATCGCTCCCAATGCATTCACAAAACACAAGTGGCTCATCCAGAAGTGGACTGCATATTGTACAATCTGCACTGATGTCAGAGTTTTGTTTTAAACAAATGACATTTTTTTTCTTAGTGTTTTCAGACAAAATTATGATTGAGGTCCACCTTAAACTCATCATGCTAGTTATACAATTAGTAAAGGAGTCTGTGCTTGGATAGGATTTTTTTTTTTTTTGTATTTCTAGAATCAACTGGCGAGTTGGAAGTGAAATAAATTGAAATACAACCAAAAAAAATCATTCATTTTTCGAGGCTCAGGGGACCTTTGTAATAGCTTACACATTTTAAGAACATGTACTCCCCAAAGTGAAAATTACTTACTAATTCACTGGGTGACTCACTAAGCCAGCGTGTCTTTAATGTACAAAAAGTAAATCTACTTTGTTTAAAAGAAGCTTATTGATATGCAAACTAGGCATATGGCATTGTAGATGGGAAGAAAAGTAAATGTCCTTCAAAATCTCAAAAATTTTGAGATCAATCTTAAATTCTCTTGAAACAAAATATCAAAATTTCAGAGTTTAAAAAGTCAAAAATCTGACTATAGAAACTCAGAAGTTGCCATGTTTTTTGTTTTGTTTTGTTTTCTAGAAAATTTCCAAAATCTAAAAATTTCTGAGTATTTTGTTCTAGCAAATGCTGGACTTTTCAAACTCTAACATTTCCAAGTTGTTAGATTAATCTAAAAGTTTGAGTTTTTGACAGAAATTTACTCCCATTTTATTTTTTTATATCTACAATGGCATAATACGCCGTTCCGAATTTAGGAAGATTTTCAGGAAAACTATGAATCCTGTTTTTTTGTGTGTGTTTTTTTTGGTTGGTTTGTTTTCCACATGACTACCTCTCTGGTAATTTGGGTCAAGATTTAATTACCATATTTTCCAGACTACAAGACGCAGAACTCAGCTCAACTATTTAAAAAAGTGCAACTTCTATTCAGGAAAATATGGTATTTTGCCCTGGATGCAAAAACACTGAGGCAACAAATACACAGTCGCTGATGGCAGCGTGGTATTTTTAGCATGTAAAGCAAATAGACATTTATTTGTAGTTTTTCATGACAAAAACACAAATTACTATAAAACCAGTTGTAACATGGTTAAAAAAGCAGATGTAAAACACATCAGAGTGATGTACAATCAAGTCTGAAAAAAAGGAGTTTTACTTTGCTTTTTAGAAAAGAGTTTAAAGATTTAAAGCTCCACTTTTCTTCTTCTTCTTACAGAGAAGCTGGTCAGAGTGGATGGAAAGATGGAAGCATAAAGCAACCCTGGAAGAAAAGCTGACTTTTAGGTAAATCGCAGAAGTTTCTTCAAAATCAGATCCTTTCACATTACAACCATGCATATTGTATTGGTTTAGCACATAAACTCTGAATATTTTTTGTGAAATTTATATTGCAAAGTGGAAAAATATAAAAAAGTAACTCGTATATAAGATTAAATTTTTTTTAAGTTGGCTATAATTTCAGTTATATTTCTATGCGGTGCGGTTGTGCTGATGGGGTCGATGTGGTTTAACCTCGGATGGACTAAAGTGAAACTTTCATTAGTTATACATTATACAGCCCCAGAATTACACGTGTCTAGTCCAATCATTTGGATAGATGTGAATAAATAAGGCAGTCTTATGAAATGGGGCTGCATTTAAAAATGTGAGTAATTGCGCTGCTTCCTCCTACCGCTCTGTGCTCAGAATGGAAATCCCTCTGAACGCACACACACACTCATCCTAATAACCTTCCCCCCTTCCCAACAGCAACGCAAACCCCCTTAGCTCCAAGGAGACCGGATGTGCAGCAGGCAGAGTTGGTAGGTGACGTTGCGTAAGCCAGTCACACACTTTGATGTGTTTCATGGGGCGTGGGCTTAAATTGTTTTGTCCCCTCACACGGGGAAGCTCCTGACAAGGACACGGGCATAATTGGATTGATGTTGGAACGCGTGTGGCCATCAGCTTCTTATTTAGCTCCCCAGACTCACTCATTAGACTTGGAGGCAAGTCTTTAATTATTTTCAGCAGCAACTAATTAAGAGCAGAAGTATGGTTTGAATTAAAATGAATGAATGGTGGGCCTCAGGCTGTGCCTGTTGATGACATCATATATATATATATGTATATACTGTATATATATATATATATATATATATATATATAACAACTGGAGCAAAACAGCTATAAATATCAACTTATAAAGCAACGGATTTGGTAAATAAGCTTCCTAAAAACAAAAGAAGAGCATACATCAGTGGTTAGTACTGGACATCTATAGGAAATGAAATTTGCCCTGCACCAGATTTTTTTGGTTTTTGCTTTATGGTCACATGTCAGTGTTTCAGATCATTTAACAACGAGCATCAACACCACGTTAGAGCGGGAAGAGGGAGACTTGGGATCATCTCATCCTTAATTTTCACACTTCCTGTCGGTGGCTTGTCGCTCTGCCTGCCGGCATGTTTGTGGTTCTCTGTGTTTAGGGATAGATTCTCAGCGGCTTCTTGGTGGATATGGGCCCCATGCCTCTGTTGGGGCCCCTACTCAGGGTTGGAGAATACACATGATGAAGCCTGAAGAGCTGTAATTGTTCTGCAACCTACTGGATGAGTTGCTGGGGATTACTCTTCACATAGAGCCTATTTGGTTTGGACAGCTACCATGTGAGCACATTTCTTTAGCTGCTTGAGCAATTCATATAAATATTAGTTTCATCATATAGACCCATTTACATGTGAAGAGAAAAGCAAATTATACCAAGAGTCAAGTTCTTCTTGGAACAGATTTCGTACACTTTCAGATTTTTCTCAACCGACAATCCATCCTTCCTGATGAAGGAAGAAAGACCACAGTCAACTTTCTGATGTGGTTTTCCTGAGATAAAGCCATCTACTTCCAGTATGAAAGTTTTCACTCTCCGTTTTGGATGGACTCTCACGTGCTTGAGGGCTTTGAAAGGTTGTATTTTGTATCAAAGGCAGAAATCTGACACCTCTCTTTCAAATTCCTCTTGATTTATTGTTGACTTGTGCCAGGAGTCATCCACAGACAAAGGATCCTTTCTCCACATCTCTAAAACTCACTTGCTGTTTGCAGCAAAACTCCTCGTCTTTGTAATGTTGTACCTGTAGAGAACAAATGAAATGTGAAATGTCAACGGACTGAAGAGACGTTTCTTCTTGTGGCGTGGTTGAAGATGGGTTTTCTACTTCAATTTGGTTATAAACAGTCGTATTCTTACTTTAACAGCTTGGTAATACATTTTCTGCCAGTTGCATCAGATCTGTTATTCATCAGAAGGTCCGTTTGACAACACCGGAACGACTGCCGTCAATGACCAAGGTCTAACCCCAGCTGTGTGTACATTTCTAGGGTATAACCGGAACAGAACGCATCAGATTACTGCTGCGATTTGTAAATGGCTTCGTCTCCACCATCACACTTGTAATGATTTGAGCAGATGGCCGTCGTCTTCTCAAAATACTTGGCGGTCCGTTCTCATCTGAAGGATAGCACTCAAATAAAGCCCACCACTTGCCCCATCTGTCTCTTTGTTGACCGAGTAGTCTGCTTGCTCTCTCTCTGCAGAGTGTCTCCGAACTGTTGTATCATGCAGGCTCCTTTAGTGGATGACTGGTCAGCAAGAGGCTTTATGATTGCCTGAGTGTGATTTTTAAAAAGGTTTTGTTGTTGTACGCAGACTGAGCTTTGGTAAGTAATTGTTCTTTGCTGTCAAAAAGTGAAGAAATTCGCGGATTTAACTCTAGCTTTTTGTTGGAATCAGTTGAAAATGTAATAGAGAACATAAACCATGGTAGGATACTAGACACAGTTTTGGGGTGAACCCTTCCAGGCTCTGCATAGAACTTAAGGAAAAGATGGGTTTTTTTTGGCAATTACCCTGATAAATTCTTGGAAGATGCTGGTTGGACTGTTTGGATCAAACAATGTATCTGTACCATAATTCATTTGGATACTTTTTACCCCAGGAAAAGTGAAGAAATGCAGCGATCGACGTGAAAGGTTTAAGGCTTAGCAACTCAAGGCCTTTCCAGATATAATATATAATCACATTATGAAGTATAATATGTTTTAGGTAGGAAGAGACTTTTCCTATTAAACAGATCTCAGTTATCTGGTCCTTTCTGTTGAGTAATGAAGAAAAACGTCTCCATTGGATGACCTCACACTTTTAAGGATTGAGTGAAATATTCCTTAAAGGGGAAGTAGGTGGTATTATGTATTTTATACATAACATTTTGTACTATAATCAAGTATCTGTTGAATCTGTGGAATTTTGACTTTGCACCATAGCCGTATCTGACGCCTTGTCACTTTAAGAACCTCCTACCCTTCTCCCTTTGCCGTCACAAAGCTTCTCTATGGCATCCATTTATGTCATTTACAGGCGTTCTTAGGAGCGTTGCAGTTTATGTGATAAGCACAGCAGATGGCATCTCTACCAGGTGTTTGTTGATTACTGCTGCCACTAGTCTGGAGGAGCTGAGTGGGAAAGACACAATCCTTCTCCAGAGGGTCCTCTGTGATACAGAATCTTGCCTTGAGACTGAATTCCCAAGGCTTAGCTTTGGGTAAATAGGCAATGCAGTGTACAAGCAGGTGTTAAGGCGCCGCTGAATATCTGCCATGGGAGATCCAAAGATTTCTCAGACATTCATGAAAGGACAAAAGCAACACTCCAGGTATGTGTTTGAACAGGGAATAACATTATAACATGATATAAAGCTCAAAAGACTCCCCCCTTTTAAATAATAAATAAACAATTTATACTCATTTTGGTCAAGTTTTATCATTTTCCAGTACATAACATCTTCTTGAACTAAAGGCGTACTCTGCAAACATTTGACACAGTAAGAACAAAAGGCCCTCATACTTGGGAGCTGTTTTTTTTTTTTTTTTTTAAGTGTAACCAAAAATGGCATCTTTGCTTTCCAAACCAGTTAGTTTTAAAGAACATTTTGCCCTTTTTCAAAACCAAACATCTTTGTAAGTGACAACACAAAGAATGGGGGTAACTCAGGAAATTGTCTAAAATCAAAAAGGATTTTTTTTTGGAGCTGCTGGAGTGAACGCCTGACCTTAATGGTGAACGTTTTGTCAGGGAGTCGGTATATTAGCAGAAAAATCCATCCATCCATCCATCGTCTGTTCACCCTGTGTCCCTAATGGGGACGTTCCGGGCGAGAGGCGGGGTTCACCCTGGACAGGTCGCCAGTCTGTCGCAGAGCAACACAGAGACATACAGGACAAACAACCATGCACACACACACAACCCTAGGGAGAATTTAGAGAGATCAATTAACCTAACAGTCATGTTTTTGGACTGTGGGAGGAAGCCGGAGAACCCGGAGAGAACCCACGCATGCACAGGGAGAACATGCAAACTCCATGCAGAAAGACCCCGGCCGGGAATCGAACCCAGGACCTTCTTGCTGCAAGGCAACAGCGCTACCAACTGCGCCACTGTGCAGCCCAGCAGAAAAATCCTTACATTTTAATCTGAAAAGCATTTCACTTCCTTCATCCTCTGGAAGACACACCAGCTATCCGTAGATGTTTCAGTGATTTTGCCCTTTTGCTTTACAGTGATATTTTCCGAGACTGCAGATGTTTTTTGTTTTGGCTGCTGAAACCTCCTCCAGTTCTTTACAGCTGTGGCTTTGACATCACGCCGATTGTTGCCGGGCCCCTGGTGTCACCCCCTCCACTGCCTCAATGCCCTGTTGTTGCAAAATAGCCTGAAGGTGGCTGTGAGGCGGTGGCTTCATCAGGACAGTTCTGTCCCTCCACGCCATGACACAAACACAAGTCTGTTTTCTTGTCGAAATGAGATTTAGTTGAGCGGCTAAAACCACTGTATGGTGGCATGAGGCCAACGTGAAGAATACACCCGACACTGTGTAGAGTTTTATGGACATCAGTCAAAAGGCGGACTTGAAAATCCTAAAGATTGCTCGATGCCTTTGTCTTTTGTTCCCTTTCTGAAAATTCAGGCCAGTACAGTAAATCTGTGTAGACAGGGGTGAAAATTTGCTGTCTAGCAGGACAACGACCATTAACAACACAGCCAGACAAGGGAAGGTTTTAGAGCCGAGCATAGCCACGTGTCAGAATGGCCAAGTCAAAGTCTGAGGCTAAATTGGGTTGAAAATCTATGTAAAGACTTGAACATTGAGGCTCATTGGCAATCTGACAGAGTTAAAAAACTCAAAGGGGTAGAAATGTCTATTTCTTGATGTACTAAGTTGACATATCGCTGATCAAAGTCCAGAAAACTAGAAACATATTCCTTAAAGCGGCAGTATTATGTAGATTCCCTCTTCCGCCCCCCCAGCTCCTTCAGACTAGCCAGCAGCAATTAGCAAACACCTGGTGGAACTGCACATTTGCTGATCTTATTATAGGAGCTACTTTTCAGGGCAACACTGGTAAAAATGTTGTTAAAGGTAAATGGAGGAGCCATGTTGTGGTGACTTCCTGAAGGCGGAGTTTCAGAAAGAGCAGGTGGTTTTAAAGGTACAGAGGCCCGATTTCAGCGTGTTACATTACAAAGTAAAATTTCTTTTAAGTTATATTTGATATATCTAGCAGTTTTTTTAACAACTGACATTAACATAGTTCCTGGATTGTACTATAAATTGAAAAAGACATAACACTGCTCCTTTTTAAAATGCAGACACCCATCAATGTAAAAGCTGCAGCTGCTCTCAGTGGCATTCTAAGTCTTTAATTTATGTTATGCTCTTCAAAAAGCAGAAATGTAGAAGTTTTACCAGAAAAATGCAGCTGAAGTGCTTGAAATGCAGTAGAGGAAGCAGCAGAAACTAAATCTGAGTCTGAGATAGAGTCTGGTGTTGGTTATGAATGTTTAAAACCTCATTTATACTCGCTGGCCATCTCTGAATTGTTCCTAATAACTGATTTTTTTTTTTTTGTTGTATTAAGAGGCTCCACACAACAATATGTTTATGCAGGTTTCAGAGACTCGATCACTGTTTGGGAGAATTTTTGCAGATCCTCTAGAAACCACTGCACATCTTCTGAGCCACGGAACCACAAACCTTTTCATGCATCAGCCGTCAACTGCAGCTGATTGTCTCTTTATGCTACCCATTCAGCGCGGCTCAATTATGGTACAGTGCTCTCCTCAGAAAGCCTGACAGCTCCGAGGACTTGTTGGTTGATCCCTCCAGTATGTCTCTGAGGCTGCGCCGTAATTATAGCCTCTTCTGATCTGCAATCTCTGGCAGAGGCTGCCTCTCAGAGAGGGGAGAGTCATCCATCTCCTCTGCCCACGGTTTGACACTCATTTGCAATGCAGATATTTCGCCTCGGTTTTGGAGTTTTAAATATATAAATGAGTGCAAGACGTTACGGAAAGGGTTGGTATAGGTTATAGGTTCTTTTTTTTTGTCTTTTGCTAAAATACTGTAGGTATTGTACAGGAAAAATATATAAATTTAATTGGATTTCTGATGCCAATGTTTTTTGTTCTAGAAACTATGTCAAAGCAGTTGATTTGACCTAGTTTATCCACATATTTTAGAGTGAGAAATTGGGCTTTCTTCTTTGGCAATACTGACTTAGGATATTTTTACTCTAAAAGTACAAATTTGTCTTAGAATCCCCCCAAAATTGAAAGAGTAATATGTGCTATGTTTTAATGGCAAACCAAGATGTGCCTCTAATGATGAAAAAACACATTTTTGCAATTGCATTTAATGAGAAATTAAATAAACGCAATTAAAATCACATGCAAGTCATTAAAAGTCCTCCGGCATCATCATCCTCCTCCTCCTGCCACTTTCTGTCGTCTTTGTCTTATCAACAGTTGTTGATCACATGACCCTTGTGATGCGAAAAGTGTTTCCATTCCATTGTTTTGCAAAATGCACAAGTACGCTAATTTTGGAAAATCACCTCATGCAAAAAAAAATGTTATCGATAAATGTCAGGGTTTTTTTTGGTAACACTTTATTTGAAGGGATGTGCATAAGACTGACGTGTCATAAACATGACACAACACCTGTCATGAACATGAAGGAGTCTTCATGAATGTCTGACTGTTGTCATGAAGTGTCATTCGGTAAATAATGACACTTTCAATGCAAAATTGTACTAAAACTTGCATTAAAGGTCCATTAAAAGTGTCATTATTTACCGAATGACACTTCATGACAACAGTCAGACATTCATAAAGGCTCCTTCATATTCATGACAGGTGCAGTGTCATGTTTATGAGTGTGTCATGTCAGTCTTACGCAAACCCCTTCAAATAAGGTGTGACCTTTCTTTTTTTTTCTAAATTGGTGTGTTTCCATTAAGCAAATTCATTTTCGTAATTCCAATTTGCACAAGCATATGGTCAAAGGAAACGCAGCTAATGAAGATTTCCTATCCTAATTCTGCCAATAACATATCTCGGTCCAGCAGAAGACTGGTCCAAGATGGAGATGAGCAGATGAGTTGCTGTGACCTCAAAATTGTTGGGAGTGGGAAAAACAAGGCATTCCGTCCTCAGTTCAGAAATGTAATTGTACCAGGATGAGCGATGTGCGGTGATGCTGGACAGGAATGCGTGAGTTCCTCTTCCCCTCATGCTAAGTATTGAACATTACTCAACGTCTGACTTGCTCCAAGAGTTTGGGGGGCCTCTTACCTCTCATCCGTGACCTGCCGTCTTGCAGTGAGATGTTGGCCGCACCAGTGCGTGAAATTGTAAAATTGCTAATGACATTTCTCCCGCATAATGGGGTCTTCTGAAATCATGCCCCCACGTTCTGGTGCTTTGATTGAGAACTGCAGTCTGCAGGATGTGCGAGTTAGGAACGGCATGCCTGGGGACTCATCCCCCATTTCTTCAGTTTCTGTTTCCCGGACTGCCAAAGGTGCTTTATGTTGGTAATAAATTTAATTGGATGGATAACGAAGCCACTTGTGTCATGCCCTTGACTCGTCCTTCCTTTCCGTCTATCCGAAAATCTCTGTACAAATCTTTTCACTACTAAGTCAGAGATATATTATGAGCATGCAACAAATAAGTTCCAGATGTCTAAGAAAATTGAATTGTACGGGAATTTATTGAAGGTTTTAAAGTCTTTCACACATAAGTATGAGACATTCACCCAAATGCTGCATTTTTCAAATAGACAGAGGAATCTTTTGCGTGTGAATAATCAATTAGAAAACATATGAATCGATATGATCGCTTACGAAGTAAAGCATCATGGTGCCAGTTTCTTGACCTAACCCAGTGATTCTTGGAAATGAAGTACATTTCCTCAAGTTCAATTTATTGTTGGTAATTTTTCCCTGGTTTCCTCAGTGCAAATCAATGCAAAGACTTTAAAATAAAAATAATAAAAAAATTTTATGTAATAGTGGGCTGGCAGGTCAACCAGCCAGCCCACTATTACAAAATCATATAAATTTGTTGTCAATCAACTGCTACAAAATTTTTAGCTACACAAACATGACAAAATTTATATCTATTTCATTTAATTTTATAAAAATCTTAATTATAATGACTCAAGCGAGTTTTGTTTTTTTGCTGCACAAACATAACACAGTTGATTGACACCATAGTTTGTTCGATTTTTAGACGGGTGGACTGACTGGTTGACCTTTGACCTCCGGAAACATTTAACAGTATCTTGTCATTTAAAAGATTGTGGCACCAGTAAAAATGTTTCATTTTTGAAAATCCTACACCTGTATTTCTATTTTACTTCTATGTTATTAAAACTGATCAGAACTCTTCATTCTGACATAGAAGCTCCCACTGCTCGAGTTGGACCTGCAGGGGTCACGGCTGGGTAACTGTCTAGACACCTAAAATGTTAAATCAATAAGTAAATATATAAATATTCTACCATCCAGCCTATATTCTGGTGTGATGTGTGTATAATTCCCACTTTACGCGGTTCTGCAGACACTGAAAAGAGCTGGAAGAAGAAAGTTAGTGTCCAACGTGTGTACATCACGAGTTACACAATGCGCTCTTTGTTGGCCCAATTTTGTTTTGTGTGGTTTAGATGAAGGGGGGGCAAAGGTCGGATTCGCCAGTAAAAAGACGGACTATAAAAGTTTCATTTATTCATATAATTAACTGTTGCTATTTCAGTACCGGCACGTGACTTGGTGCACATTGGGAGACGAGTTGGTGCATGTTGTGTTTAGCCCCCTTCCACAAGTCAGACGGTGCCTTACGAAAACATTCAGTCAGGCCGCTTGAACTTTTACACATTTTGTAAAACTACAAACTTACATTTATTTTATTATGATGCTGTGAAAGACCAACAATGGCACATTAAGAAACATGTCGTGTGCAAGACCCTGAATAAATTCCAGTGCAATCAGTTGTCTTCAGAAATCATGTAATCACTAAACAGAACCAACTTCTGCGCAGTAGAGGTCTATTAAAGAACATTGATGAATAAGCACCATTTATCCGTACCAAGAGACAAAGCAGACAGGTCAATGACAGGGTTGTTGAGCAATTAAGAGAAGGTTTTAAGTTATTAAGCAATATTCCAAAATTTGGCTGTCCTCCTACAATGCGAGGCCTGGAGGACTGCTGTTTTCAAAGAATCAGCCAACATGCCTGTAGATATCCACAACAGTTTTTGTTTCAGTCAATTCTCAAACCTGGTCTTCATCCCTACGCTTAGACTGTCTGGATTTATTTGAAACTTTATTTAAAATCAAACCGTTTTTGCTGTCGATCAAATGCTAAATGTAGCAGAGATTGTTATTTTGATTCCAGTACACTGAACTACTTTAAAATGGAGCTTAGTACTGTAAAGTAATTGTGTGTGTCAAATGTGAATCAACTGGCATGGTGGTTCATCAAGACAAATATAAATGGCTTTCAAAACTGGACACCTTTCTAGTTTAAAAAAACTAGAACTCTGAGTTTAACATTTGGTAATTGGATAGTTTTAATCATTCCATGATGTCAAGCACTGAATACATTAAGTGATACAAAATGGGCCACTTGGCCTGATTTTTCTGCTCCTCCCACACATGCTGTTGTTACCAAGCAACATCACCTTATGTCACAGGGGGCTTTGATCTTTGGTGACAGCACCTAATTCCAGGGTGCTAAATAGTAAAAAAAAATGTAAATCTCATTCTTGATTTGTTTCACTTCTAACAGAGTGACACGTGATTCCAGAAACCAATATCGTAAAACTTTCTAAAATCACTTTCCAGGCAAGATGTTTCAAAAAGCAGGGAAAGCGATGAAAACGGATTTCTATGAGGCCGAAATACTGAAGTCCCTCGACGGACATTTTCCCAAGTCGATAGCCCACATAGAAGAGCCTTTAAAAGTGGATACAATGTTAAACGAAGAAGCATCATCGGATTCGGACGCAGAGAAGATGTTCACAGCGGAAAACATTCCAGAAATTGTGAAACTATTCAAAGAGGCCGACACTGATGAAAGTGGAGGCCTGGACATGGATGAATTTTATGAGATGATGGCGCAAATAAACACAGATATCACAAAAGAGGAGGTTCGTGTCTTACACATGAAAATTGACACAAACTGCGATCGAACCGTAGATCTAGGAGAACTTTTGCACTATCTCCTGCAGAGAAATGAACAAGCAGAGACTTTGGACTACAAGAATGTACTTTTCCCATATGATTTTACGTACACACAGACTGACTGTCTGAAACCAATTGTGAAAATGATTTGCCGACCCTCCAATCTGAGAACTGCACAGGATTTCAGGGACTACTGCTTAGTGGAACCAATCAGGTCTTACAGAAGCTATAATTACATTACGGTCACAACAAATGGCACGCTGAAATACTGGGCAAATGACTTAAAGATATCAAAATGTATTCCCCTTCAAGAAAGAGAGACGACAACACCTGCTTACCACCATACTCCCAAAATGCATGTTTTTGATGTGTTGTACATCAGCGATCTCAAAATGCTAGCTGTCTCAACGTCTGACCGAGAGATCTTATTCTATAACTGTGAGAACTTTTCTGATTTAACGAGAATCAAATTCTGCATCTTGGAGGAAGAGTTTACAGCCATGGACTACTATTGTAATGGGAACAAGGGTATTTTTGCGTGTGGCGACTCAAGAGGATTTTTGTTTGTGTACGTCTCCTATTACATCCACGATAATGGCCTTTTCAACAAGAAGAAGTTGCAAAGAACTTCTTTGCGACACTACCCAACAGTGACTGTCTCATCTCTGCTGGGCACCGCCTGTGAAAACTTTGACAGTCTGAAGATTTTTGTTTTTGATGACATTTGCACTCAAGTGCAATACATTCCATCTTTACAGTCTTTTACCGTGTGCGGTGCGACGTCCAAATTCATGGCCGTCATAGAGTGCATGTTTGACCAAGAAAGAAGTGAGCCTGCTGTCAACGCACAGATCTATAGAAGCCCTGGGAACTACAGATTCTACAAGTCTGTTGCATATTCTCCTTGGTCCAGGTATTTCTTGACCGGTGGAATGTCTGGCGTTCTACGGGTGTGGTTTCCTCACAAAACCAAATCATATGAACGTGAATTAGTAGGACATAAGGAAACTGTCAGCCATGTTGTGTACAATTCCATAGAGAAAATGTTTGTCTCCATATCAGTAGACAAACAGATATGTTTTTGGACTGATGGAGACTGGAACCTCAAGCAGCGTATTACTCCCAGTGGCTTGATACCAACAGCCCCAATCACCAGTGTATGCTACAACATACACAACAATGAGTTTTACGTTGCTAACTCAATTATTGGAAAATGTTTTGGAAGGGGAACCAATGTTTTCCATGAGACCTTGAAATCCCACTACATGCCTTTGTGCAGTATGCTCTATCACGGGATGTACAAGCAAGTTGTCTCTGTTTGCCAGAAAGGCATTGTGACAGTGTGGGACATCTTGACTGGAAAGGCTGTTATGGAGTTTGACATTACACCAAGCAAACAGAAGATTGCTGGAAACACATTCATGTCATTCGATGAAGTCAACCGCAAACTGATCACAATTTCTTGTGACAGGTTAATTAAACATTGGAACTTTAACAATGGAGAACAGCTGGAAATCTTAGAAGCAACCGTACCGAATGATGTGACCAGCATTGTCCTCATGAACGAGGACATGTACATTTCCACAAAGGATTCCCCAAAAATCTTACAGCTGGATTCTAATGGAAAGTTATTGAATGAGTTCGAGCATTTTCTATTGAGCAATATTTCCTCGATGGATCACCATGACGACAAATTGATAGCAGCATCCAGCAATGGCAATGTTCTCACTTGGGATTTGGAAACTTTAACCGTTTTGTACTATATCAACACAACAAACAACCCTAAAATACAAAGTGTTGAACTGTACCTTCGCCAGCAAACGCTTCGACATGATTTGTTGATCGAGTCTACTCTGATACAAGGTAAAGTAAAAAGAGTTCTATTAGTAAAATCGCTGAAGAGCAGACAGGTTAGTGCTACAAAAGCCACATTGCTGATAATAGGAGATCTTTACATTACGGCATGGTCAACGACAATTAACGGAGGACTGATAAGTAGGTTCAAGGCAGTCATACAAGATGGTGCTAAGATTACTTGTGTGTCACTTTCTGAAAGTGAAACAATTTTACTGACAGGTGATAGCTGTGGAGTAGTTTGTTTGTATGATATTGAGGATTTTGGTCTTCAAACAAAAGATAATGTGGAATATGAGACAATCGGTGGATGGCAATACCCTTTGCAACCACCTCCACTGATAGCCACTTGGAAAGCTGGTACTTCTGAGTTGATAAGTGTTGCATGTGACCCTGCTTGTGAGAAAATAATTACAGCAGAGGTGGATTACAATGTGAAACTCTGGTCAAGCACTGGTACCTTTGTTGGCATCTTTGGAAAGGATCGATGGGTGAACATGGTTCCAAAACAAGTTCCGGCGGTGGAAGACATAGGAATGGATGGACCAGAGAGTGTGCCACAAGAAGAAAAAGCTACAGATGGCATGGAGTTTGACTACATGATCTATAAACAACCATTTTTGTTAACTTTAATACATTATCTTCAAGAGACAAAGTACATGCAACGTTTGACGAGGCCATTGCCAGAAAATTCTTCGCCTATAGATATTTCAGTTGAAGGTGCAATTGCTCAGTTTGCTAAAGTTAGGAAGGAATTACTCTTCATGAAAAAGCTGAAGCAAACATACTATCAAGAAGTCCGTAGCAATAGAATAAGATACCTGTCTGGACTTTTCAATGTGCCTATAGAGCCGGAAACATCAGCAAAATCTCCAAGTGAAGATGAGGAGAAAAGAGCTGAACAGCCTCCGGATGAGGTCCAGGTGCAGTCTGAATGTCTTGAAACTGAACAACCTACATATATCTCAGAGATTATAGCAGGTACTGAGGCTGACGATGTGGAAACATTTGAAGATGATTATCCATTGACTGGCTTTGACAAAAGCCATGAATACATCAAATTATCTGAAAGTGAAGAATCACCAAAATTATCAGACGAAAAGGAAGAGGGGAAGCTATCTTGGCCTATGAAATTATTAGAACAGTCCCCGCCTGAGTCTCCACCTGATGAAACAGAAAGTATGAGCTTTCTGGAAAAGCTGCCTATGAAGAAAACAAATCTTGATAAACTACTAGAGAAGCTGCTAGCATTGCCGCCACAGATCCAAACAAGGCCTCGGTTAAGTCGGTCAGAAAGTAGAAGTTATAGTATATTTGAAAAGGAGTCAAAAAGTGACGATACGGAGACACCAGGTGTCATTTTGTCATTATCAGAGAGATTAAAAATGTTTAAGTCAATCCAGGAACAATTTGACTTACTTGAACCTGAAGAGTCTATAATTAAGGAGATTAAAAAACCTGAACCGCCCTCTACACCATCACCAAAAATAAAAATGGTAAAGTTCACAGAACCACTAGAGCAGCCAAAACTTGCTGAGTCCCTTAGACTTAAGCCTGGGCCTGTAAAAAGTGTTCTGAGAAATGCAGGCACAGTAAAACAAATGCTTGAGAAGAAAACAGATGCTGTACCTCTAACAAAGAGCCCAGAGGAACTGCAGCCTTCAACACTTCCATTCCACGATAGCCGATTTATGCAGCTAGATCGAGAGAAGCTTGACAAACATCCTACTAGTGATGTGAAAACATTTTTATTTGCTCCATCGCCAGAGATGTGGACTAAAATGGACACCTTGAGTAGAGCAGAAAAGAAACAACAAAAACAATCAATCTCAGAAAGGATTAAAGCCCTTCAGTGTATCCTACCAACCTTTAAACCTGTGACGACACAAGCCGGAAGTCAGATTAGACCAAAGACAAAGACCTCTCGTATTCCTTCATTATCACCAACATCCAAAAAGGTTCCCTTAATGCCAACCCATCATAAACCACACCCACCCAAGAGTCCTGCAGATCTAGCTACGCCATTAGGCATCTCAAGACTATACATGGGCACAGGCAGACATATGGGTGAGAGGGAAACAAAAGTTCTACCATCATCTTTAAAGAAGGTGGAGCCCCTGAAACCACAAACCACACAGAGGGGCAAAAGAGAAAGTACGTATGAGGTGGAAACAAAAGTTGAACCAAAAGAGGTTCAGTTCACTGAGAGCGAACAAAAGCCACAGACTGCTCCTCTGTCCAAGCGTAAAAAATCCAGATGCTCAAGAGGACATATACACGAGGACGAGATTTGTATTGAGGTATCGCCTTTAAAAATGCTACAGATCTCAGACAGCGACGACGAGTTGCATCCTGCACAGACACCTGCGGTCCAAGAGCAGAAGAAAAAGAGACGGACCACAAAAGGATCTATTCAGGAGACGAAATCTGTTGAAGCAGAATTGTCATCAGCATCCAAACCTTCTGAAAAGGCAGAGCCCCCACAGATTAAACAGAAGCCTTCTACTCCCCCGACTCGTTCAGCCACGGCTTCAGAGGTGACGACAATACGGAGATGCAGATTTGGACATTTGTATGCAATTGAAAAAAGTCTTCAAGTGTTGCCGCCAATAACGAAAAAGGTACCCCGTTCAACAACTCAACAACAGCCACGTTCATTGTTGACTTCTGAAGGTAAAGCTCCCCTGATGGATCATTCACACAAATGCATCAGTGAAGCTATGCATGCGAGGAGAACAAATCTTCTTTTATTGCCACCAATATCAGGAAAGGTGGCGTCCCCTGAAGATAAAATGGAAGTGAGGGACGGGGAAGAAGTACAACAGAGACGTGACGGATCAGAAGATGTGCAGACCAAACGAGATTCAGAACCACATGCTCTAGCAACAGCTGAGGAGCTTCACAGACTATCAAAACATGTACACTTTGCATCTGAGTAGAGTCTTCTGAACAAATTTGCATTTGGTTTGCTTTAGGAATTTACCAATTCAATACACTGTGTGTGTTGTCTTCTGGTCCGTCATTGGGGTTTTCTCCGGGCACTCCGGTTTCCCCCCCCCCCAAAAAAACCCTCTTTTCATATAATGACTAACTTTAAAATGTTAAGAAGTTTATCTAGCTCTTGGCCAATATCAAAATTGGCTTGTGAATGCTGTCATTCAGTAGATAATGGCACTTTTCATGCAAAGTTGACTCTTTTAATTGACTTTTAATATAGGTTTTAATGGAACTTTGCATAAAAATGTAATTATTTACCAAATAATGCTAAGTTGACACTTTTAATGCACTTTTTTAAAAGTATTACAGATTTTTCTTAGTTCTATAATGCATTATATTGATTGTGTATATTTTATGTGTATATTTGTATATATGTATATTTTGCATGTGTATTGCTTAAATATATTTAAGTGAATGTACTTTAAAACATTTCATACTTGCTTTTATTTGCAGTTTTTTACTATCTGTGGGGTGATTTGTGAATGTGGTGTATCTAGGTTGTCTATATCGTAACCAAGTTAAGAAATCCCATGCAATTTTTGTTTTAGTTCACATTTTTTCAAAAACCCTCTAAATATCAAACACTACCACATTGTGTTCTGGATAAAATATATTATTAAAATTCAACTATTTCCAGACAAGGTGAAGCCCCTAATATTTCAGGATCCTACCAACATGTCTGGGACCTGAGTAGGAGCATTAATGTGATACAGTACAAAGCAAAATGCCATTTTATCTGAGGTTATTAGTCACTTCAGCCATTAAATATCAAAAAGCTATTTTGAATCATGAAGACAGACATGGAAAAATAAACACTGGAGTGTTTTGCTGACTCTTTAAGACCTTCTCCTTGATATTTACCAAGCTTTTAAAGACTGTGACCACTTATGGGGACCAAAGTATGATATAATGTGGTGTGTTTTTGTTTCTGGCGTTAAGACAATAGCATTCCCTTCTTACTATACAATCTCTTATTCTTATATTTATACATTTCACCTTTGTGTCAATATGCATGCTTCCATTAACTTGCCGCTGGTACTTGAATTTCCCTACTGGTTGACGATAAGATATTTCTAATCTATTCTCTATACTACAGAAATGAATGGAAGACTTTGCAATGACCTAATAGTGTGTGTGTAAGTGTGTTTTAGTATTTCTCACCTTGTAAGCCCCCTTTTTTCCAACAAATACTACGCAAAGCCTGGACCCCATAAGATGGGCTGTTTTTGGTAGAGCTGGGCGGATCAATCCAAAATACAGATAATATCAATACCAAGTTGATATCAGTATCAGTATCGTAGTAAGGTCGATACTTTAGTTTCACATTCCCTCTTGAAATTTCAACTCACTCTACTTCAAAAGCAATTTTGTTTTGATTTGCTCTGAAATAAAATATATTTTTTTATTCTGTTTATTTAGGAAAAAATGCTCATGGATCTATTTTGTTTTTCTATTGTTTCTATTTGTCATGTTAATATGTTCTTAAAGTATTTTGTAGACTATAAAGCCTATAAATTGTGTCCAAATTCTGTTCTAGGTTTTAGCAAATTAATTCAAAGGAACCCCTTCATCCACAAGAAAACACCTAAACGTCAGAAGTTTGATATAATCAAATTTGATTTAAAAGTATCGATATCATATTGGCATCGATGACATTGGCACTGTATTTACTCGGTATCGGATCAATGCCAAAATATGATGTATCGGGCGCCTCTAGGGATTAGGTTTAAGACTAAGGAGTGAATTTAGGTCGGGTTAGACTACGTAAATGAATGAAAAATGAATAGAAGCCAAGGCAAAGTCCTTGTGACAATAGAAAGACATACTGGGTGTGCGTGACTGTGTGTGGAAAGGAGCTTCAGAAAATGAGCATATATTATCAATTAACCTTCAGACGATAAATGAATGCTTATGGAATAAAATCTCCTGCTGCCAAAAGCTTCAGTCTGTTAAAATGGCAAGCAGAGACGAAGAGCTCCTTTTCTAGGGCAGTGACACGTTCACTGAACCCCCTCATCTCTGATTGATGGTAGTTGCTGGTGTCCCGGTCATTCAGCCAGTGGATAAAACTGGATCAATGTGGCAGCCATGGTATTTTACGATGCCAATAAGATGCTCTCTTAGTTTCTTTCGCTGCTATAAACAGAGCAGCTGGGGTAATGGACTAGGCAGGTACTTGTAAAGTCAGAACAACCCTAGCTGTAAAGAAATGGGATTCCAGTGTACCTCTCCCTTCAGAGATGAGTGGTGCTTTTCAAGAGTAGTTTCCACTGACCTAAAAATGGAGCCCTTCTCCAGCCCTCCAGCGTTCCTCATTACACATTATAAATAATGGATTACCTTTTATCTTTCTTGACTATTTCAATCTCAATTGTGGGTTTCAGTGTTTATTCTGGTCATGGTGTGAAGAGCTTTTCTCAGTTTGAGGTTCAGTTCTTGAGCTTGGGATCTTTGCTGCACGTCTCCCCCCCCGCCGCCCCTTCTCTCTCCCCTTTTCCTGTCTGATAACTGCAAAAAAGGCCACTAGTGCTATAGCAAGACTAAACAAAACAAAACACTTGTCTAAGTGTACAGTTTATTCACCAGATAGGTTTTTGTTGGTGTCATGAGGTGCTTATGACACCAACAATACCCTATTACAGCACCTATTGGTAAATGTGAGCACATGCGCACCACTGCCACAAGATCTATGCTAAAACAACGCAAATAACACAGCAATGATCAAGCAATAACATTACCAAATCTAGTTCACTCTCAAATTTTGATTTTGGTGGCATCGACCATCTTTTCTAAACTGTTGCCTCTTAGAGCAATATCAACAGTTTAAGAAAATCAATCTATATCCATCTAGATATAACTAGCTAGCTATCTGGCTAGTTAGCTACCTAGCTATTTAGATATCTAACTGAGCAGCTAGATATCTAGCTAGCTAGCTATCTATCTAGCTTTTGGCAATGTAGCTATCTATCCAGCTATCTAGCCAACTAACTAGCTCCTTTGGATGTTCTCAATTGGACATATTTTTTATGAAACATAGCCCAAGGATAGAGCAAAAAGAAATGCAATCCAATAAGAAATGAAATCAGGGCGTGCCGTGGTGGCGTAGCGGTTGGCGTGACCCGTATTTGGAGGCCTTCAGTACTCGACACGGCCGTTGCGGGTTCGACTCCCGAACCCGACGACATTTGCCGCATGTCTTCCCCCCTCTCCTTCCCCGGTTCCTGTCAGCCCACTATCATATAAGGGACACTAGAACCCACAAAAAGACCCCCTGGAGGGGTAAAAAGAAATAAAAAAGAAATGAAATCAGTAAAAGATGTTCTGCCCTTCGTGTCTTGCCTGGTTTTCTTATTATGAGGTGATGTAGATGCCTGATGTAGTTCTGCCCCAGAGACTGCCATGTAGCGTTGATGAGGTTTTGATAAGACTTGCACTCTTCCTGACACCCGCCCTGCTCTCCCTTCCTTTTTATTTACAATGTAGCACACAATTACCTGTCTCCCCTCCCCCAAGTCAAATGCAAATATAAAGGCCCTCAAAAATAGGTTTGTGTTTTGAAATTATCCGAGAGAAAACGGCAAGGCAGTTGTTTTTAGCTAGTCCTGCAGGGTGGCTCCAGGAAAGCAAGCTGTCAGTCAGCTCACTGCTGCATACCTACACTGGTGTAATTGGGTGAGCATGCAAATGGTTTAATAATATTAATGTCTTTGAATGGACTAAAATACTTTTGGGAAGTCGGGGTGAGATATAAACCAAATAAATTCTTCTCTAGCAAAGATCTTATTGGCAAAAAACACCCTAAGATGTATTATGTTGTTTTTAGTTGGAAGTTACCATAATTCTGCATCTGTATTCATCTCTAGTGAGCTCATATTTTCAAAGCCCAGCACCAACAAACAGCTCAGCCGTCTTAGATGGCCGTGCAGCTAATCAATTGCAGTTCATCTTGGCTCCGCGACCCCGACTGGACCTGCAGGTTTACCCCCAGCACCCACACCCCTCCTAGGAACATCTCTACTCATTATGGTGACAACTGATAACAGGGAGATGGAGTGAAAGCGAAGGGGGGAAAAGGGAGTCATTCCTCCGCGTTGCTTGGATAATCTGGGAAAGGTTGTAGAATCGGTGTCTTCCTGTCACTCGCAGGCCAGAAATTTACGATCGCAGGTTTCATGTGGACGCATTCTAATAAAATCTGATTACAGACGCTGCTGCTGCAATTAAATATTAGATGACAGCTCCCCGTGCCCGGTATGCTGATCAGACTGGTAGGAGTACTGCAGGGTAGGCGGAAGGGGGCTGCTGTTATAGCTTCACTAGTCTTCAGCAACATATGTCTAAAAGAAATGGAGTATTAAATCGGCATATTTTCTGGGAATATACGTACAGTGCTTACAGTGATTCTGAAATTCAAAATGGTTAGAATTGCGAATTTCAAGCCTTACGTGTGAATCTGTTTTATTCAATTGAGAAATGACATTTCAGAAAAAATGTCTTTACTCAATGACATTTTTTCACTGTAGACGTTTTATAAAAATAACTGTAGACTTGAGATAATCATGATCAGAGTGTTGGCTCGTTGACATTTCTAAGAATGTTTAAAATGTGTTTACAATGATAATTCCAGTTATTGTACACTGCTTCTAATTTGTTGGTCAGTACCTAAAATGTCAGAGTCAATCAAGAAGGTTGTCTTGACAGGATCAACAAAAGAAGCAACTAAACAGTTTCTGTGTTGTGCATGACATTATGTTATGTTAATCTGTTTTTGTGCAGGTTCCAGCTTTTCTTCTGTACAATTTGGACATATACTTAGCACTACTTTTTAATTTTCTTTAGCTATTTTTTCATATCCAATCTGGTCCTTTATGTGATCCAACATGGGGGATTCTAAACATCCAATACCCAGGGCAATAAGGATTTGCTTTCTTGTCACAATCCCCTTCTCCATTGTCGAATCACATTCTAGGTAAGATAAGGTAATTTTATTTGCATAGCACATTTTCAGCAACAAGGCAATTCAAAGTGCCCTACATGAATTGGAAAGAAATACAACAAAACAACAAACCAAAGGAAAGAGCAAAAGAAGAAAAAAGAAAACAAAAACAAGTATAATCCCATTTTTAAGAATAAGTAGTATGTGATTTATAAACTAGTAGGGGTTCTCTGGATTCTTGTTCTGATAATGTAGATCTAAGGTAATGAGTAGTTTCTCTAGATAAACTAATAAGAGTTTCTCTGGATTCTAAATTTGTTTTAATTCCTGCTCTGAGTTTCTCTAGCCAGTTAAAGTCTGGCTTGGTGCTAGCCAGGTTAGTAGCCAGTTCCTCACTATGTGGGCATGTTTATGGGCAGAAATGTTGGAAATAGGGCTGGCCTTGAGTGTGCACAAGCTGTGGTTGAGTGTCCGGTGATGTAATTTTGCACATCTACCCTTAAATGTCCAGTTTCTTTGAAACTCTTTGTGTATTTGTTCGTTATGAGTTGCCTCGAACAGTTGAAGAGTTTGGACCTCAAGGTTTGTCCAAGGAATTATCGATTTGCAGCTCGCCATCTCACCAACTACTACAGTCTCCTTGCAGATTGAAAATTGTGACTGAGATGTTGATGTAAATTCACAGGCCAATCAACGAGCATAGCCTACTGCCAATCACACGTCACAGAAGTTACAGAACAGTAAGTGTTAAACCAAAGTGAGTTACTCAGTTGTGTTGTGGCAGTTCTGGTGCTGAAAACCAATGGGTCAAGACTACTCCTAAGTCTCCCGATTCTTCTTCTAATGTATAATAAAGCAAGCTTTAAGAAAAGGTGGGATTCCTTACTTCAGAAGGACTTTTAATAGGTTATGATTCATATCTCAATCATAAAAATCAATCAGCATCCCTGGATATCATTTTAAGAGAAGGGCTTAGAACCAGAAGGTCTAGATCTTTATCACAGTTTTTGCGGATGTCTATTTTCTCTTGCCTTATTTTGTTTTTGGCTACATGGCTAAAAAGCAACAAAAGCACATGTGCTGTGATCTGTCTCAACACATTGAATGCTTAAGGGCAGTCTGGGAAGGCGAGATGAAATTAGGATTCTTCTTGTTTATTTCCAAGATTAAAAAACAGAGCGGAGAGGCCTTTGGCGGTAATATTACATCAAGACCCCAGTTCAAGTTTTGCTCTGAACGCGCCAAGTTGGTTCCTCCTTATATCTTAGTGCTGCAGGTAAATATGACTGAGGACACACTCTGGGGAAGATGCATCATTTCTCGAGCTTTGAACAAGACAGCCTAATTTCTTTCCTGAATTGGATTACTTTTAACCCTGTAAAACTAAATACTTGAAAGAAAAATGCTTCAAAGAATGGTTGATAAAACTTGAGTTCAACAACAAACTCAAGAGTAGTGCAAAGTACTATTTCACCCATTCAAGTGTTTCAAGAACCCCTGAGTCATGTAACTTCTTGTAAATATTTTAGAAGTGTGGACTGTGGACTCTGACATTAGCATGGGGGGCGTCTGTGCAGCTCCATTGAAAAGCTTCGCCGATAGGCTAGCTCCTTTTAGCAGAACTTGAACACAACAATAGTCTTCTCTAGCATCCTGTCAGGTCGTTTTTTGAATCATAAATGATCGCCCAATAGGCCGAGAGAAGCAGTTTTGTTGTTCGTCACTGCTGTTTCCAAATGTCGGTTGTGCGTCAGGTTTCTGGGCGCACCAGAAACATCTGCATACAAAGGTTCCGGCCAGAACCATTGTATGGAAAAAGAAAAATGTGATTAATTGCATCAAAAATTTTTTACGTGTTATGGAATTAATGTGTTAAAGTCCCAACTGTAATATATCAAGACTTTCTGTCTTCGTAGTCTTACGTCTTTTCCATCCTCTAACAGATGCTCTTCCTGGATTGCCCTGTGTTTGTCCTTACGTATATTCTTGTAAACGTTGAGCTCTGCTGAGGAAAAGCTTCCACATTCTGCCACTTCCAGCTACGCCCCATTCAGTCTGTCAGATGCACATGTTTCTTGCCAAGTAATCACCCACTCAATTGGAGAAAGACGATAATTAGGGGCTCATCTAGGACTAAGAATACTACGAGTAGCAGTGCTACTATAATTAAGTATTCCACGTGAATATTTTTAGTACATTTTCTATTTCCACTCAATCAAAACTAGCAAACAATGAGAAGCTCTGCTGTTGGCTGACAGTGTATGGGGTCTTTGGGACATTTCTCAACAACTTCTTAGGTTGGTGTCAAAGGACTTTAGTATTTCAGGAGACGTATATCTGAAGGTTGGTTCTATTATGCTTTCTCCACCCAAGTGAGTTAACAAAGTCAGAGAGTCAGGGCGGTTTGTCATTCCTAGTGGCTGGATGAATTATGTAGTGGTATTAAAAGTGAATGTTGGTGTTAGCTTATTAAAGTGGGTAGTAAAAGTTGGATATATCAGGTTTTTCCTTCAGTGTTTTAAACAAATACCTTAGTAGCAATTAAAGATTCAACCCCATACCGTTAAAGGGCAACTTTTTGTCTTTGCCGATGAAGTATTGCAGCCGACCCGCTCTCTCGGCTGAGTGCAGCCGCGTCCGGCGTTGACTGTGAATGGCTGAGTGCGAATTACACTGCTGGAATAGCAAATTCTGTTGTTGAAAAACCGAGGCTGAATAAATGCGTTCCTGCTAATCAGTGAACCAAACACCAGGCCACGGGTGGAAATGACAAAAATTAGCTAATCAAATTGGATTAGAAGTACGGCGCTGGATCTGCGCCGTGAATTTTATTGAGAGAGGAAATAGACTTTTGAATAAATTCTTTGAGGTTCACTGCTCGGGACACAATTATCTTACATTTAACTGTGCTTTTCCCATCATGTCCTTATTCCAGAGGGGAATGCAGCTCTCCTATATATCCTTATTAACAGAGTGATGCCTCTCCATATGGTGGTGGTGGGGGGGGCAAACACTGGCACATCCTCATAAGGTCCTCTAGGCATAAACCCGTTCAAACGGCAATTAAAACTGAAAAAGTCATTTAATCAGCTTTCCTGTTACTCAGTGATACATAAAGCATGTGCACACAAGAAGAGCTTGTTTTAGAGGATCTCAGTTTCTGCTGATTTGCAGGCCTCCATCAGAATCCCAGGAGGCTTAGCGCGAACAAGGAAAAGCAGCAGCGGGGGCTTATTTTCTCCATTTCCCCCAACTGCTCAGAAATTGGTCCCAGGAGCTCTCAGAGTAAATTCAGAAGGTAAACGACACTGCAATTTGTTCATAAATCCAACAGATTGTAGCTCCTGCTGAAGAAGTGTTAAGAAAGCGACAGCAATGTATTTAGAGCTGCAAAGCTCCCGGCGCAATAATGTTTCACTGCACGGCTTTAAATCAGAGGATTAGTTTCAGTTTCCAGTTTGTCATCTTTTTGATTTTCCTCTTTATCAAGCTGCTAATCAAACAGCTGCCACTGGAACCCACTGCTGCTTTTCATGTCCAGTTAACCCTGGGAAGCACAAAAAGGTGTAAACACTGGTATATGAACACAGTGATGGGTTTTGATAGGAGTCAAATGGGTGGTTGCCCAGGGCGCCATTAGAAAGGGGAGCATGAGTACTAGATAAAAAAAAAGACTAATTTGGGTGGGGGAGGAGGGCAAATAAAGGTGGGGCACCCCTCCTGAACATCGTTGGAAATCTACATTGTCGCATGTACCAGTACATGCAATTGTTACATTGTATGTACCGATGTAGTAATTGGTACATCTTCTGCAACATCCAATGATGTGCTGGACCAATAAGTTTTTAAATATATGGGCGGAAAAATAACAAAGTGTGAGGAATTCTGTGATGATTGATATACATTTGTGTTAACCAAATGCAATGTTGACCATTTAATCCCCATCACGGCATGGTTTAGCCAGATCAGGTACATTACTGTTGCCATGACAACCTTGTCTCATTTGTTAATGTAATTTTTTTGTGGTTAGTTTTCAGTGCTTTGAATCTCACCTTACGGGTCAAGTCACTTTTTAGATGAATTCATCAAAAAGTAGGTCATGCTGTCAGTTTCACTTTTTAGCTTTAAGCATCCAGATAAATGAAGTGTAGGGTAAGATTAACTAATGCTATGATGTACATGTCTGAACTGTAACTTTATGAGGTGGAAATTTTCAACCTGGCTAAAAAAAACCCAAACATTAGTAATAATAATCCATTCCAGGCTGGCTTATCTGGTGATCAGATTGTGTGGGCTAGTGTCAGATGCACGGTAAGCAAATGCGGTAAATTTATCGACCTCTTCTCACAGCCTGTGGGCGGATTTACAAATGACTGGGACAGTTCAAGGTGCACCTGACTGCTTCCTAAGTCAACTATACTCCTCATCAGACGGTCCCACAGGCCAGTGGTTTTAAGCACCTTAAATAAAGTTAGTTTACGAGGCCATTTCCTCTTTATGTGGAATAATCATGTCAGTAAGCACTTGGAGCAGCGCAGAATTTTAATCCGGGGTTCAAACAGCTGTGACTTGCATCTTTAGGCTGAATGAATATGAACTGCAAATGCTCCAATCTGTCAACAAGTATTAGGTTGCAGTGCTGCGGGCTACTGTGAGCTTACCTCTCCATGGGAAATGAATCAGTCGTTAAGGTAGCTGCAGTCAGGACTGCTAAATCCTGTATTTTCAACTGGTTGCAGTCTGAAGATGATTTATACCATTTAAAAGAAAACGGAAGTGTTTTTATTTTCCTCTTATGGATAACTTTTATTGACCAACAGACCAAACATATTGGAGAATATGTCTGAATAGAGAGAATGGTAGTCATAGTTATTGTCCTCGATGTTGAAATGCAAATAAGTAGGGCACCATATTTTAAATACACTGCTGCTGTTGCACTCCTTACATGGTGGAGTTCACCTGTTCCGATTCAAAAGATTGTACATTCAACTGTAAGATACAGAGATCTCAACTCGTACCATAACAAAAAAATATTTTTTTCATTTGCAACACAAGGAAGTAAAGCCATTGGTAAGTGACAAATCACTGGTATTAACATCACTCTGGTGATCTTCCAAGATATATATGAGAATATATGCAAACATTTTTGCTTAAAGTAACAATATAACACTACAATTATATAACTACAATTTCTATAAAGTGACCAGCTCTTTTTCTTTTTTAAGGAATACTATATTTCTGCCTTGGCCTCCCATTTGTTCTTATATGAGAAGTGTTCCTTTCCTAAGACCGCTTCGGGATACGTTTGTCCGTGAAATGTCTTCAGCTGTTGTTTTTTAGCTACTTCATGTAGCACACCCTCAACAAATAAACGCATCACAAATGCAACCTTAACATTGAACATGTAAAAAGGATAGAATGGATGCACGATGCAAGCTTAATGAGCTCCCATGAAACTGTGATTAGTAAAGATTTTGGGGGGAAATCTGTAAAAAATGGACTTTGTGTCGTTTTTGAAATGTTAAACATTTCTACAAATGTTTTCACTGAAATGTCAACAGAAAATTACACACTAATTGACATTTTCACTCAAACCTCCTCCACACAAGATCAGGAAGGAAACATGACTCAGCTTTTTCCAACATCTCCACAGCCACTTTCTGACGCTTTATAGTTAGGATCTAGATTTGTTCCGCTTGTGTTACGTACAACAAGATACAAAATGGAGGCTGGAAGTTAGTTCATCCTTCGTTGTTTGTCCTCTAAGCCATCTCGAGCGATCATTGGACGAGATGCATAGTGCATCCTGGACAGGTCTTCAGAGACACAAGACAAACATCTGTCTTCTCAACAGACAGTTTACATATGAAGCATATGTTAGGACTGTGGGAGGAGAGAAACATGCATTCACAGGAAAAACATGCAAGCTCCACGCAGAAAGAGCCCGGTCTGGGTTTCCAACTTGGGATCTTCCTGCTGCAAACCACCAACAGTGCTAACCACTGTGACAGGAAGTGTGTTTCAGAGAAGTTTTTACCAGTAAAATCATTTAAACTTGCGCCGCAGGCTTGCTGGTCGATGTGCCACTTCCTCTAGGCTCACCTAGTAAGACCTGGTTGCTTGATTCTCTCACAAGACCCTTCGACACAGCATTTTATGTGCTCGGTGGATGTTACCATGGTGATGCAGCGGGGTCATTGAAACCTCTCACCTTCAGTTTAGCATAAACATTATCCATGATTTGTCATTCACCCCTCAGGTCACATCTAATTTTGCTCAGCAAAGACCTTTTTTCCCCCTTTTAACTCACGCTCAGCGTATTACCACACTTTGTTATCTACAATAAGAATTTGAGCAATTTATTATTCCTCCCTGCAGTTTTTTAGCTTACTTTTCAGACTAGCATATATCTTCCACTTGGGGTTTCTTTGCCTGTTTAAAACTGATCAGATGTGTTATATGTGGACTAACTTCTCAGTTGACATTAATCCTACCAGACAATTGATCTCCCTGCTGTCGTACTGTGGTTTGTCCCTTACTGATCACCTTATATCCCTTCAGCCTCTATCACAACACATCACATCTGCCTATGTCAGAGTTGGCATTGGTGCCTTTACCAATGGCATTGAGAGTGTGTGCACTACTTGGGGGAAACACAAAACTGTCACATTGTGTGGTGGGTCTGTTTTCCATGTGGGGACAAAGACTGACCACATGATGCAAATCTTTAAGTTTTGAGCTAGCGGCTGGGTTAGTGGGTTGTAGTTTGTGTGGACATTCGGAGTGCCATTAACCTAATGGATCTGGAAATGAGGTCAGGTTCAAGCAAGCCGTGTTCCAGTTGCAATCAGGAGGCCAGCTGAGTTTGCTGATTATTTTGGTTCAAGTCAGACTGTCTATTTTTAGCAATACAAAAGCTGACGACAATTATGTATTTCTCTGCACTTCATGCAAAGAGGATGCATGCATGCTCTGTGTCACTTATTCATTAATACATACCCCATTATAAGAGCGAATAATAAGATAAATGCTACATATAAAACCAGATCTTGTACCCAGGGCATTTTTCTTTTACTACTAAATTGAAACCTGGAATTATGACTTTGGATCCTTGAGTCTCCCTTGTGTAGCAGTACGGTTCAAGAATATGACTATAAGGAGAGATATGAAAGGCAGAATCATCCTGTGTGTATTTGTTCGTGCCACCATATTGGCTGTCTTGCAAAGAACATAACTTAAAGCATAACCGTGAATTCAGATTACCAAGACAGGGATGCCAGGCATCGCTATGGTTTCATAGTTTAAGCTGTGGGTGAAGATCTTTGTTGAATTTTAATTTCAGAGCAGAAAGCAACTAAACTGTAGCATCAGAGAGTTATTGGACTTCAAATACACTGTGGCTAAATAAATATTACTGGTATCTCACTGCCACTTGTAGCCCGCTGACTAGAACCTTTCAATCGGGCCAACGGGACGGTTTGTAATGGTGACATTGAGGGAGTGCAGAGGTATGTTTGGTGGCTCTTCTTGGCCAGACTAAGGAATTGCTTGGTGAAAACACCTGTGTCTTTATAATGATGTATTGTCAGATGGCAAAAAAAAACCCAGTTGTGTTGGGCAAGTCCATTGGGAGACTCAGAAAACCCAACTAAGATTGAAGGGATGGGAGGTGAGTGGTCAGATGTCTTCTGCCACATCTTTTGTCTCGGTAATCATTCCAGCTGATGAAAGTGATACATAATAAACTCTTTACTACAGTAAAACTATGAACTGCTGTATTTTTATCAGCTTATTAGTTTATCTGACTGAATCATTAATCATACAAGTGGTTAATGCAAAGTTTGATATCTAGCATGTATGGACGTACCGTCACAAATCATCAATAATAAACATTGACCACTTCAAGATAGTACCGAGTTCATTCAGATGCTTTGAGTTGCTGAATTAGTCATTCCAGATAGTACGACACTCCAGTGGGCAAACACACACATCCATCCATCCATTTTCTGTACACCCTTATCCCTAGTGGGGTTGGGAGGGGTGATGGTGCCTATCTCCAGTGAATGTTTCGGGAGACGGGGTCACCCTGGACAAGTCGCCAGTCTGTCACACACACACGCACACACACACACACACACACACACATAATCTATTAAATGTGTTCTTTCACTGACCTTGCCCTATTTTGTCGTCTCCAGGCAAGGTACTGAACAAACATACTAGATGTGACAAGTTTGGTCTGTTGGCTGAAATGTCATCAATGTAGCTGGTAAAAAGAGACTTCTTTCCAAGAACATGGCCTGTATTTATCCCAGATATGTTTGGTATTTTTTATGGTTGTTGTCAAGATCATTCAGTAGATAATTTTACATTTCAAATGTAAATTTATAATAGGGAATTTTTAAAAAAACATCTTATGTTTGTGACATCCTGTATTGGAAATTCACATTTTTTAAATTAATCCTGCTGTATTTTCTTTTCAAATATGATTGTACAGTTCTGGAAAAGTAAATATGCCTCTACTTGTTTTCCTTAAGTAAAACTTCAGTCTAGACAGTATCAAGTTTACTCTGAAAACAGATTTTCTGTGAACAGTGAGCTCTTGTTCGTCATCGTCCCGGACGTCAGGGTTAGTCTGCTGTTTCATAAAGGAACGGTCCCCATGGGGGAAACAAGACGCCAACATCTGTGCACCGCCATCTCCAAACCCTGCTTGCAAAAATTACAAGCTTCAGAAAACGTGCGTAACCTCGATCCCTACCTTCTCAAATCTTAAAAATCACCCACATAGTAGTCCAATCATGACATCCAAGAACCCTTTTGCAATTTATTATAATTATCCAAACTAATAAATGCGCCTATGAAGCATCTCCCAATTAGTATAATTTACAATACAATTGCAGCTATTAAGTGATGCGTTCGTGTTTTTTAGCTGCAGTTGCAGACCATTCAGTGCAGCGATCCTCGCAGTCAGGAGGGGCTGCTGTAATTACCAATATGATGTTACATTACCTCTGTTTTCTTTCTTGTGAAACTCGACGAGTATCCAAACCTACAATGTACTCCATGCTGCAGAGCATACAATGGCAGAGGTTTATACTTTCAGGTAAAGTCTCCTGCACCTCTGCACTCACCACCTACTCCGTTACCATGTCACTTTATACCCCAACCCCCATATGTTTTGGACAGGACTGATACATTACCCCGGTGGGAAAGCATGAGAGATGCCTACACATTGATGGAGCCTGTTGAATGGATTATGTTTGGGTCTCAGAGTGAATTGTAAGAGTTGAAGTGGCAAAAGCAACTGAGCCTGTTGAAAAATCTTTTTTTTTTTCTCACTTTTTTGTCGCCCTTTTGAAGCGGAGGTACAATACAAGATTGACATTTTGCACATTTATATACAGCTTCTAACAACACTTAAAAACATCTGGCCAGTTTGGCAATAAGTGTCTAGAAAATGACTGTAACGTAATAAGTAAGCAGGCACTGTCCCTCACCTAGCAACCCCAGCGAATCCTAGCCCGTCACCTAGCAACCCAAAGTGAGCTTCAGTGCATTTGGTCAGCTGGTTTTACCGCTGTACAATGGCTGCTGGGGGGGAAAAAAAGTGTTTTGTTGTTGACTTACCATTCAGAAACCTCTTGCTACATCCTTGTTGGTTGTGCAGGAGGCTTTACTAATGCTTTTCAAAGATGTACCGTTGTATAATTGCTTATCTGTTTGAATCCATTGTCATAAGTTTGTGTAAATGTTGAGATGGAGTGAGGGTGAGTGTGGCCAGTAGCAGCTTATTTTAGATTTAAAGTGACAAGACGCCCTAAAACATCTCATTCTGAAAACAGATCAAACTAGACAGAACTGAGCAGACTGTGCAAAAAATGGAATGAATATGTTTTGTATAGTCTAACCTGTTCAAGGAAGCATAGTCATCTTTTCGATGTAACGAAACTAAGACGATTGGCTTAGGCCAAGACTACTGCACTGACAGAAGAAGTATACTGTGGAAAACAAGTATTTGATACACCATTGATTTTTTAAAATGTTTTTCCATCTTTGTAATTTTCAACTGCACCTCAACTGAGACAACCAACAAAAATTGAGAAAATCCCATTACAGGATTCATGAAATTAGTATTTGATGATCTATCAGCCAACTAGCAAGAACTCTGACTCATACAAACATGTTAGTTCATCTTTAAGAAACCTTCCTATCCTCTGCTCAATATGAAAATGGACGAAACATGACAATTAGTTTCCTCTGGCCTGGGCTCTATGTCAGATCTCACCTTGTGGCGTATCAGTGACCATAAGAAAGGAAAGGGCTCAGCCTTGAACTACACTTTTTTTAATGCGTCCTGTCCAGCAGTGTGGCGCTCAGAGTTGTCTGAGTGTCAAAGTGAGGCCCAACAGCTTTACTTTCATAAGTGATTCATCTATATGACTTTATTAGAAATGGTTTTGAGTTTATTTAAAATGTAATGGGCAAAGAAATGAGAAAAGAAAGGGAGAAAGGTGTGGAAAAGATTTGAAAGGAACGGAGATGTGAGTAGAGCAGAGAAAGAAGTTTAGAAAGAACACAAGTCAACACTCTTGAAGTCTGCCTCTAAACCTGCAGAAAGAGAGAAAACAAAACCGAGAAACCGCAACAACAAACAGCATATACAGTACATATATAATAGCACATGTAATACACGGTACATGGTAACACAAGATGTATTTAGTGGCAACTGCAACCCACCTGAGACTGTCTCTGACAAATACTTGAATCTTAGCACCAGACATACCTGGTCGGTGACCTGAAGAGAGCTGGAGCCTCATTCCCAAGAGTTACCATTAGTAACGCACTACGCAGTCATGGATTAAAATCCTGCAGCGCTCTCAATGTCCCCCTGCTTACCCTAATATGTATTCATGCCCATTTGAAGGTTGCTAATGACCATCTGGATGATCCAAAGGAGGCATGAGAAGAGGTTATGTGGTCAGAAGTGCAGTTTTTCTGTAAAGGGGACAGAACAACAGGATGGGATTACAACATTTTGGGCACCAATGTCCTTCCCTCAGTAAGATCATTGAAGAGGAGTCATGGCTTGGTTTTCCAGCGTGACAGTGACCTGAAACAAACAACCAGGGCAAGTGAAAGGAGAAACCTGTCAAGGTTTGACTTAGCTAGTCTCCATACCTGAACCCAATAGAAAATTCTTGATCCCATATATAATTTATATTTAGCTGATCAAATTCTGATTTTGATTCCAAAGGTTACCTGAAAACATAGATTTACAGCGCAATACATTAACTAATTACATTTCAGCAGTATTTCTGTTTTTTGTACTATAGGGTACAATGTTGGCATTAGTTGGTATTAAGTATGTATGACTTATAGACTAGAATGACTGCTGGCATCAATATGTGTTTTACCCAGATGTTATCCCCTGCTATTGATGAGCCCAGCCCATTTTGTTTAGTTTTCCCTGGTTTGGTCAACCATTCTTTTTCCAACATTACTGTTCGGGTTTAGATAACTCTGTATTTGAACAGAAACTGTTTGGATGCTAAACCAGGTTCATGTTAACCAAACACCCAAAGTGAAACAGGATTATTCCCACAACCAGTGGGTTGTTTTCCATTGGTTACCTACAGATAAGGAATTGAGATGAATGAAACATCTTTTGGAAGTAAATACGTAAAAACTGTGTTTCTTCATTTCACTTTGCAGACAACAAGCCAACAAAGGAAAAACTTCCCCCGCCTCGTGTTTCAGCTCCGCTCAACGACCGAAACAAAAACTTCTCAAAAGGACAAAGAGCGCTGCTGAGTTTAAATCAAGTATGACTTTAGGTTTCAGAAATAACACTCAAATGAGCTTCTTTACCTAATACTACAAAGTGGGACGGTACAGATATGAACAGATACACTTCAAAAACACTACTGTGATAGCTGCAGAAGGTGGTTCAACAAAATACCGACTCATTTTCCTTCCACTTCACACTGCTGTTGTCTTTTGGATTGGTCTGTGACATGAAACCTCAATAAAACTCATTACCTGCATTTTCATTACAAGTGTACACGTGAATAAGTTTGTTTATGCGACAAGTCATTAAACATGCCATGTCATCATCCTCCAACTACTTCCTGTTGTCTTCTTTGTGGTTTCCGCTAGTAGCAACATCCGGTTGTTGATCATGTGACCCTTGTGATGCAAAAAAAAAAAGTGTTTCCATTGCAATTGTGCGAAATAAACTCCATCCATCCATCCATTTTCTGTACACCTTTGTCCCTAGTGGGGTCGGGAGGGTTGCTGGTGCCTATCTCCAGTGAGACTTTTCGAGCGAGAGGCGGGGTTCACCCTGGACAGGTCGCCAGTCTGTTGTAGGCGAAATAAACCAATTTTGTATAAAGGTGAAAAACTCCCTTCTCATCCTGTCACTAAAACTTTTTATCGAAAAGCAATTTTTTAAAAATAATTGTTTCCATTAAGCTTATTTATTCTCAAAATGTCAAATTGCGCGATTATCTGACCAATGGAAAAGCAGCTGATGAAGACTGTGGATGTGATCAAATGTCAAAAAGTTAATGGGTTTCTGAATACTTTTAAGCGTCTGTATAACCACCCAGATTAACTCATGTTGAGAATGATAGTAGATCTTCCCTGATCTGAATGCAGGAGCAAAATATCTATAAAGATCAGACCTTAATTAACAGAAATTGGTGCGTTTCTGAATGGGACTCATGACAACAATGGTTCAGCACCTGTAATGGTTACATATTGGTCTTTCAGCTCAAATACACATAGTGAACAATAACATATTACAGATCAAACGTTGGCGTAACTCGCAGAGACTAAGAGAGCACAAAATAGGAGACACTGACAGCAATGTAAGCTGTGAGGCGTAACAAAGCCTCTATCTGGCCTTTTCTTCACAGTTTCCCAAATAGACAGTAACAGGCTATTTTCACTTCTCTCCTTTTGATTTTCTTCTTGTCACACCGTCTTGTTTCCACTTTCTCCGAGGGAAAAAGGAAGCAGTGGGAAGTGTGGCTTTCAAAAAGAGGGAGGGTGACGGCAGATGCCCCGGCCGTCTCCGTTTCTCAGCGTCTTCACACCTCAGATTGTGCTAAAAAGAGATGGAGGAAAAACAGAAAACACACCCACGCCCTCCCACTCTTTCTCCTCCTCCGTCTTCCTCTTCCTTCTCCTCTATCCTCTCTCTGCCTGCAAATTTTGGATTCAGCTCGGAAGGTCTGCTCCCACATTTGATCCCCGGCACTTCCCTCCAGGGATTGAGTGATGTGCCCTATGCGTGTGTGTGCGTGTTTTTGGATGTGTGTGGAAAAGGGAAGAAAAAAAATGTCAGCCTTCAGCGCTCCTGGCCTGTTAAACAGTTTCCATAGCAACATCCAAGGATAGCTTAGCAGGTACGGGGACGCTAAAGCTCAGAGGAGTCGATACTCGGCGGCCTCTTAGTGAACTGTCTGACTCTGACTGACGGCCGGAGGTTTGATTGAGGCCTGTCGCCGTGTGTGAACAGATCGCTTCGCGGAATAGGCGGGGGACACAAAGCGCTGCTGTAAAAGTGGAAGTTAAACACTGACAAATGGCCGGGCGCGTTCTAATAAGTCCATGTTGAAACACAGGCGTGGCAGGACTGGTGATGGACGAGAGAGAAAATAACAGTATTGATGTCAGTAAATGCGTTTCCATTGACCATATAATTGCGCAATTTGACATTTTGAAAATAAATTTGCTAAATGGGAACGCCACAATTTCGACAAAACGTTCATTTTCTGATACGTTTTTTGCGTTACGATGAGGTGGGTTTTTGTTCGCTTTATCGAAATCGGTTCGTCTCGCAAAACTGCAACGGAAACACAACTGGATGTTGCCGTTTTGCAGTTTTCAGGAAGTTTAGGAAAAGATAAATGTTTTCTGGTCTGATGAACCTTGATTTCACCTGTGACATTCAGGTGGAGGACTCAGAATTTGGTGCAAACGACATAAAAACATGGATCTGTTCTATATTGTTGCAACTGTTCAGGCTGCTTCCATGTTTACAGGACTCCAGTGAG
This sequence comes from Xiphophorus couchianus, assembly GCF_001444195.1. Classification (NCBI taxonomy): domain Eukaryota; kingdom Metazoa; phylum Chordata; class Actinopteri; order Cyprinodontiformes; family Poeciliidae; genus Xiphophorus; species Xiphophorus couchianus. The sequence continues at coordinate 13,667,299 of NC_040244.1, read as the reverse complement.
TAACTACTCTTATTTCTTCTTAAAATCTGAGCTAGTGGGAGCATGTAGTTATTAAATAGGAGGTGAACCAGTATTGAACCTTGGGGTACCCCAAGCGGGACTTCTTTTTGCTATGATGAGTTATCTGTCGACACAAAGAAGTCCCCGGCCATGACTGTAAGGCACAGTGCTCAGACAGAACACTGGGAATCAAGTTCATTTTACATAGTTACACTATAAATATTTAAATTGCTTTTTTCTTTTAATGAATAAAAAAAGTATCCCCTCTGCCAGCATGGTAAATGGTATTTACAGTTTAAGATAAAGGACCCAGATTTAGAGTATAAAACACAGGTTCCTTTTGTTGTTAGCCATAAAACAATAAATAAATTAGGATTGTATATATTGATTCAGACCGAAATAGCTCGCATGAGCGGTTGGCATTTCTCTACACAGCCAATATTTACCTTAATTTAGCGAGTGGGTGTGCGCGCGTGAGTTGCAGAGAGAGAGAAACGGAGCAGGGCTGAGTCTGCACAGTGCATACATCACAGACAAAGGACGTCCCAAACACTGACAGGTCCGGTAATTGCCTTCAGCCGATCATAAAATTGCACGAATTGCATCAGTCTTGCCTCGCCGATGTGGGGGTTGGAGTGTTTTCGTCCCGGGGTTAGAATGCCCGGTGCGTTTCGGTGCAGCTTTGGTTAATTAAAAACCCGAGCGCCGTGCGCGTAGCAGTGCCTCAGCGCGACGTTGGCTGTCGCTGAAAGTCAACCGCATGAGAGGATCCCCAGTTTTCTGCCATTATTCTCGCCTCCAGCCGTCTCATCTCTGCACATTTTCAGGATTGTCCGCCTCACTTTGTTCAACAGAATGAAAGAGCAGTTTTGCGTGTTTCCCTTATCTCAGCAACATAGCACTTTATTGAATAACCCAAATACAACGTCAAATAGTCACAGGCACTCAGATAGCCTGGAAGTAAATGCGTTTCCATTGACCACATATAACCCAGAACGTGGGTATTGATCCCTGTTATAATCCATATCAATCATTTTTATGTACAGGGCCCAAACATTAGCATTTCAGCGGCGCTACGGCCAAGGCAGTTGTCTTGTGTTTAATTTGAGCTGAACTCTATTGTACATCACGGAGCAAAAGGCCCGACTGCTGTCTGCATCATCTTGATTTATCGGAACAGAAATAAATCTGTCACATTCACGGGGGGACAGGAAGCAAGTTTCTGCATTTTTATGTCTAATTTAGCTCCCTTCACATTTAAGGATTCAATTTAGCTGTTGAGGCAGCAGAGATTGATGGGCCTGAGGTACCTGGCAACGGCTGTTCACATTTCGTTCTTCTACAAACACAAACATGCGTGTATTTTAGTGGGATTTTCGTCAGATAAACCAACACAATCTTCAAATGGTGTACAAAAGAAGATTAGAAAAGGGCGCATTTGTAGTCAGCCTCCCATCCCCCCTTGTAAGTAGCTTGTAGAAGTTTAAGCGTACAAAGGCACAGAGTGTTGGTCTATATGCAAGCAATATATTGAGAATTGAGTTAGCATGGCAAAAAAGTAAAATATGTAACTGATTATGTGTCTGATTGGGTGGTTTACTCTTCATAAAGAGTAAAAGTCTAAATTTAACAAAGTAATTAGCCATAAGCTAAATATTTAGTTAGCAGTCCAAGAAGAGGCGGGGAGCACCCTGGACAGGTCGGCAGTCCATCGCAGTGTAAGCTAAATATTTATCACTATGAATAATTTTTTTATTTAATTAACAAGGCTTTTTTTTACGTAAAGCTACTCTGTGCAACAGCCCAAACTGATGAATGTTGCATAAAGGTTTTTGGCAGGAGCTGAACATGTCCATGTTAGGAACAAAATTACAGCGATAAAAAACGATAAAACTGAGAACTTCTGGGACTTGATAAAGAACATCTGGGTGTGAGACACAGCCGTAGTTTGAGGCCGGAGGAGGAGTGTCTTCCGGCCTTCTGAATGAAGCGTTTTGTCTCTCTACCCAGGCAATCAGATGTCTATTGAACCTCAGGAAATATAAAAGTGCTTCCGATGGGGATTATGTTAGTGTCCCTGCGCATTAGTTAAAGCTTTAGTTTTGCTTCAGCAAAAACTGCTTTATATCTTTAAACACTCTGTGTGTTTTCATTTTATAGAAAATAAAAAAAAACACATGGTGCCGCTAAAGTTGCAGCCTCCTTTGAAGCTTCTTAATGGCGCTCAGCTAACAGCTATTTCACAGTTTTTATCAAAGGCGTGAACTCGAGTCATGTGACTTGGAATCAAGTCACACTGCAGTCACGAGTATGTTTGACTTTAGACTCGGCTCACAAAGGACGTGACTTGGACTTTCACACCAATGACTGGAGCTTGGGTCAAATTAACTTCCATTAGACTTATAGCTAATGCAGTGACTAATGCATGGTTATTGTTAGCATAGCAAGATGCTTTCTAAATCTACAAATTATTTCAGAAACTATTTGTTTGAATTTTTTAAAAAAAGAAAAATTTAAAACCAAGTTTCCTTTTCTGTTCCCCAAAAATCTTGCAAAAATCTAATCTCCTCTCACTGTCGGAAACTAATATTGTCGGGCAACTTTCCATCAGGTTTGAGCAACATATGCACTCTGTTAAAATGTCACAATTTCAGGAAACTCTTAGGCCACAATTTTCCAAACTTATCTCAGCCGTTTTCACCCTAAAACTTCCAAATTGTGGCTTTATTTTCATTCTCCAGACTAGTAGTAATTATGCCTTGGGGGGGAAAAAATGTGCAAGTCTAATGAAGAGGGGAGGGGAGAGGTGTGAAGAAGAGGAGACATTTAAAAAATCCATTGAAAATTACAAAGACTTCATAATAAGCTGCTATTTTCTCACTTGAATAAAGCTTTTATGGTCTTTCTCTGCCACAGAACAGATAACGAAAAGACAAACGCTTTGCTGCCAAACAAAAGCCAGGGCTTTTTTTTTTTCATTTGCCAAAGAACGACAAAGGACTTGTTGACAGGCATGTAAAAAAAAAAAAAAGAAGCAGGTTTTTTCACTCTTTTTGGGGGGTTTGAAGCTTTTAAGCACAGACTCATGCAGGGAGCCTGGGGCAACTGTCTTTTTCATGTATTTCTCCAATATTGCAACATTTGTAGGTAATGAAATCCCTCGCTGTGTCCTTGAAAAGGACATTCCCCTGGGGAAAAAGATGCACAACAACCACGTGTTTTTGGAGCAATTTAAGAAAAATAGACACAAATCAAGAGTGCGCAGGAGGGATAAATCAAAACCCGAATGAACGCCCCCTCCAGCTAGGCGCCTTTGTGCATTATGTTATTCCTTGTAGCCATTTGATAAAACAAAGGCTTCTCTGCAACCTTTGAGTGTTGTGATTTCCATGGCAACTACATGTATTGGCGGACTTCAAATTTCTGGATGCGGCTCATATTTCATGGAGGGTCACGGTGAGGCATCAACGAACACTACAAGTGTGTAAAAAAGGAGAAAAAGGGTGAACAAGTCACGCATCGGATTTCAGTGTTGGAGCAGAGGATGGCTTCTCTCACGTTAGAGAAGCCATCAGATGTTTCCACAGTCAATATTCCACTGACGGCCAACAATTTTACAACTGCGGTGTTTCCATTAAATAAGAAACGCAATTAAAATCCCTCGTGAATAGGGGTGTTCGTGCGATAAGTCACTAAAAAATACGCAGTGCCATCGTCCTCCAACTGCTTCCTGTTGTCAACTTCGTGGTTTTTGTCAGCAGCCAACTTCCTGTTGTTGATCAGGTTCACCCTGGATAGGTCGCCAGTCCATCGCAGGACAACACAGAGACAGACCACACACACACTCACACCTAAGGAGAATTTAGAGAGACCATTTAACCTAACAGTCATGTTTTTGGACTGTGGGAGGAAGCCGGAGTACCCGGAGAGAACCAACCAAACACAGGGAGAAGATGCAAACTGCATGCAGAAAGGCCCCGGGCCAGGAATCGAACCCAGGACCTTCTTGCTGCAAGGCAACAGTGCTGCCTACTCCACCACTGTGCAGTCGTAGCACTGTGAAGCCAATTTCAATTCGGCCAAAAAAATCCCACCACATCATAGCGACAACTTTTTAAGAAAAAACATTACTTTTGTTTTCAAAATTCCCACATTTCCATTAAGCAAATTTATTTTTGAAATGACAAATTGCCCATTAATATGGTCAATGGAAACCGGGTCTTTGACGATATCTTGTCAATGTGAGATATCTGAAGTTTTATATCTTTTTCCTCTAGGACTTTACGATATGGCTGGAAAAACTTATCAGAATATAAGCGTTTCATGTCAGTCGACATCGATAAATGTCAACATGGTCAATTATTGATTAGTTTTTTTGTTTGAATATCTGAGATACTGCCAAACTGGTGGCGTGACCTTTCCTGTTTTATCCACAGTTTTCACTTCATGTTGTTGTTTTTCATTTTTATATGAGGCACAGTGGCCAAACCTAAAGCTGCTGCTGCGCAAGTTATTCAACGGGTTGTTGCTAGGCAACCAATGACGCAGAGAGTTTAGTCGATGCCACCATCCTTGCTTAGTTTGCCATCAGAGGTCGGATGCAGCTAAATAGAGGTCACTCTTCTATAAAGCCTGTTAGAGGCTTACAGATAGACTACTACGGAGGGGTTTAAATAAAAATGTTCTTATGTTAGAATGGCTTAGTCAAAGTCCAGTGCTAAACCCAACTAAGTCGCCACACTTGATTGATCGCAGCCGCTGTAAAGCAGTGGAGCGTGGTTCAGCAAAGGGCTGAATTCAAATCCCGTCCACAACATTTTGAAATTCATGTCAAGGTCCATCACATAAAATCCACTTTTTTTTTTCCAAAGGACCCATAACTCCAAATGTACCGATTGCATAATTTTATCTCCAAGTCAAAACAGTTGTTTCAGATCAAAACAGCACATTTACACAACTATGGATTTGTAGGGTTGTGTCTTTAGTCTTAGTTGCAGCTTGGTGGGCTCAAATCAATATTAACGGAATAGAAATTTCTCTGCGACGTCATTAAATCCACTGAAAGGAAGACAGCAGGGACTTTAAACTGATTACTTAACTGTCAGTCTGTGAAGTTACAGGGTTGACTCTGATTGCTGATGCAAAAAAGAATCTATGCAAAACCCCCTAAAAAACAAAGAGAGACCCGTTCAGCGACTTGATGTTTGCAACAGGATCCATTAACTGTTCTGTCCCTTAAATCAGACCCGAGAGAAGAAAAGGTGAAAATCACCAGATAAAATAATGCAGAAACAGCTGGTAGAAGGTCCAGAAATACTCTACACATATTTATTAATGCCATTCGCCTGTTAACCTAACAGTCATGTTTTTGGACTTCCTCCCACAGTCCAAAAACATGACTGTTAGGTTAAATGGTCTCTCTAAATTCTCCTTAGGTGTGAGTGTGAGTGTGGTCTGTGTGGTCTGTGAAGGGTGAAGTGAAGGGTGAGAACTCTGCATCACAAAAAAACCAACTTAAAATCAATGTGGACTCCTTTAGATCGGCTCAAAAGAAAACCTGGACATGGCAGTAGCTTCCCCACAAACAAAGGCAGCAGGCGACTGCTTAAAGAACCCGAACTGCAACTGCTGCGAATTTCTTTAGCAACTCCAAAAACGACTCAACATAGCCAATGCAACAATAATGTACCAAAGGGCTACATTATTGTAATCTATAAATAGCTTTCCAACCAAGACCAGCCAAAACCCATGAAAATTTCAGTTAGCTACTTTTCTAACTTCTTGAAACAGTGAGTTGTGCTACAGCTCTTAAAATGGCTTTTACGTGAACAGAAGGAACAAGTGAGGAATAAGGTTTATTTATTTTTAGTCATTGTTATATTTCTGTTTTATTTGCATCAGTGTATCTCACATGAAAGGCTGTAAAGCTAACACAATTCCCCCCTACACTCAAACGTCTACAAAGGTTTGATTGGTGCACAGGGCTACACATTTAATTACCATAAAAGCATTATGTGCAGAGAATAATTCTGCGCCTCGTCACTACAAAACAATAAAACCAATGTTCTAGTTCCCATCGGAACAGAGTTGGTGCCCAAAGACATAATTATAAAAGACCAAAGACGAACCGGTAGTGGTGGAGTTAGACGCCGTAAAAGCCGCTGTCATCTCCAAAGATAATGTTTACGTTTTCGTCAATGCACACAACTGATTTTGAATTCCCTTTCATGAAATATTAGGAAATAATCTGGGATGCCCACAAGCTTCTTTGATATACGTATTTAAGGCCGTCACTGAAGTGGGGTGTGATGTATGTCCAGATGCACTCCATGGGAGAGGTTTGATGGAAACCATCTCATTTGTTGGTTTCCAGAATAATGGGAGGTTATTGCTTATTGAATTTTTCGTCAATATCTTTGAAGTCAGAAGTTTACGTACACGATATTTTGTGATATTATTGTGATAATTGTAAAAGTGACAATTTTTAGGTAATAGCAAATTTATTGATATTTATTGGTGCTATTATTGAAAAAAATAGTGGATAAAATGTTAAAACTAACATTATGGACGGTTTTGGTGATATTAGACAGTTTTAATTTATAGCAACAACAATAAATCAAAAATTCCACCATGACAAGAAATTTATCACGATAAATGATACAATAAACGCACACATATCCGAGATTACTATGGTTTTATCCTACTGGACAAAAATACCTTAAACTCCTAAAATGAATGTAATTTAACTCCAATTTCAAGGCGTTAAATTACGTAGTCTAACTTTTTTCAAACTTTATTTAATATATACAGCATTTTTATAGCAACCAACAGAAGATAACATAGATACTTGATTGTACATACACAATATTGCCCTTTAAAGCCATTTTTCCAACTACTAAAGAAATGTATGTGAACATTATTCTGCCATTTAGCTAATGGGAATAAATCTGGCAATCCTAACTGGCCTAAAAAAAAGAACATGTTTAGTCTGATTCAGTGTCAACCAGTGGGGAGGGGGAAAAAAAATCGCTGCAACAAGTAATGACAGAAACTGTGAGTGAACGTGTGATTGACAGAAACATCTGTCATCCCATCTGTTTGAAGACTACATAAAGGATGTAGCTGGGTGCAGCTAACACACGCCGCGTCCTCCTAAGACGGTGCAGCCGATTAAATGCCTGTCTCTAGGCTGGCCGTGGGCATCCAACATGGCCGCCGAAGGGCCTGGTGCGTCTCCTGACAGCGTGCTTATTGACTCCATCAGGTTAGGATTGCATTATTTCAGAGCAAGTTAACATGCGGGTTGTTTCCATTACCCTGTCAAGATGTTTTGACAGGTGCCCCCGCTGCCCGGCTCTGGAGGCCGGACACATGAATGAACATAGTGGTGTGGAACTATTGACATTATGTGGGATTTGTAGATGGTATGTTATTTCCCCAGAGGGGCCCCCTCGCTGTGTTTCCTCTGCAGCAAACAAAAAGCTGTGCGAATGAAAGTCTTTTTGACATCAGCAATACCTCCTGACAAGTAGTGGGCACGCTCTGCCAATTCTGGATAAGCACGGACCGCGAAGTTGCCGTGTTGATGTGTGTGTGTGTGTGTGCGTGTGTGTGTGTGTGTGTGTGTGTGTGTGTGTGTGTGTGTGTGTGTGTGAAGGGAATTGGAAAGACGGAGGGGGACAAAATAAATAAATGCCCAAAGACGGCGTTCAAATCAAAGCCATACAAAGATCAAGATTTTTTTTTTTTTTTTCTTCATTAATTACCCGATTAAAAAAAAAAAAAAAAGCAGGTCTGGCAAGCTGTAATGTAGCCCAGTACTGTCAAAACTTCTAAACATCTAAAGTTTTCTCTTTCATGCAAAGAGAATATTTGATTTCCAAACACAGTCAGCTGGTAAAGAGGGAATTGCCTGCTGTTGCTCTGAGGGTAACAAGATTTTCCTTTTATAGAGAAAAATACTGTTTGATTTCTTTTTCTCTTTTTCCCCTCTCCATAAGGCTGTCACTTCTAGCTCACAAACAGGTCTTTTGGATTAAAGTTTCTCCTTTTTTTTTTGAGACACTGGTGTATTTGAGAAGATAAATGTTGCTTCAGAAAGCAAACACGAGTAAAATGGATTTTAAAGATACACCTGAGTTTATAGAAGTCTTCCAGCCGATAGTCTGGGGAGAGGATAATCTCTTGGCTAATATATGGACAAACCGTCGGATCTATGCATGGTACTCCTCACTTCTGTATTTCCATCAAACCTGGCCATCCACAAGGAAATTTAGGGAAACATAGATGTCAGTTTATAACGTTAAGGAGAGGCTAGCCATCTTTCTCTGCCTCATTCTGCCATGGTCTTCTGTGACAGGAAATTTTGCTTTTCTTTTATTATCTGTAAGTGAGAGTCATCAAAATGACAAGAAACAAAGGTTCGGAATATGTCACGCTATGACCTTCCTGAGATGTCTGGCAAAAAATATTGCACTTTTACGCAATAGTCCAATTTTTTTTAACGGCCAGACCTGGATGATTTCTTCTGAAGAAAAGATTTCCGTCTTCATTTCTACTTCTCAGTCCAGACATACAGAGGATATTTTAGGAGCAGCCGACTCTCCTCCGAGCTGCAAAGCACTCCCGTGCACATGGAAGGTCACGGTTCGATGATGCCAACAGAACCACATGAATGAATCATGTTGTCTTTTTTTTTTTTTTTTTTTCCACGGCTCTGCTGGTGTCAGCCTCTTGGGGAAGGCATCAAACAAAGATGTTCCATGAGAAGAGGGCAAATGTGTTGGAATCTGTTTTATCTGAGTGAAAAAGAGGAAACGCTGGTGTAGCTTAAAGCGCAAACGTCGAAGATGCATGATCATAAGTTGAAGGATCTTCCGGTCTTATCTTTGGAGGATCCCCCTCCAGAAAATGTCAAGGATCGGATACCACAGATTGGTGCAGGATACTATCACTAGGTTCCATTAATTATGCTAAAAAGTTTATTTTTCTGTCATATCAGACAGATTCTGTGATAAACAGGAAACGGAAGAACTAGACAGGAAATGGCATGAGTAAATCTATTTGACAAAGTAGAAGCTATAGGCTAATAATTTTACTTTTAAAGGTCTGTAACTTCTTTTTTGTCGAGCTTTATTCTGACAATGTTTTAATGCATAGAAAGAATCATTGCATTGTTACTACTGTCATTGCAAAAGATTGCTTGACTAGTTTATGACATATTGTATGTTGACTTTAGCATGATAGGGTCAAGTTAGCATGCCACACCACACATTATGACACAAATGGCATCCCTGCACATTTGTACAGTTTTTTAGAAGTTCTTTGTATTGTTCTTCTCTCTTGCTGATGTGATTTTCACTATCAAAGTCTTCGGAAGAGACGATAAAATAGGTTTGCATGTCTTCATTGAACAAGTTTAGTTTCTTGACTTCTTTCCTAAGTTGTAAAATATGGCAATGCTGTTCATTAAGACCCAACCTAATCTCTCTAACCAGCTGGAACCAGCTAGTAGATGCCCAGCTGGTCCCAGAAGTCGCATATATGGTTTCTGGTTCCGACTTGCGCATGCAACCGCACCGTCAGGTTCATGAAGAGCCAGCCACTGGTGTCAGAATAGCGTGGCCAAACGGGAAGACGTTGCTCGCGACAGAAAACCGTCCGCTCAACCCTTGACGATGGGTCACCAGTGTGTGCGAAAGCCCCCCAGTAGCACAGCATCCGGTTAGACAGGAGCTTTTCAGGCAAGGTCAGGGAGTAGTTGGCCACCGGGGCAGAGTCGAAGAGAAAGGGCAGCTCCGCCCCGTGGCAGACGTGCTCGTAGCAGAATGTGAGACCGGACCAGACGCCTCGGTCTGAGGCCACATGGTCAAACACGTACATCCATACATGACCGCCAGCAGTTGTTCCGGCACGCGCCGACCTCCTGGACGGACACAGGAAGACGTAATCGGTGATGATCTGAAATGAGAAATAAAATGGTCTCAGATAAGTGATTTCACCACAACTAGGTGCTGCATTATGATTAATTTAGTTCCTTGTCACCATAATGTCACGAAAAGCATGAGTAAATCTAATTGACAAAATCCGAACGGTTCTGTCAGTTCAACTTGTTACATGGTTTTGCTCATTTCTGGACGTCCAGGGTTTTCTACATGCTGTTATATCTGGGACAGCTGGACCACATGTTTGAATTCATGCTCATTCATGCTCTCTACTGCTTCAAATATTTTTTGTTCTTTGTTTTCTGGCTAGGTCACAACAAAACAATATTTTTGTTGACTAACCAGTTCGTCAGCACTTCAGCTGGCCGTTTGGATCGTAGTCATGCTGAGACATTCTTTGCTACCAAACAATGGGTGGAGTTGAGAATCTTTAGTCTTTTTGTATTTTCCAAAACCTCTTATGCTAACCACCAAACTTGTCTGTGGGGATAATGTTCTTGGGATAGAACACATCTTCTTCTCTACCCTAAACAGAGAGTTCACCAGTGGAGTTAAACAATTCGATTTTTGATTCGTCTGACCACAAAACACAAGACCAGGATTCTTCCTGATTGTCCAGATGGGATTTTGAAGATGCTAAGTGGTGGCTTACTTCTGGCTCAGCACCCAAGGACTCCATCAGTATACAGTATCCGCTGGATTATCTGCTTTGGGACGTTGTCATAACGTAACCCAAGGATTGTTTTTCACCTCTCACACTGTCAGCCTTGCCATTTCAGATATCACTTGACTTCCTATCACGTTGGATTTTTTTTTTACAGATGCCCCTGAAACTCTAAGAACTTTTATCCAAACCTACTTAATATTTGAATACTTTTACTTTCTGGGTTTCCCTGTAGTATATTTATTGAATTAAATGTTGCTGAAGTTTTTCTAAATTCATCCAACATAGATCTTCTTTCTGTCTTGCTTCTTCAACATATTAAAATAACATGTTCTAATATTTCATTTTCTCCATAATACTGATAATTCCCTGTGTTGTGTTCTCTTTTGTTTCATCCGGTGATTTGATGAACACAGTTGTTCCCAATGAATCAAGGTAATTAGGATGCTTCGGAACCTCCTGTGGAACTTTTAGTGATCTATAGAAATTGTTCTGTTTTTGCTAAAACTATGGCACAGTGTCATATTTCACACAAAAGAAACATGTTAAGATGATAGATTCCTTTATACTCAATCCATCATTGGTACGACTATTTTTGAGCTTTGCAGCAAATGTCCAGTTATTGCTAGATATTTATTTGCTTTGTGTGTTTAATTTGAAGAGATGCGAAAATGTTTGCTCTTTATTTTTATCGTTTTACAGCCGCAATTAAAATGGTAACAAATCCGTAATTAAAATACGGTTCGGCCGTATTTCAGGGTTTTAATTTCTCATTCTGCTTGTTGCACATTGGGATCAGTTTCAAGTTGGGGAATAAAACGCCCCGCGTTCGTCTATTGATTATTAAAGAGTCTGTCAAATACATTTTTTTTTAAAAGTCCATCAGTTTAAGCATCACTGCTCTTTAAAGGTGCCGCAGACTACAGTGTGAGCAGAAGTAATTAGTGGGATTTCTACGGGAAGATGCGCTTGGGGCAGAGAGATAAAAAATACAAATCGGGTGTTCCCTCTTGCCTAAAGGAAAGCAACAGAAGTGAAACCAGACTTCCTCTCTCCTGCCTGTTACCTGGAAACCAGTGTGTCTTTTTGGGCAGTGTGCGACTTGCGCCCACACAGCTGAACATCTCACACCTGAACACAAACAGGCTTCCTGTAAAAAGTAAAAAAAAACAAACACAACCCCTCGCCCCACCACACACACACAAACATACACCTTCTCTCTTTTCTCATATTAGGCTCATGTCTGCTCCAAACTGTCTCAAGATGAAATGTAATAACTCAGAACAGACACATTCTGTACCTGAATGCTGATATCAAGTGGGTATGCGGTGTTATGCAACAACTCCCCCTCTGCCTTCGAGTGGCAATGACTCTCGCACACAAAAAAAACCTTCTAATCCATGCCAACATACAGTGTACTACAATTACAACTTCACATCATTTTAGTTGGAGTTTCTGAAATAGACCAACATTGCAATGACTTATTGTGAAGTGGAAGTAAAACATTACCTAACTGGTAGCTCTGTAACTGGTAGAGCTCCAATGATTTACTTGTGCAAACTTTTTTTTCATGCAAAAATGGTATGTGGCATGTTTGTTAGCTGGTTGCTAGTTTTTATGTGGGTGTGTTGAGGAAAATGGATGTTGCATCCAACGTTTGCAGGCTACAGACGTTACCTTCCCCTTCTCAACTTTTATTTTACATATCGTTTGGAAATTGTTTCTAAGCATTACATAATGTGTCTGGTACAAAACGTCCCATAACTCAAGTCGGATGCTGCAGTCAAAATTAGGCAAGATCACGTGTACAGGGATAAAATATGTCTAATAATGTAGAGATAGTTTTTAAAGTGCGTCACACTTGGCGTTCAAGCGTATATTCTAGCGAGTGAGTGTGCTGACCCCAGTTCCTGTGGAGAAGTGTCCTTTATTCACATTAACATGAGGCGTATGCAGTGGGGCCAGCTCTGGCTGCAGCTCCAGCGTCCTTACTGACCAGCCAGTAAGGACTGGCTGGTCAGTAGTGACCAGCCAGTCCTGGTCACTACACAGTTATTCACACAGTTATTCAAGTGTGGCTGAATAATAGAAATGCATATTTTGTCAGGCTGTGTAAAGTTGGGGCATCATTTTGGTACAGAAATCATGATTAATTGATGCGCTCGGGCCTCTGAAGACATAAAGTATGCAGCTTTGAGATAGAAGTCTCGTCTTTCTGAGAAACACAGCTTCTTCCAGTGGAAAACTGACTCTGTCTGAGCCTTATAGCTAAAGAACATCAAGGCCCATCACACAGACTGGGGTTGTGTGCGCAGATGAGACATGACCATCTCACTGCTTCTTACACAGAAAATGCTGGAATGCTAACCCACATAGGGGAGGAGATGTGATTAAAGTAGACAGAAGGCTGAGAGGTAGCGATGTTGGTCAAATGATAAACTTGCGGCGGTTTGCAAGAAATGAAGCAACCCAACACAACGTATAATTGGTACAAAATATATAATGCCATATTTAATTCAAGATAACCGCCTAAACTCCTTTATGACGAGCATCATTAGCTCTTAGTAGTAACTTTCTGCAGTTATGTCCTGCTGCAGCTGCCAATGTGATTGATGGACAGACACTATGGAGTGAAAATAGTCTCAAAATACCTGTGTGTCTGTGTAATACTGGAATTGTAATCCATGTAAGCATCTTTGTGTGTAACTGTGGATAGTTGTTTCTGTGAAGCATAATTTGTAAACCGTAAAAAGGACATTTGTGCATAACTCCTGGTACTTGTAAATATGTGGTCAAATGCGTACACAAATATGAAGAAATCGCGGATACAAAACAAAAGTGCACACACACAATTACAGTCTCTAGAAACGTTAGATTTCTACACACAGATTTTTTAACTTCAACTTCACAAATCTGATAATTACGAATTCAAACCTTCTCCTACGCCTACAAAGTTTAAATAAGTACGCACGAGTCGCCTGATACACACAGACAAAACTGTGTTTACGCACAGATCCGGTGACGAGTGCACAAGGAGTTTTGAGACTAACTTCTACAGAGCTTAAACAGACTCATAATCCACAAATGCACAGAACGAGATTTTTGATGCAAACACAAATATATCTTGATTTACAGGCCGTTTCTGGCCTGTGAGTTGCGTTGCATTTGTGTGTGAATTTTTAGATTCCCCGATGTCTCAATCCACAAATTTCTTTTTTTAATAGACAGTCTATCTGATTGGATAATCAGCAACTAATCAGAGAGCTGCCTTGTTTCAGCCATATACAGAGCCCCATGTTGGGGTAACCTATTTTTCAGCCAATCACATTAGCCCATTCCAACAGCGTTGTAGCCATGTTGAAGCACAGACTGGCTTCTGGCAGTGACAGAAGAGCTGCAAGTGAAAATATCTATCTAACATATTTAGCTATTTATCCCCATGTTACGATTATTAATGTTAAAGCGACTGAATTGTGCAACAATCAACAAAAGCTAGCGATCCAAGTGAGTAAGCTGTGCTACCGAGCTACGCTATCGCTTTTACAAAACAAAACAATCCCACCTTTTTTTAATGTATAAATAAAATTAAAAACACTTTGGAAAAAAATCCTGACCATGATTCATGCATGAGAGGGTTAAATGATCAACTTAGTGCTCATTCAGTCAAGCTGCTTGTGATTGCACCATTCTTCCTCTTCCAGACACACTGCTGCTCATCCACTGGCCTGAATGGTTCCAGGTTTTATTAGTCGCTCCACGGAGTAAAATTGTTAGCTCTGATTAAAGTGTTGCTGGGTTGTTTTGCTTTTGGGTCAAGTCATTTACCTCTTGCAGTTTATGGGATGGATGCTTTCACCAGCAGGTTTTTTGCAGTCAGCCAAGGATTTTTGACCACATGGCTTGTCAGGAATCCGGTGGTAGCCACTGATTGCTTCCTGTCTCTGCCACCAGGTGGCGTAACCTTTGTTCCTTTAACTTTAGACTTGTGAGTTTCATCTGTGTCTGACAGAACATCTGGATCCTTTGTCTTCAAAAAGCAATCTAAGACGATAGAAATATGTTTTCTGAACCGTTTGGTCAAGTCGCTCTAATTTACTATATTTCTAAGACACAATAAGACATTATATGAAACAGTCCAGATAGTAGAGCTAATAAACATATTTAACTTTAATTGCCTCCATGCGCTCCATTTGGAATTTGAGTGATTTTAGATGGTGGTAATTATTTAAAGCAATTTTTTTTTAAGTGGCTCATGTTTAATTTGCTTATTGAAAAGACCTACCAAAAAAATCTGAAATTTGCCAATAACCCTAAAGTAGAGTGGAGAGTTGAATACTTTTAGGCGCAACAACTGTGAATCCAGCCATCAGGTTTTAAGTCGTGCAAAAACCTCTGGGGAGTTTAAGGTTTCTGATTTCATTGGGGGAGTTTTTTTGGTAAATGGAAATGGGTGCTACAATATTGTGTTGCCACCAGAGCAGAGCTTGCTGTTATTAATGACAGGTTTGCTTCATGAAGGTAATTGACTCGGCTCAAATGTGTTGAATTTTTTTTCAGCGCACTATTATTTAAAAGTGCAAAACCCAACGTCTGTATAGCAGTCTAGACTTCTGACTGCAAATCTAGAATAACAAGTACATCTCAATAAATTGGAACAGACACGACGTGTTTCATTAATTCAGTTCAAAAAGTGGAACTCTATTTGTAATTTTATTTATTTGTATTCCTAATGAAAGCAAAATAAAAATCTGTTCTTAAAATGTTTGATCAATCAAAAACGGGTAATTGCTAAAGAATAGGGATATTTTGCTGTGCAATCTATCCAAGTATCTTTGTGAAAAGTTGAGTGGAAGGAAAATGTCTGTACAAAAACAACAAGAAACGCCACAGTTTATTTCGACCAGTCATCAAAATGAGTAGAAATAACAGTGGAATATCTAATGGATGTACATAACAAGTTTCACTTTTTGAACTGAATTGCTAAAAAACATAACTCTGATGATGATTCATATTCACCAAAAATCATTGGTACATAAATCTGAATCTTAAATCTTACCATATGATTGGATTAGGTTAAATTAATCCAATTGAATTCATTCAAACTGAATTTGGAACTAAAACGGACGCTGCATTACATGTCGGTCTTCTTTTGCTGTAGTTGTGATTTAGCATGACATAAATAATTTGAGTTGAAAATACTTGAATAAAAGCTGCTACTTTCACACACTTTGGACATTTCTGAAACACCATGTCTTTATCCAACTCTCTTCTGGTAGTGACAGTGAGTGCCTCCTCTTCTGGTGAGGCCGTGGTCTTGATCTGTGATTCCACAGCTGATCCCACCCGTCACCAAGGACCCGCATGAGAATGGAGTCCCTGTTTAGCGCACCAGTCAGGGTTGCATCTTAAGCAGACAACCGTTCTGGCTTCAGGTGGTCTGCGTGCTTCCTCCATGCAAATGATGGAGAGTGGGGGGAAAAGCACAGTCTGTCACTCAAGGTTAGAGATGTTGGAGCGGCAGAGCTGGAGCTACAGCGCCCACTGCAGGCCATTTTCAGACAGTCTGAACTGCTGACTACTGGAGAACGCTGTAAGTTTTTACTTTATTTTAGCAGCAAAAGAGAACAACTGATCACTGTTTTTTCTGCTCAGAAAGAAGACAGGGAAGGAGGTACGCCATGTGCTGTGACACAATCAACCTGCATCACTTTGTGTTGTGTAAAATCCCAACAAAATACAATGACGTTTGGGATTAAAATGCAAAGATTTTCAAGACATTGAAACATTTGCAAGGCATAGTTCAGCATGTTTTCATCAAAACACATTGCTCTCATTCTGCTGGTTTCTTTGTGGTTCCGAGAGTTTCCAGGGGTGCATTCACACCAGCCCAGTTTAGGCCGCTTTAATCCAACTCCAGTCTGTTTGCCTAGAAAGTCTGGTTTGTTTGGGGAGGTGTGAATACGCAACCAAACTCTGATGTGGAGCAAAAAACTTGAACTCTGGTCCGCCTAAATACCCTGGTTTTGGTTTGGTTGAAGTGAACTTTGGTGTGGTTCGAATGCACATGTGGATGCAAGCGGACCAGAGACCGCTCCAAAAGTAGGAAGCGGACTACAGCGCAGGGCATTCTGGGTAAATACAGCAAAAACAAACGTGAGAGTCTAGGGTTAGCAGGAGAAATGGCTGGTGGAGAAATCCTACAACTTCTTCTCCAGGGGTGTTTGTGTTGTTTCCTTCAGTGGTTCTTGGTGCAGCGCCACTACAGGCAAGGAGGCAAACAGGTTTTCCAAAGAATTTGGTTCGTTTGACACCAGAACTGCAGCAGCAGAAAATGTAACAAATGTTGCATCTTTGGTCCCCAATCGAACCGAGTCAACTGAACTATCAGGTGTGAAAATACCCTAAAAGCAGAATGAAAGGAAGAGATAACATTTTCTTCCTCCGTATTTTATTATGCTGCTTCTAACTAGATTTAATCTAGTTGTATTGGATTCAGCTGCATAGGATTAGCTAATAGATTTATCTTTACATTTCTTCAGCATGCAAATGGAAAGTCCAAAGCGGTCAGTGTTAAATCAGTTAGGTTTCTCTAACTGTGCCAGTTTCCAACTGAACCTGGCTTAAGGAGAGGATTTTAGCTTAGCTTCATCTACCTGTGTTAGCATGTTTCTGCGGTCAGCCTCCTTGTAGAGCGGCAGGTATTTGTGTAGGATCCTCAGAGAGTGCTGCTTAAAGATGGCTGCGATGTACACGGTGGCCTCCACAACAGACACTGGCTTGCCGAAGACGCCGTAAACAAACAGCACTCCTTCTTCAGAGGTCGTTCCTGCAGGGCAGAAAACAGTCCAAAGGAACAAACGTTGCAGCGCTGTCGCTCCAAAAGAATATCACCGACGTTAGAGTTCCTTGCGATCGACGGATTTTTAATGAGGACCTGTGGGAGTCCAGTAGGAAGCAGGATGAAAAATAATAAGGCATTAGAATTTGCTGCTGCTGTTGCCTCACCGAGCAGCAACGCCTTCTCTTTTTGCCAGTCGCCCTTCTGGAAGGCGGTGATGGCCTGCTCTGTGATCAGCTCTCCGTCGATGTGCGGGCCCCACGTCTCGAAAACCTCTAGGAACCTGAACGGGTTCACGACCTTAGAGCCTGCGAACGGAAAGAACGCCACAGCGATTTGGAAGTGAGCTTTTTAAAAACAGAGGAAGGAGCCTTACAAACAGCACATTAAGCTAAATAACTACATTACTGTTCTGAATTTTTTTTAAAAAGAGATTTTTAATAGCAGGAGTTATGGCTGGGCGATATGGCTTAAAAATAAAATAAATTTTTTTTTTCATACCAAATTTGGTTTCCAGTTTCAATCGATTTATTTTCTTGATTTCAAAATGAAAAATGACAGAGAATATTTCCCAAAACTTGCTTTCATAATACAAAATACAACTGAATACAAACTGTAAAACATGCTTGTAAAAATAAAGATGGCTGCCTTTATCACTCTGAGCTACGGAAGCCCAAAGAGCACGCTGGTGGAAAAGAAATCTTGATTTTCCAAAACAAAAAATGTTATTAATTGATCATATTGATTTATCGCCCAATCCTAGCAGGAAGCAATAATTATTACATACATACAGGAGAATTAAAATATCGTTTGGAGAAACGTGATTACCAAAATCAATCAAGTTCACTAGTAATCCATCAACATGTATTTGCTACTGACAAATTAAATAAACAATGACAAATCTGCTCGTCTGATTGGATGAGTGACCGACCAATCAGATGGCTTCTTATGAATCAAGTGAGTTTTATAGATTGTTTTCTTACAGCCTCTTTTAAGCTACATCAATAATAAAACAAATAACTCAACTTACCACTTTGCTCATAACAATCTCATGACTTATGCTTCATACTTTCCCGTTCTACTAAAATCTTCCACATATTATATTATTGAACTCCCACAATATTGACATTTTGACCCTCCAAAAATAACCAAATAACCAACTAATTAATAGTTATTTTAAAACTCTTTCCATTTCCAAATAAACGGAACAAGATAACTGATGTAACAAGAAACATGTTTTTACAAAGACCCCAGCAACACCTGCGTGGTCCTGAATTTGCTTTGAATAAACAGTTAAAGTGACTAACAAAACTGAGAGTTTTCTCTCTATTTTCTTTTTTAGTATAAAGTAAAAGTGAAAACTGTCTCTCAGAGCAGAATCCCGGATTTAAAGACACTGATCAATAAACCTGCCAACCATAGATGGATGACATTCATTTTCTGCTGTGAGGCAGTAAAACTCACCAAACGGCTCCTTTAGGGGCTAAAAGTTCACTTTAACCCATTTTGTCTTCTTCTAACTCGAGATAAATAAAAGCTTTTCATCATCTTTCCCAGATAGACCCGCCGCGTCCTGCTGTCTGACTTATGTAAGTGTGTGGGCAGCTCTAAATTCGGGTGGTGGGTGGGTGGGGGTTTGTGGCGCCCTACTTGTTTTCATCTGTGCAGCCAGGACGGCCTGCGGAGCGAGAGACAGCAGGCAGACGAAGTCGCTCGCCGAGCAGTTGGTCTCTTTAGCGAAGTCTTTCCCGAGCCTCAGGGCATCGTGACTGGGAAAAAGACGGGGGGGGGGAACCAAATTAGTCCGCAGCTCGAAGTTATCCGGAGGTGTGCCAAAGACGGCGAGAGGGCTGGGTGCAGCGTAGAGTCCTTTGAGCGAGTGCGAAGGCATCAGGTTCTGTTTTTAGAGCGCGGCTGACCTCGAGATGTGGGTTTCCTACCTGGTCTTGAGGGGGATGGAAAAGGGCAGGCTCTGCAGGACGGCCTGTTTGAACAGAGGTTTGCTGCTGTGGATCATCAAGTGAAGACTCACCGACTGAGCGCCGGCACTCTCTCCAAATATCGTAACCTTAACCACAAAAAGAGGCGAGAGTGATAGAGATAAGAAAATCCACAACAAATGTATATCCTGTGTGTAGTTTTCAGCCAATTTCAGATTTTGAGAGGCTATTTGTTTTTTATTTAACGGAGACATATTATGCAGAGTTCATGTTTTGCACGTTTTTGTTTTTCCATTCAGGTATCAACTGCTTCTGAAAAAACCCCCCCAAAAAAACCAATCCAGATGTTTTTATGATGTCTGGAAAACAAGCTGGTTCAAAAACCTCCCAACTTTTAAGTCACACCGTGACCTAGCAACCCCAGTGGAGCTCCAGCACGTTTGGTCAGCTGGTTTTGCTGCTGTACAATGGCTGCTTTAAAAGACAAGTGTTTTGTTGATGACTTACCAACCAGAAACCACTTGCTGCATTCTTGTTGGCTGTGCTGGAGGCTCCACTTCTACTTTTCAAACATGTACGGTTATAGAATTGTGCATCTGTTTATACTCTTTTTCACATGTGAGCGTAAACGTTGAGTTGAGGGAAGCATTGCCAGCAGCAGCTAATTTGCATTTAAAGTGACAGAGACCCTAAATCAACTAATTCTAAAAGAAGCTCAACATTGGCTGAACTGGGCAGACTAAAATCTCAATAAATGTTACAAACATGTTTTGTCTTGCCTAACCTGTACAGGGAACCATAATAAGTCACCTTTAATATGAACAACAAAGAATAGTTCCCGTTTATTTCTTTTTTTAAAAATGCTTATTTGTGACTTTTTATTTCAGAAAATTGCATCCCAGTGCACTGTTACGAATATTTTATGTTGGAATGCTACCCAACGCAACCATTTGTGGTGTGCTTGTGTGCATTTTTGCTTGCCTTGCTAGGGTCGCCCCCAAACGCTGCGATGTTCTGCTGCACCCAGAAGAGCGCCGCCTGCTGGTCCAGGATCCCGTAATTCCCCGTAGCGGAGGACAGAGGATCTTTACCCGACACCAGGAATCCAAATGCCCCTTCCACCAGAGACCAGTTCGCATCATCAGCAAAAAAAACAAAAAAATCAACTTAGGCAAGACGCTCATTTCCTCTGAATTCCAAAGAACCAATCACATGCCCCCATTTCCAGCCTGCTGGATGGCCACTTCATCCAATTAAACACTCATTTCTCCTGTTTTCTGTTGCTCGTATATAGTGTTACACGTTCCTGGTGCTAAAACACCACCAGTGTTTCTCACCTAGTCGGTACTCCACGTTCACAACAACTGTGCAAGTGAAGTTGCTGATGAAGCGTCCGTCATACACGGGCTTGGAGGCCGAGCCGGCTATGAAGTCACCCCCGTGGATCCACACCATGACAGGCAGGGGGAGCAACAGAGGGGAGGTGCAGTTGAGATCCAGAGGCACGAAGACGTTGAGGTAGAGGCAGTCCTCGCTGAGCTGTTAGGGACGCAGGTCATTTAGCTCTTGCTATGCTAGCAAATGACTGCACTTTAAAATAAACACAAATTCACATGCATTCCTTCTGCCTACTCTTTCTTCCTACTTTTTTCCGTCTCTTTCTTCTTGTAGTTTGTTTTTTGAGTTTAACGCTTATGCCTCTTGTAAAAATATTTGCTATAAATACATAGTAAATATTACATTTCACAGCAAACTTTGTGTATACTGTTAATTAATTTGTATTATTATGTACTATATTTATGGACAACCCTGAGCATCTTCTTCATGACTGTCATAGAAAAACTCTGTGCCTTCAGTCAGAGGATTCTTCAAATGTGCTGTAATACAGACTGCTACAGGAGATCCTGCCTGCCCACAGCCACCAGAATCTACCACACCTTTTGGAGAACCTGGAATTATTATGGTATTCAACAACATTTACTTTCCTTTTTATATTTATATTTATACACAATATCTATATCTCTTTGCTATAACCCCTTGTAGTCCATACATACATAGTCTTGTACATCTGTAAATAAATATTTATATCTCATAGAGCACCACTGGATAGATGCAAACTACATCTCGTTGCTTGTACTTGTGACAGTGCAATGACAATAAAGTTGAATTCTATTTATTCTATTCTTTTAGGATCAATAAAGTATTTTTCAATCAAATCAAAAAAAGTTGAGCAGGTTCTTAGATTTACACACCTGGTGTAACTAAAGAGATTTGAATACAAATGTGTGCCACACTTCAGATTTTTTTAAGGAAAAAGTTTAGAAAATTTGTTTTACCGTACATTCTTAATTTTTTGGGTTTTTTTTTTTTTTTGCGCAAACTGTTACCCCTGTTGCCCCCAATAAAATACATGTAAATTTGCAAACAAATTCGGAAAATGTGAAAAACGCATTTAGATACTAAAACCCCACGAAAGTACCCCAGCAGCGAACAAAAAATGTTTGCGTTTCTCACCTTCTTAGGACACTCCGAGGAGGTGGATCCACTGCAGACCTGCATGCACGCCGGCCGAGGGAACGACGCATCGTAGACCCCAGACCACGGGCTCACAGGTCTCGGGGGTTTCCAGCGGTAGGCACCGACTGGAGGGTCTGCATAGCGCACCCCGTAGAATACGTGGGCCTTATCCACAGTAACGCCCTTAATCTGCCCGTTTTTGGTAAACGCCACTGGCCCATCAGCGCCGGCTCTGCCCTCAGTTTGCTGTGTGCCTGCAGGCTCCGCTGGGCGCCTCAGCTCTTTAAGCTCAGAGTCCCTGATGAACGGCTCGGCCCTCACCAGCAGCCTGCCGTAAATATTTCTCAGAAGGCCGATGGGGTCGACGCCATCGTCATTTCCCCTCGGTTCTCCAGGGCAAGGCCTTAAAGTAACTGCAGTCAGCAGCAGCAGCAGCAGCAGACACTGCCGGCTCTCCATAATCGCACCACGGAGCTTCTTATAGCTCTGGACGGCTCGCTGCCTAGATCATGGTTTGACTTGAGTTATGAGATGAGGCAGAGGCGATCCTCGAGCTCTTCGCAGGCGGCGCGTGACTAGAATTTGCCTGGTTCTGTTTTAGACAAAAGGTGCCTTCTCTGACCACTGAATTAACTCTGGACAAATGGACTCCAAGACCACTAATAGAAGACCACTGGCCTTTTATTTGCCTAATCCAGGCTAATCACAGTCATACATCCAAGGTAAAGGGAATATTCTGGATTTATGTGGAGCAAAACAAGGTTTGGAAGTCTGTTAAAAGTCTTTTCTGTTTCAGTGAGATACATTTTATTTTATAGATATTTTTTTTTGGAGAGGGGGGGATTCCTTTAGTGTAGCTTTAAATGAAATTGCAGTAAAGTACACAGTGCCATCTATTGGTCTCCTGTAGCACAACATAAAACTGGAAAATCTGGGAGGTCACCATGGGGTCATTTGTATGAACACAGTGTCATTTGCAAATAAAAAAAACATTCAAACTGTTTCAACTTATTCTCATTTTGTCATGTTACACCTTCACTCTTTATTGCGCTTTATACAAAGAGCCTATGGCAATCTATTAGGGCCATTGTAGATAGAAAAAAACTCCCAGGTTTTGAGATTAATTTCAGAAATTTTCTAGAAAAAAAACCCCGTGAACATTTATGCGTTTCAAAAGTTTTCGACTTTTTGACGTTTTCTGAGTTTCAAAGGTAAAAAAAAAATTCAACTTTTAAACTCAAGACATTACTACTTTTTTCTAGAAAATGTATGAACTTAATCTGAAAATTTTAGATTTTCTAGCAAATTTTTGACTTCAAACTTTTTTTAATGGAAAATTGATGAAGATTTTTTTGGTTGAAGTTTTTTTTTGTATTGACTGGTAGATAATCAATACATTTATTGACATTTAAACAATAATAATGACCAATAATTCTACAAAACCGCAGAAACACCCCAAAGGAAACAAAAAAACAAAATAAAATAAAAAATTCTTAGGCTAAAATTAAAAGTTGTCGTATTTATAAACGACATTTACAGCGATACACAGAACCGTAACGTTATTATATTTCCTTTTTTTTAATCAAACTTTTTTTTTTGTGACGTCAGAAAACCTGAGCAGGCGAGGCATAGCTCTGCACACCTGCCTCTTATTAACAGCCTGTCTGTCGTTGCCTGCTTTTCAGTTTGGTAACTACTCGGAAAAGAAGGAAAATGTAAGGAAATTCATATTCAGAGCGAGTTTAAATACCAGAACGTAGCCTAATTATTTTTATTTAATATGTATTTTAATGTTTTCAGGAACTCGCTAGAATACTCCTTTATATTTTTTATATTAGTGCCTCATTCGTTTGGTAAGTATGGACCTACTCTTCTGTTTAGGTATGTGTACGATAACTTGGTAAATGTCTCCATTTATTTAAATACAGGAAGATGCTACGACATGCTGTTCTCACTTTGTTGGCTGGACACGGAAGACGCTTTAAATGGGTAAAAAAAAAAAAAAGAAGAAAAAAAAAGCTCCTCTCACCAGAAATGTACCTGTAGTAAAACTAGCTGCTGAAATACTCATGACGCAAAACACTTAACTGTCGGCCAGCGCGCTCGTGCTCCCATGCAGTATTTTGTCACGAGCTTTTCTCCCCAACTATATTCCCTAAATTAAAATATCACAAAATAACGAGGAGCGGAATTTCGGTAGCGAATAAAAAAAAACCACACACACAACATAACGTTGTAATAAAATAAAAAATGCTCTCACCGGTCTGGAAATGTTCTTTATGTAACTGCGTCGTTGTCCGCAGTGAAAACGTCACAAGGAGGTTTCCTTTCATTTTTTTCCGTTTCCTAAATGTCACGAAACGGGGCTTGATGTAGAAGAAGTCGAGCCCTTCCAATTTAGATTGAGGTAGACCTGGAACTTTTTACGCAACTAAACTAAACTACTGAACATTAAAAAAAGAAAAAGGAAAAAAAACAAAGTTGTTGCATAGAATTTCTGCTAAGATATATTTAGTACATATTTTCTACTGTTACATGCCTATATTTATGCTCCTGGGCGTTTTTGTCATTCAACCTGGAACTTAATTTATTTGAAAATGAGACGGGGATCACTCAAAACTTAGGCTTTATCAATTTTGATGAACGGTCATTTATTTACATTTAGCATAAATTATGTTTGCTTAAAGTGGTACTCTTTTCTAAAATCCATGGGAAACGTCTTGTTTAGCTTTACAGAATGAATGAAACCCTCCTTATAATTAAAGGCCAATGTTTTGCACATTTCATCCACTCTGTCTACAGCTGTCAGTTAAACAATTTCTGAATAATCATACTGTGTAGCTACAATTTAAGATGCTAGATAGTTTTGCTAGTCTGAATCAAAGTTAAAGCTTCATCTAGCCAAAATTTCTGAAAAAATAATTTAACTATAAAATATTTTAAACGTTGTTTGTATTTAGAATAGGAGATGTAACGAAATGAGAATCATTTTAAGGGAAACAGTTATTGCTCTGAAGTATAAAGACTTGGTTTTTAAAGTATTTTTGTTCTTTCAGGCAAAATGGAAACTTGTGGCTCAACGGCACTTCGTTGAACTTCATGAGAAAAGCAGGGCGAGTTACCTCTGTAACGGTGTCTCCAGTTGTAGAAAACAAGGTTACTTTGCAGTATGGAGGCTTTACTCGGAGATGGACCCTAGCAATCAGCCCACGTAAGAACCAAAGTGCCAAAAAATTTTTATTTATCGATTATTTGTACCCTGTAAGAACCTTCTCAATTTCACCCTAAGGTACAAAGATGATCAAAATCACAGGCAAACACAAACCCTTAGAGCAGCCAGCAAATGCGACCAAGGTATTGCTAACATATATTTAAGCTTACTTTTGTTCAAAGGTGAATGTCATTGATAAAGTGTTATACATTGCTTCCACTGGGACAAAATTCTACTTGCATATTTGTTTTTCAGGGCTTCCTGGAGTTGCTCGAACCCACTGAGGTGTTTGCATGTGAAAGTGGCACAACGTTCCTCCACCAGGACGAGAACTTCTTCCTTGCTGTTGGTACGAAGAACGTTTCATTAACACTTTGAGGCTGATGACTTGAAAGTCAAGCTTATAAAATAGGTTCACAAATATTAATACCTCTTGAAGTTTTCCACATTTCGTCATGTTACAACTACAGTCCCTAAAGAACGCTTTTGGGGCGGAAACGTTTAGATGTGACCGCTGCATGCCAACCACTTGAATGAACATTTTGTCTCCTCTTCCTCTGAGGTCATACGTTGCGCTTCCCCATCAAGCTGGAGTCCAGGAGTCCCTTCATGTTACTGGTGTCCTGGTTGGTGAACAGTCCAGAAGATGTCTCCTCTCACACGGTGACCCTTTACCACACTGAAATGGGATCCTACAACCCCTTCTTTGAGGACAACACCACCCTGGACCACTACCGCTTCACCGCCTTGGACTCCTGCACTTGCTACATGGTCTGTGTGGAGCTTGCCGACACTTACTCTTTCACATGCCTCTCTACTATTTCAGGTATGAACATGTAGACCTTACGGTTGAAAAGGACAGTATTTTAATATGCAAGTTGAGGAATTTCAGTTTCATTAAATTTTCCCCGCCTCCACTAGACCCCGATGTTCCAAAGTATTTCGATGTGACGTCGTGGAGCAGCAGCCGTATATCCTTGGCGTGGGACTGTCCTGCAAACCTGAAGTACTCGGTCTTCCTCCTCACGATCTTCTACCTTAACGGTACAGACCATGTCACAGAGGAGGCAGAGTTGTGGATGACCGACGACAGCTTCACGTTCACGCTGTCCGACCTGCAACCCTGTGTCAGGCTGAAGTTTGGCCTGCAGACTGTTTGCCAGTTGGGGTTGGAGTCCCGCTACAGCAGAATGGTCCTGAATAAAGGAAACTCTGGTAAGTTTGAACTTTAACCGGGCTGTGTATATTGATATACTTTGACCTAAACCTTACAATTATAGCTTTTTCAGTGTGTTTAGGGTTGTTTCATACATCAACTCACAACTGTCACCAAGCTCTTACTTTCTAGGGAAATGCTGAGTTTTTCCATTTTAAAAACCAGCATTAAGTTCTCCATAAAAGTTATGAATTTGATGTCACAGAACCTGATCTGTGTTCCCGTCTTCTTGCCAGATTTCTCCAACATTTACTTCTTGCACCAGACTTCGTTTGCGCCCAACAATTACACTCTAAACTGGGAGGTAAAGAACACCTCGTCCATCTCCATGTTCAGAGTTTACCATGAGGGGGCGCTGAAGGGCACCACACTCTTGACCATGCACACTGTGGCGGGGCTTCTGCCATGCCAGAAGTACCAAGCCAAGGTGGCGGCGGTGTGTGGTGACAACGTGCTCATGAGTGTCAGGACAATCACAGCTCAAACAGGTAACACAAATCTGAGCATCTGACATTCTATTGTATTCCCACCCTCTGTATTCAGGTGGCGCAACTCACTTTTTGCGTTTTTGTTATTTATGTTTGTTGCAAATGGTAAATAATCTGTCTGTCCAGGACCTGGCGGTGTGTCCGAGCTCAGGTTTCGGGCCAGTGATTCCACAGTTGTGTGGACACCTAACCTCCCCAATCAGCAGGCGGTGGCCTACATGTACGAGCTCTCCCTGGAGAACAGCTCCGTCATCGAGAGCAGCCGTGTGTTCAACAACAAGTTGCCTCTTCCAGGCCTGGAGGCAGGAAAAGCCTACGTCCTGGACATATGGGAGGAGCGCAACGGCCTGTGGGCGTCTGAACCGTCCCGTTTGGGTTTTGAAGGAGTCAATTCAACGTTTGAGATTGATGTCAGGGCCATTGAATCCCCTCACAACAATGGTCAGTTGTAGGCGTCATCAGCCCTGTCAAGGTAGACTTTGTGTTTAGAAACAAAAGCTAACTTTCTACTTTGGGCCCTGTGTAGAGCTGCAGATTGATTTCAACAACATTGGTCTTAAGATGGTCGTTCCCTGGTCTCTGCCTGATGATCAACAGAATGACCCGTCAGAATCTAGAGTCAAGCTGGATCAGATTTTAAAGACTAAGGTGAGACAAATGTGTAACTTAGAATATATACAAAAAGGTTTGTGTGTTTTAGTTAAATTTACTATAGTCAAATATGTTGTTCAGGTGATGCCTTGTCAGACATTTACATGTTTCACAACCAATAGACTTACAAATAACTTTAGGGTAAAGGTTTTGATAGTATTGATTGTAAATTATTTATACCTCTTGAACTTTATCGTGTTTCTGAACTGCACAAAATTAAGCTTCAGTGTATTTTACCAAGATTTTATTTGATAGACCAACACAAATTAGTACAACTTTATGAAGTGGAAACCAAATGAAATGTAGTTTTTAAATCTTTCTTTTACAAACTAAAATCTGAAAAGTGCAACATCTATCTGTATATGCTAAAATAAAAGCTTAAAGGTTCTGAATACATTGGCAAGGAACTTTATAGTTTATAAATCATTGTATCCAAGACACATGATCAATTTAATTTAAGCAGCATTTTTCATACGTATGCAACAGACTAAAATGGTTCTGCCGTAATTGAAGGATTGTGTGTGTGTGTGTCCTTTAAGCTGGAGGAACTGTTGAAGGACTATGAGCGGCCAGCCCGAATTGAGCTGGATTTTCTAGGACCTGCAGATGAGCCAGCAAGGACAGCAGTTCTTTTTAGGTCCTTTGATGCCTCAAAAAACGTCGACTTACCAGTTGACGACCAGCTCAGACACATTGGCTCTCTCAACATGTCTGACATCAGTGTAGAGAACGGAGTCATTTACTGGGATGGTAAGTGATGTCGTAGTGCTTGTCTTGGTCTCGCGTATAAGATGTTGTTCTCAGTCAAACCAATTTTTGAGACTTGCTTTGTACTTTCAGGTTCAAACTTGTGTGCGTCCATGCAACCTTTCTGTCCCCGTAATTCTGTGTGCATCAACACTTTGGGCTCGTACAGGTGCGTCTGCCAGGACGGTTACTATGACGTCGGCTCTTTTCTACATCTGCCTGCAGCTTCACATCCAGTCTGCAAAGGTACAAAGCAGCACTCCTGATGTTTTTCTAAACACTTTACTTTTCATTTGAAATGGGTCCAACTCTTCACTGATATTTAAAGGGAAGGTTTGACTCATGACAGTTATTGATATTGGATAGTTTAAAGTCCTGATAAAAAGATCACACAGGATTTTTGGTACTTTGCAGTTCTGGGTTAAACGGGTTTCAACAGAGGAGCAATTGTTGCTATTCATCAATCCAGGAAGGAATAAAAAACTGTTCCCATGCAAAGTTAAGTCCATGGTGTTGCAATAAAGATTATACACCGGTGGAAAACCTTTGACTTACCTGTTGGTCTGCACAATGCGCTGAACACTGTAAACTGCTGAATATATTAGACTGTGCAGTTCAGAGCTCTAACCAGTTTCTTGTTAAGCTGACATCAAAGTCCTGCTAAAAAAATGCAGCATCTCTTGTCTCAAACAGATAGAGGACTTTTCAGCCAGTGTCTGGAGAGAGTTATGATGGGTGGAATAGCAAAAGCCTACCTGACCTCTCTGTTTGGGGGAAAGCTGGAGGTGAAACTGAACGACGGCCAGTGTCCAGTGAATGAGACGGAGGTTGTGTACTACTTCAACACTTCACGGCATCCACCAGGGTGTGGAATGGAGAGAAAGGTCAAACTAACTTGCATTTTGGACGAACGTGCTGCTGTAGTCACTGCATTTGTTTTAAAATTTATTTCATTTTAATTGTTCAATGATGGAAAGTGTGTACATTAACCTGCAAATGCTGCTTTTTGGGGGATGTTTTTAAATGGTTTGCATAGAAGTGTGTGTGCGTGTGTGTATCCAGGGGAATAAAACCCACGTTGTGCTCCAAAATACTCTGAGCATCAGTCTGAGTAAAGAGCATACAATCAGCCGGCGAGATCTCAAGGTTGTCTGGAAGTGCATCTACCCTCGACACTATGTCCGAAATGCTCAAGTCGTTGCCAACATGGAATGGTGAGGACCACATCCTAGTGTTCTGCTAATTTTGTAAGATCAAATAAGTTGGGATAAATGAGTTTGGGTGTGCTGTTTGTTTTGGTTTCAGGCTGTCCTCACTCTCCCTGGTGAAGTTTAACTCATCGGTACTGCTGGGTCTGACCATGTACTTGTTTAAGGACGAGTCTTACAGCCATGCTTACATGGATCCCGTAGAGCTGGGACATGAGGACACCTTGTACTTCCAGGTGGCTCTGCAGACCAACCGCTCGTTTGCCTCGGATGTGCTGCTGCAGGTGGAGTCCTGCTGGGCCACCGAGAGCACCGACCCACAAGACGCAGTCCAGGCTGTCTTTCTTGAAGATGGGTACGTTTTTCTTTTCTTTCTTCTTCTTCTTTTTTTTATTTGGAAAGTGACACAGAGCTCTGTTTGTACCCCAAAACATCCAGTGTTGGTTTTCCTCTTTGCTGCCTCCGATTAATTTTCTCTTTTCCCAGCCTGACACATGAGGTGTAAAGCCTTCCCTTGAAGGTTCACATGTGCTTTTCCATCTTCAGATGGTAAACAGTTCTCTGTAAGATGTTAAGTTTTGAATTACCTTTTATTAGCTAATCATACTTTAAATTTCTCCACAACTTCCGCCCTGGCCTGCTTGCTGTTTATCTAACTAACACTTTGACTCCTTCACAGAACAGCTTGATTATACAGTGAGATTGCAATCTACACAGTTGGTTCCACCAGAATTTATTTAGGAGACAAAACTTAAAAATGTGATAATTCATCATCCTCATGCATCTCTGTTGTGCACTAATTTGTCTTGGTCCCATTACATAAATTATTGAAAAAGAAATCCAACAAAATACTTTTAAATTTGAACAGTTTTACACTGCAAACACAAATTGGTTTAAATACTTTTGCGAGGCACTATAAGTTTTATTTAAGGTTACCTCGTGTCTAGTGTTTTTTTTTTTAAATATTTACTTACTGTAGATTTTAAGGAGACTGTTCGTTCCACTGCTTCCCTTCAGCTGTCCCACTGACAACACGTTCCAGTGGCTCTCTGCTAACGGCCTGGCACAGAGGAGCAGGTTTTCCATCCAGATGTTCCACATGCCCAAAGGCTTACCGCTCTACTTCCACTGCCTGACCAACGTATGTGGGCATAAGGAAGACTGCACTCGGGTAAGACTGTGCAGATAATGGCATCAGATCCACTGAGCATAGCGCTTTGGCCTGGTTCATATAAAATGCACTCTCCTTTTGATCTATGATCAACTATAAGGCGTATTCAACTCCATGTTAATCTGTCCACATCCTGGGTTTTACTTTTCCTTGTATTAAAACCTTGGTGGTGATAAAATCAAACATTTGACCTCTGACTCTGAGCTTTGGAATGCAAATCCCAGTACCAAAACACTACTGGTGTAATATGTGGTCAGTTTGCAACATATTCTTTAGCATCATGACGAGGATAAGCTGTAAGAGCAGTATGTCAAAGCATGTTCGCAGCTTTGAAAGCACAGTTATTTAAAATCTTGCCATACGTTCATACTGGGAATTGGCCCGTATCTACAGTACAGACCAAAAGTTTTGACACACAGTTGTGTCCAAACTTTTGGTCTGTACTGTATATGCAAGCCACAACTTCCTGAATATTTATTCAAGCCAAAAATTTGAATATTTGATCCTGAAGATATCAAACTGACTTTTTTTTTTTTTAAGGATAATCATATTAAAACAAACTAGTTTTTATTTTAGTTGGTTTTAAAATCAGTTTATGAAGAAATGATCATTCTAATGCTGTATAACAAACGTCTGTTAATATCTTTTAAGTCTTCTGATCATTCAAGGAATCTTTTTCTTTTATTTCTATGAAACTGGAAAAGATTTGCAAACTTCAATTTTTTATGTGTTGTGGCCTTGCTTTAAAAGAAACCAGCTGACCCTTATTTAAATGCAGAACTGCAGCATCCAGCAGCGCCCAAAAAGGTCGGCGGGTCAGACGGACAGACAGGAGAAACAAGCTGCTGTTGTGTCTGCTGGACCGCTGACGGTCAGCATGAGGGTGAAGTCCAGCCATCCGTCCGACTGTGAGTCTACCGCCTCAGACTAGCATAATAAATTATGACACAATTCATTCACCTGATGTAATTTGTAGGGGTTTTTTGTTGCATTCAAATGGACACATTTTAATGCAAATGTGTCATACTTACAATAAATGTTCCTAATGTTCTGTGTTTTGGGTAAACTTATTTCTCTTTCTTTCAGGGGCAGAGCACATGAGCATGGTTATCATTGCTGCATCAATAAGCTTTTTAGGAATCTCTGTGCTCTCACTGACTGCTATTAAGGCAGTAATGATGTACTATGAGAAGTTACGGCTTCAATAAACACCTTGAAATCACCTCCCAGACCTTTTTGTGTTGGTGTGACCGTGGAAACTGCTCCCCCGCAGTTAACTGCTATCTGAAAGCTGTTTGAGGGGACAGGCGGGTTACAGAAACAAAACATAGTTGATAGAAAATGCCAAATTTTGATTGCTGCGGTCTACCTAAATATCCTGATGCTTTTCCATGCTGGTTAATTATTGAAGTTTAAAATATGGGGAAAAATAGACAGGAGTGATTTTAAAGGTATTTTATTTTTCAAATACTTGTTGCACTGTAAACTTTGGAGGTCAAGGAAAAATTTCCAAAGTTTACAAAGTGGAGTAAAGTGTAAGAATTCATAAAAGGTAAAAATAATAAATAAATCAGATCAATACATAAGAGACAAAAGCCAGCAAAATGTTTATTTGAAATTGAATTGCTTTTAAAAGTCTGAATTTCTGCTCTGGGGTCTTTACTCTGAAACTGAAGT
The DNA here is from genome assembly GCF_001444195.1 of Xiphophorus couchianus. Lineage (NCBI taxonomy): Eukaryota > Metazoa > Chordata > Actinopteri > Cyprinodontiformes > Poeciliidae > Xiphophorus > Xiphophorus couchianus. The sequence continues at coordinate 13,635,027 of NC_040244.1, read as the reverse complement.
AAAAATCATAACCTCCTTGTGAAGAGAATTCTCTTTACTCTAATTTTTGTTTTATGTTTTCATGTTGATACTGTAAGTTCGCATAGTTGTTAAAAAACCCATTTGTTACTATAGTGAGCGGTGCGGCAATGCTGATGAAGAAAATAGAAGCTAACAGTCACTTTTCAATTATTGAACAAAAACGCAGTTAAAAAAAACTAATCTTTTACATTTTATATATATATCAATACAACCAAGTCTTTTTAATTTTACATAACGCCGTTTGTTTTGTTTTTTATTTAAAAAAAAGGCAGTCAAGTTACCTAAAACTCCGTTTTATATTGAGAAATAAATATAAACAGTCCTTCCTGTAAACGTTTACAGGAAGAAGCAAAGATTTGCGTCACTTCCGCCGTTTCTCAGCAATGGCGGCCTCCACCGCTAAAGACGGCACGAGTGGAGCCCAAACAGCTAAAAGCCCTAAAAAGACCAAAGTTCCAGGTAGGTTCTGGATCCTACAGAGTTCCGAACCGTCAGCTGCTGGTGCAGGGAGTTAAACAATAGTTTATGGAAGACATGTTTATTCCAAATTTGTTGACGTATTCATTACCTTTCGTGATGCACGCTGTAATCCACTCCAGTCGGTTTACAAAATGACTGCCCACTGTGTTAACTGTTTACAGATTGTATCATAAAGTTAGCAACGCGACATTGAAACTGATTTCACACTATAGAAGTCTGTTACAGATCCTCTGACGGGATTTAAATATAACGGACTCCGTCTACACTCGTAACTTTATCAGGTGAACCTTTGACAAGGTGTTTAGATGCCTAAACGCGTTGAGTTGTTGTGATTGGCTGATGTGCCATTTGTATCAACAAGCCTTAAAAATCGTACAGTCCTTTAGCAGTGGCACACTCTCACTGAATGCGATTTCTTGTGTGCCTCGCAGTGGATGAATCTGAACTCCTGACTGTTCCTGATGGGTGGAAGGAGCCGGCGTTCACCAGAGAGGACAACCCCCGCGGGCTGCTGGAGGAGAGCAGCTTCGCCACGCTGTTCCCCAAATACAGGGAAGCTTACCTGAAAGAGTGCTGGCCGCTGGTGGACAAGGCTCTGGGAGACTTGGTATGTACACACAGTCATCCCACTGATTCTACACTCTGTTTACATTGTTCAGAGCTTTTATTGGATATTCAGTGAAAAATGTAACTTCCAAGATGACTAATGGAAAGATCTTACACCAAATAATTATGTGCGAAGTTTTTATTTTTGCACTGTATTGCCAAAAACAACATGGTGACCACGTACCTAATAGTGCTTCTGTCTTTTCCTACAAAAATATATATTAACTCCAGATTGAAATTAAATGTTGTTCTGGCTTTAGAGCGAACAGCTGAGATCAGAGACTGGAATTGGGACAATCTTATTTTTAATAAATTATAAAAATAAGCTCAAGACTTACAGGTTTCATCAGATGCCTGTTCATTAGTTGTATTGGTATTGCTTCAGGGCCCAGGTTTTCAGCCAACTCTCAGCAGCGGTTTGAATGTTGCTAAATCTTGTTTCTTTCAGCACATCAAAGCCTCTCTGGACCTGATCGAGGGAAGTGTCACCGTCAGCACCACCAAGAAGACATTCGATCCGTACGCCATTGTGAAAGCCAGAGACCTCATTAAGCTGCTGGCGAGGAGCGTTCCATTTGAGCAGGTAAAGGCCTCTACTCTGTTTATCACGACCTACCTGGTTCATACAGTCCCTAACCTGTACCACCCTCAGAAAACTCTGATTATTACCTTCCACCGTCATCCTGCTTGTTTCCAGGCTGTCCGCATATTACAAGATGATGTGGCCTGTGACATCATAAAAATCGGCACTATGGTGAGGAACAGAGAGCGGTTTGTAAAGCGGAGGCAGCGGCTGATTGGCCCCAAGGGCTCCACCTTAAAGGTAAAACCTTAAAGTAATTTAGTTTGTTGCATCAGAGCTAATTCAGCATACGAAGTTCAACTTGTGTAAATATTGTCTCGACATACATATTCTACATCTTTCTTAACATGCATATATTCATCAGTGGAAGTGAATTATTAGTAAAGTGCCACCAGGTGGCAGCAGAGTGTTTTAGCCACATAATTTCTCTTCCCCTCTGCAATCCAGCTTACCAGTTATAATTGTATTACTCTTTAAAAGTTATTCTTTAACCTATTTTTTAAAATATTAAATAATCTTTTTCATGATGCATTTTTGTTTTCTTTTGCTTTCTAGGCGTTAGAGTTGTTAACCAACTGCTATGTGATGGTGCAGGGCAACACTGTGTCAGCACTCGGGCCCTTTAATGGCCTAAAAGAGGTAAGCGTGCCACAGCGTCTATTTTACATAATACTGCCCCTATATAGGAAAATAAACAGGATTCCCAGCAGTATTAGATTTATTGCTAAAAGGCACACTCAACCAAACAGAAATTGATTCACTTCAAAGTTTATATTTTATGGTTCTAAGTAAGTAATGAAAGTACCGCAGAGTGAAGAATAATTATTTTATTCTACAGGTACGCAAAGTGGTAATGGACACCATGAAGAACATCCACCCAATCTACAACATCAAAGTATGTTAGCTGCTCTCAGACTCAGCTTCTTATTTCAGGCCTAAAGGTCAAAGACATTCATGTCCAATGAAGAGTTTCTCCATCCTTGTTCTTGATTTCCTGACGGAAACAAAATCCCTCTGGGTCTGAATGCCATGGCTGGCTCAACCTGGAGCTGAGGGCATAAAAAAAATTATGTTTTGGAAATATTAACAATTGTAGAAAATGCCATTATCATTGGTCATTAAATGTGCACACCATTAATTATCCATACTGTAGCTTTTACTGTTCTGTTGTTCCATCAATCAATGCTCTAATTTTCTCTTTCTTGCTGCCTGAACCGTCAGACGTTGATGATCAAACAGGAGCTTTCTAAAGACCCAGACCTGCGGACGCAGAACTGGGAACGCTTCCTGCCCAAGTTCCGCCACAAGAACCTCTCCAAGCGCAAGGAACCCAAGAAGAAGAGCGTGAAGAAGGAGTACACCCCGTTCCCTCCTCCACAGCCAGAGAGCAAGGTCAGGTGGCGTTGGCATGTGAAAAAAGGAATTTGTGCAACTACCTTGTACTACGCTCCTAAGTGTGTTTGTCTCATTTTCTAACTGACCTGATGTCTGTCTTCATAATTTATCTCACATTGAGATAAATCTGTAACTTTAATTTTTTGGATTCCATCCCAGGTTGATCAGGAGCTTGCCTCGGGTGAATTCTTTTTGCGTGAAAGTGTGAAAAGGAGGAAGAAGATGGGGGAAATTAAGGTAAGCATTTTTTTTTCTGTTGCTTAAATGTAGCCACTTCTTTCATGTGAAAGAGACTTCCTTAAATCTTTGCTAAAAAACCCCGTGAAACATATGAAGTAAGGTTGCATCACCCTGAAGAAATGTAACAATAGTGTTTGTTCTTTTTTCAGGTCAAACAAGCAGAAGCGCTGACCAAGAAGCAAGAAGAGCGGAACAAAGCTTTCATTCCTCCCAAAGAGAAACCGTTAATGACGAAGACGGCTAAAGGTAGCTGAGTTCAGAGGACTTATCTCTGTAAGGTGACTGTAAAGTCCTGATTAACCACCTGAATGTTTGTGTTCAGCTCCTACAGAAGGAAAACTGGACATCGCAGCCATCAAGGAGAAAGTGAAGAAGGCCAAAACGAAAAAACTGGGAGCTCCACCTGTGATCCCTCCTCCGCCCACCAGCAGCACCACAGACAAAAAGAAGAGAAAAACTAAAGACAAAGGCTAACACCTCACCAAGTCCATCATATAAACATGTACTATATGACTGGTAATTGTTGGACAGTCAGGGCGTACCGAGAGAGGACTGGAAGGGTTTAAATTCTTCCCAGATTTCAGGATGCAAAGTGTTAGAGATGATGTACATAAATGTTTCTTCCTTTCTTGTCTTCATTTCTTTATTTCGACAGTTTTGGACAGATGTAATTTCTTGTTTTTGCTTAGACTGTCACTGAGGATGCCGAGTCACTCATAAATGTAAAATTAAAGTATTTTTTATGATATGAATACTGTTAAATTGTTATTTTTGTCATCCATGTTACATTACACTATTATTTTCACCAGAAGCTGACAGTTACCAAGGTCTAGGATAGTCGTCAAGAGTCGGTATCCTGCAACTTTGGATGTCTCTCTACTTCAGCACATCTGGCTCCAATATCAACTCATTAGCTAATGTTGGAGCTAATGAGCTCCAACATTAGCTAATGTAGTGCTGGACTGTATGATGGTGAAGCAGTTTCACCATTTAACTCAAGTGTGTAGGACAAGGGACACATCTAAAAGTTGCAGGTTGTGCTTCTGCTGTTGGCAAAGTGCAACCCACGTATAGAGAACTTAGTCCTTGTAGCAGACGTCACAGGTTTGAGTCCAGGCCTGATGACCTTTGCCACATGTCTTCCCCCACTTTCATTACCTACTCTCCTGTCTAACCACTCTCAAAGACTGCCTGAGCCAAAAACAAAACTTAAGAAAAAAAGTTGCAGGACTTTGGCCCTTGACCACTGGTCTAGGGCAAACTCTTAACCAGTGGGATGCCCTTTGGTATTCAGAATTACATTGTTTTGTTTTGGTTTTTTTACATGGATTGAATAAGGTGTTTGAAATATTCCTTTGAAATTGTGATTCTTATTGCCATACATATATCAGTATTCCAAGAAAATTCCTCACTCCATTGTACCTTTTGCAGCTTTTAATGTTAAGAAAACTGATTGTCACATCTGAATGTAGAAACACTGTTAGTTAAAGGGGATTCAGGTTTAGTTCAATAAAGACTTGGACGTGCTTTTGTATGGTAGATTTTGTCCATACAAGCATCATCCACAGAAAAATCACAGATATAAGGTTATGGTAACATTTTGTGGTTGAGATAATAGAGATGAACATTTGGAGGTCATTGTGGGACGCCATCCATCTGGGTCTCCCTTTAGACCAAAAACTACTCATAGCACAAGAGATAGGGCCAGAAGTAATGGACTGCGTATGCAGCATTGCACATCAAGATGAAGGTGATGGGCCGCACGATCAGGATATCCAGAAAAGAGTTGCAAGGTGCAGCACTGCTTCTAGGTGAAGCAGTGTCCCAGCGCGGAGCCCAGTTGTAGTCTAGGAGACCAAAGCATCTGTTTTTAGATTTACAGCAGAGTACAACTGGTCACTTTAACTTTCATAGGATTCTGGATTTTCTGCCTAGTCACATACTTTTTCTGGAATCTCGTTGTAGATTACCTGCAGCGAAACACAAAATGGTTTAGCAAAGTTTTCCTGGTTCGGAAATGTGGTTCTGGTAAATTTAGTCCAATATTTGCATTGCTATATCTGTGACTTTTAAACATAGAAATGTCATACTTACTACACATTTTGTTGTTGCATTCGCCTTTGCATCCAGAGCATGGATCCCCAGTAGTTGCATAAGGCTGAATTCCATCGATATCGCCACTGCAAAAGGAAGCGTCTGGTTCAAAAACCTTTGGAGTCAAACCTTCCCTCCATTTACCATCCGTCTTTAGTGTATTTACAGGTTTTAAGACATTGCTTGGTTGTTTGTACTGATAGAGTAAATGTGGTTGCTGCTGATTCATCAAAAAGCTTCTGGTTTATACCACATGATATTGTAACGTGTTGTATCAAATGTAAAGTCTATAGGGAAAGAGATCAAGTTACCCTGGGGCGTAGTTGCATACAAAAATGGCACCCGGACGATCAAAGTTTTTGATACTGTGTGGACAGTGCACTACAGCGCAGCCAACCTTGTAGCTTTGTGCCCACACAACCTGAGAAAGGAAGAAGGACACTACATATTCATATATATAGTATAAAACACATAACCTTATTGTTTTTTGTCTGACATTAAAAATGACAAAACTTTTCCTGTCTTAGGTTAGCTTGGAATGCAATAATTCACGCTATCCTAAGCTCTAGAAGGGTGCGGTTTTCCATTTTTTGCCTTTTTTCAAAAGTTAAATGTTTACCATCCGTCTGTCTCCCAATAGTTTGCAGGGATTTTGGTCCATTCCTCCTAATGGAACTGGCATGACTCAGGTTATGTGACTGGCTTACACACACCTGTCTCAAGTGTGTGGTTTGCACCTGGAGTGTGTGCGTATACACCTCAGATACATAGTGGCATCCCTGCCTGGCAGCAACATTCAAATGCCTTTGAACCCTCAAGTTCACTTGACGTGGTGTTTGCAGATTGCAAGTTTCAACCTTTGCCCTTCAGACTTAGCAAAGGTCAGGAGACTTACAAGTCATGACATCATAAATCGTTTCATAAAAAAGGCATATTAATCCTAATAAATGTAAACTTTATGTGTGTACAATTCTCACTGTTCTGTTTAGCAAATAGAAATTATTTCTATAATCCCAACTGATCTTAAACAGGAAAAGTTCAGTGTTAATGTCCGACACTAAGTAAATAAGGGTATGTGATTTTCATACAGAGCACTCTGTGCACATACCTGTCTGTAGTGGTCACAAACAGCTGTGCATCTGTCTTCCTTGTAGCTGTATAGCTTGGCTTCATCCACCCACTTTTGAATGGCATTCTTTACGCTGAACTCATCCAGCGGGCCCGTCCAGATGTTCTCTCCCACAGAGGTAAAAGTGGGGTGCATGTTGCCAACCTCCCTGAGGTGGACGTTGTGTCGATCATTGCAATGTTTTGCCCACGCTCTGGCAGAAATAGCCAACGCCTCATCCCACGACTTTATGACATCAAACAAAATGAAACAACACATTTTTTTATTTTACTTCAGTTACTTTTAAGCGTCACACAGGAAGTTATAAAAATGATGGTGAACAGAACTAATTCTAGGTGATGCTTAGAAACCAAACTGGTGGTTTCATTGATTTAGGCAATGTGAATTCACTTACAGCTGACTCTGTGTTGATAAGAATACTTTTCACCCACTTGTGTGGTCTTCACAAACTACAATGTTTTTCCACTTTTTTCCATTTGATTACAACCAAATTTCAGTTTAATCAACGACATCCTGTAAAGCCACCAGTCTGTTCTCCTTTCTTGGCAGTGAAACACAGTGTGATGTGCAGGACCCACCATGTACAGCATGTCGTTTGCAGGTGGGCTGACAGCTGAGCGGGCTTTGTTGTGCTCCTCCACACACTCGGCGATGAAGTTCTCATCAGTGATTGCCGGCAGCATCACGGCGGAAACCCCCAAATCCAGAACAAGAACGACCCACAGCAACATCTTCAGTTCTCTGCAAAGCGCTGTCTGTAAACTGCAAGGAGTTTCACGAACACAGGAAATGATTCGCTCTTCAAAAACAGAATGTAGAGTAGTTTATTTGAAATCTTACTGGGCAATTTCTACATGTTTCTAGAACGTCAAACTCATCTAACAGCTTTTTAAAAAGTAGCTACGTGGTAGAATGTTAAAGGGATTGCCAAAAGACCAAATTTTCCACTTGGGAATTTGCAAAAATGGAAACAGAAATAGAGGTTCCTCTTTTTCTATATCCTCTTAATAGCTGAAATATCTGAAACAATAAAGTGAAACAAAGTGTGAAAAGTGGGGGCAGTCAGTCAGTCATCTATCACTACAATCTATAGTACAATCTTTGCTCCCATTATCTGAACATTTGAATGCCTTGCATAAACCCATTCCCAACCTACCTGGTAAAAACCAATATCACTGCCTTAACTCCCTAATCATCTCTGTTAGAAACCAGTCTTTCCAATTTGGTCATGTCCCCTCCAAATTAAAGAAAGTCATTATCAGAGCATTCCTCAAAAACCCACTCTTGATCAACAAGTCCTTTTCAACTACAGGGCAGGCCCATCTCCAAATGTGCTTTTTGTATCTAAAGTTCTAGAGAAAGCAGTTGAAATCCACCAACAATATCATCTAAAAACTCAATAACCTGCATGAAAAATCTCAGTGTGGTTTCTCCCTCCACCCTCACTCTCCTGGACTTACCTGCTGTGTTTGACACAGTGGACCATGGCATCTTACTCAACAGGCTTCACTTCAGCACTGATACTGCCCTCTGTTGGCTTCAATCTTACCGCACAACCAAACAGAATTCATCTCCATGGGTCACTCGACATCAAATCGACAGTCACATGTGGTGGTCCTCAGGAATCAGACCTTATTCCTATCCTATTTATCCTTCTTAACCTCTTTTATTCATTTATGTATTTTTGTCCACTCTAACTGCTTGTTTAATTTCTCAATCTTTGTAGCCCTTCGAGGTCTCAACAAACAAAGGACATTATGAATAAAATCTGATGCGTTATTATTTTATTACCCGAATGGTTTTGTGCATGTGTGCAGTGCAACAGGTTAAGCACTTGTCATTGAAGTTTGATTAAGGTAATTTTTTTCTATCTAAATTTAATTTAACAAGGAAAATATATTTCATTACTTTAATAAAATTATGAAATTTACGTATGCTAATATTGCTATGCCTTAATGTCATGACCCACTGGGTGTTTGTTGTTCATTACTGTTGTTTGGGTCTTACCACGTACGTTCTCTTTGTATATTTTGATATATTCCCGTATGTTAGTGGTGGGCCTTTTACTTTGTTGATACTTTTGTTTTCTGTGTTTATTAATCATTTCCCCCACTTTTTCTGCCCTGCATTCTCTCCCAGCTGATTCGTATTCGTCTGATTAAGCTAACCTAGTTTCTATGTCGGTAATGAGGGGCGCGTGCAGCTTTACGGCAGTACGCACTGTGCGTACCTTGAGATTTTCCTCAGAGTAAATAAAAAAAATAAAAAAAACGGTAGGTATTGTACTTTTTATTTTCACCACATGTGTGAGCGTCTTAAACTTTAATGTTATTGTTCTGTTTTGTTTATTTGGCGGCTTGGTGCTCGCTCTTTCTGTGAGCTAAACGTGACAATGCCGTGAAGCTAGCTAAAATTGAATTACCGGACTTTTAACCTTGACGTACTTCTAAGAGGAGTCGCACTGACCCCAACAGAGTTTTTTATATATCCTGCATGTGTACGCTTTGATGAGCTATTTTTTTTTATTATTATTATTTTATTTATTTTTTGGTAGTTTCTGGAACTGAGCCGCTGACGGGACACCATCGACTCTCCATTGACAGACCGTGACATCGTCTGCCGCTTCGCTCGTCCTCAGGGTCACGCTACACTGGGAGAGTTACACCGTTAAATCCAGACGAAACGTTTGTCACAGAGTGTAAATGCAGTCGCTTCACATCCTCCCCGGGAAATCTCAACTAAACCACATGAGCCTGGGAATCTGCGTCTCTCCTCGTCACAAAGGTAGGCGTTGCTTTCCTGTCGTTATAATTTGTTAATAAAAAGACAAAAAGTTACGCGGGCATATAGGTGTGTGTGGATCAGATCGGTGGTTTCTGCGCCATGCGCATCGCGTTCATGTGTAGGTTAGGTTCGTGTTGGGAATGTGGCTGTTGTTCGTGTGGATCAGGTGCAGTGAGAGTTTTGAGCGCGCCCTCCGACAATGGCTGTCCTGCACGCGCCCCTGTCAGTTACCAGCGTCAACCGCCGCAGTGTTTGAGCAGTTGCTTTTGTCCGTTGCTGGTTTCTTCCGTCGCGCTCACCCTGTTCTGCTCTCGGCTCAACTGGAAGTTTATCTTATTTTATTTTCATCCTATTTTCAACTCCCCCACCGTCTCATTTCCGTTTGAACCCATGAGAGTTAAACCTGATGAATAATTAGGTTTAACGGCAATAAACCAGCTTAGCTAAAAAAAATTTTTTTAAAATAACTGTACCGGCTTATATCGTTTAATCTAAAATAACTCATAATTTTGGAATATAACGACAAAAGCACAGTTTAAATCACACAATATTTCAGACATACACTTATTTACGTCAATAAACATACCTTGAGCCGCTATAAAGGGGGCAGCTAATAAAATACCTTTTTATAAGCTCCGTTACAACTTCTGTATGTCGTTTGCCGTTAAGTTGAATTTACGCTAACCGTTGAACAGGAAGTTGTCATTTCAAAACAAAAGCATCCCTACTCAAACAGGAAGTTAAACATATTGTAATCTAAAGGCGAGATAGGTCGATACCTTCCTTGTTTTTTACATTGTTGTCAACGTTATATGAAAATTTATAAATATTAAGTTGTGTAACAAAAAAAAAGGAATGAATTTTTTGTCGGATTCGCACAGGCTACAATAATGTATTCCACTGTTCATTCTTAAGTTTAAAGTTATTAATTTGAGAAAATGACAGGGAAATCCTTGAATGGTATGATTAGGACGTCCTCTAGTTAAAAGTTTGTCACATTTATATTTTAGGCTAATTACGCATTCACTCTGTTATTTGCCTTTGTAGCAATTTTCTTTGTGTGATGTTCCTCATTGTTTTTCATAATCCTCCATCAAAAGATGATGCTCATTTGGTGTGAGGCCTGATGCACACAATTTTTCTGTTGCTTCAGTGAATTTGTGGTTGATGTCATGGTGTCTTGAAGAAATCTATGGATACCCGAGTTACTTGAATGTGGAGGAGTTTGTGTATGTGTGGTGCCACAATTTGCACATAGTGCAACTTTAAAAATTCTGAGTGTGGTATAAAAATATCTGCTTGTTACTGGTATTTTTGACAGAAGTCAACCCAGAAATCCAGACCTATGAATGAATCAGCAGTTTTCCCCCTGAAAACGTGCTAAGCCCGGTGGGCCGGGCGCCGGGGGGTCCACCGGATGTCCACTGTGTTTTTGTATTAAAAGATGTTAAGTAGACAGGGAAATGTAAAAATGTTACTGGGTAGTTATGTTACGGGAAGACATCTCCAGTGAAATGCTATTTAAGCGCATAATTGGTCTTGAAAACAACAAATAAAAAAATACGATTAAAATGAATATTAATTATTTGCACTTTTGTTTAATCCTAATAAAGTCAGCGGCTCCATAGCTCCCCAGCGCTTCAAGACCCCATAAATGCCAACATTTTAACACAGACTACAGATGTAAAAATGTAACATTTGTTTATTGAGATCAATGCTGCTAAGTTTCAGTATACATAAATTAAAATATTTCAAATTGCTTAACATTTAAAAGTAAAATTTTAAGCATCTGGCAAGTTTACTTTGTAAAAGTTCAAAGAGCAATATTCACAGTTTGTTTTGTTACCACAGCTACAATCTGATGCTGAGAGTTTGATCTTTGAGTTTGAGCTCTGTTTGTTCACAAATATAAACCGGTAAACTGCAATTATAACTAATTGATTTTAGGTTAGTCAATTAAACTACTCCCCCTCACCCAAATTAAATCTAACACAGTAGCTGTTTGAGATGCTGATGTTTTTAACAGGAAGAGGGCCCCTAAGTCAAATTCTGCTCAAGGCTTCATACAGTCTTGGACCGGCCCTGCATGATGAGTTAAATCCGCTTCACTATACGCAGAGATGCGCTACAAATGGGAGATTTGATTTAATGCTGCTAATGTGACTTCAGTACCTCTTCTATTTCCTGTCTGTTGAGTTTTTAATAGGTGCCACAGAAACTGTTTGGGTTGCTCGAGTTTATGGCAAGTTTTTCAGATCTCTGCGTTGCCGCACTCATTAACTTTGGCTGACTAATTGGACAAAGCATTTGATATTGTCTAATGTTTGTGTAACCTGGAAAAGAATAATAGAAATAATAATAAAATATAAAACCAAAATGATGCGTGACTACGAGGCGAGCTTGAAAGCTCCTCACCTGACTGAACCTGCATGATGAGGTTAGCGCTGGTTCGTTAACCACTAACGCACCGACCAGCCGGGACCACGTACATAAACTTTATCAGCCCAGACAGAGCCACATGCTGGGCAGCGAGTTGAGATGTAAACGCCACACATAATTCTTTGTTCACAAAGATAAATCATTCTCACCACTCACTCAACGTGCACCTCTGAAAGCATGACTACAAGTTATTCCTGCGGTTCACATAAAGCTCCACAACCAGAGCTAACGTGGCGCGGTTTAGACTCTTATCTTGATGTGGAGTTCGCCAAAGAAACATAATTCCTCACAGGGGGTTGATGTAAATATCAACCTGGTCAGCCTGTGTCCAGTTTGAGTGAAACTGGATGCGCTTAGGTAAACTTCAGAGATCGCGCAGACTCAACGAGCAGAGGCAACGTGAAGGGGCGCCAATTCCGCTTTCCTGGCTTCAAATGCATTAATTATATAAACTTATCTTTTAGGAATAAATCTGCTCCGCCAGGGAAATGCTCAGAGCAACAGAGATGCTTGCAATCTGGCTTTTTTTATAAAGAAAAAAAAAATCTGCTTTTTTTTTTTTTCTTTTCTTCTGAAAACAAAAACACGCTACGCATAGCCTGGCGTGGGGGCTAGTAAAGCATGGTGGGCCACCAGGCTTATGATACACTGGGGGAAACCCTTCAGCACTTTAAATTTTTTTTCTTTTCTTTCTAAGATCCTTTTGCTTTTCTCTCTCTGCTGAGAATAAAACACCCCCGTCTGGCTGAATGACATCCATTCTCAAAAAATGGCACTTGTTCTTTCAATCTCTACTTTTATTTATATATATATATATGTATATATATGTATGTATGTGTGTGGGGGTGTGTGTAAATCAGATAATATTCTGGCAAAAAGCCTCTAAAACAAGAGATGTTGCATCTTTAAATACATCATTAACTTCCAGACAACCTGGTAACTTACATGACTTGCATGACCTGTAATTAGTTTCTCTTATCTCTGTAAGGTGTCTTCATTTCCTGTCTGTTTTGACAGTTTTGGACAGATGTAATTTCTTGTTTTTGCTTAGACTGTGTCACTGAGGATGCCGGGTCACTCAAAAATATAAAATTAAAGTTTCTTTTATGATGTGAATACTGTTAAATTGTTCTTTTGTCATCCATGTTACATTACACTATTATTTTCACCAGAAGCTGACAGTTACCAAGGTCTAGGATAGTCGTCGAGAGTTGGTGTTCTGCAACTTTTGGATGCGTCTCTACTTCAGCACATCTGGCTCCAACATCAGCTCATTCGCTAATGTTGGAGCTAATGAGCTCCAACATTATCTAGTGAAGCAGTTTCAACTGATAGTGAAGCATGTTCACCATTTAACTCAAGTGTGTAGGACAAGGGACACATCTAAAAGTTACAGGTTGTGCTTCTGCTGTTGGCAAAGTGCAACCCACGTATAGAGAACTTAGTCCTTGTAGCAGACGTCACAGGTTTGAGTCCAGGCCTGATGACCTTTGCCACATGTCTTCCCCCACTTTCATTACCTACTCTCCTGTCTAACCACTCTCAAAGACTGCCTGAGCCAAAAACAAAACTTAAGAAAAAAAGTTGCAGGACTTTGGCCCTTGACCACTGGTCTAGGGCAAACTCTTAACCAGTGGGATGCCCTTTGGTATTCAGAATTACATCGTTTTGTTTTTTTGCCCATCTGCCCTGGTCTCTCTTCAGACCAAAAACTCTACTCGTAGAAGAAGAGATTGGGGTAGAAGTAATGGACTGCGTATGCAGCAATGCATGTGAAGATGAGGGCGATGGGCCGCACGATCAGGATATTCAGAAAAGTGTTGCTTGTAGGTGCAGCAGTGCTTGTAGGTGAAGCAGTGTCCCAGTCTGGAGCCCAGTTGTAACCTAGGAGACCAAAGCATCTGTTTTTAGATTTACAGCAGAGTACAACTGGTCACTTTAACTTTCATAGGATTCTGGATTTTCTGCTTAGTCACATACTTTTTCTGGAATCTCGTTGTAGATTACCTGCAGCGAAACACAAAATGCTTTAGCAAAGTTTTCCTGGTTCGGAAATGTGGTTCTGGTAAATTTAGTCCAATATTTGCATTGCTGAATCCATGACTTTTAAACATAGAAATGTCATACTTACGACACAATTTGTTGTCGCATTCGCCTTTGCATCCAGAGCATGGATCCCCAGTAGTTGCATAAGGATGCTGTCCGATGAAATTTCCACTGCAAAAGGAAGCGTCAGTTGGTTCAAAACCTTTGGAGTCAAACCTTCCCTCTATTTACCATCTGTCTTTAGTGTATTTACAGGTTTTAAGATATTGCTTGGTTGTTTGTACTGATAGAGTAAATGTGGTTGCTGCTGATTCATCTGATGGTAAACCATTTCCTGCTTCAGCAAACCGCTTCTGGTTTATACCACAGGTTATAATGTATCAAATGTAAAGTCTATAGGGAAAGAGATCAAGTTACCCTGGGGCGTAGTTGCATACAAAAATGGCACCCGGAGGACGAGCAAAGTTTTTGACACCTTGTGGACAGTGCACTACAGCGCAGCCAACCTTGTAGCTTTTTGCCCACACAACCTGAGAAAGGAAGAAGGACACTACATATTTACATATATAGTATAAAACACATAACCTCAAGGCATATTAATCCTAATAAATGTAAACTTTATGTGTACAATTCTCACTGTTCTGTTTAACAAATAGAAATTATTTCTATAATCCCAACTGATCTTAAACAGGAAAAGTTCAGTGTTAATGTCTGACACTAAGTAAATAAGGGTATGTGATTTTCATACAGAGCACAGTTTCATCTGTAGAAGAGAGATCTCTGTGCACATACCTGTGTGTAGTGGCCACAGACATCTGTGCATCTGTTTTCCTTGTAGCTGTAATGCTTGACTTCATCCACCCAGTTTTGAATGGCATTCTTTACGCTGAACGTATTCGGCGGGTAGCCCGTCCAGATGTTCTCTCCCACAGAGGTAAACGTGGGGTGCATGCGGCCGACCTCCCTGAGGTGGACGTTGTGCATAAAATGACAATGTTTTGCCCACGCTCTGGCAGTAATGGCCAACGCCTCATCCCACGACTTTATGACATCATGCACACATGCAAACAAAGTGCAACAACACATTATTTTTACTTCGGTTACTTTTAAGCATCACACAGGAAGTTATAAAAATGATGGTGAACAGAACTGATTCTAGGTGATGCTTGGAAACCAAACTGGTGGTTTCATTGATTTAGGCCAGTGGTTCTTAACCTTTTAATGAGGTACCGAACCCATCAGTTTCATATGCGCATTCACCGATCCCTTCTTTAGTGATAAATAAAATAATTTTTTTTTCCAAATTCAAGACATACTGTATGTATGTTTTTTTGCTGGTGCATAAAATGAGCAATGCATGAACGTCACCTTGCTCAAAGAACAAAACCATGAACTCACAGCAAGTTACAGTATTACTTTATTCTGGCCCCCCAAAAATATTTCGGCCCCATAAAAGAATTTCAGCCCCCAAAAATATGTTTTTACTATATTACTAATTAAAAATAAATTTGGATTTTTTTCACATAATAAAAAAAACATTTCTTAATTTTTTAAAATTTAATTTGTTTTTTGTCATTTTGAATCCACAAAATACTTTTTGGGGGGCCAGAATAAAGTATTGCACAAATGACATACCTGCAAATCAGTGTGACTTCTGCTGTTTGTCTTTGGGAGACCAGTTCAGAGAGGCGTGGCTTCACCTTGGCAAGTGCATCTTCAGAGCAAAGTCTGTTCATTTTCTTCTTTTTTTGCTCGACATATTTTGTATGGATTAAAATATTAAGAAAGAAACCACGTGACGTACAACTACGACAGCTGCTGATACTGCGTGCACTAAATTCCCCGCAGCACTGATTGGCTGAGCAATGTAACATGATCCTCTGCAGCAAGTGATGGCCAAGCGGGGCATGTCATCACGACTTTACACAAGTGTGTCTTTACCTCCGCGGCAGAGGCTCTGCCAAACCCCTGAGACCGACTCATCGAACC
Source organism: Xiphophorus couchianus (assembly GCF_001444195.1). Lineage (NCBI taxonomy): Eukaryota > Metazoa > Chordata > Actinopteri > Cyprinodontiformes > Poeciliidae > Xiphophorus > Xiphophorus couchianus. Next base: position 13,619,221 of record NC_040244.1, on the reverse strand, counting down.
CCTGGTTAAGAACCACTGATTTAGGCAATGTGAATTCACTTACAGCTGACTCTGTGTTGATAAGAATACTTTTCACCCACTTGTTGGATCTTAACAAACTACAATGTTTTCTCACTTTTTTCCATTTGATTACAACCAAATTTCAGTTTAATCAACGACATCCTGTAAAGCCACCAGTCTGTTCTCCTTTCTTGGCAGTGAAACACAGTGTGATGTGCAGGACCCACCATGTACAGCATGTCGTTTGCAGGTGGGCTGACAGCTGAGCGGGCTTTGTTGTGCTCCTCCACACACTCGGCAATGAAGTTCTCATCCGTGATTTCTGGCAGCGTCACGGCAGAAACCCCCAAATCCAGAACAAGAACGACCCACAGCAACATCTTCAGTTCTCTGCAAAGCGCCGTCTGTAAACTGGAAGGAGGAAGGAGAACACAGGAAATGATTTGCTCTTCAGAAACAGGATGTAGTGTGGTTTATTTGAAATCTTGCTGGGCAATTTCTACATGTTTCTAGTACGTCAAACTCATCTAACAGCTTTTTCAAAAGTAGCTATGTGATAAAATGTTAAAGGGATTGCTAAAAGACCAAACTTCCCACTTGGGAGTTTGCAAAAATGGAAACAGAAATAGAGGTTCCTCTTTTTCTATTTCCTCTTAATAGCTGAAATATCTGAAACTCTAAAGTGAAACAAAGTGTGAAAATGCAGCAATGCTTTGCATCACACTCTTCCATTAATAAGCATAAAGAAAGCTAAGTTGTTGTGTGTCGTACTGTGCGCGACAGTTGGGCCTTGCGTGGATCAGATCTGCGGTTCCTGCGCCATGCCCATCGCGTTCATGTGGTATATCAGTGTGGGCTAGGTTTGTGCGGTTGGAGATGTGGCTGTGTTGATGTCAGGGCCGTCCCAAAGCATAAGCAAACTAAGCAGCCACTCAGGGCAACTAAGGGGCCCCCTCAGTGGAGCTGATTCTTTTTTCTTTTTTTTAAAGTAGTGATTTCTATGTCATAATATCAAAAACACACAATTTCACTATGAAGTGATTTGTTTTGACAATAACATATATTTTAGAATGTATGTAGAAATAATTATTTAATGCAGTGGTCCCCAACCCGGTCCGCGGACCAATTGGTACCGGGCCGCACAAGAAATAATTAAATATTTCTGTTTTATGTATTAATTGATTCTGGAGGATCGTTTATTTTGAAAGTCCTTTAATCGGATTCTCTCGGTTACGTCTTGCCCGCCAACATTGAGCCACAAGCAGCAAAATGAGTGAGAAACAGATCAGATGTCTATGGAAAGTTTCTGTGAATGGAAAAGCCCAGAGAAGAGACAGGAGAATGGATTTATCCCGGCAGGTGATTCCCACATTCCAAGCTCTGCATGATATGGTGACCGGATGTTAATGAGACAATGAGAACAAGCACCCTGTGCATAAGCAACACTTCTGGTGTCATTGTCTCTCATCACTCCCAGATGGAACCGTCTCGTTGCAGAGAAACAAGCTCAGGGCTCCCATTAGTCGTTATCGTGAGTTAAAATTTTCACGAAAGTAAAATGTTCGTTTTTGTGGCGCATATGTATCTTATTTTGAAGGGATATATAAACGTTACCATAGCGACCAGAGTCAGCGCGTTAGGGCAGTGGTCGAGACGAGATGAGTAAAGCTTATGAGTTTTAATTCTGGTTCACACGACACGATTTAAAGATTGTCGGCCGATTTTCCAAACCTCTGTGACGACAGAGCCGATAAAAGTACAACAGGTTCGGTCGGTTCGTGTGTCCAGCCACACGGCAGGAGCAACACAGCACAGAACCGGTTCCACTCACGAACATCCCAGAAGAAAATCCAGTAAAACCCCCAACATACCAAACATGAATTTAGAATAATCAAACACGGAATGACAATGTAGAAGCAGCAGTGATAGTTTGTGGCTCATTTTAAGCGATAAAAGACGCAACAAAAAGAAAAGGCGTTTGATAAAAGATGGCGGGAGCAGCCGCTCTGTTTGCTGCTCTATGATTTGAAGGTCAGTTATGTTTGTTCATAAACATTTTTAACTGAATAAACAGAACCACATATAATAAACATGTATAAAAATGACCTTTACATATAGTAATAAACATTTCCATATATCACCTCTGATGTCTGATGTTGCCATGTCAACTGTTTGGGATTCCACTCTGTTCTTACGTCACCGCGCTTTCTGGTTGGCTACCTGTCACAATCAACAGGCTGCGTTCTCACTCCCAGTCAGTAAAATCCCCACAGGCTGAGATAATCGGGCCACGACGATGTTGAATATGCCAGATTTTAGATCGGGCATATTCAACACACTACCACGTAACACACCACACACTGCAGGACGTTGTAAGATTGTCTTAAAGGCAAAATCGGGGCAAAACAAAACAAAAGGCTTTAGCGGGAACACCAACATGAAGAAGCATTATCTGACGACCCCGTCCCCCCGGGACGCAGCAAAATTGCCAAGTCTTTACCGGTCCTCGGTAATAAAAAGGCTGGGGACCACTGATTTAATGGATAAAAAGAAAAATTATAAATTGCTCTTGGGGGGCCCCTGGTGGCCGAAGTAGGTACCGCACACTTCACCGGTATCATGAGCTGCCGTGCAATGAGCAGAGAGCATCCAAACGTCCAAAGCTCCGGTTAGAAGTTAAGTAAGCAAAACAATGTCTCAAAAAAGGACTTATCCTTCAGGGAGGGAGGAAAAAAAGAGTTAGAATAGAAAAAAGCCAAGATAAAGTTTTGTTTTGACGTGTCTTGGTTATTTAATGTAAAAGAGTTGCAAAGCTGCTAATAGAAAATTAGCTTGATAGCAAGCTCCAAACATTTATGCTGGGGTCTTTGTGTTTGTGTGAATCAAATACAAAAAAACTCATTTAAAGTTTAAACTTTAAATGATTCTCATGGTTATCTCTGCATATTTCTGATGCAATGGGTTAATTTTGTGTTCATGTCACCATCTTTGAGTCAAATCTGCTTTAGACCATAGCAGTCCGAGCCGACTGGTGAGCAAACTGGGGGACATGGGTCTCCCCCACAACATCTGCTGCTGGATCATGGACTTCCTGACAGACCACTGCCAGAGGATGAGAGTAGGATCCCACCTGTCCTCAGTACTAAGTGCCAGCACTGGCTCTCCACAAAGCTGTGTGCTAACCCCTGTACTTTACACACTCTATAACCATGACTGTAGCCTCACCCACTCAAACAATACCATCATACAGAATGGAGGTGGGACGACTGTCTGGCGCATCACCAACAACCTCCGTTTGAACACCTCCACGAACTGATTGTTGACTCCAGGAGGTGTAAACCAGACATTCAACCCATCGCTATAAATGGGGAGAGGGTGGAGATGGTGCCAAATTTCAAATTCCTGGGCACCAGCGAAGACCTGACCTGGACCACTTACTCAGTCCTGAAGAAGGCACAAAAGAGACTGTAGTTCCCGAGGACTCTCAGGAAGAACAACCTGAGAACTGGGTTCTTGGTGTCCTATCACTGGTCTGTGGAGTCGGTGGGGAGCCATGGCATCCCGCTTTGGTTCTCCAGTTACATTGCGGCAGAGAGAAAGCAACTCCGAAGGGTCACAAACTCCTGCCTCTGAGGACAATAAAGTCAAGCACAAACAGACTAAAAAACAGTTTCTACCCAAGAGCTGCTGTTGCCCTGAGCACAGCTAATCCATCTAAAACTTAATCTTTATATATTCAATTGATCATCTAAGTTGTTTTGTGAATCTACTCTATTTGTTATATTTATGTTTATTGAGATATACTTATTTATTATTTTATTCAGTTGTTTAAATTGTCTTTGAGAGTTGCTATTTTAAAATTTTTGTGCTGCTTTGTTGTGCACAATGAAAATAAAAAGAATTCCAATTCATTCAGTTTTGAACCACAAGTGACTTTCTAGACCTTCCTCAGAGGCTCTTAATTACTTTGGCAAAAAATGATGAAGACCAAACTGTTTCTAAATATAGATATAATAAGTGCAGATTTGAGACGTTTTGATGGATTTATTTCAGGAAATAGCCACACGGAGGTCCAACCGTGCATTTGGTTGTCTCAATGGCACCACCTGTTGTGCGTGCATAGGGTTAACTTGATAGGGACGTGATTGAATGTGGAGGAGTTGGTGCCACAATTTGCACATAGATTAAACAAACTTAAAATTCTGTGTGGTGTTAAAAAAAAAGAAAAAGTTTACTACTGGTATTTTGACAGAAGCCAACCCACAATTCCAGATCTGTGAATGAATCAGCAATTTTATTTTTTCTCTTTTGCTCTCCTTTCTCTTCCTGCTGACTGTGTCTGAATGAGCTCTGAGGCTTCTTATATGTTCTCAAAAAAAATCTACTTTTTTTCTTTTTTTTGTACCGTAAATCAGATAATATTCTGGCTAAAGGCTAATAGCATATTAAAGAGTTGTTGCATCTTTAAATACACCATTAACTTCTCCCGGAAGTTGATGAGAGAAGACCTTTTGTAAGTTTCCAAAACCCTGTTTAAGAATACATATTTATTTTTCTGCCTCGTGCCCAGAATGCTACCAAAAACTGAATATTCCTTCGACGTGGTTTCATCAAATTCCATCCTAACTACCACCATCAGTACGTGAGGGCAATTGAGAGCGTGAGTATTTATAGCTGTAAAGCCGGACTATTTATATGCGTCATCACTGCTTTTCACTGAGAGCCTGTTGCATTTTGAGCCACATGTAGTGTTCCTATTTTGCCAGTAGGTGGAGTTCTACGCTTTAGAGAATAACCTTTGTAAAAACGGGCACAAGAGCAGAGAGTACTACTAGACAGACAATACCTTCTGCTTTTGTAGCCTGACTTCTTTCATTAATAAAGTGAATTAAAGGAGAATTGCAGCATTTTGAAGTTATCCAATCAAATCAAATTTTATTTGTATAGCACCTTTCAGCAACAAGGCATTTCAAAGTGCTTTACGTTATAAAAACACACAATTACAAAGTCATAGAACACACAGTCAACAACATTACATTTTGCACATCAGATTACTGATTAATGTTTTATGATTAAGTTTCAAAAGCAACACTAAACAGCTGAGTTTTTAGTCTAGATTTATTAAAGGAAGTCAGTGTTTCAGCTGTTTTTGCAGTTTTCTGGAAGTTTGTTCCAGATTTGTGGTGCATAGAAGCTGAATGCTGCTTCTCCATGTTTGGAGATGCAGACCAGAACCAGAAGACCTGAGAGGTCTGGAAGGTTGATACAACAGCAGATCTTTAATGTATTGTGGTGCTAAGTCGTTCAGTGATTTATAAACTAACAGTATTTTAAAGTCTATTCTTTGAGCTACAGGGAGCCAGTGGAGGGACTTTAGAAGTGGTGTTTTGTGCTCTATTGTCTTGGTTTTAGTCAGAACCTGAGCAGCAGCATTCTGGATCAGCTGCAGTTGTTTGATTTGTTAGTTAGACCTGTGAAGACACTGTTGCAGTAATCAATGCTACTAAAGATGAACGCATGGATGAGTTTCTCTAGATCTTCCTGAGACATAAATCCTCTAATTCTGGAAATGTTCTTCAGGTGATAGAAGGCCGACTTTGTAACTGTCTTTATGTGGCTCTGAATGTTCAGGTCAGAGTCCATCACTACTCCCAGGTTTTGGGCCTGATAGCTAGTTTTTAATTGTAATAACTGAAGCTGTGCGTTGACTCTAAATCTATAACTTGTCAAGAAAACTGGTATGAGGTTTGAGATCTATCTAGGTACACACAGAAAAAGGTGCATGAAAGCCTGAAGGAAATAAAGCGATCTTGTGTTTTGATTTATAATGATTGAGTGTTTTGATAATGATTAAGTTGAACATGGATGAATACAATAGGTGTAATGACTGTATGTAAGTAATCACTGAATGATTCTGAAGTGTACGAATCATGATCTGTAATAACATGACAACAATGAAATGATTAAGGTTTGATGATTTATAATAAGTGAAAGAGGTGATTAATGCTTATGATTAATGCTTAATGGAAATCAGCACATAGTTTTAATATTTGACTGTGTTTCAAAGTTTGATGATTTATAATAAGTGATAGAGGTGATTAATGCTTATGATTAATGCTTAATGGAAATCAGCACATAGTTTTTAATATTTGACTGTGTTTAAAAGTTAATCAGAGAAAAGCACATAGGTTTTAATGTTAAAAAGAAAAAGGGAAAAAGCAGAAGGGGAACTTGTGAGTTCCTGCTGTCGCAAGCAGTTCTGAACAGATGGCCAGATGCACAGGATGGGTGGGGTGGTATGGTTGGCTAAGAACAACACTGAGGGAAGGACGGTACTTTCCATCCCAGCCAGCAGACAGGAGGGGCCGAAACCACGTAAACTAACACTCCCCATACACATATATGGCAGAGAACTGTATATAAGCAGACGGAAAAGGAGAAGTTCTTGTTCTTTGTCTGCGGCACTGAAGTAGAGCTAACAGAAGAAGCAGATCGAGGAAAAACCAGTAGACCACACCCTGGAGCCACGGGAGAAAGCTGAAGCTTCGTGCCACCAAAGGGAGACAAGTTCCAATCGTCCAACCCGGGTTCCTGATTCGATCGTCGGTCTTACCTCAACCCAAACATTGCAACAGACTTGGAGAAAAGACAAAGGTCCCGGAGGGATAAAGAGTTGGGTTTTCAAAAGCAATTGAGCCCTCTCTACTTTGCTTCTATTCTAAAGAGGATTTTTCCACACAAAGGATAAAGACTCAGACCAAGGTTTTCGGACGTTCCTATTGCCAAAGATCCACCACCAACTGGGTATAGATCGTTCCTCTTTAGGTCCAAAAATAATAACTTCAGTTTTGTTTCTGTTCAGCTGGAGAACGTTTTGACACATCCACACATTTATCTGTTCTAAGTGTTTATTCAGTGATTGGATGGGCTCTGAGTCACCTGGTGACATCATAATGTAGAGCTGTGTGTCATCTGCATAGTTATGGTAGCTAATATTATTTCCTGTTATAACCTGAGCTAGTGGGAGCATATAAATATTGAATATATTGTTGGTTATAATTAGGAAGCCATTTAATTGTTTAAACACAGCTTTTTTATATAACTTTGCTGATGAGTGTGAGGTTGGAGCATTGGTACTGGATTTAGTACCAATGCTCCAATTTGGTACCAGTACCAATGTGGGTGTGCAGAATAAACTTCAGATTTTTAAATCCTCGAAAAGGGCACAGTGCAACTCCAATGGCCCGCGCACAGACAAAAGAACTTGTGTGGTTTAAATGACCCTGTTTCTTAAAACCACGACATCCATTACATTAAAATTATTGTGTTTCCATATAAAGATAGTTCATTTATTTATGTAACTTGGATTTAACCAGGTAGTCACCATTAAGATTATGCCTCTGCCTATCATTGACAGGTTTCCCTTAAAATCAGATTTTTTTTAAGGGAAACCTGGTAATGATGGGTAGAAGCATAAAACAAAAGTTAAAAGAAACATCCACGAAATGAGTGTTAACTTTTAACACAAACAAATACATTCCACTCAATTAGAATGTGAATTATTTATTTATTAAGTTTTACAAAAATCATATTGTAATGTATATTGTTACCATCACCCATCACAATATACAGTATATTGTGATATGAATTTTATGGATTGTACCCTTTTTTTCTCCTCCCCACCCCCCAATTCTCACTGTAGTGCTTAAATGGCTCATTGGGAACTTTATCCAGATCATAAACCCTTCTCCTCATCCGTTTGCAATGACTAAATTTGTAGAAGTGAAACCTCAAATCTTTTTTTTTTACCACTCCAGGGGTCTTTTGTGGGCTCTAGTGTCCCTTATATGAAGGTAGGCTGACAGGAAGGGGGAAGACATGCGGCAAATGTCGCCGGGTCCGGGAATCGAATCTGCGACAGCCACGTCGAGGACTCAAGGCCTCCAAACGTGGGTCGTGCTATCCACTACGCCGCCACAGCACGCCCCAAATTGTTGCTATTTTAAAATCTGATTTTTCATAGTAACATTTAAGGGTCTTCTTACTTAAGCACAAACGTTATTGGAAGACCAGCTGTCGCATACCGCACGGCTTCGAACTCCAAGAAAGATGGTGTTGCAAGACACGGCTGAGCAATAATTAACCGATTAAACCATTTTTACTGCTCCTGAATAGAAAAACAAAAGAGAAAGTGAACCTCTGACTAGATGTATTAGTGTTAAATAATACAGAGTTACTTTTCAGATCCTTGGTGAAAACAAACTGGATGATGCTGCTGCTCAGCTGGACTAGGATGGATCGGTTCTTCTGTGGCGCGTTCACAGGAGTTTCTGCTGCCACCGAGACTGAAAGCTCACAGTATATTTTGGATTATTTGTTTTTCACTGAATTTTGGACTAGGTTGACTCTTTTCCTCAAGTTGTTCTTCCTGTCTGCCATTTTACCTTCTCTTCGTCTCTGCTCTCCCCACTCTCGACTCCATCCAAAGAAAATGTTCTCTCTTGCCTCCGTTTATTCCATTGCTTGCCTGAGCTCTTTCCGAAACTCAAGCCTAAATTAAGTTCCTATCCTAAGCAGTAGGCATAAACTAAAGGACTTTTATTACATAAATATAGAACATATCCGATCGAATTGACTGTAATTCAGGGTTGTCCAAACTTCCTGTCACATGGTCACAAAACCGTCAATCTGAAAGCACTCACCAGCCAATGGAATGTCTTTTGGAAATAATCTAAAATATTACTCATGCTGGCTTGTCCACAAAAACAACTCAGGCTTCACATTAAAACTCTTAAGATGAATGGGCACCACTATTTCTGCTGGGCGCGCTCTCCAGAACCTGTCTGGGAATACTCCTTCTGTGCCAAGCTGGTCCGGCGGAGAAACGGAGCAGAATCAATGAGGCGTTTGTTTCAAACCGAGGGGAAACGCGTGTGTGGGTGAGTTGAATACCGAGAAAAGTGTGGGTATTAAAACACATGTGCCTAGTGGGTGGAACGCCCGTGGTTTGGTGTAGTGACTTGCCAAAGTATTCATTGACGCTACTGGTCAAATGTGACGTTTTTTTTCTTTCTTTCTTGGGCCTTTATATGAAAACGCTTCACAAAGTTTAGCAGAATATTGTGATTGCGAAGAGAATATGCTATATGGATTTATTAAATATCTTTACTAATAGATATGAAAAGTGCAGCAAACATCTTTATTAAGCCCATTCTAATCTAATATCCTCATGTCCTTAAATATAGTCATTTGTAAAGCAAAAAGGTAGCGTTAATAAAAAAGTATGCACTCAAGTAGTATAAGGGCTCAATAATTGGTTGGTACTCTTTCCTCTTTGCATGAATTACCTTGCCATGATGCAATAATGCAATATGGGTTTTTAAGCTGTTACCAGGAGCAGGGGGAAGTTCTATTTAGACGCTTCTACAGAAATGAACAGCAGGTTCCTTCAGCATTTACCTTTTCCTGTCTTTTCTCTCCTTGCAGATAGCATGAGTGACTATCTGCTTAGCAACTGTGCAAAAACAAAACCCGTTTTTCATTGCTGCTTCTAGTTCTCAACTTAGTTTCTGTTCCCTAACACTTCTAAGTCTTCCTGGAACTCACACCAGACTTCTATATCTTTTCATCTGAGTCATTTCCTGGTTCCTCCTACAGTATGCCATTGTTTTAGAAACACTAAAACAAAAATATAATGTGGGGGAGCTCTGCAGTTTAAATATACCTCTAATCTCACTCCAAACAGCTTCCTGCTTCTAGAGCCTGTTCTAATGCCCAACATGAAAACACACGGGCAACTTTGACTCATGGTCATTCTGCTCGTGGGGTCTTTCGGTGCGAGGCCGCGGTCCAGCACAGCGCCAAGTTTGGGACTCCACCTCTTGGTGCCTCGTGAAAGCTGATGGATGAGTGTGTATTTTAAGGCCTCAAACGCTGCTTGGGCCCAGAAGTCCGGAGTGTTGAAGGCGCCACGTTTATCTGTTTAAACCATTATAGACAAGCATAAACACCGTGAGAGTGTCCAAGTATCATACAGTTTGGTTTTACCAAAACAGGTGTGTTGTGGTTGAAAATGTGTTGAGGAATTCCAAATTGTTTTAAAAAGCAATTTGACGAAAGATATGCAAACATTTGAGTTTAAATAAAGTAAAATATCTCTAAAAATTCCCTCTGGTTGCCATGGCATTTAGTACGTAGAAATAACATTGCCTGAACCAGGACAGGTTTTGTCTTATTTACTGTTACACCATGGAAACATCACCTTCAACTTGATAATCATGACAAATACCACCACCACTGATGCAGCCTAAATGTAAAATAACTTATTACACTGTAAAAATAAATGCCAGCACCAGATCCTTTCTCAGATCTGTTCTGATGTTGTAGAATCACTTATAAACATTGTTTTTCCTTTACCATCATCCTTTAAACAATACACAGTGCTTTGTGTGTCCATTTAAAACGTTAATCATTAGTGCGACTGTCTTAACTGAGAAGAAGGCAAGACAGTTTTCTAATTAACATAGTGCAAAGACATTTCATTAGCAAAGACCAGACCACATCAACATGCACTTCATCATGTAATAACATAAAAGGAATGAAGACGAATGTTTTTAAGTTGGGTTTAATCATTGGAGTCTGTTGATAAGTAGTGTATAGGCTGACCCAACCAAATTCTGCAGACTGATTAAAACTGGATTGGATGGAGTTGGTAGGACGGAGTAACTGGTTTTTGTGAAATGGAACTGCGATTGAATTGATTTTGCACAAGATCCTTCAGTACTTGTGTTGTGAACTGAATACAGAAACCAAATCTGTAATCGGCCCAGCTGTAGAGGCTTGTAAAGACGAGTTAAGAGGTTGAATTTTCAAACTGAGTTAAGGTTCCACTCTTCCTGAACCTGAACTTTGTTCTATCCTAAATGAAATTATCACTATCTGCGTTTGCATTACAAACGTGCAAAATTCTTTATATTCCGCTAATGTTGAAAAAAACAATTGTGCAATTATGGTCTCTTCATTTTGTGAGAAACTTGATTAAAATCACACCATCTACAATAACTCTTTGAGGAATCTGCATTGATATGAGTTACAACAACATTTAATTTCCCCTTGGGATCAATTAAGTGTTTTTGAATTTGAATACTCCCACTACTTCCTGTCGTTTTCTTCGTGGTTTGCGCCAGTGGCAGCGTCCGGTTGTTGATCACGTAAGGCGTGAAAAAGTGTTTCCATTTGCAGTTTTGCAAAATAAAGCAACTTTGATCCAGCCAAAACACGTTCTTCATACTAGTGCCAAATTTTTAATTTTTTTAAATTAAGAACAAAGTTCCTCAAAATTGCCGTGTTTTCATTACTCAAATTTTAATTGAAATGTCAAATCGCGCAATTATACAGTCAATGGAGGCGCAACTTCTGTCATTTTGGGGTTTTTTTGTTGCCGATTTCCAGTTGTACACTTAAATGCTTTGTGTTGCTGCCACGTGATTGGCTCATTTATTATATGGACTTGAGCAAAAGTACCTTAAAGGAGGACAGTTGCGTGTAAATGAGATGTCATGCCTCTGCTTTTCTTGAATATATGAAACTAGGATTTGCATGGTTGGTGGGGAGAGAGGAAAAGGAGGCGTGAGGTGAGAATAAATGTACTGTGAAGGATTGGAGTGTTATGAAATGCAGTTGATGTGCGGCATTGCTTTTTGCTTTAAAACACTAAAATATCTAAATCATTTATACATGAGGGTTTAGAAAACTCATACATTCAATAAGTAAGAAAATAATAATAATAAAAAAATCCCAGAAGATTAATTTCCGTTAGGAAGATAACTTCCATTAGGCTTCATGGAAATTCCACTTTGGCTTAATTCATGCAATTAATCATTTTACTTTGGTTTAAACCAAGAAATCAAAGCATTTCTTTCACATCCCCTCCTTCCAAATCTATAAAATGGAACAGTAATTCAATAGGCCATAATTTAATGAGTCTGTTTCCTGGATGGGAGGGACTCGCTGCAGAAACTGTTCCCAGTCTGGACTGTGAAGAGGTAACTGGGTCTGGAAGTGGTTCCAGAACCTGAAGACCAAAATGAAAACACAAAAAAATAAATAAATTAGCTTTATGGGTTTAGAAGAAATAAAAGCTATAAAATGCAAATATGTAAAAAAAATTTCCTGCGTGTTATTACTTGTGGTGGTAGGTGTCAGGATCTCGGCTGATGCGGTTCTGAAAGCCGATGTACAGGTCGTCCCAGAGGCCGCCGTGCAGAACCACGTACCTCATCACGCCGATTCTGTTTTTAACCTTAAAGTTAAACACAGAGAAACGTTAGGCTGTTCCTGCCAGTCATACAGAGCATGATTGACAAAATGTACATCTTCTTTGAAACCTTGATACCTTCAATATGTCTGAGTGGATATGTATATAAGAGAAAAAGCCTTTTTTAGCAACAGGCACAGAGTTAATATTATCTTAGCTGCAGTAGACATCGTTCAGACCAGTCACACCTTGAAGAATCGGTGAGGAATTCCAGCAGGACTAATAACTTAAGTTGCAGCACTGACTGATTAACATTATATTCTGTTCAAGTGACCAAGCACACAAAGACCCAACAAGTTAGGTGAGGAATGAGCAGGTCATCAATTTACATCTGACTTAGTCTATGTAAGTCCAGTTGCCTTCAATTTAAGCCTGATGTATCAGATCTGACTTAAAGGACAGCTTTGTGTGATTTGGTATCAATAATGATATGAGGGGTTCCTCAAGGTTCTGTTTTCGGCCCACTTTTAGTCAACATCAGTATTATTTCACTAACTTATTACAGAGCGCAGCAACATCAGTTATTCCATTATCTATTGTCTACTGTCTACGCTACAAAACTGCAGCTGATGCGAAACAGACACGGATGTAAACAATCTTTATTTCTCTCGGAAATAAAAGCAGCCAGTCGCAAAGCAGCCAGAGAACCGGGAGTGCGGTTTATTTTCCTTGGCGCTGATTGGCCATACCACCAAGAGCAGAGACAAGGAAGTCTGTAGATGTTAGCTTCTGGAGCAATCCAGAAGCTAACATCTTCTGGATTAGAAGATCTAATCCAGAAGATGTTAGCGCACACATCTACAAACTGTACAGCCTATTGTACTATTACAATAGGCTGACACAGTTTCAAATGATTTTAGTTGTCCGTGGGCAGTTGCGGATGTCTTACCCATGCATATTTTAAGTTCTAAAAATATGTTCAGCTCCTTTTTGCTGCTTCGCACACAAGAGGAGCTTACCTCAAGGTAGGAGTGCTCTCTGTCCGGTCTTGTGGAAGGAAATGACAAATCCAAAAAGTCCACCATGTAGTCATAGCCATTACTCACTGGTTTAAAGCTGTCATCTGTTTCAATCATCTAAATGAAAGTAAAATGTCAGTTTAAAATATTTTAAGTTTGGATATCAAAGGGATGAAGAGTAAAGGCATCATCTCTCACAACAAAATATATAGAAGAAAATCAAGCAATCCAGCAGCCACGGGAAAAAATAAAAACAAAAAGATTGAAGAAGAGCCAAGAGTTTCAGTGATAGGTTTTTGAAGAAGATTGGAGTTGAATCCTTCTGGTCAAATAATATTTACCCGCACCACCAGGTTGTAGTTTTGAAAGCCTGCCCAGCTGTAATAAAACTGGATCCAGCTCTCATGCTTAAATATCTCACTGCTGATGGCGCTGTTGAGCTCATCCACATACAAGTCAAACTCCCAGCTGTCCTTGTAGATTTTGGCATTGGCTGGAGGATCAGTAATGGCCTCACTGGAATTGATCACATCAAAGGAAGCAGTGAAGGAAAACGAAAAACTACAAAGGCTTGAGATGTAGTGGTTTTAACCGTTCTTTGTTTTCACATCTTGGTGTCAATATTTGTCATTGGGTACTTTCTCCTTTTCACAAACAGCCAAAAGTAGTTTCAGGATGTGAAACTTCTCAGACATACCCAAGGACTATCTTAACTAAATGCAAGGTTTCCTCTAAAAAAAACTTGCTGAGCCCGGTGATTGGGCACTAGGGCAGTCATTCATCTGGCGTCCCGTCGTGTTTTTGAGTTGAATGTTTAAAGTTGACAGGAAATTTGAAAGTATCACTTGATAATTATCTTGTCAAAAGGTTGGAAGATTAATACCTGAACACCAATTATAAAGTCTTAAAAAATGCAAACATTTTAAAAAGACTTTAAAAAAATAAACAATGCTAAGCCTGGTGGGGGCACAAGGAAAGCCTGGTGGCCCGCCAGGCTTACATTGCACTGGGGAAACCCTGAAATGTGACACGTGAAGGCGACTGGCTGAAAAATAAGGTCGAATACAAATGTATGAACTGTACTTTTCAGATTTCAACTTCACAACTACACCGACTAATGTTGGACTCTACATGACACCTCGCGTGAACTCCTTTGATTTGGCCTATTTGCAGATCGCAGCCTAACCTTTATGTTATACTTTATGTACCATCTTAAGTTGACATTTGAAGCTTTTCTTAAGCATTCTCAACCAATCGCTGAGAGAGCATTTCCACTCTTGATACAGTTTTCAGAAAGGTTACGGTAAAGTCACCCTACTATCACCTGAAAGTTAATCATTTATGCTTGTTCTCGACTTCTAGAGATTAAGCACCTTCACGCTGCACAACATGAAAACGCACAACTGCATTACACAAATCAACGTTGAGTCATGGCCCACCTGCTGTCTTTCAGTGCGAGGCCGAGGTCCAGCACAGCGCCAGGTTTGGGAGTCCACGTCTTGGTGTTTAGTGAAAGCTGATTGATGAGTGCGTTGAGGTCCTCTGCTCTGTTTTTGATGTTTGTATCCTTAATGTACCTTCACCCATTTAGAAGAGAGAAAAAAAAACACACATTGGAAGGTCAAAGTTTACAACAAACTGTTCATACATTACTGTTTAGGTGCCATGGCTTGGTTTATCTATACTGTTTATTATCTTTGAGATAAAGTGCTCACAGCAGCTGCATCTGCTGTGACATCAGAACAGTAGAATGTTATTAGGCCCTCTCATTCAACCCCAGTGCATCAGTCATTGGTGCAACTGCTCCCCAGTGCAGCTGTGTAAACTGAACTTGTCTGATGGATGAGCTTCCACAAAATATCCAGCGAAGGGACAGTAGATTCTCGGCTGCAGGGATTTGACCAGCGTGGCTTTGTAGTTCAGTAACTTCTTCCTTTCGTTCTTGATGAACTCTGCCTTCCACGAGTCTGAGAATGAGGAAGCATCACCATTGGTACAATGTCAACAATGTCGTGCACAACAAAAACATTTTTGGCTTTGTGATTTGTTTTGTTGGGGAGTTAAAGGTGGCTAATAACAAAACAATCATCACACCGGACTCCGTTTAGGTCTGCTTTATTTTGGACCAACGTTGGAGGGTTCTGGTGCACTACACAAATCAGATATTCTCACAGAAAGCCTGGACTCTCGCAGGGAGCCGTGCGTATTTATGCTCAAATCTGTCCGTGTGTGTGTGGCGTTCTCAACCGGTCCTTCTTTGGTTGACGCAGATCTCTTGACCCGCGTTTTGCTGAAACAATAAGAGCGTTGTCTGGAATTGTCCACAGCTGGGACCTTGCAACATTTGGCTAGAAGGGTGTTTACAACAGCTTAGTGAATTATTCACAGCTCTCCAAATCTGTATTCCTTCCTCACTTTTAGATCAGAATGACGCATTACATTTGAGACACTCCATTTCCTTTTGATAACAACATACCTGAGTGCAACATAATGTTGTTTGGCAACTATTCACATACTTTTATTTCTCTATGGTTTCACATTTTGATGATCTGTGCCATTGCTGTAACATCTCTTTGTTCTGCGAAAGGTGTTCCCCAAGGCTCACTGTTAGTCCCACTGTGCTTTCCATTCTCCTACTTGAGTTATTTATCAATTAAACTTCTGTGTAACAACATTTTGTTGCCTGGAACAAAATGTTTTTGAGTGACTATTGTTCACTCAAAATTTAATGAGTGACATTAAAGACATTTTGCTTGTCCATCCATTGAAACAACACTACCAACAGTGATGGTCTGAACCAGATCAATCTCATACACTGCAGCGAAGAATTGCCTTTTGGCACAAACACAGTCTGTTGATGGTGTTTGGCTTTCTTTCATTTTTTTCCTATATTTTATAGTAAAAGAAAAGAACCAACTATATTTTCTGGGCAGCACTGTACAGTGTTCAGCTCACCGCTGTATTTCCCTCCGTGAAATGTCATGGGGAATCCAGACGCACCACCAGCAAAATCACTCATCATCAGGTCCACTTTTTCTGGTAGTCTGCCCCCATTTGGCCTGGTGCAGTCCACCGTGTTCAGGATCATGTGACCTGCAAAAAAAAAGCCCCCCAAAAATGTAATACACTTTAAAAGAAAAAAAAAATGGTCAGATGGTGTTTTACAAAGGCAAAATCTTCGGTACCTTTATAGTCAACAATGATGCAAGTGTCCATTTCAGGATGGACACCGTCCATCAGAATCATAAACCTCAGGTTATCGTCAACCTGGAAAAGCAAAAGCAGATCAGCAATGACTAATCAAAACGGTCAACTACCTTTTCTGGTAAAGACTGATTTTGATAAGCAGTGTAAACCTTACATTTTGCCAGACACCAAAAGGAGTGACTCTGATATTGGTCAGCTTGACCTTGCTTTGTTCCAAATTCCTGTTGTATTAAAGCAGATAAAAAAGGGGGGAGGGAATGTGTGCTGAATGAAGTTTTTGTAATAATTTTCAATCTACATAATTGTTTCTTTTTCTTTTTTAGTAATCGCAAAAAAATTTGATAAATGAGATAAACTCTGATGAAATATTTAATTACAAAACCTCTAATTATTTAGATTTTTAATCCAGTCCCACCAGCAGTTAAAATTACTATATTTTATTCTTAAAACGTCATTCAACTTGGATGTATTTTGATGATTTTTTTTTTTGCAAAGAAAATTGTTATGAACATGTTTTATATCACCCATAGACCTATCCCAACCTGGTCAAGGAAGCATAACGGGTCACCTTTAGCATATCCCTTTGTGTTGAGGTCATAGGTCAATAAATGAAACTACATCGTTATCATTTTACTAACCAGAAAACTGGTCTGGATGTGTCACCAACATATATGGGAATGTCTGGCCTCCGTTCTGACAACACCTTCAGAGTGGGATAACTGGAAGAGAAGCAGAATAGATTTGGTCAAACCAAAATTTAGGCTCTTATTGTTGATGTTCACTTGATATTAATGGTCAAAATCACTGACTACTATTAGCATAATTTGCCATTGTTACTAAAAGTATAAGTATGTAACAACTACTTTACATGAAACACTAATGACTCTAGAGGAGTGGCCGCTCAAATGCTATTGAAACGGGAACTGGTTTCATCTAATCTTTACATTTCTTCAGAGAACTATACAACTCTCACACAACAGCACAGAACTTCAGATGGAATGAGAAGATTTTATTTGTGGGTGACAAAGTGTTGCAAACATCGAGGGAAAACTTCTCAATTTCTCCGCTCTATCGATCTTCACTCGGTCGAAGATCACTCGAAGTGATTCACTCACTAAACCGACATGATTAAAAATGTCAAAGAAATATTGTTGCGTAACAAAAACCATCACTGGGGAAACATTCGTCTTCAGGAGTCAAAAGGAAGTCAGTCAGAGCTGATGGGAGGATTGATGTGGTTAGGTGTTGGGTAACGACGATAGTGGCAACGGTTTAAATAAAAGCATGTTCATGTGTTAGAGTGGCCTAGTCAAAATCCAAACCCCAAACCAACTGGAAACTTGTTCAGAGATTCGTCTTATCCAACCTTCTGGAGCTTAAGCTTTTATTAGAAGAATTGGTGGTAATTTCAGTGTCTAGATAGCCACAGCTGTTTTTTAACATAAAAGGCAGTTCTACAAAATAATAACTCCAGGAAGTGACAAAAACTTTAAGGTCTTAATCTGAAAAAAAAAAAAAACCCCAAACAAACTAATTGTTAACAAGTAGTGAAAACTACTAAGACACAGTTTGTCAGTCAAGATCAGAACAACTTTAAGTGAAAAGCAACAGAGTGTAACCAAGCTTTCATCATAAGTAGAACCTCATCGATCCGCAGACTTTTACTTAAGAACCGGACTGTGCTGCAGCCAAATCAGCTTTTATTTCATTTATTAAACTTCTTCAAATTTTGGGTCAAACAAAAATAAAAAATTGGACTACTTTGCTTGCTTGACTTTGGTTGTTTTGACACGATTCTGGTGGGGGAAAAGTTTGGACACCCCTGCTCTGATATATCTCGACATGGCAACAGGGAATACTTCCAACATTTCCAAAGTCTACCTGAGGTGGTCGGAGTGCAGGTGGCTGATGTAGATGAGATCTGCAGCACAGAGTCGGTCCAGGCAGTCTGCCGGCGGCTCGTGGAGAAGCCACCAGCCTCGAGCGAAGGCGGGACCCTTCAGCCAGGGGTCAAACAGGAAGCACTTATCTCCCAGCTGCAGCTCCATGCAGGCGTGGGTGAGGTATGTTATCTGGAAGGGAGCGTTAAAGCTTTTATTCCTCTAGGACTAGTTTTTTTTTTTGTTTTGTTTAGTTTTTTCTCAAAGTCTAGAAAGACAAAGCTCCTACTTTCACTTCTCCCTCCTGGAGCTCCTGAGGTTCTCTGGGGTCAGCCAGCCAGGGGTCAATGGGGCTCAGCTCAACCAGCTGCATCCCTCCATCATCCAACATTTCAACTTCTGCGAACGTAAAAAACAAAAGCCACTGTATTCTAAGTTTTCTGCAAAACTTTTAGTAAAAATAATCTCAACCTGGCTATCATTTTATCATTATCATTTTTTAAAATGTACATCGGCTCTGAAAAATCAAAAAACAGAAGAGAATACCCTGCATATGTTGTCAAGTCTTCACAGATTGATCGAATTAAAATAAGAACCTATATAAATACTAATCAGTATGTTCCTGACAGCCGGCGCCAGCTGTCTGGCGCCAGCTGTCTCTGCTGCTCAGGAGAAGGACATCCTATTCTTCATGTTTATAATAAGATAGTTGGTAGCATAATGGTGCTGATTAGCCTTATTCAGTCATACTGTTCGTAGTAAATGTTCTAGTTTATCTTATGAAACTGTGAATCACGTTGCAGCTACATATGTTTTGATAAGAGCTGAAACGTGCAGTGTAACTAGGGATGATTTTCAATAACAAGAGAGGTGCAACAAAGAGAAAAACAGGCAAAGGTGGGCAGTAGCAAAATAAATTTACTTAAAGCAGTTTTTGAGCTTTTTTTTTTTTTTTGAAACTTGATACTTTCTACTCCACTACATTTCTCTTCCATTTGCCTCGTTTGTGTCTTTTGTTCCACCGACACGCAATAAAATTACAAACTACACCCCCCCCCCGTACAGCAGGTGGCGATACGCAGCTTTGAACCAGTTTCGAGAGGAATCATTCTCGTCCTGCTGGGTGTTGCCTTGTAGATTGTGACGTGAATGAATAACGCTTGAAACTGCAAAGTGTCTGAGCGTCAAGGAAAGCTGGTAGAAAATGCCAAATTGGTAGAAAATATTCCCAAATATTCCTGACTACACTCAAAAACTTTATAAAATATAAGTATTTTTGAAAGCACACACTCCACTAGTTTTAACTTAAGTAATATTCTGACGAAACTACTTTTACTTCTAGTGGAGTCCATTATTTGACTAGTAGGGTAATTTGACTCGAGTAACAAGAAAATGGAGGACTCAAAATGGAGGACATACAGTCTCTTTATACAATCTATTAATTTATTTTCTGTGTTCTTTTAATATTAGTTTAATGTTCTTTCCCAGTCAGACAGCTGGCAGAAGCCAAACACTTGACTTTGTGAGCATCTTTTGAAATTGGAGACGTTTTAGCTGGCTTTTGTTTCTGTAACACAATTCAAAGAACCGTTCAGTACTAGCACCTAAGCAAGTATCATGATTCAGCTGGTGTTTGCATGTGCCAGATACAATGCTCATCTTACCGAGCTCGTCCTGGAGGAAGCTGTCGGGCGGGTTCACGTATTTCATCGACGACACGTTTAACTTCCAGTTGTGCTTGGTGCATTTCACCGTCCTGCGAGAACAGCAGCTGGAATTATTAGTCTCGTAATCATCTCAACTCTGCTGTTTTGTTCTGGAGAAATGGCCGCACCTGCCGTCCAGGTCTTCTATGTCCTGGATGAATAGCCCTCCTTGGTGTTTGCACTGATTCTTGCAGGCTTTGAAGCCACCGCTGCTCTTGTAGATGATGTAACATCTCCCGTCTTCTGGGTTTTTCTTGAAGCTCACTCCGTCTTTGAGCGAGGCCACCTGTTTAGCGTCCAGAGACAGCACCACCTTGGACGTTTGGGCCTCCATTTTCCTTAAAAACAACAAAAAAAAAGAATTTGATAGTCGAGGAGAAATTTGGATTCGTTGTTCTCACCGATTAGCTTATGGCGTAATTTGGGTAACAATGTTCTTTTTCGGTACTCATTTCTGAACACAACTTTCTTTATCTACTATTTACCCTATGAATACTCTGAGGTCAATTACATTTATTGGTTCACCCCTGAACTGGACTTTGACTAGGTCATTCCAGTACCTGAATACGTTTTGATCGAAACAATTCTAATGAAGCTCCCAATGGAATCTTTTTTCTTTCTTTTTTTTTTTCTTCTGGGCAACATGTGCCTTCTGACCAGGTTGGCACAACACAGGAGGTGGCAGTAGGTGAATGTGCTTATTTGCATTCCCCCTCTTTGGATTTGGTTATTATTTCTTTAATGTCAGGACTGACATATTTGACCAGCTCAGACAAATGTTCATGTGTCGTCACACATTGGCCTGACAGCACATGTATTCCTCTACAAAAAATATTTCCACGGCATGACAATGCCACCTCCGTGTTTAATTTCTTTTTCCTCACACGTTGGCTTTCTTGTTGCTGCTTTTTTTTTTTTTTTTTTTGGTTTCACAAAAGAATTGATGAACAGGTAGCAAAATATGAATTTTTATTGAATAGACAATTTTTTCAGAAAGCCAGGACACCGAATTTAGCCGAGACTTTCCGGATTCCAATTTAATAATCATCCATGTGGGCACTGTTACTGTTTGTGTTTTTGAGAGACAGACAGAAAGGCCTTTAATAGACTTGCATGTGTTGAGGGGAATAGAGGAATGGATGATAAAGAAGCCAAGGTGTTGCAATCAAGACATTGTACCAATGACTTATAGTCCAATGATGTAATATCTGGAGATACTGCAGATATTTTGCAGTAACTGCAATATATATATATTATATATATATATAATATATATTTAATTTTGACCTTTTTGTCATGTTTGTTCTGTATAATTATTGATAAGATGTGGAACAAAACAAAGAGTAACATGAATGAATCAGCTGTCAGAGCCTCACGTTAAAATATCGACTTCCACTGTTAAATTGTCAGATTAAAGCTATTTATTTGAGCACATCATAGGTATGATTATGATTATGATGTTTTTCAGTTGAGAATAGTTTGGAAATGTAAATTTGAGGCTAATTACACATTTAATCTGCTGTTGAAGAGATAAAGTGCTTCAGTTCCTCTTAATCCTCCATGAAAAGATGTTGCAATTTATCAACAGCAGCATCGATGAATCTGACGGATCTTATTGGTCTCTTGAAGAAATCTGTGACTGTGCATTTATTCAAATTACTTAAGCCTGACTTTGACGTAGCCGCTCCTCCTGAGCCCAAACGGATAAAACCAGGCATTGGAGGACGTCCCAGGGTCTGATCGGACCCCTCGCCACCTCCAGTCCTCCCAAGTCTTGGAAAAGTGTAGATTTGCCCCCCCAGCCCCTAAAAAGCTCACTAAAAAAAACCTTTGTACTGAAACAGTATCAATATGAAAAGGCAAAAGAAGCAAAGAACAAAATAAATGAGTCATTCACCTATAGAAAAAAATAAGGCTGAATTTTTAGGTCCCCCCCCTCTGCCATAATTAGAGCAATGGATCAGTCGATAGTCCCTCAGTGTGGGACGAGCAACAACAGGATGCTGAACGGCACAGGCGCCGTCAGAGCCGCTGCCGCAGTACAAACAGAAAAACTTGTAATTGAAATTGTATTTCAAAAATGTGCAAGGCAGAATACTGAGGTCAGGGCGTGGTGACAGTTTTTTTTCAGTTTGCTTGCAAGCTTGACTTGCTATCAGCTGACAGTTAATCAAACTTTAAACGTGTTTGCTCTCTCTCTCTCTCCTCCACAGAGAAAATTGCTACCTCATTCTGTGGAACTAGATAACAGCTCTTTTTTCTCAATAAACAAACATAAAACAAACACATCTGAGTTCGACTCTTGTTTCCTCCTCTTGCAGCCGTTGACGGTGTTTTTGTTTTTGTTTTTTAAGCCTGCATGGTGCTTGCATGTAAAAACATGAACCGTAAATGTAAAAGCAGGAAACTCCAGGGGCGCCTAAACCTTTTGAGACCAAGATCTACTTTTTCTCTCACCAGCCGGCTGAGATCTACCTCATGACACGAAGACATAAAATTGTAAATTAAACTCTTTTGACTTAGTTTATAAGCGAATAGCAGAAATAATAAAGCTGTAGAAAACCTGACGCAGTTTCTTCCTCAGTGAGATTCTGACACTGGGAGGAGGTTACTGGTTTCTCAGTCACAAGCTGGTTGCACACCTGAGGCCAGCAGGTGTCAGTAAATTATGGTAGATCTGAAATTTGGTTTGATATGAGAAGCTACAGACTGATATGAGGAACCAAAGAGCTCTGTAGAGGTAAAGGCAAATCTTCTGAAGTTGGGAAATAATTCATTTAATTTCACATAATTATCGCGGTAGAAGCCATTTGTTTGTTAAAACTTCATGAGATATATTTGTCCTTTTTAACGTTTGTTGTGAATGACTTATACTCACAAACAAAGGAGGTAATTAGTCCAATTTTGTCGTTTATTGAACGTTTAGAAACTACAGCGGCTGAAACGCGCCACAGCGAAGGTAAACAAAGGTAAAACAACCCGAACAGGTGATCAACTCAAAACCACTCGTACCTTTTTACTCTCTCTCTCTCTCTGTGTCGTTTTAGCACACCCGTTGACATGGCAACCGCCTGAGCCCCGCAAGCCGAGCAGAGATTACGTTAAAAACATAACATTCAGTCCACCACGATATCAGGTTTCCGGGCTTGATATTTATTTCTCGATTATTAATCCTCTCATGATCACAGCGGTGGTTGATTAGCTAATTTAAACTCTTGCTCTGCTAGACAATCGGTCTTTGAGTGGCCCTTTTTTTTTGTTGTTGTCGTTTTTTTTTTTTTTTTTCTGTTAATGGAACCGAAACACACTGAATTGCGCAACATCTTGTTGAAACAATAATTACTGAGATTATTCATTTTAACACGTTTTGTTGATTTTAAATATTATTCTTTAATGAAGCCTCAAACGTTTAGGATCTTAGTGAATCCTTTAATAAGCCAGTCAGAAGAGAAGGTGCTGGTCTCATTGTCCTGGCGGCGTTCAGTTTGTCACCTGCTGCCGAGATCCACTCAAAACCTTCCCGCGATCGACCGGTCGATCGCGATCACACAGAATCGCGATCACGTGAGCACCCCTGTTCTAGAGGCGTCGTATAGCAGACATTGAAGTTTTTCCAGGTTTTTATGGTCATTGACTTTTCATTTGCACCGACAACCCATAATCGACAGGTTTTTGAGGTTCAAATGTTAAGTAGCTCTCTATTAGTTTGAATTCATTTTTAGGTCTATGTTAGCCCTGACCAAACATGTAAGAACTGGCTAGCATGTCCACTCTTAAACATCTTTTTTTTCACCAACCTTTGAATATGTTTTTTTTATTATTTATCTCTAAATTAAATTAATTAGAAACGTCTTTATAACCCTTACCAGACTAATGGACAGAAAAAATTGCAGATAAAACACACCTGTCTGCCTTAAGCCAGCATTCGCTTGATCTCTTTTGCAAACTCTTGAAAATGCAAACACATTTGACACGAAGCCTTTTGCATAAGTACTGCTGTGATCCTTTGAGCTATTGCAGAAGCAATGAACAAGCAGTTTCGTGATTAAGCCTGTTTTGACCTCAAAATGCCCAATAAAAATTAATTTTTACACCCTGTTTTTACAGCCTCACTGCACTTTATCCTTCTTTTGAGAGTTTTTAGTTAAATAACTTCCTCATCATTACATTGAAGACTTATTGAGACAGCGGTAACCGTCATTTTTCCTCTTAACAAGCTTTATCTATAAACAATTTAAAAAATGACTTGAAATGGTTTGATGACCAACTCATCCTTAAAAACTTGCCACCACTTTAACTTTTGTCTGAAATAATCGGATGTTGAGGTTTTGTCACTAATTGACATCATATTTCTTGAAAGTAAATTCAATTTTTTATAAACTACAAAAAAAAAAGAAGAAGCTACTTTTAAAATTAAAGGCCATTTCAAATGTGTTGAAACGACACCAAACGTTGAAATATCAAACTGAAGCTGTATTTGACAAACTTATTTGAACTCCTACGAAAACACTTTTGGTAAATCAACCAGGAAATCACAAAAAATAAAAAAAATTTTAAAAAAATAACCAGGATGTCTATTTTATTTTATTTTTTTAAGATAAAAGACAATAAAAGATAACGTTTAGGGCCGCTCAACTTGGCCTCGGTTGTTTATCCAAGATGATCCGAAGATGGCGG
Organism: Xiphophorus couchianus; assembly: GCF_001444195.1. NCBI lineage: Eukaryota > Metazoa > Chordata > Actinopteri > Cyprinodontiformes > Poeciliidae > Xiphophorus > Xiphophorus couchianus. Next base: position 13,594,476 of record NC_040244.1, on the reverse strand, counting down.
GGAGTGTCTGAAGAGCAGCTGTATAAGTTTAAACATTCATTCACTGGAGAAGGGTCAATGAGTGCCTCAACATGGCAGAAACAATATTTCACTGCATATACAGAAGTGTTATTTTATGGAGGCGCAAAATCTAGAATATTGTCAGGCTTGAAATTTACAGCTGTGTCGGTTAAGATACTTTTTTAGATACGCTGTAGTTCCGGCGGTTAATTCTGAGTTATTTTAGATTTCGTTAGAGAGCCAAACAAATGTAGGTCAATGCAGCGGAATGGCTCTTTGCTCCGACGCGTCGTGCAGCGGATGACGGCTTCACTTCACGATGACCGCCCGGTGGAGGCGCGTGTGCCCGGCCGGCTCCCGGAGCGCATGCTGCTCCTAACAAATAACACAGGGAGTCCTGTGTTATTTCCTAGATTTGAACAAATCTGAACCTAAGATGACGATTTTTAGGGAGCGAGATGAGTTCAGAAAAGCAGCTGCTGTGATGTTCGGAGCGACATGTGAAATGGGAGAATGCGCTGTGCGCTAATCCGTTGTGTGGTTTTGTTCAACAGGCCCCATTTGCAGTTCATCACACAAATAACAAAAGGGAAAATGTGTTCAGATGAGACCAGAAGTTAACTTGTTGCGTGTTGAATGTAGGTATATGATGCACTGAGGACACCATCCCTAATGAAACATGGTGGTGGCAACATCATGCTCTGGAGACGCTTAGAGAAATGTGTCAGACAGATTGAGCTAAATATAAAATCAACCTACTGTTAGACCTGTTGTATGAGGAAGAGGCAGAGATGTGAGTATGGATGTGTAAAGCTGACGGAGACCTAAACCGAAAGATTTGTATTAGCAAGTTTTCAACAAAGTGCTACCTCAGCCGTACCACACAGTTTAGGGTCGTAAAGGAATATTAGAAAGGTTGTAAAATAGTTGAAAGGTTATGAATACTTCGAGGCTTGGTTCACCTTGTGGTACTTTTTCCATCCTGTACTTCCTGAAATCTCTGTTGAAATAAATTCAGCATGAAAGTATAGAAATTATCCTATATATAGCTTTCACTTTAGAAAAAGAAAACGTAAATTCTACGGTAAAACAGAGTAGAATTATGGGTAAAGTATTTCTTTTTCTTCCACTGTTGTATGGCTTTGCTATTGTTGATTTTAGGGCTCAAAATGTTTTAAAATTAACACGAGAACAACTTATGAGATGAATGTGCAAACATAAAACAAAACAAATGATTGTTTTGACTGATTTAATTTATTTACAGTAACTTCAACAGTTTTTTTTTTATTGTTTTACATTTTGCTCATTTTTTTCCTGACACAATTTTACTGCTTATTGCTGTTCAACATACAGATATTTTTCAGCGTTGTAATCGTAATGAAAATATCTAAACCACAAATATCTAAATGTTTTACAAATTTTTCTCCGAACAACGTTCCAAACAACAGAATCATTGTCCTTATCACCATCTATTGATCTTTTTCAACAACTATAAACTCCTCAAGAGTTTTTTTTTTTTGTTAAAGGACTTCCGTACAGGAAAAGCGTCTATGCTGGCCGCGGCTCATTCAGAGAAAGCGTGCAAGCGTATAAAGGGAGTGGGGTGTATAAAGGTTTGTTGGCTTCAACAAGGTTACACAAGTTCAGGAAGGAGGCTTGATGACCTGTTTGCGGAGCCATCCTTAACTGTCAAAGTTGATATCCTGATAACACCATCCCTGTTTTTAAAACCTTATTTTGTCTTCCTACCATATCGTGCTGTACAGGATTAATTATTATTCACAGTTCCTTCATTATCCCTTGTTAAAACACAACGTGGTTGAGCTAAACCAGTCCACAGTAACAAAAAACAACGACGAACCAAAGATGAACATTTCAGTAGTTATGAACATGTTGCTGCATTATCAGCAGAATAATTTAATGCAAGATCAAGTCTGAGATTCCATCAGCCAATTTAATCAGCAGACCCAGTAAAAAGAACCAGATGTGCCTGAAATTCTTAGCTTTTGTGTTAGCAATGGTTCACCACACTGAAAAAAGAGAACAAGTGATCCAACTAAAAAAAGAGAAAAAAAGTTAATTGACATATTTTTTAAAAATCTGGTTCATTGCTGTAGAATTTCTTAAAATGATATCAAGAAGACAAATCATTCAGTAATGTATTTTTGTTTTGTTCTTATCAGATGGAAACAGTAAAAAATAAGCAGCAAGACGGTCTCTTGGAGCATTTGAGTCTTTTACACATTCCCTGCTGGGTAGAAAAACCAACAACAAAAATATTAGATAGTCATAACAAAGGAAATGACTGTAGCAGCTGCCTGTATAGAGGAATGTTCTATTTGACATACAAGTGTCAAAAGATAGTTCATGGTGATCTACGTTTGGGCAAAGGAAAATATAGGCAGAAACTAATAATATAACTAATATGAAACCTAATATAAAACCAATATGGATCAGTTCCAAGCACTAATTAGTCCAGCGTCTCAGACCAAAACCCGACAGCTTTATAATTTTGCTTCTAAAACACCCGCACACACACACACCCGCACAGGTTTGCGTGGCTATCTTTGTGGGGACTTTCCATTGACTTCGATTCATTTCTACAGTCTAAACCCTAACCAAAACTCAATTCACACCTTTGACCTAAATCTAACCCCTGACCCAAAAACAGCGTTTCACCCACGTTGTGGGTCCAGGCTTCAAGAAAATGTCACAAGGTATTAGAAACAAACGCATGCGCACACACGCACTTTACCAGCCATTCACTTATACCTTCAAATGTCACGTGACTTTTTTTAAAACTTACCCATCTCTTGTTTTAATTTCCTCCATTGTGCACGCAAGGTTTCTTTTTCCCTTTTTTGGTCAGCAGAGGGCAGTCTCCTGTAGTGTGATAAAGCGCTATGGTAACAAAAAGCAAAAGAACATGTTGATCCAGCGACTCCGGATGTCTAAGTGTCGCACCTTCAAAATAAAAATGTTTAGTCTTGACTTGCATCCGTTTTCTTCTTTATTTAAAAAAAAAAAAAATTATTAGATTTATTTTTATTTTATTGGTTTTAGTTGTTTTTTAAGCAATATTTCACAAAGAAAACATAAAAATAATCTTCATCTTCACATTTGAAAACAATTTATATATATATATATATATATATATACACTGCTTAAAAAAATAAAGGGAACACTTAAACAGGTGTTTAACACTTAAAGTGTTCCCTTTATTTTTTTGAGCAGTATATATATATATATATATATATATATATATATAAACGGATGTAATATAGATGTAAGTATGCCGTCGGTCCACATTTAAAGATTAGTTTTGAAGCAGAAGCTTTTATTGTGAAGGTTTCCGTTCCGGAAGCAATCAGTGTAAGCAACAGAGCGCAGCTGTTTCGGTGTTAGAGTGGCAAGAGGCAGCTTCCGTAGCACACTTCTCTCATAACTCCAGCTTATATCTGATTCCAGGCGCATTCTCACAGCTTAGTTGCTCTTTACTGACGGCTAGCGCTGTTTCCTGCTGTTTGTGCCCGGTGTTCGGCGCTGTTCCTCGGCTATTTTCCCTAGCAGCAGGGATGGTACTGTCAACATCTCAACAAGTCGCCCTGGCGTTCACGGCGGTGCTCTTCACGTTTGTCGTCCTGCCGAGGTTGTTCGGTGTCGGTGGGGGAACAGCGGCAAAGGAAACCAAATCTGACCATCGCTACAACAGAAAAGGTGACGAGTTCCCGTTCTGGGTTGTGTGTGTTTCCCACCAGGCCGCTGGTGTCCTGTGTGTGTGTGTGTTCTTGTCCGTGGCCTGTGTGTGGTTGTCGCATTTTTCCTCAGGAACAGTCAGGCTTTTACCCGAATATACCCGAAATATTGTTGCCAAAATATTTCCTTTAAAAGGAAGGAAACGTAACAAAAAGTGCAACATTCTAATCTTTTCTTAGGAAATTGGATTTTAAATCTAGTTGAACTTGAAGTGCGTTAATGAGGATATCGGTAGACTTGCTGAACTTTATATCCGGGTGGCTGCTGTCCATGGTTCTGATAACCTTATTAGTTTTAAACGATTAAATGTCCAAACAGGATGCCGTAAAATAGTTACAAATTTAAGAAAAATGTGTTCTGTTGGCTATCAGTATTATTTCCTGCTTTTTTTTCAATTTAATTTTGCATTTAAAAATAGACTAGTGTAGATGTGAGTGCAGATTTGATCATTTTATACGAATATTAGCATCAAACCAATTTATGACGCACACAAAAAGTAACGCAATGATGCTATTTAGGGAGTAAAACTAAGCTTGTATTTGATATCAGTTTCATTTGAGAATTTTAGGTTTCTATACTTTAGTACGCTAGTTTCTGAAGTGTACTTGAATGCACCATAAGCTTATGGCGTGAAGCCACAATGTCGAAGTTCAGTGATGTGGCAGTGCAAAAATGTACAGATACAGATAAGATCTGCCACATTTAATCGTTTTAGATCTTTTGTATTAGCTAAAGTTAACCCGACTTAACATAAAAATCCATTTTAAATTGGTTACTCACATGAGAAAAGCTATTCAGTCTATAAGAATTAAATGCCCCTTTAAAGCTAATAAGTTGTCAACCTTAACATTTATACTAGTCCAGACTTTGCTTAGACCACTTAATAGTTTTTGACATTTAAAAAAGTATGTATTTTAATTAATATTTTAATAAAAATAAAATAAAGTTTTATGGGGGGGGTTATATTAGTGTGAAATATAAAACTTTCTAATTCATATAGGATATTAATTATGGGTGTCGGTTTAAAAGAGGCTGAATACAAATGCGTAAAATTATTTCCTTCTTTTCATAAATATATGCAACTTTGTGTTGGTCTGTCAAAAACCCAGTAAACTGTAACAGAATGACAAAATGGCATCTAACGTTGTCCATGTTGAGTGTGAAGCTCCTCCATTTTGTCCTTCTCTTTGCCAGCTGTGGGGCAACTACCCAGACGAAGAACACCACGAATAATTCAATAAATGTGGCGTTGGCAGCAACAATCTGTTGCACTCGGCCTCATTGTCATGAGGATGTTTTCTTTGCGCACTTTAACCCTCTTTACACAGATCTATTGTGGTTTGTCTACAGCTTATAGAGGTTTTATGGAGCACGTGTGGTTTTCTATCTGTAGCTTACAGTGCTGTAATGGCTACTTCCAGCAGTGTAGTGTAAAGTAAAAGTAGATTCATGACACCAACCCATTACACTGAGTGGATTAGTGCAATCCCACAAAGTCTTTCATTTCCTTTTCCGTTTAACATCCCAAATGGTCGCCATCTTGTTCTCAGCTGAGGAATAAAATCAGAATGTTTATCAGTTTTATGGGGTTTTTTTGAAAGCCAAACATCGACACAAGAAAGTTGAAGTAGAGTTTTGGGATTTATTTGAAGTGTTTTGGGTTTTTTTTCCAAAGATGGGGGTGATGACGCAAAGTGGAAACGTTTGAATTTATTGTGGATTTCCTCTGAAAAGGCACCAATTCAGTTTCCTTTGTTCTCTAACCTGCAGGATGAAAATTTGACCAATTGTGTTTATTTCTTTCTTTATTTTTGGACACCTGAAAGAGAAAACAGACTTCCAAGATGGTAGACAGAGACGGTTGATTTTACTTTTCTCTTGAACATAAAACTTAGGAATTAAAGGTGTTTACCAAAGCAATTGATGTTTGCTGGTCCTCTTTAGAAACCAAAAATGTTCCACACTCTTCATTTTGATGCATCTAATGGATCTGCAGGCAGATTTACCAGTACAACCCAAATTCCTTTTTATCTGGGTTTTCGGCACAGTCGACTCAAGACTCTTATTCCTCTCCTTTCCCCGTTTCCATGACGCTGCAGGTCCAGGCCCCGGAGCATCCAGGGCCCAGCCCATCAACATGAGCCCCCCCGGCTCCCATCAGAGCGCCGACAACATCCAGCAGATGAAGAAGCGCCTGGAGCAGGAGATGAAGAGCGACAAGTACAAGTCCAACAACAACAAAGGCTACGTGTTCACCCTGATGCCGCTCTACGCCATCGGAGTGGGCGTGTTTGCGGCATATAAGTTTCTGAAGGTAGCCACTTTACGTCACACTCTGCCTCTCTCAAACGCAATAACTGAAATCGAAATGTCTCATTTGCTTCTCCGTCGCAGATCAAGTCTTCAGATAACAAAACACAAAAGGATAAGTTCGCTAAGGGGGCCAAAAAGTCAGCGGAGGCAGGTGTGTTTGCCACTTTGCCTTTGTTCGGGCTGCGGCCGCACGGATTTGGTTACGGTTGATTTGTATTCCTGTCTTGTTTGTTTTTTTTGACACAGAGAACCAGTTGAATGAGCTGGAACAAAGGCTGGCGCAGACGGAGAGGATGCTCAACTCCATCCTCACCCAGCTGGACCCGCTCACTAACTGGTCAGGTTTCCTCACACAGAAGTGTCCGCTGTTTAAATAAAAATAAAGCAGTTGTGTTAATTATTCTCCTCTGTTCTATGGTAGAGTTCCGTAGGTCAGAGGTGTCCAAACTGCTGTGTTTGGATTCATTTTGTGTGACCAAAGTTTAATAACGAGCAAATTTGTCATTTCAGTTTCTATTATTGTAAATGGAAAATGTTTGGTAAAATATGATATATTTTTGCTCTAGTAGCCATGTTTTTTCTTTCTGCAATTTTGTAAATAGGGACAAAAATATCCAGCAATGTTTTTTTGGTTTTTTTTTTTCAAAAAATGCAGATATTCATTAAATTTGCTCCAATGCAGCCAGGATTTCTAGAGAAGGTTCTCACTAGCTGCGTTTCCATTACAAATGAGAGCAAAGCTGTGTCGATATTCCGCTAATGTCGAAAAATCACAATTTCACAATTGCAGCGTTTCCGGTAAATTGGAAATGCAATTAAAATCACAACTGAATGAGTTTGTTCACGTGATAAGTCATTAGAAAACATGGAGCACCATCATCCTCCCACCACTTCCTGTCGTCTTCTTCATCATTTCTGTCAGTACCAACGTCGCTGCTGTCAATCCTGTGATTCGTTTGATGTGAAAGTGTTTTGGGAAATACGCTAATTTCAATATAGTTGATAAACTAATTCCTGCTAGCGCAAAATTTTTTCCTTTTTTTAAAAAATGGGCATGTTTCCATTAATCAAAATTATTTTCCTAATTCCAATTTGCTCAATTATATGGTTAATAGAAACGCAGGTGCTGTTGTTGCTTGAAATGGACTAAAACCATTTTCTACACCAGCAAAACGTTAGGAAACTGGAATCAGAAAAAGATAATTTATTCAATAATTTATTTTCTACAAAAATAAGAATGGTTTGTCATAAAAATGTTTGATTAAGGTACATTCAGGCCAACATCCTGATGTCAAACCAATCAACCAGTGTACATTACCAATAGTTTCCTATTGCACATTCACCTCTACACACTTGAGTAAACTGTATAATCTCAGATTTCACCGTACTTCCACGTTTCTGTCCCGTTTTCCTCCGTAGCGTGAAATCTGTTGCCCAGGAGCAGAAGAACGAGATCATGTCTCAGCTGCAGACCATCCGCTACCTGATGAAGAAGAGAGGAATGGACTGTCCGCCGCTGAGCGCCAACGGTGAGCGCGCTCAGGGGTTCTGTAGGGTCTCCGCACACAGAATCACTCACACAAATCTGTGTGTTTTTAAAGTCTGAGCGATGGATAGTAAAACTTTTTTTACATTTTTATTCTGCTTTAAAATACCCAAATCAAACTCAATAATGAACGAAAGAGGGAATTTGGCCATTAAATCATATTTATTGAAGCAGCATGTAAAAGCTCAAAGTCAGTGGATGTTGAAGACTCTCCCTGTAAAATCCACACAAATTAGCAGTTGTGCTGTAATTAAATGTGAAAAAATGCTTTTAGAAAGCACAACTGTAACAAAAGTGTATGTCCATCATCACCTAAAGCAAGTCTCCACACTGGTTTCCTCACAGACTCGGCCTCACCGTTCCATTTCTTGACCATCGTTTTTGAATTCCCAGCCCCAGCGGCCCTTTGCTTTGAATCTCCCTTGGAGTCGGTTTTGCATGATAGGCAACATTTCTGACTGTGGTGGACGGGGAGATTTGCGAGAATCGATGGAGCCCAGACTTCTGCGTCACACCTGCTTTGCATGGAAGCCTTGTGTTTGCGGGCCGCTAAAATCCCACTCTGTGTTTCAGACGTGTCCCGCGGCCGGAACCTGGACGAGCTGATCGAGTCGATCGGAGCCAGCCAGACCCCCACGACGGCGGACGCTCAGCCCTCCCCCGACTCCCTGGAGGCTCCAGAGGAAACTGCTGACGGCAGGGACGAGGCGGCGGCGCAGGGCGACGAGACGATGGAGCTCCGGCCGGAAGAGTCTGCTGAAGTAGAAGAAGAGGAGGAGGAAGAAGAAGCAGAGGCGGGCGATAAAGGGGAAGACGAGGTGGAAGACTCGGAGTGTTCTTCATCATGCGAGACAAACATTGAGCAGGTGTGTTCAGAGCAGCCTGGAACCGGCCTCAGGAGGCGCAACAGGCCTGAATGAACTCTCCACCAGGAGGTAGCGATGTGACAGTTTACTAGGAATATTTATTATCTGAAAGGCTTCCACGGCTCACAGTCATGACATGAACCGTAAACCTGAAACGGATCTGTTTGCATGTTCCTGTCACAAAGGTCAGCAAAGAGCTGCTGCTGGAGGACTATGAGCCAAGCTAGGCTAGCTAGAGATGAAATGCGTTTCTAGATCTCAGTGTACTCCAGACGAATAACCAAAAATTAGAATGTAATCAAAAAGATAATTTGGTCAAACAAACAAAAATAAAGATTCATTTACACGCAGTGGTACATTTAAAGGGTTTATTTCTGTTTGTTTTGGGGATTATGGCTTTCGGCTAACGAAAACCTGAAATACAGCTAATTATCAGATTGAATTATTTTCTTACGCCCAGCCAGACTGTCAGTTCCTGAAAACACACAAATAAGAAAAACCTGGTAAAAGCGCACACAGGGTCAGTGCAACCCCTGCCTGACCGCGCACAGGGTAACGAACTTGTGGGGTCCTAATGTTATCTTAAGACTGCAGGAGGGTTAAAAGGTCACGTGCCTGTTTGTGTTTTTTTTCCTACAGTTTTCATCCCACTCAACCTTCTAATAATGCACTTTGTACAGGCTGTAAGATATTTGCCGGCATTTGTTGTTCAATGCAGAATTAAGTGGAGTTTCTTTTAGGTAAAGAGGGGATGAAACCCTCAAAGAACCTTGAATTATGAGTCACAACAGTTAATTTCCTTTCGGGATCAGTGTGGTGGTCCAGCTTAGATGTTTCGATGACAACACAGCAGCATAATCTTTTTCAAATATTGCACTGATTTTATTTAATTCAAGCAGGGGGGATGATGACGAAGTTAGCAGCAGCTGGAAGCCATAATCGGCAAAATAAATCATGCACTTTTTAAAGATATTTCCGACCTGAGATGCACCTGCACTGTAATAAGACCAGCAATGCAGACTATATTCCACAGACATCGCAATTTATCTAAAGATATTAACACCTGTGTGTTCTTGAGAACCATTTTCTCCATAAAACAGATAAGGGCAGGGAGGGGTTTTAAGGGTTTATAGAGCAGCATTTGTTTGTCCGTGTGAAGGTCATGCAAACAGAGCCGCCTGAACTTTTTTCCACCTCTTGTCGTCCGTTTTCTTTTCAGAACTGTCTGAATGTTGAAGCCAAACTGTTACGCAGAAGCTTAGTGTTTCCTTGCCTCATTGAACACCTCTCAGCTCCAACAGGAGCAGCCTAACCCTGCAGACCGACACCCAAGTTGTACAGAAGTACGAGTAATGCAGCCCTCCCCCAACCTGTTGCTGTCCGCGAGCTGAAAGAAGGATCCTACACCTTTCAAGGAATTTGTTTTCTCTTTTAGCACATTTAAGTACTTTATTTTTTTCCCCCGTGAAGAGACTGATGCTGCTGGATGCTGTTTAGATTGCAATCCTATAAAGAAGTGAACTTTAACTTGTGGTGCGATGGACGTCCAGCGTAACTGCATGGGGTTTCCTTTAGTTTATATGTTCACAGTGAAACTGCATGAAGCGACAATCATTTAACCTGCTACAGACACATGGTGTCGCGTCTTCTTTAAACTCCTATTTACAACAGTTACCACTCTGCCTTAGCATCCCATTATTATTATTATGTGAAAAATTACACTAAAATACAACGCCATATTAGGGCCACTGCAGTGAGGGAATGAGTACATTCTTGCCAATAAATCTCAGACATTCTGGAAAAAAACAAGGTCATTTCTGAGTTTGAAAAGTCCAAAGTTGGAACTTTTTTTTGCAAAAAATGTTGAAATTTTCAGAGATTAATCCGAAAGTTAGCAAATTTTCTACTTTTCCAACTCAGAAATATTCTTGTTTTTGGTAGGAATTTTGAAACAGAACATTTTCAAAAGTCAAATCTTTGACTGTTGAAACTCATTCTCAAATTTGAGATTAATCTCAAAGTCCGAGTTTGATCATTTTTAGCAAATATTTCACTTTACGAGCTCAGAAATGTCCATGTTTTTCTAGCACATTTTTATCCTTTCAAACTCAGAATTTTCCTTTTTTTTAATAGAAAGTTTGAAACCCGGATAATTTCAACTGTTAAAAATGTTTGACTTTTGAAACTCAGAAATTTCCTAGTTTTATTTCCCTAGAAAGTTTTTTAAATTTAACCTCAAAATGTCCAAGTGTTTTTGGCATACATTATGTTTTTTTCTATCTACAATGGCCCTAATATCTATTGTATTAATATGCTACACTAAATAGCACTTATTTGTTTGTTTATTTATTGTTTTTAAAGTGAGCATGAGTGACTATACTTATTGATCTCAGCTGCCTGGGTTAGCCTCGTTGCTGAATCAGATGTCGAAATCTGGTGGATTGTGTCGAATTGAACACGGATTAACAGATTTAACTTTTTCTTTTTTTTTGTTCATTACAATTGAATATTAAAACCAAAGCATTCTATTCCTGAGCTGTCCACCCCTGGGCCGGGTGGCGTATTCGGAAAGCTGATCTTTCACAGCTCACAAAGAAGAAGTTTGCCTTATTTTGCCACTGTTTTCGTCCCGTATTTCCCATGTGTGCATTGTTAAAGCCTGTGAGATTGTTCCATGTTGGGGCAGAGCGGACAAACTCGGCTTGCCTTGGGAGGAAATAAAATTGTAAAACAAAACTTGATCTCCATCATATTAAGAAGTTGAAAACTGCTGAAATATGTCAAGGATGCTATTTAAAATGAAAATAGTTTGAGTTTGCTGGGAGCGGTGGTAGTTATAGTCTTAACAGATACCAGGAGGAAGGATCTATGATGGTTCCGCTTTGCGCTCAAAAGATGCAGCAGTCCGTCACTGAAGGAGCTCTTCAGTTCAATAGCTTCATGTATGATTGGTCTCTAAAAACTGGAACACCTGCCGGAAAATCAGCATGAAGAATGCGCCAATGACTAAGTTATCCACCAGATGGCAGTCTTGCATCTTTGTAATTATTATAAGTGCAGAGTGTTGATTTAATATTTAAGATTTGTAAACTACAGACAAAATTTATATGCATTGAGTGTATGGGGTAAGTTGAACCACGTCACACTTTTCAGGTTTCAGTTTTCCAAAATAAAAAAAATAAAAAACATACGTTACACTTCATAGCTATCCACTACTTTGTGTTGATTACTCCATTAAAATTAAATGAAGTTGAGATGCATTCTTGATATCAAACTGCAGATGGCGCCAGAGCAACATGCCCAAAGCTGGAGCCACAAGGTTAAATTAGAAACATTTTCTACTGGGAAGCTTTGGCCTACTTCTGTGAGCAACATCATATTAATAAATAGTTTGTTTTTTATTTACATTGTGAGGGAAATGGGTCGAAGAGAGAAGTATTAAACAAGCAAGATGGAGCAATTGTGAAGTAAAGCTTCCCTCTATGTTCAGTAGAACAAGGTATTTGGAGGAACTTCTCTAAAGTGTCTTTGCAAATTAAACCACCTCTTCTAATCATAGCTCATAATTAGACCATGCTGAGTTTGTTATTGTCTTCCTTTCATGTAGCATCAGAAAAAAAGATAGGGGATTTAGCACAAATTAGCATGGCTCTCTCAATTATGAAAGCAACATTTAATCAGCTTACTCGCATTCCGTTGGGATTCCCGCCCAATTCCGTCCAACGACTCGCGGTGAGTACGAGACGGAATATTTTACGAGCCACGCAGCCGTTACGAATGGGAACTGAAGGTATTTAAAACAAGACGTCCACAGACTGCAGATGAACTCATTCCCAGAGCGGGCTCCCTTCAGGGTCATGCTGGACTTCTAAACGCACCAAAGTGATCCCGGGAGTGCTGTGGCATTTATAGCGCAAAAGTGGTTTTTATTGGCACCGTTTACATTTCCATGGACTGCTGATCTGAAATGACTATAGCTCCTTCTGTGCCTGGCTTTTCCCATATTCTAACATCTTTGTGTAATCATGTGCAAAAGCCTTAAAGCATCTCTTAGGTTTTTGTGTTTTACAGTAAGGAACAGATTTTTAAAATCAACCCAGTGGTGCCAAAGAATCAGGATACAGATAATCTTCCGACTTCCAACAAACTATTGACTTGATAATTTGACCTTAGGGACAAGACAAGAAGAGGGCAGGTGCGCTTTGATTATAAGTTTTCCTTTAATTTTCTCAGTTCTTTCAACGTGAGACGTTGGACAACTCAATGTGATTTTGGCGAGAACTGCACGAAGACAACAAAATTGACATTTTATTTATCAGGAACATGAGGAGGAAGACCGTCGTCTTCTGAGATTTGGCGTTATGGGACTGTCACTGAAACGGTTGAGAACTCATCCAAACAAACGTGTAGTTATATGAAGAGACGGTTGTCATACCTGGATGTGTCTCGTCTTGATTTGTTTGTTCGGAGAGTGCTGGGTTCCTTTCATTCCCTCTCAAAGGCAGGCAAAAATAGCATCTCTTACACACGGTGAAAAAGTAAGCTGTTTTCTTATCTTTATTTGAAGAGACAACTGAAATCACAAAGGATTTATTTTAGATTTTAAACAAAGGAGTGTCTTTTTGTGTCCTGGTTGTCGTCAGAGTCAGCAGGTTTGTGGAAAGCAAGCAGAAAGTGCGCGCGGAACAGAACTGAAGGTACCGACAGAGAACTCAACCAATATCCTTTGTTTTTAATGCACTACAATGTGATGCAGTCATGTTCCTGCTGTTGTTGGACCAGTGCTCTCGCTTCGCTGCTCAGTGTTTCTTAACATTGACTTGCAAAATCATTCATCTCGAAATTGACATTTTTTTGCCCATCCTTCTTTGCATGAAAGGTCAAACTCGGTCAGATAGGACAGAGAGGGTCTGTGAATGCCGGTTTTCAAGACTTAGTACAGATTCTCCATTTGATTTAGGTCTATACTTTGGCTAGACCATTCTAACACATCAATTTCCACATCTAACCCTTTCCATTGTATCTCTGATTGTCTTCTGCAACTCCAAGCAGTTTTTTTTTCTAAGGTAAACTTTCTTGTTCATGCTAAAGAAAATCATCTCACACCATGACGTTGCCACCACCCTGTAACACAACAGGGCACGTGTATTTAGTCAGCTTACCAATTAGGTGACTTCTGATGGCTTCAGTGTGTTTTATTTTGAGGCATCTAATTAAGAGTCTGAAAACATAGGAACACCATGTTTTGTATATTTTTGTTTGGAGAAAACAATAAAATCATGTTCATGCTTGTCATTCAGAACATGTGAACAGTATGCTCTGTTCTGGCCTCAATAAGCTGTAAGCATCATTTATTCTTTTTAGTACATACATATATAAAAAGAAAAACACAATGAAACTAGATTTTTCTCTCCCAGAATCTGTTGCACATGACCCGTTAAAGTAACCCCCCATTTCTGGAAAATGTCCCTATGGAAACAAACCAAGGCTGTGCTCCTGGCCTCCATCTCCCCCTGGGACCGATCCTGTCAGGCGAAATGGACCGGGCAAGGACTTTCCATCGGACGGTTTCTTTCCTTCTCCTTTTTTTTGTGCCCTCCAGTTCCTGATAACGATCAGCAATCTGGCTGCTCTATTTTTAGTCGTGATATTATGGGGAGGGAGAAGGAACCCGGGATGCTGTTTGCTGCCTGCATCATTCAGAACACTGATGGGCTGTTTATAGGCAGCGACCGTCCTGGACCGCTGTCGTCCCCCGTGCTCTAAGATAAATGACCTTATTAGCGAAACATTAAAAGGGACTCTTCCTCACACATGGAGTTTTTCACCAGCTCAACCTCACTTTGAAGCAAAATTGAAATCAGTGTATTGTAGAAAGTCATCACCCCTGTATTTGCTGTGAGCTGACATCTCCTCTGTTGGTGATTTGGGTATGGGTTGAGAGCCCTAGTGTTGGAGTTCTTGGGAAGCGGGAAGGTTCTGATGATGGGTTGTTTTGGGTCAGAGGCACAAATAACTTCAGGCTATATGAAGTCCTCGATTTTCACAGTGTCCCTTCAGGGAATTACTCCAAGTCTCCAGGGGAGTTCAGCGCCAGTGTGGGTTGAGAGAGTTATCTAAAAGGGTGAGATTGGGAACCAACTTTTCTAATCTGAATCCATTTTGTTTTTGGACGTCTGTGCTACGAGTGAGCTTTTTTTTAATATATATATATATAAATATATTTGAGCATATGTCATCCAAAGGGTTCACAGTCCCAATTCTAAATCAAGAATTGATTTAGAACTTTTATTTCTAGACCTTGGCAATAATAAACTTTTCCGCAGCCTTAGGGACGTTTTGAACAGAGACTCAAAATGCCCAATGTTCATGAACTATGTTGTGATTGCGGCTTCCACTGTCTGTGGTCTGAAGATTGTTGGTGCTTTTATAGTGGCAGCAACACCAGGACACTGATGAACACCAGCTGAAGCAGGAGATCTTAAGGATAAAGTGATGTCATTCACAGACATGCTTGCTTTTCGTGCTATTTTCACACCTGATAGTCCGGTAGAGTCAGTATGATTTCGGACTAAAATGTCAACATTTGTTACGTTTTCAATTGGTGCAGTTACATTACGTTATCGAACAAACCAAACCCTTTGAAAAAAAACTGTTCTCTTCCCTCGCCTGTGGTGGCGCTGCAGCAGGAACCACTGAAGGAAAAACCGCTAAAGAAGAGATGAGCGCAATTTCCTTCGTCAACAAACAAAAATGGAATAGCGTCAGATTTTAGCGGTTGCAGGATTTTGGTAAAAGAGCACAAGCTCTCTCTCCTGTTAGTGTTAAACTTGTCTGTTTTTGGTTGTTGCCGGTCACGTTTTGGATTTGAGAATATGGAAAATGTCGCCGTCCGGTGCTACTGTCAGAGCGGGGGTGGGGAGAACCAAAGGTAAGAGCGGCGGGGGGAAACTGACGTAAGAGCGGGTTGAATACGTAATAGACGGCGGGGGAGGAAACGGTGGTGGACGAGGGGCGTACAGGCGAGGAAAACTAACTTAAAAGGAGCGGCGCCATCATACGGGATATTTACGGGAAAATAATACCAGAGCACAGCGGGAAGGAGATTAAAAATGGTAGCTTCCCAGCCAAAACGGGAGACTTAACAGGTATGCATTTACCCAGAATGCCCTGCGCTATAGTCCAGTTCCAGGGCTGGTGTGGATGCACCCAAAGTCTAGGTAAAGTCAGTCAATTTGCTGCTACTGGGATTTTTTGTTATTATTTCCTTGTTAATTGTTGCTGTAAAGTGACCAGAAGACTTTTTTAAACTCTAATTGTCACTAATGAAAGATGAATGATAGATTCTTTTTTTGCTGCCAGTTAAAATCATTGCATAAAAATGTCACTATTACTAGAACAGTCTTTTAAATCCACCAGATGAATGTAATATAAAATAATTGGATGGATTCTGTGTTTGTTTGCTTCTTCCAGTTTCGACTCGGTTGATGAGGTCTAAAAAGTTGGAGTCTTTCCCCACTGCTGATCAGAATGGCGTGGTTACACCTTTCACATTTAGAACCAAGACACTGAAATGCAGAAGGATTGCCTCTATGCAATCTTGGGGTAATTGGGTCACTCAGAGGTTGCAGTTCCACAAACAGGTCTTACATCAGGGGATAATGACGCATGTAATTATGGGAAAAATCACCCATGGTGATTGAGCTGTGCTCAGATTCCCTGAAGATGTTCCTCTTCCTTCCTCTCACACTGTGGTGGCTGTCAGACGACGGGCCTTCTGGCAGACTGCTGCTTCGTGGCTCCTTACGGCAAAATCTGCCAGCTTGACAACTGGGAGTGCTTGGCTGTCTCGCTGATAGGGACCACCTGCTACTATCTATAGCAACTGAGGATTGATGAGTCACATGGAGTTTGATGAAAAGGATCGAAATGGAAAAGGCTCGACCAAACCAATCCAACCCAATGTGAAAAGTAATTGTACCCTTTGGGAAATCCTGGTTGAACTGATTAGGCTCGAGAGCTAAATTTAATCTGATCAAATCTGCATCCAGGCTTGCTTTACAACAGAATGTATCATCAAGAAATTGCATAGAAAAGACCTGTCCGACAACATGAAGTAAGTTGTTAGGTCTCAAGCTCATAGTGCCATTTTCTGAGGATTAAATGTTAAAAACAAAAAAGGCATTAGGACTTCAGCAAACAGCATTTAGAGTCATTATCCACCAATGGACACAAGATGGAACTTTCCCAGAAGGGAACGTATCAAATTTACTCCAAGAGCACGTTTAAGACTCATCCAGAGGGTCACAGAAGAGCCCAGACCAACGTCTAAAACACTGCAGACCTCTATTTCAGGTAAGGTCAGGGTTCATGATTTAACTATAAAAGAACAACTGGGGGGAAATGACATGGGACAGTTTTGAGGCCAGAACTACAGCGAGGCAAAAAGAAAGCAAAGGCAAAGGCCGGTCTTACACTTTCCTAAAAAAATAACTTGATTTAACTTTAGTCAAATCCTTCTCACTATGATCCTCTGATTTAAACCATCAGTAGGATGCACTTTTAATGTTTATTCTTTTTACACACACACACATATATGTATAATTTATAGTTACAAAAATTATTCCTCAATTACTGTGGTGTTCAAATCTTCACATTTTTTTTTGTCATTTGCTTATTGCTCAAATAAAAACGCAATAAAAATAAATTTGCGGGATGACTTGTACTGTGCCCAACACCCCCTTCCCAGCCAGTTCTTCCGTCTTCTTCGTGGTTTGCGCCAGTGGCAACATCCGGTTATTGATCATGTGACTCGTGTGATGAGGGAAAAAAGCGCTTCAGTTGCAGTTTTGCAAAAATAATGAAACAAACCGATTTTGATACGGCTGAAAACCCCACCTCATCCCGCCACAACTATTCACAGGGGTCAGTCCTTAAATATGGAAACTGCAATGAAGGACTGAAAGAACGACAGTAAACGAGGACAGAGTCAAGGGAGAGAGAGAGCCGTCCAAGAAAAGACAAGTAGGACACGAGAATGGAAGGGAAGGAAGGGCACAAGGAAAAAGGAAATAAGAAGAAGGTCAAAATGGAAAGGACACAATGCAGAAAGGAACGACAGAAGGAAACAGAAAAAGGAAGAAAAGTGAGTCTAAAAGAAAGGCAGAACACGAGGAAGGCAAAGAAAGATAAGAGAAATTATGCAACTACTTTTTTTTTACTCGCATAAGGACTGAAGTCTGGAAAATAAATCTTTTTCCAGTCTCTTATTTTTCTACCTTTACTCACACCTGTAAGGTACTCAAATATCAGTGCTTCTCCAGTCTGTTCTGAAACCTGATGAAACTTCATCAATTCTAGCTTCCCACACGAAGAAAAGAAACCTCCCCCTTTTCCCCAACTTTGTGGCAGCGCGCTTGGAAGCCCTTCATCTGGGCGGTGGTGCGGTGTGGTGGCTGGTGGGCGTTGGTCTCCTCAGCAACTACATTCATCCTTGAACGCAAAGTGCAGCTGAAGACCTGTTGATTCTGTTTTGTTCTCCATCGGGTTTTCTTTTTCTTTGCTCTTCGTTGGGTTTGAGAGACGTGAATTTCTGAATGACATATCTCTCTCCGCAGATGCTTCTGCTGACCCTCCCGGCTCCGAAGATGCGGACGCGGATCGGTTTTCACCGGCAACAGCAGCAGCAGCAACAACAATGAGAACGACGTGACAGAAGACGGAGCGGATTAGTTTTTCCAAGACTGCCTCTAACGGTGATGCCGTCATCGATTCCCAGAGAGCTGTTGCTGTTGCGCGTTCCGCTGTTTTAGGCGGCGTGCCGGACGCTGACGAGGCAGGCGGCTGTGCGTCTTGGAGAGGGGCAGGGGACGCCGGAGACGCGCAAGCAGCAGCATCAACATCAGCGGCGGCTCCCCACAGTCTGCTCGGGTTCGGATCATCCGGCAGCCTCCGGGCGTCGCCGGGCCGTCAGAGCGGACCGCGTTATGCGCACCGACCACCTCCGTCTTGGCGTCTCTCCCTGAGACCCCATCGAGTCATGTCTGAAACTGAGCGATGGGCAAGTTCGACGACAACGAGAGGATAATCCTCAACGTCGGGGGCACGAGGCACGAAACCTACAAGAGCACCCTGAAGACCCTGCCGGGGACGCGCCTGGCCCTGCTCGCCTCCGACTCGGACATCGACTCCGTGCTGGACCAGCTGCAACAAGTCCCCGGCTTCATCGAGTACAACGCGCGGACCAACGAGTACTTCTTCGACCGCCACCCGGGCGTCTTCGCCTACGTGCTCAACTACTACCGCACCGGGAAGCTGCACTGCCCGGCGGACGTGTGCGGACCGCTGTTCGAGGAAGAGCTCTCCTTCTGGGGCATCGATGAGACGGACGTGGAGCCGTGCTGCTGGATGACCTACCGGCAGCACCGCGACGCGGAGGAGGCGCTGGACGTGTTCGAGCTCAACGTGGACACCACCTGCGAGGAGGACGACGAGATCGGCAAGAGGCTGGGGATCGAGGACGTGGCGGCGGACGGGAACGTCAGCCTGTGGAGGAAGTGGCAGCCGGTGATCTGGAACCTGTTCGAGGACCCGTACTCCTCCAGGGCGGCGCGGGTAAGGGCGCACCGCCGCGCGCATATGGCGGCTCACTCTCTCTTTTTCTCCCCTTTTTTTAAATTGTTGTTTTCATTCACAGAAACGCACAGCTTTGTAGTTTGAAACAAATCAGCTAAAAGAGTTCTGAGAGCATTAACGAGTGGTCCCATTTCCCCTGTTAGACCGAACCAAGCAGGCTCCTCGGTGCCAAACGCCACAGCCCACACTTGTTGATGTTGATCATGTCAGAACTTTGCTGCTTATATCTTTACACATATTATGTTTTTTAAGACCCCACTCTTAGAAAGTTCGCATATATATATATATATATATATATATATATATATATATATATATATATATATATATATATATATATATATGGTAATGTATTGTTTTTGTTCTGCTAACTATCACTTTAAGAAGGATTAAACCCAGAGGCGGTCCAATATTAGCTGAGGCCCGAGGCAGGGGAGCCCGCTCTCAATTACCCTTATTGTCCAGCTGCACCTCGATAACATTTAATACCAAAACGTTATTTTTTATTTTTCAATATTTCACTTTAAAATGTAAAATCTAATACTTTTTCAAAGTATTAGATTTTTTCGTCACACAATTGTTCTGATGATTGGCAGGCATAACCTGAGTGAATCCAACAAGCATTTTTCTAGTTATTTCATTTATTGAGGAAAACAGTCAATCCAAACTGAGATGACTCTATGTTAAAGTCTATAAATAACTGTAACTAACCATATTTATTTCCATATCAGGTCTGTACAGTAAAGAAATCTAATTTGAGAATGTCTGACAGCATGTAATAGGATAAATATAAAAAAGGTTTTGTCTTTATGCATTCCTAAGGTTTTGTGTCTTCAAAATGTTGAATATTACAGAATAACATCCTTAAAGTGTTTATTATATTAAAGTCTAAGATCAGCTTGCAGCAAATGGAAAACCTAAACAAATGTGCATATTAAGAATATGCAAGTTAATGTTTTTCTTAGCTTAAAAATAACAAAGAAATACTATTGTTTGTTATGTTAAGAAAATACATAAAATAAAAATAGGATATGAAACCGGCACTAACACCTGCTTAAATGACTATGGTGAAAATTCGAACACCAGACTGATATATATACAGTATATATATACACACACACATATATATATACAGTATATATATAATTTATCTAATGTATTTTTCAACTGTATGTGAAAAACTAAATTTGGGTTTTTATTAGAAGTGACATGATGATCAAAATTAACTTAAAAACAGTTGGACTACATTTGTCATAAGTTTCTCTCTTGAGCTGAAATACTGAAATGAACTTTTAATTGATTTATTAAGATGCATCCATAAACCACAGCTTGTTTTCAACTTAAATAGCGAGCCGCTTTTGCATTCTTTAGACATTACTCACATATCATCACCTTCCTAAAATAATAGCCTTAGACATTTTTTGCCAAAGAAAATTTATTGGGCCAAAAAAAATCACTTTAGGTAAAAAGAGACTCAGGCCATTATTTTAGGATGGTGATGATATTATATGGGAGCCGTTTTTCCTCTATATATCCATCAGCCTTTTGCGCTTCATGCCAGTGTTTGTGAAGCTCTTGATTCTAACAAACAGTTGGTTAAACACAGAGCAGCAGATAGAGATGGTTTCATACACTGTGATTACATCATTCCTCCTCTTCACTGTCTACAGGTGGTGCCACAAAAAGACTATGAGTTTGATGTTTGAACAAAGGAAGCAGTATTGTTGGTTTACATAAGAACAAGAGTTAACCAAACACAAACACAATATCTGACTCTACGCTTAGTACATTTTTGGAGGAACTGTGTTTCTTTTCTTCTTCCCAATCATTACAGTCGAGAAGCTGAAATACAGCACACAAAAGTCAATAGCCCTGTTGAATGTTTATTTGTCTTACAGTTTGATCGATCAGAGGAATCTGTGGTCTCAAGTTCCGAGGTCATACGGACGGGCTGAGCATTGCATGAAGGATCAATGTTTTGTTTTCTCCACTTGCTCTGGTCCACAATCTAACCCTAACCCAGATATATTTAATTAATAAAAGTACAAAAATTTAAGTTCAGCTTCTATAACTACTAAGTCGGAGTGATGCATTAAGCTAACAGGATGAGATGAAACAGAAAAAGGAGCTGAGACGATAACAATATTTGAAGGAAGACCAAAAATCCCCCTTTCTTTTTGTTTTTTAAACAACAACTCCACTATATTTTAAAGAATCCAATCCCATGTTTGGCTAGTGCATGTTGTGGTGTATGATTGTATTGTTTTAATGTGGTCTAAAAATAAAATGTTTCTGCCATATACCCAAAATGTTACCCGCTAGCTAGTGTCATTTTTAAGCTAGCACTGTCAACCTGGCAACAGCTAAAGAACAACCTTCTCTTTAACATTAAAATAAGAGTGACAGACATGCACTAGCCAAAGTGTCGCATTTAAAACGCTGACCTTCAAATCCAGAGGTCATAAGATCAACTTACATTTGTTTTATCAGCTGAAGTTATAATTTGATAGCAACTGGTTCAAATTGTGCAAGAGTAATAGTTCGTGTCACTCTGAAAAGAACTATTCTTTTCATTATCACAAATCTTATTTTTTGTTTGTTTTTTATATCTATAATCACACTATTAATCACGTTCATGTAGTTGAATTTGGTAGCCTGACAAGTTAGTTAGCTTGTTTATTAGCCATGTTATCAGTTTATTTTACCGACAGGCGGGATAAATCAGCTTGTTTCAATCCTTGTAACAAAACATTGATAGATTTATAGAAAGGGCCGTAATTCCTCTGTCGCTTCAGCCACACATATTTATTATTCTCTATAGACAAATTGATAAATCAGAAAACTTTATCCAAAAGAAAGAACAGGAGTAGGAAAAGTGGGTTTTCCATTTTTTGGAATGTAGCTGCGTTTCCATTGACCATATAATGGAAAAATAATTTGACATCTCAAAAATAAATTTACTTAGTGGAAACACTGCAATTTCGAAAAAAGCCTAGTGGTTTTATAGTCATGGCGCTAGGATATGGTGTTTTTGTGGGTTTTTATTTTTGTTGTTTTTTTTACCCGTATCAGAATTGGTTTATTTTGTAGAACTAATGGAAACACTTTTTCCACATTACACAAGTCACATGATCAACAACCGTATGTAGCCACTGTCGCAAACAACAAAGAAGACAACGACAGGAAGTAGTTGTAGGATGATGGCGCAGCATGTTTTTTAATGACCTATTGTGTCAAAAAACTTTTTCACGTGTGATTTTACAGGTTGTTATTTAATGGAAACGCCACAAAATTATTTTTTCAACATTTTGTGGAATATTGACTAAGTTTTATGCACATTTGTAATGGAAACGCAACTATTGGCAGCACAAATCAACCAGATAAAACTCCAAAGCTTTAAAACTGCAGTAAAGCTTGAAACCATTAGCTGGACTATATCCTCCATAAACAATATCAATACCGGTGTTTATCTCATTGTACAACAGCTCTATAGCTAAGCCAACAGAGCTACCTGAACATTACATATAACTAACTCAAGATAACATTACCCTGTTTGTAATTCATCCATCCATCCATTTTCTGTTCACCCTTTGTCCCTAATGGGGTCGGGAGGGTTGCTGGTGCCCATCTCCAGCTACGTTGCAGGCGAGAGGCGGGGTACACCCCGGACAGGTCGCCAGTCTGTCGCCCTGTTTGTAATTATTGGTTTTATATACCAAACTTCTTTAATTTTTATATTGAATGATTTTTTTTTTCTGGGCATTTATTGTACTGATTAAAAATCATCAGGGACTTAACACTGATAAATAACATGTTTGGTTTCAGCAAAGCGTTGATGGAGCACAATGCTTGTTTAAAACACACATGCAGGACATAATCATGTTCTCTAATATCTATACACACAAAACCCTTCATGTATGACTGAGACAAACAGGACTTAATTAAAGCTCGTGTTTGTGTTAAAGATCCCCCTCAGGGGCCCTGAACCAGCTCACTGACGAGGTTCTGTGATGGAGTTAAGTACCGCTGTGACTTCCCGAAAACACAGTGCTGGCAATCAAGGAATGTCTGCTTCCTGTGCCTACCCAAATAAGGAAGAAACTTCAACCCAAGGTTTCGGTCTAATTATCCAGCGGCCGTTTTTGTTTCTACACTTTGAAACCATTTTAAGGCTCTGGAAGGGTCAAAGAGAAATCTTGCAAAATGTTTGGACTTTTCCCTGTTTAGAGGACAAGAAAAATCTCCTTTAGTTTTTCACAAATGATGTGTTCAATGAACCACATATTAAGTCATCTGAAATCAGTGTAGAAAAACCCAGTCCATGTTTGAGATGTCAAATTCTTTTCCATTTTAAACTAAAGTTGACCAGGTGCCTTTACTTTAGGCCCAAAAGGAAGCTACAAATCAGATGCTAACTTCTGGCCTTTCATCTGAGAACAGATGTTGTCAACTCCTACAGTCTGTTTCAGGTACATGCAGTTTTCAGTACAAACTGATTTTTTTTTCAGTCTACTTTGAAGGGAAGGTGACTTCTCCCCAGGGAACTAATGCAGTTTTGTATTCTTCTGGAGGGATGAATGGGGTAAAACAGAAGGATCTTCTGACTTGCTGTATTTTAAAAGCAACCTGATGTTTTCACTGTTTTTCTTCTTCCGGTCGTGATCTGACTCTTATTATTTTGGTCTGCTGAGCGTTTAGCGCCCTCCTTTGACTGGAGGTTTCATTGTTGCTGTTGCGAGGCAAAGTTCACAGGATCATAAAACTCAGGGCTGAACATAAAGATCCGAGCAGAACCTTAGCAGACTCTTGTTTGCAGGTACAGGTAACAACAGGCCTTACAGTGGAATCAATGGCTCTTCTCAGACCCTAAACACTGCCTCTTTCATTTCTAATTGTTTATGTTGGGTTGTGTTTCATAGGGACAGTTGTAGCTTAACTGTGTTTCTTTCTGTTTTCTGGTTTTGCCTGTGTATGTGTCTGCTGCCATGTGTTAATCTGTTTGTTTGTCCCTCTCGTGTCTCTGTAGTTGGCCCTTTCTGGATCTGGATGGTAACAAAAAAAAGAGCAAGAAATAACACCTTTCTCATTCTCATATCTGCCCTCTGAAGCAGAGTGATGCCTGACTTTAAATCCTCCCCTTAAACAAAGACAAACATCCTTCACCCTCACTCACCTACACACACACCCCAACACACCCCCCCACACACGCACCCCTAACCCTCATCCCATGATCCCATCAGAGACTGCAGCTTGCTTCCTGCCACTTAAGAGGTTAAAAACTCAAACCGTCTGGATGTTGCCTGCCGCATGCCTGAAGATACTAAAGCCAGGCTGCACGCTCAGCCTTCCTGTTGTCATGGCAACATCATCACTCCTCACCCCAGCCTGTTTTCATTGATATCCGGCCTGTCCGCGGAGCTGATCTCAGGGACCTGCTCGAGCGTGAGCCCTTATTGCTCAGTGACGCCTTCTGTGCCGGGTTGTTAGTTTTGGATCAGTGATGCAACAAAAACAAAGGCGCTGTAGTGTCGCTCGGATGACTAATCCTCCTCTTGTGCGTGCCTTTTTAACTGCTTTCCTCTCGCTGATAGGGGCGATGCAGAGCGACCTCACAATTTGATCCTTGCCGGTCAGATCCACAGGTGTGCGTCAGCCGACAGGTGCGCCTAGCTGACTGCTTATTCAGATCAGGGTGGAGGTGGGGGGGAAATGCAGATGATCTCCTGCAAACAGTCGACAAGGCCTGGCTGAGTAAATAGGATCTGACGGGTAAACGGCAGCAGAGCCGACTCTGAGTAGGAGAACGGCGTGGGCGTTGACGGCACACCGCCGGGCATGTTTGCGACCACTGCCAGTCATGTCTGTCCGACCCGCCAATCACAGGCCTGAACGGGTTTACTCTTCCTGTAGAAATTGTTCTTGCAGTGGTTATCAGGAGCGCTCGGCACGTCAGGTCGGTGGGGCTTCAACCAAATTTCAAAATTTAAATGTGATGCGAGATGTTTTGGGAGTTTGGTGGTGGCATTTTCACTAGCCGCTTGTCACAGCATTGTTCTCTTAGTTTTTTTTCTCAACAAGTCTCTGAGTGTTCTCCATAATACTTGTTTCTGAAGGGAGAAGACAATCGATAAGCGGCACTATGGTTTGGTAAGAACATTTCAGATGCAACACCTGCTTTAAGAGTGCTGTTGGAGAAGGATAAGATGATCTCATTTGTGTGGCAAAAAAAAATAGCTCAAGAGTTGTGGACACAAAATCCTATCTCAGTCTGAAGAGGATAATCTGTTTTCTAAATTGAAATGGAGCCAAGGTGTAAATGTGGTTGGTCAAAAGGCATCGCTAGAAAACACTCACCAACACGTTTTCGCCTTTTTTTCCCCCCAAATCTCGCGAAGACTAGATTATACCGAATGAGTTAACGATCAGCAAACATCAATGTTGCTTCACACTAACGACGACTACAAATGTCCCGTGGGTTGGAAAACTGTTGTTGAAGACTGCAGGGAAGGTTGCAGGGTACCACAAAGTAGACTCTACATGCCTCAGTTAGCATGTTAATGCTACATGTCATGACAGGACAAGCAAAATAAGACTGAACAAGTTCAGCTTGTATGAAAGGGTTGAAGCAGAAATATCTTCTCTCTGAAGACAATATGGCACCTTGAGTTATTTAGAATAGTTTCCTGTAAATCAACAGCGACGCTTCTGGAAAAATATCCTTATCGACAAGTGAGACCGAGGTGATTTTTGCTACTGCGTCTTAGGACAGTTGCCACACATACCAGTGGAGAGGAGAGATAATGATTTAGGTTTGTTTTGCCTATGCAGTGCCACAGAAGTTGGCACTGCATTGTAAATGGGTACATTCATAATGTCCGACTGGAGGATTGGAGTACGATTTGTACTGTAATCTAGTCTAAAAACGCTGAATTTACCTTCAACTGCAACTGTACTATTCCAGTTTGATTGCTTGTATTGATCAACTGGTTTATCCCACCAGTTGATCAATACTGATCAATACAATCTATCACACAGTTTGATAGACTGTGTGAGTCTATCCAACTAACACAGGATAGACGGGGTGTGTTGATGCACATACAAAAGAACAGATAGCGAGAGGCCTGTTGGATAGTTAATGAGGGCGACTCTTTCAGCATGCATGATTGGACCCAAACCTGCCTCGCACTTCCGCCGCCTGCTATAAACAGCATCCCACCAGGCCTTGCTCGCTCCTTCTGTTTGTCTGTTCCCTCCTTTCACACACGGCCGCATGCTTCCAACCAGAATGACGAACGCTCTCGCCCTCTTCCTCCCCTCGCGAAAGAACTTTTAAATTATTAGGCAGCAGATTAAAGTGCCAGATTCCGCATAAGCAACGACGCTGGGGCCCTGTGACGGATTCCTTCCCTTTGTCAGGTCTTCGCAGCAGTCCTACAATATTCACAGGGCAATTGGGAATCCATTTGAAAAAAAAAAACAAAAGAAAACAGACAGTGCTGTCTTGACAGCTGTTTTATCACATTCGATTCTGTGCGAGTCACTTTAAGCGAACGATGTTTGTATATATTCTTTTGTTTCTTGACAAATGAGCAAGTGATGGGTCGTGACTAACGGCCGCACTGGAAAGTATGTCTATTGTTGCTGCCACAAAGGAGAACCGTTTGTTTTGTGTTTCTCCTATTTTTTTTTTTTTTTTTAAAGTAACACACCAGCTTTGGGCAGCATGATATGCATTTGACTATGAATGAAGCATTTTGCAGCATGAAGTGGAAAGTGCATGTTTGACCTTGGGTGCGACGATGAGCGGCGCTCCTCTTTGTTCTTTTAAAAGATCCCACAGAGGGTTAATTCGCCACAGCGTCTCGTACGAGGGCTGGATATTTGAAGGCCGCCGCCGGCCACCTGGAACTCTCTTCCTGTTGCTTTCAAGAGGTGTGCGGTTGAGCAGAAATGCATACAAAAAAGCCTCAATATATTTAAAGAGTGGATATGTGCCCAAAAGTTACAAAAACAAAAAGACTTTGCACCTTAAAAAGTTTCTTGTTGCTTAAGCATTTTCAATATCAGACAAATGTGATTTGAGTGAATAGAAATATAGTTTTGAAATGATAATTTTATTTATTAGGGGGGGGAAAGGCTACCAATCCTACCTCATCATATGTAAAAATAATGAAAATATACTTGCTCCACATCCTTTTCAGCATGTGCCAACCAATCAAAATTAATACCAAAGCGCATGGATGCCTCATCCAGGAGGTCAGAATGGAGGAAACCATAACACCAATTAAAGCACTACCGGCCCTCAGGTCAGTGTTTGAGATTCAAGAATAAGAACAAACGTCATCAGTGGGAGGATTGCAAGGTCAAAACCACAAAGCTCAGTAACACGAAGGCCAGTTTCACATTTGTCAAACGACATCTTGGGAAAATATTCAGAAAAATAACCTCAAAGCAACAGTCACTACACGGTGGTGGTAGTTTGATGGTCTTATTATATTCTGGATGACTTCTTGTAATTCAGAGAAAAACTGACTTCAGGTCCCAGTCAGGAAAATCATAAAGGAACATTTTAAATAAATCTCATGAACAAAATTAATGCGGGGTTTGGTCTAGTCAAAGTAAACTTAAACCCAGTCGAGATGCTTTGACACAACCTCATATGTTGCTCATCCTCGAAACAGCCCGGATAAAGGAATGCAAGTTAGAAAGGTCATGTGTGGGCCAACATTTCTCCCCAGTGATCGTGTTCACATCATCTTTGTCCGATATGGAAATTTTCTTGATCTGAAACATTCAAGTGTTTCAAAAAAAAAAAAAAACCTCAAAACCTGCTGAATACCTTTTCACAGCAGTCCTCCTGCAAAATAGACATGATTATACCGTTAGCTTGTCAGTCTCTTTAGTAAAATCACACATGGGTTCATAGAAAAAGTGTAAAATGTAATGTATTATGTACAATTCAGAAAATAACAAAATGAGGCATAAAGTTTGTTTTATCACCAGAATAATTGCCTGAAGGGGGAAAAGTAATCTCCTGTAACAAGATACAATTTACGTATGGGTTGTAAAAGGGTTGTATAACGTCTTTGTTACACCAATTGTCAGCATATTATAGGTTTTTTCTCTCTGTTGCCTGTGAACTGCAGCTAAATGTTTAGACATGGTGCTAAATAATTAATGAAGATCCATTTGCTCTTAAGGATTCAACACTTCTCAAGGACACGGCATTGATTGAAATTGATTGTTGTTGGGGGTTTTTTAACTCCATTCCCACATCTCAAAACCAATTAAAAACAGAAGGGAAACCAAAAAAGAAAAAACGGACGAGGTTGAGTTTTAAGTACCGCCTTGGTTAGCCAAATTTATTCACGTAAAATTAAGGCAAAACATTAAAACTTTGTTGGAGTACAGCAAATTTGAAATAAAAGAAACATTGCGTTTTCCTGTCATTTAATTATCTGAGAGGCGGTGGATGGGGTTTTTTGGCAAAGCAAGTCATCCTGGGTACTGCAGTACAACGTTATGTTGTGCTTGTCTGTGTGTAAGCATCCTGATTATTCCTGTTTATTGAATTTCCAAAAAGATTGTGGATCTTTAATTTCAGCTGATTGAAATCCGTTTGGCTCCTTTTTTGTGTATCTTTTTCTACTTTTTCTTGCTTTGTTAAAATTTCAAACTGCTGCGTAAATCTGTGACGTTCTGACTAGACGGAATACTAATTCAAGATATCACGGGATTCTGATGAGTCAGAATATATCTCAAATAGAAAATTGTCTAAAGATATTTCTAACTAATTTCGAGATATCTTAAGAGGAACTTTGACGAGTCAGAATTATAATTCCAGTCATTATTTTCTTTCAGGATATCTGCACTTTAATTTGCACGAGTAAAATCTATTTAAGTGCTATCTACAAGCACATTTAAGACGTCTTGAATTATGGTGTCATTCAAGATGTCTTTTAATTTGAATTATCACGAGATAGCTCCAATATACTTTGACTAGTCGTACTTTAATTGTAAATATCTGAAATATGTTGTAGATAGTAATTCATTGGAGCTATCTAGAGTTGAAGCCTCCATTCAACTCAAAGGTAAGTCTAACATAATTTATACCAGTCAAATATATATTTAGAGATATTTCAAATAAGTATTTTGTCTGGTCAAAATCTAATTAAAAAATATCGTAAGCTCAGATATCTGGATCGTAAGTGCGGTGAAAGTAATTTTATGTTACAACAGCTTGCCATAGAATGACAGAGACACTTGCCCTACTTCTAAGGCTGATCACATCCAACCTGCAGAGGAAGCTCATTTCAATCACTTGTATCCAGGATTTTGTGCTTTTTGTCATTAGCCACGACTCTTATTGCCATAGTTGACGGTTGGTTTTGAAAGATGGTTTTGAAAATGAAGAGTTTTGCTTTTGGTTTCAGCTCCTTTTCCACTATGACAGATCCCCATCCATCTCCTGCTCCATCCTATCTCTACTCTTCACCAAAACAAAATACCAATATTCCAAAACTCCTTAGCTTAAGGCAAAGCTAACCCAAGCCCAACCCAAACATGAGGCCTTTATAACTTCCCAATATCTTTGGAATCGTCCCTGCAGGAGTAAAAAAAAAAGCCCTTCACTATTCAGTCGATTTAGACGTCACCTTCAGCGAGACCCTATAATTGTTTAAGGATGGCTTTAATATGAATGCAGAGGGAGAAACTAGCCTCAGTGCTAGACTCGTATCGGATGACTCAGAATGACGAAGAAGCAATTAATTCCTTGTTGCGTTGAATCAGCTTTGTGCAGTGAGCAAAGTAAAAGCGAGCCGACCTTCATCCCCACTGTTGCAGCGCCGGATCTTTTGTCTGTGACTCACCGATACACACCTGGCAGAACCGATCCTGTTAGTAATTCTCCACTGGATCCAGCCCTCCGGGGACCCGGAGATGCCCCGCGCCGCCCTTTCCGAGCATTCTTCGTCAGGGGGCTGACAGGCGGAAGATTTCACGCATGGCCGCGTTCGCTCTTCAGTAGAAACCCCAAAGGGGCTCAGCAGTACAAATGCGGAGTCACGTCTCTGAAAGAAGAGGCTAAAGGCCCGCTGCTTGTCGAAATCTCACTCTGTTATTGTGTACTTGTAGCAATTTCTAAAGCTGTTAAGAACAAACACTTGGACACCTGCTCTGTTCTTTTATGTCTAATATTGGATGGAAAACTTCACTAAGAATATTTGCATTGATTCTCTCCCTGGTGTCCTTCAGTTTAGCAGACACTGCCTCATTCTGACTGCTGGGACAACCTTTAAACAGATGCTTTACTTTGAACTTCTTAAAATGCAAACCATAAAAGCAATAAACTAACCTATTTGGTTAACTATTTAGGAAAATACATTTTCAAGTCAACAAAACTGAATTGTGTTGCCTTACATGAACAAAAAAACATTCCTGCAGCAGGTACTGGCATACTTACTATTCTTACTAGTAATTTAAGGTGGAGCTGAAGTGCCGTTAGGAACTTTTGATCCCATTTATGCCACCAAAAACTAGTGTGTGCTTCTCAACCAGCTAAACCATATGCAATATTCTTTCTCTTGATTTCTTTTCTGTGTGGCAATTTTTAATTGCCTGATTGTTGTGAATATACATTTATCTATTTTTATTCTTGGTATTAATAATCATATTTATTATACAGATTCGTTTTCTGTCCCTGTACAGTAATGAATAACGAGCCTGCCCACCCACACCAAAATGAACAGAACAGCAAACGAGATCAGAATGACATTGTTTGACTAATCAAGTCATACTTATAAAACTTGTACAGATACATTCAATAAATAAGATTATTATTGAAAAGGCCATTTATTTCAGAAAGGTTATCACAAAAGGAAACACCTTATATATACCAATACATTGATTGTTGCTTAAAATTCTTGTTTCTTATAATTCTGATGATGTTCTTCTCAGAGTTAATAAAAGGATGACATTTAATTAAAGTTGTGCGATGCTCAGCAAGAGCGCGGCAGATGTCACGGTCAGACAACAAGGAAGGGATGGGGGTGTCTTGTCAGACCGTCGGTTCCCAATACACCAAAACACACCAAAAAAAATATATTTGCTAAAGCACACACAGGGTCATTGTGATCCCACTGGACCGCGCTGACTTTCTCTGTGTGATGCTGGACCGCAGTTCTTTGCCGTTCCGTGGCCTAACTGTGCTGTGAAACAGAACGACTCTCCTGCACCGCTGCTCCTGCAGGCCAAAGAAGAATTTCAACCGCCTGAGAGGAGTGCTGCTTGATGTGGAGCAATGCAATCTCTTGACGGTGTGCCTGTTACCACTGACGAACCGCTGGTTCCCTTTCAAGTTTACTTACAGAGGGTAATGTCTGTGAAGACTCACGCTAATGTGCAGCAGCCGTGAAACTCTGCGACCACAGACGCTTTCGAAAGAGCCTGGATAGCGATCAACGTTGAGCCCATCAAAGCCGTTTTGTCATGAGAAAAATGAGGATAAATTTTCTGATCGTTGCCGTTTTGCTGTCTTGTGGGAATCTGCCTCGTTTTTCACAAAGAGGAAAACATTCCAGTTATGTTTAAATCCACATTGGGTTTACTCTCATCTTTCTGCCCTACCCTGGGTGTTAACGTCCACACAGGCTTCTTGTGGTTTGAGGGATTAGAGCTTAATGTATATTTAATGCACCTCCAGTCTTTATCCTCAGACACTTTTCAGAGTATATATAACCTGATTTCCTAAGTTCTTCTAAGTGGCCATAAATCACCTTCAACTGCAACACCAAGCAGAAACAGAACTATTAGTCTTATTATTATTAAATCACGCTCTTTTTCTTCACAAATCTGAAATGCATCTGAAGGAACAAAGAATTTGGACTTGGACGCAATAGTTGCCGCCTGCACGTTTTAGTTCTTTCCCTGGAGGTAGTAACAACCTTTTCAGCATGTCAGTGCTCTTCTTAGGCCATCTAACGAGCCATCATTGGATCCAGGTGCATTAAACCAGGGAGAAAACTAAAACATGCAGGATGCCGGCCCTCCAGGACCCACTTTGGTATATTTTATACCGTAAAGCACTTTGAACTGGCTTGTTGCTGAATGTGCAATGCAGATAAACTCGCCTTGACCTTCTTTCAGTCAATAATGCCAGCTGCCAAAGGGTCGTATTACACCAATAACAAGTCTAATAGCAAGATGTTATTTGATAAATAACATCTTCACACCACACAACTGGCAAATCAGTGAAGTTTATCTGGCAGCACAAGAATATTTACTGTATTTTAAAAGGTTGGATATGAAGGAAACTAAACACTAAATTATACATGACGAAATGAGGGTTTTTTATAGTCACAGGGGTTTCTAAAGGACAAGGTTCGGATCTCAGTCCGCGCTCTGAAAGGTTGCTACGATACCGCAAAGCACACCTCACTTCAATTAGTTTTAGTGATTATTTTCTGTCTTTTGTCCTGATATTTCTGTATACCACTTAATGTATTTTTTTAATATTTGTTTTTTATCACCCCACAAGGGGTCTTTTGTGGGCTCTAGTGTCCCTTTTTCAAAGTAGGCTGACAGGAAAGGGGGAAGAAGAGGGAGGAAGACATGCGGTAAACGTCGTGGGATCCGGGAATCGAACCCGCGACAGCCGCGTTGCCTCTGAATGTGGGTCGCGCTAACCCCTCCGCCACCACGGCACGCCCCCCTGTATAGCACTTTAGCCTGAAGTTCTTCATCAGTAAACGTGTCAGACATATTCTATTTTTGATTTGATGGTTAGATCAGAACGGACATGTTCTGTTTTATCTTCTGCCTCTGCTGTCCTGGCGGCGAAGCATCGCTGGGAGTAAAAACACAACGCTGGCGCCGCGTGACGTCCGTGTTTCTGCCAGATGCGGCGTCGGCTTTAAACGCCGGCCTGTATCTGCTCGCGCTCAAAGCCTTGGCATGTAAATATAACCTTCTCTTCCCTGTAGCACTCTTGTATTTCCCACCCTTGTCGAACACAGGCAATTATGCTATTCAGTGTGTGCCAGGCGCTGCCTCGAACCGTGACTCTCTCACCATTAGAAGTCACTTAAGCTGCCAGCTGGAGGAGGCTTGTGGGTTCGCAGAGAGGGTCTTTCTCACATTCGAGCGGACGAACGCACGCGTTAAGTGTGGTACTTTTAAAACCCCCCCCCGAGGAATGTTACTATGTTGGAAACCCGAAGAGGTACTAAATTTTTTCAGATTTTGTCAGTTTATGCATGTATAAACTGACAAATGTTTATACATTTATGCATGTATAAACTGACAAAAGGCGAAAGGGCCATTGTAGATGAAAAGGAAAAAGTAGCAAATTTCCACTAAAAAGCACAGAAATTTTGAGGTTGATCTTTAAATTTCTGAGTTTCAAAAGTTTAAAATTTCTACTCCCATTACTTTTGAAACCCAGAAATGTTCAAGTCTTTTCTAGAATGTTTCTGTGATTAATCTCAAAATTGTGATGATTGTTTTCTCTTGAAAATTTATTTAAGACCACAAGTAAATAATCTGTAAAAAACAAAACATTGATTCTAGACTCCTGACTGTTTTCTACAGATCCGATTTAGAGATTAATGCGTTTACAGTCTCGCTGTCGTGTCTCGGCTCCTTCTTTTGATCTCTTGCCCCTGATCTGTGTGCGGCGCTGTTGGGGTGGGGGCAGTGGGATGCTGGGGGAACTCCTGCCTTGCCACCATCTGTGCCTCTGCGCCTCTCCGTGGCCTCCGTCACACAGAGCTGCTGCCGTCATCGCGTCACCTGCAGCAAAAGGCGCGTAGCCTCACATGTGCAGAACATAAACACTGGATTAACGAACAGAGTTAAACTCTTATTCATTCCAGCCTGCAGTGTTACTGAGCACAGTAATGGCAGAATGTAATTCCTTTGGAGGAGCTTGCAGAAATTGCTGGGTGTTCAAAGTGTGGCCCGGGGCCCATCTGCGGCCCCTGGATTGATTTTTATGCAGCCGCTTTGACCCGCAATTCAAGAATAAATTTAGGACAAAACTATAAATCTTATAGTTTAAAATCTTCTTATATGTAGCACAAAGTGACCATCTTTTCCAGTGCTTTCTGGTTTCCTTCTGTTGTCATGGTAACATTGACTTGTTGCACCCAAATCTGCTTTTAAATGCTGTACTAAAGCTCGTCTAAATACAGCAGGTGTTCTCGAGTGAAGACTGCTTTCATTGCTGAGAATAGATGAAATAAGTTTACACTTTTCTTCAAAATAATTGGATGCCTTTCAATTAGCAAGGAGACTGTGCAAAAAAAACAACACAAAAGCATTTGAGGTTTTGGATCTACAATCCTGTTTGTGTTTTTTTATTTTTAAATCTATTGTTTAGTAGGAAAAAGAAAATCAAATTTTTTTTTTTGTAATTTGAGTCATTAAAAATATTTCCCAAAGTCGTATATTGTGACATTTTTTGCAGCTAGATCTGATAGTAATGAATACTGAAAGGCGACAGCTGAAAGGAAACAAGCTCCCATATCCTGCTGAAAAGTCCCTGTTAAGTTAGTTTTGTCTCAACTCAAGAGTACTAACATATTTTCATTAGCATGTGTAGACTAAAAATACTTGGCAAGATTTTGTTTTTTGCACAAATTAGCAACTAGTTCTTACTCACCAGAATTATAATCTCTGATGTACGAGAAGAGTTTTTTGTCTGTGTTTTTTTTGTTGTTGTTGTTATCTGGTACATAAAACTCTGCGATCAAATAAAATCAAACCAAACCCAGCAGCTTGTGTAAGACGCAGATCCCGGTAGCTGCTGCCCCGCTTCCAAATATGGCCGTCGTTGAAATGACTCAAAATTTGGCCCGGGTGAAATGTTTCCACTGTTTTTGCATCATTCTGTCCTGTTAAAGTTGTGACACGCAGCCAGTTTATTGTAATAGCCACGTTTGGCAGGCCTTCAGTTGTGACAAATTGCGACTTTGTCGTCCTCCTTGCTTTGAGCGTTAGCATCGTTCCAGCCTACTGTTTTGGCCTCCGTTCGTTTTGTTGGGCTTTCGCTCTCAAACTGTGACACAGAGCAGACGGTCGCATGTAAACACTGCGCTCCCTGAACTCACAAAACTCGACCTTTTCTGCGCGTTTCTGCTCATGCTCCCAGTTTGATCACGAAGACAAACGGAAGTCCTCTGCATATTTAAACACCTCAGTTTAAAAAGAAAAGAAAAGAAAAAAACTTTACACCCATCACCGCTAGTCTCCGCTAGTGGACAGACGCATGAAAACTCCTGCTGAGAGTTTAAATCTGTTTTCTCGGCGCACGCCGCCACCGAAACAGAAATGTGTTTCAGCAGAATTGTTGACGGGGTTGTGAACATGTAAAAGTTACTCAGGAGAAAAGTGGCTGAGATGAAATGCCCGGAGCAACCTGAAGAGCCAGCAGCCCACACAGCGAGCAGAAACAGGACCAGAAAGTACAGTGTGTGTGGAAGTCGAACAACGGCTTTAAAACCTTAAAGCCCACTCAAGGTCTGACGGCCAGAAAGTCGCTGCAATCCCTCATCGTTTCATGTTTCATCCACTGTTTGTTTCACAAATTCATCACGTGTGCCGTATTGTAACGTCTGTGAACTTGACAGTTGATTTCAACATAATTGCAGTGTGCTTTAAAAAGTGAGTAAAGCTCAAAAACACAAAATCTTAACCAAGTATTTTTGGTCTAGTTTCCCATGCAAATATCTACGTTTTGTCTTATTCCAAGTGTACTAACTTACTACTTACATTTTAGCAAGATATTGGAGCTTGTTTTAAGTCAGTAATTCCTTAATGTTCATGAAAAGCTACCAGTTCCACTGGCAGATTATTTCACTTTTAACAAGACATTTTTCCTATTTATAAACTAATCCACAAATGTAACGAATACTTTTTCTTCAATATTAACGAATTATTGAAACAAACGCATGTATCTTGCTAAAAAAAACAAACAACTTAAAAAGCTGCATGTAGACCAAAAATACTTGGTAAGAATTTGTGTTTCTACAAGTGCAGCATTTTTCCCCCTGACATGTTAATGTGCAGAGACAATCTCCCACCACCAAAACACGAAGAGTAAATGACAAAAAACACAGTACAAGATCAATAACTTAATTAAATAAAAACACACTCTCCCAAAGTCATTTTAAACAGTGGCATGTCTTTGAGTATGTCAATTTGATAGTAAGGTATTGTATTTACATTTAGAAACATAAAAGTCTTTATTATTATTATTATGTTTTGTTGGTGAAATGTCTGTCTGAAATAAATTATCATCATCATCCAAACGAAGAAATAAAATGAGACCAGCTCTTTCAATTGACAAACTAATAATGTCCACCTTAGCTTTCTTTCAGTCTTGTAGTTTGGCTTCCATCCAGCAGAGGGTGTTAAAGATGGCAAAGGGGATCCAAGAATGGGAAAGAGAAACGGTCCAAACAGAGTTTGTTATGGGACGGAAAATGTGCTTTATGTGTTTCTGTTTTGAAATATAAACACTCGACAAGCTACTTAAATTATCACCTCAATAGCGCTCATTCAGCCGAGGTACTGCCTGCTGGATTAGCATTAGCATATTACAAAAAAATGTAGCCTTTTATGTATTGGAAGAGAAAGTTCAAGTTTTCAAAAAATGGCCAATAGTTCTTTGGCAATTTTTGGAAAATTATAACCTCTATAGCATTATTTCTTCATCAGGCAGATTTTTGCTAAACCTTCTTGCCGTTAGCTTAGCTTCCCTCATCTTGATTGTTAAAGAACTGATAGTTAACTGTCGATCTTATCTTATTTTATCCATGTTAGAAAATCCTTTACTGTCTTTACCGTCTCAGTTGGAATGGTGGTAACCCATTACATTTTTTGTGTCTTGCTCCACAGCCATTAGTTAAGCTGCAAGCCGGAGTCAGGGCTACGTTTTGCTGCATAGGCTAACAAAGAGCAAAACAGCTGTACTAAAGTCACAAGGGACTGAGGAAAACCTTTTGTCCTCGAGGCAAGATGTCCTTGCAGGGTGACGGAATAATTTGTGGTTGGTCACAGAAATGTGACCATGTGTGTGTTGAAGGGGTGGGGTGGGTTATTTATAAAGAGGCTATTTTGGGATTTAAAATGTAATTGTAAAGTAGAGCAAGGGGACAGTTTAAGTACTACCAGTGTGATTCAGAGGATCTTCCTTCGCGGCATGTTTTCCAGTCCATTAAGTTTACACTATATGGAAATTTTCCTTTTATTTTTGACTTATCCCAATTTCTGTCATAGAGTGGCATAAGCTAACTATAAAATCTATAAACAAGCATTAATTGGGCCTAAACTCTCAATTGCAGTGCTTTGCAAAAAATATTTTGTTCTCTTTTCTTTTGTTTTCACATTTTCGTCATGTTGAAAAGCAATCTTCAGTGTTTTGTCATCGACCAACAAAAAGTAGTTTGCAATTGTGAAGTAATCACCTTCTGCTGCGGGTGTTTTGAAGTTTGTCGCTACCAGTTTTTCACATTCAGATGCTAAATGTAATGTCTTCTCCAGCGGTGTGTTGCTTAGGCAAGAAAATCAAAACTGACTGAATCACACTGTTTTTGTTCTTTATCCCTGATGGCAACACTTTAACAGCAGCTGCATTTCCATTACAAGTTTCAGCTAAACTTTATCGATAATGTAAAAAAAAAACAAAACAAAACAAAACTACATTTTATAATTGCTGTGTTGTCATTAAATAAGAAGTGCAATTAAAAATCCCACGTGAATAAATTTGTTTATGCGATAAGTCGATAAAAAAACCTGCCGCACCATCATCCACCCACTACTTCCTGTTTTCTTCGTCATTTTCGCCAGTAGAAACATCTGGTTGTTGATCACATGACTCGTGTGATATATAGATATTTTTTTAAATAAATTTTAAATACACACATTTTTATATGGCCAGAAAATCACCTCATGCTAGTGAAAACATCATTTTATTGAAAAACCTGAGCTTTTCTTTTAAATTGGCGTAAGCAAATTTATTTTTGGTAATTGTATGGTCAATGAAAACGCAGCTACTGCGGTAAGATGCTGTTATCTTCTCTTTTCTTCTCTGTGTGATGCTTGTCTGTACTGGAGTGTGTTTCGAAGCCTTTGACCCCAGGTAACAATGTCAGACGGGACAAATAAAAGCATCGCCCACCTAAGGAGTCGGTGATGACTCCCTGGGAAAAGGTCACGCTTTACGGCCCCCTTCGTTTAACCCCTCCCAGCAAATGTGATTATGTGACCCGATGTCCTTTTGTCGCCTTCCCACCTCACAGCCGGATAAAAATAATAACCACACAGACCTTTTCTGCCGTGTGACAATCACAAACACGACAATAGGCAGCAATGTTCAAATGCGCAGTCGACATTTGATACGGCACGTTGATGGAGTGTCGCACCTGCTCCAACCTGCTGTCATCTGATACGGCTGCAAGCAGAAACCGATACCCGGAGCGTTCCTGATTTATTTGCGCTGCGGCGGGTCTCTGTCTGGCATGTTGGGCAGCAAGCAGAGATTATTGTCAGATACAGGAAGAAATTTAAACTACTGCTCATGTTTTCAAGTGAAAATAGGAAATCAACCCTTTTGTGTATGATTTTCAGTCCCATTGAAGGTTTTCCATACGGCAAGTAGGGGAAACGGTAAATATGTGGAAGAAGATACTCTGGGGCAATGAGGTCTTAATATTACAACTTTATAGTGTTTTATTATAAAGTCATTTTGGAAGAAAAATCAAATAAAAAGTTCAAGGGTAGGAACACCTTTGCAGTTTATGACTTCCTGTCCAATCGTTTTGTTTTGTTTTTTACATAGACTTTGGTGACCTGTTGTCCTTTAGTTTCTGCCACATCCCGTCTGTTCTGCACAGAAAAAGGTTTAACTTTCTCAAGCGGGAGATATTTCACCTAAAATCAAACACTGAGACCTAGAGGTCGGCTCACTTCGATTTTCTATATCAAGGAGTGCAGGAGAGCTAAGTTTAGAGCTTTTGGTCTGAGACAGGATAGCTTCCAGGTTCCTGATACGGCCAAAGTGCTCCGATACGAACCCCTCCTGAACCACCGTGAGCTTGTGCCAAGTACAAAGTGCTACAAGAAAATAACACTTCTGTCCTCACGCTGATCTCGCTGCCTGGAATCTTCATCGTCTGTCAGCAGCTTCTAAATTTGCCCTCTGACCTTCCAATTTAAATCAGGAACATTTTGGTTTTAAATCCTACTCTGGCAGCATTTACTCTGTTTTATAGGTCGTAGGAAACAATGGCATCGAATGAAAGCAACATGTGGTAGTCGGTTAGAAATTTGCCGTCACTTGAAACCAGAGTTTCCGAGCAGAAGAGCAGCAGAGCGAAGAACTGAATGGCAGTTTATTCTGAAAGTTTTATTTTTGGCTATACAGTCAAGTATGCTGGATGAGAGACAAGGCAGAAGTTAGTTTTAGTAAAACCAACCTATTTCGTCAGTTCGACCCAGCCATGCAGTGCCCTTAAGGCAAATGGAAATCCAACATGCTTCTTCAAGGTAAAATTACCGTTGAGAAAAGTAATTCTGACGAGTGGGATTTCTAGACAATCTGTTCTTGAATAAACGATGGATGATGGAGGATGAATGAACGTAATCGCTTGAAGAATTACCAACTGGGCTTAAAGTGAGATGTGTAGCTGCATAGCTTCAAGTTTACCTGCCGCCAATCTGAGATGTTCCTGGAAAAAACTCAAATCTATTTCTATATCGTCCATCTTATTAAGTGAAAACTGACAATCTCTCAAGACTTCTCCATTTTATCACCATCGCCCTCCTGAAGGTGTGCCGCTGTACGAGTGCGGCTATCTTTAGAGCAGTAATGAATTGACTAAAGGTGTGAAATGGCTGCCAGAGGAGGTCAGAGGCTGGTCATTTTTCATCAGGATGAAGTAAGCGAGCTCGGAAGAAGCAAATAGGTTTGTTTTGAGAGCTTAATCGCCTCGGGCCAGTCAAGCAGAACTGAAGGATTCAGGATTTCACACCCGGACTCTCCAACTTTTTCCATCTTCATTTGCCTCCGTTTTCCAGTTTCCTTCAGCTGTTCCTGTCACTTCAGCCTTCGATACCTCGTCCCTAATACACAGACATAAGAAAAGAGACTGTTTCCTAACTGTCAAACAGTGGATGTGAGCAATGCATCAAAGATGGACATAAAGGCCCTTCCCTGCAGTATATAAGCCGCCTCAGGCTTAACATGTTCTCTTTCAGTCTGAAACTGTTCAGTTTGCACTGATAATTTTTTTTATTAATCATAAAAGTCTGAGGAAAAACAGCATTTGTGTTTTTGGGAGACAAAAAAAATTAAGCTGTGAGCACAATTACGTTATTGTTCCATCTTCCTGATAATGTGGAACATTCAGTGGACAAAGTGAGCTGTGATGAGCTTCACTGTTTCTCTGCTGAGGCCGTTAACGTCGCATGCTGTCCTCTGAGGGGCGAGGCAGGATGTTGGCCTCGCTCACTGGAGGTCTTCTATCGATTTCTACTCACTGACCCTGATTCGTGCCAATAGACTTGCTTTCCACTGTGTCTATTCTTGACCAAGAAAGCAGGACATAAGATACGCAATATTTGAACAGTTATGCTAGGATGGGCTTTGCAAAATAATTCATGTCCTTTAAACTTCTTTTTTCAAATGTTCACCACCTTTTTTGAAGGGACAGCGTTATGTAAAATGAACTCTTTGGGGCCTTGCATCACGCTATGATGTTATACCTGGAGGGTTGCCTTGATTTTCTTTCTTTTTTTTTTTCATGCAAGTTAGACAAACCTTTGAATCTCCCGTAGCAACCGTTCAGCTGTGCAAAACACCTGAGAGACCAAGTGTCGCCTCCTATCTGTAGTTTCAATGCTTCTGAGCTTCCTCCTCACAGATCAGCCCTTCCTAGCTATTCCCCCACTTAGTTCCTTCAGACTAGCCAGCAGCAATTCGCAAATACCTGCTGGAACTCCACATCTGTTGAGCTCATCATACAAGCTACTTCTGAGTGCAATGCTAGTGAAAACGTTAAAGGGTTAATAGAGGAGCCATGTTATGATGACTTCCTGAAGGCAGGACATTGTAAATAACAATTTTTAAAGAGGCAGAGGCCCAATTTCAAAGTGTTAAATTGCAAAGTCAAACTTCTTTTAAGTCATATCTCATCTGTGTAGCATTTTCATAATATCTGAAAGTGAAGTATTTTCTTGATAGTGTTATATAATGATGTAATGTGGCTGGAAAATACATAACATTGCCCCTTTAAGTCTTAGTTACAAAGCGGTGCAAAAGAAGAGTATAATATTTTTTGACAAATGAAAGTCCTAAAAAAACAACGCACTACACAGTTTTATTTAGCTGTGAAGAATCATCATTTATTTTCATTTTCACAATCGTACATTACCTTGTGTTGGCCAAACATGTAAAGTCTCAGCAAGATGCATTGAGGTTAGTAGTTGTAGAGGGACAAAATGTGGAAAGGTTTAGGAAAAGTGACTATTTAGAACATGATTCTGTTTAGACAGAAACATTGTACCCTACGTTTCTGCTCGGATTACCATCCATCTGGTAGACACAGCTCTTACATAGAGTCCTGGTTTCTAACTGCGTGGTCCCACATCAGTGTTCTGAATTTGGCCTTTTAGGAATCTGTCTTTGTTGTCCCAAAGTGGTATAAACCCTCTGTCTGACTGGAAGAACAGCAGAGAGAGGTGGAGGCGAATGGGGGATGATTTGTGACTGTTCTCAGCTCCAGGTGCAGTAGAGCATAGAGTTCTTGCAATCTACCAGACGCCCTCATTGGTCATCATTTACACACGAGGAAGCCCATTGGTCACATCCCATTCATCATGTAACAAAATGATTTAGAGTTTTGTGCAAAAACACCTCCCATAACAGGTAGTCGTCTCCTCCCTTTTCAGAACTAACTACCATTACAAACCATCACAGAGGTAAGTAGTAGGCCTGACACGATAACAATTTTTGCTGAGCGATTAATTGTCTCAAAAATTATTGCGATAAACGATAATATTGTTTGAAGACCATTTTACACTCATGTAATGGTGATGACATAATAATCCAAGCGATATCCTGCCAAAAATAGATGCACATTACTTTCATACGAACACTTAACGCTGGAACTGATAAACAAAACAACCAAAAACAAAACTAAAATTGACTCTCAGGCTCCATT
This sequence comes from Xiphophorus couchianus, assembly GCF_001444195.1. Taxonomy (NCBI): domain Eukaryota; kingdom Metazoa; phylum Chordata; class Actinopteri; order Cyprinodontiformes; family Poeciliidae; genus Xiphophorus; species Xiphophorus couchianus. The sequence continues at coordinate 13,552,138 of NC_040244.1, read as the reverse complement.
AACAAAAATGCACTTTAATAAAAACTAAACAACATAAAACCAAAGTGGAAATAAATACTGCATTCAACCAAAAGAGTGCAGATTATGAAGTCTGTATACTATGTTGCCGTTCAATAATTATTAGATTTAGATAGAGAAGACGGGCACATCGACTACCTGATGCAATAATTCAGTCCTACATAAAGCCCAGTTTACACTACACTATTTTTCTTGCCCCGATTTCCCCCTTACAACAATCTCTGAACGACCAACGTTCTAAGATTGTTGCTTGCGATAATCGTAACCGATCATGCTGTAGTGTGTGTTAGGACTGATCGGGTCTAAATCTGGCATATTCAACATGTTATATTGTCATGGCCAGTTTATCACTGCAGTGTGTGGGTTTTTTCCGACTGGGAGCGAGAACGCAGCTTATTGAATGTGACAGGTAGCCAATCAGAAAGCTCGGATTCCCCTCTGTGCTTTCTAAGGGGACATTAGGAGGGGAATCCCAAACAGCTGACACCGCGCAACCCAAAGTCCAGCGGACATCAGAGATGATACGTGGAAACAACATTAATGTTTATTCAATTTTTCGTGCAAAGAATAAAGAAATGACGAGGAGAGGAGTTGGAGTGAAATTGCTACCGCAGTTGATAAACCTGGTAACTTTTCAGCTGTTCTTCGTTAATGTGACATAAATAGGTTATAATAATTTTCATTCAGTCAGGACTGACACTAGCCACATGCATTGCAGGTAGATTGTAGTAAAGCATTGATTAATGCCTGGTTTTAAAATTAGTTTACTGGATTCTATTTTGTGCCCATTGTTGTCAGTGTAATTTTAAACATTAAAATGGTAAATACTAATTAACCGATGAAGCTTAAACACACAAATGGTAAAGACGAAAGAACAGAATAACTCACCTCCACATCACAGTGCAGCAAATAAAGCCCCATCCTCCGCTCTTTTATCCAACACCTTTTCTTTTTGTTACATCTTTTATCGCTTAAAATAAGCTCACAAACTATCGCTATTGCTTCTATGTCGTCCTCCGTGTTTGTTTACACTAAATTCACGTGTGATGTAGTAGGCTTTTACGGGATTTTCTGTCTGAAATCTGAATGTCGGTGAGAGAAATCGGTTTTTGTGTGGTGTGTTGCTCTTGCCGTGAGGCTGGACACACAGCACGGTCGAACCCGATCAAACCCGTTACATCTACGTTTTTTTGTCTGCTAGTTTGTGGTCTCTCAGGTTTTGAAAATGGGCCGACAATTTTAATATCATGTAGTGTGAGCTGGGTATTACGCCAAGGAAATGAGGAAGGGAGATGTCAGTGGAGAGCCCCGGAGTTGAGCCTTTTTTCATCCAGTGTCAGCAACAGAAAGAGAAAAGGCAGGAAGAAGCGATAAAGCCGATAAATTAAAATGAGGTCAATAACTTTCATTTATTGTGTGATTAATTGATTTATTGTTTTTCGCGACAGGCCTAGTCAGTAGTGAAATAAAGCAGGGCATCTCTGGGTTCAGAGGTCATAAGAGTACCATACTGCCATCTATGATACATCCATTCTTTTAGTCCGATTCCCAAAGTATTAATTCCCTTGTAGCCTGATAAAAAAGAATCCCTTTTTCTATTCTTTTGCGTCAAACCTTTGGCTATGGAGATATGATTACTTCCTGGAGGCATGGACTCTGTAGAAGTCTTACACTTTACCCAATCACTAACATTTCCTTGTGACGTATGCAATCCGCCAGTTCGATGCTATGAAGCTTACCAGAAATTGCCTGAGCTGTAAACAACTGTCTTGTGAAGACAGGAGAGCCGATCCAAATGAGGCGACTTAATGTTGGAAGCGTGGCTAACACAAACTAAGGGCTTTGCTCACTTCCTCCGCTGCCATTGCTAAACCTACAGGCAGACTACAATTCTAAAACGGCGCAGAATGTCAACATCATCATTGACAACTTTTTCTGTTTGCTGATTGGTTTAAATTTTACCGTAGGGATTCAAGTCAATGGGAGAAAGCCCAGATGGAGCACCGAAGAGAGATGAGAACTAAGAGGAATTGTGTAGGAAGGCTAATTGCCTCTGGAACAATGTCAGGTTTTATGAAAAAAATAAAGAACATGGAAACGTAATCAATATCTCCAAGCCTTTTTTTCACTTTTAGTCTGATATCCAGGTCGCATAGCTCGTCTGAAAAACAGACAAATGTATTAGGGGAATTATATAAATCCATAAAAAATGAGAGAGGTTGGAATGACCTTGACTCATGGGTGTACACAACCTTAAGCTAATATTTGGGAAACTCTTTGATTCAATTTCAGGATTCAGCACATCATTAATCAGCAATATTTACACACTTTGACAGTCATTTCAAAACTCCTAGTTTCTCTATCATTCATCTGTTGGATGCACTCAGTGAGGTTCATGATTTCTGAGGCATTGTGTCTTCTGGCATCAGGTGTGTGCCCACTTTTTGAAAGGCTTATTCTCCACGTCTGAGTTGTTCTGTTGGAGAAAGAATGAGGATAACCCACTTATCTCCTGTCTTTATTCCTCTGTCTTGGATTGCCTCGTAACATAAAGACACAAACACACACACATGCAAGCAAATTTTCCTTCCTTGTACTAGCTTCGGCCGCAATGACCTTGAAGAAGTTGAGAATTTGAAGATCACAACCCTGTTAGCGAGTCGAGGGAGGGATGGATGTCACTGCTTTCCTTGGCAGATCCAAAGGCCTCACTTCGATGTTTGCCAGCCTGAGCAGTCAAAGAATGTGCTTTCATTGCAGAAGGTGATACCCAGACTGACCGAGGGGAGGGAGGACGCAGACAGAGCGAGTCAAAACCAAAATAAAGTGGCTCCAAGATGGAGTCTGGGTAATGTGAGAACGCCATTGCCTCCACCGTTAGTCTTGACTGTCTTTCCCTTTTTCTCCTTTCTGTCATTGCTTTCCTTCCTTTTAACAAACTCATTCAGCTTCAGTGCACCGACTCTCACTGTCTCATTCACAAACGATACATGAAGCCACATGAATGCATTCTGATATCATACGCATGCACCTCTTATCATTGCTTGATCTCATGATATCGTCCGAGCACAATGGGGCTTTCCAGCCTCTGGCAGTTCATTTCATGGTAACACGACATCAATCTGCAGGGCTGCCCTCTTGCTCCGCTCATCCTTCTGCGGCCGCACTGCTTATCTTGGTTACATTCAGGGTAAAGCAAATGTTCTGAGCTCTGCTGCCTTTAGCTCACCTCCACCTTGTTGTGTTTGTGAATACCTATAAACGAAAAACAGTCCAGCTGGTTTGCTTGTGAGAGGATGATGCGTGAGCAAAATGGAGACTTTGTAGTATCATGCTAATTGTTTTTGTCTTAAAGTAGCATCACACTTTCCAATTTCCCTGTGTAGTAAAGCAGAGAAAGCGGACTTAGGTTGTGACCTCTCCTACATTTAATCCCTTAAGGCATTTCATGAGGGTGTTGCAGGAATAGGGGGTAGCGTAGGTTGCTTCTAATGATTATCCAATCAATTTTTCACCCAAAACAAGCAACGTGTCCTCATTTTTAAGGTCATGCTGGTTCCAAATGCAGGTTGGAGTCTTTCAGGGCTGTCTCTGATCCTGTTTGGTCTATTCAACAACCTGATCTCAAAGCCTTTCCTATGGACATAAGGTGTAGGTCATTGGTGAAAGACTAAGATTCTGGATAAAAGTTTCTGGCTAAGGCTTCGTTTCTTGGTTGGGTGAGTACTTCAACATTTGGGTAGCTTGTGGTCGAGGTCCTCTTTGTTAAAACAAGTCACTAGGGGTAGTTTGGGAACTTGCTGGCATCCTGAACATTTGTGTCAAGGTTTTCTAAGGCATATCCTACTGGAAGGAGACCCTAGAAAGGCCCTGAATCTACTAGAGAAACCTGCTCACCTGGGAAAGGCTTGGGATGAGACTTAAAGTGTCAGTAGAGAGTTGAATGTCTAGGTTTTTCCTCATGGACCAGTTACCCACACCAGGTCAGAGGTCATACGGTCATACGGCACCACTAGATTTCTTTTGTATCATTGCTGTTTGATAATTTTTGCATCCTCAGTTCACAACACCGTCACAGTAAATTAACTTGTGAGGAAACAATGATTTCCCTTTCAGAAAGTTCAGATATTTTTGAGTCCTGTTGAAAATACTGACCAGTTAATAGGTTACCTTTAACTTTCCTAGCATTTTTATTTTGTCTGACTTGAGGTAGCAGCTTTATTCAGTTGCAAGACAATACTAGGATGGATGTCGGTCAAGCTTTGCTAAGTTTTATAGTAGGAACGGCATAAAATCATAGCAATAAGTTGTTCCTTAAATTTCTGTTTTGTCGTTTTAATTTTCTTTACTGGTTAGAAGAAGAGAATTCGGTTTTCCCAGTGTTGAGGTGAAGCAGTCCTTGTTATAATCTCAGCTCTGGGGCTGCTTTGTTCTCTGCAGCCTCTGATGCGTTTCTCTGACTTCCCACAGGCTAATTGGCACTAATTCGATCTGAAACGCCAGATAGCTTCACCCTGGTCCTCAGCACTGATACCCATTCTCCAGGGAATGCTTTTCCGTGCAGCGCACTTCCTGAGCGTGTGCTCGGGGAACGAGGGTGCGTGCTGTGGTGGAGGCGGGATGCAGAACTCTTGTTTGTTTGCATCTGAATCCTGATTTAATGTGCGTCTGCTCACAAATGTCACTTTTTGCCGGGTGGGTTGCCTGGCGGGGATGTTGAGGTTGAGTGAGCGCACTAATTTGATGAGAAGCCCCATTGTTGTAACTGATGCAGATTGGCTTTCTTTGTCACCAGCAGATAGGAATTTAAAACCAGCTTATGTAAGGCTAATATTCAGAAATAATTAATCCCATTAAGTGAACCGCTAATGCTTGGAAAATGTATTTTTCTAGAGCTATTTCCTCATTGTTGTTCCTCATCGGTGTTGAGTTTCAGACTCGGAGGCCGCATCCGCCTGGCAGGTGAAATGTTGGATCCGGAACATAAAACAATTCCTACTGTACGTGCTCTACTTTGAAAAAGACGCCCCTGATTTGTAGTCATGACAACACCAGTGACAGTAAGTCAACTGAAAACCCGGAAGATTTGTTTTGTCAATTTGAAATTGATCGACTTAATCTCAATTTAACCTTAAAATAGTTTGGCATTTTGGTCATTCTGACCCCAAACAAAGGGGTTCATGGTTAATACACAAACTGATTTCAAAGTTGTTGCTCTTATTTAGACAAAAGCAAATGTTGAATCTGTATTAGTGGCAAAAAAAAATGTCTAAGTAAAAAGAATGCTTTCATTTTCTTTAACATTTATTTTACCAGAATAAAAGTTATTTTAAGGGAATCCTGGCTAAGAGGAAGCATTGAAACAACACAAATCCCCCCACAATTTTTAACTTTTTGATTTTGACCTGCTCAACAATGAATTAAACACATAATCATGAAACATAATAGCTATAACAAACAAATTTCACTGCACAGAAATACAGTTTATGACATGAAAACACACATAAAGCTAAATCCAGCTCCTCTCACAGGCTGCAAACAACTGCTGTCTTGCCAGAAACTGAAGCGATGTTATGCTGGAAATGCAGCATCACACTTTGACCTTTACATTACTAGAGGTGGTGTGTTTTTGTTGGACACTGCTAATGCAAAGGGGGAATAAAGGTCAGATTTTTTAAGTTGAGGCCCTGATCTGACATGGTATGTGCTTTTTGCATCAAGTGTTCAGCAGTGTTTTTGTCTTACGATGAGTCAGAGAAATAAAGGATCATTTTATTTAAAAAACTACAAAAAAGTTTATACTCCTTTTTTTTTTGTAGTTCTTTTGCGTTATTACCATATGTTTTAGTCTGTAACCCCGAAATGAAGTAAGGAGCCACCAACTGCCCCATGTACGACGCCATATTTCATATAAAAAGTGAGTAAATTTCTGTCAACAATCTCAGAAATGTCTAGAAAAAAAAAACAAGGAAACGTCTGAGCTCCAAAAGTCAAAAATGTGCAAGAACATAAATCAAATTTTGAGATTCATCTTACAAACCTGCAGGGGTTTGACTTTTGCTACTCAGAAACCTCCAGGTTTTTTTTCTAGAAAATTTCTCAAAATTTCTGAGTTGTTTCTAGAAAATGTTCAACTTTTGGAGCTCAAGAATTTCCAAACAAAAAAAACTTGGAAATTTATGAGCTCAAAGTTGAAAATTTGCAAGAATAAAACATAGAAATTTTCTCAAAAAACTTGGACATTGAGATTGAGCTCAACATTTCTGTGTTTTGGAATGTGTTTTGGAAATGTGTTTTGGAAGAAATGTACTCCTCCCTTTTCTCTATTTTTATCTACAATGGCCCTAATATGCTGCTGTAGCCGCCATATGTCACTTAATTTATTAAACAGAGTCCCCTTGTATGAAGTTTAATTTAATTATGAATATATCTGTTCTGTGAAGGTCTCAGTGATATGCAAATTTCTTGTGAAATCAGTTTTTCTTTGATAATCTGGAAACATATTTAGCTTTTTTTTTTTTTTTTTTTTGTAAATATCGACATTTCGACTGAAGAAATGTATCCATTTTCAAACAAAATTGCAGAATTGTTCATTCAAAGACGAATATAGAGAAAATGCAGTGACCTCCACGGGGTCCCGGGCCTTTCAGGGACCACATCTCTGCTCTCATTTCTTGGTGGCGTGCAGATTCGCGCCTCTTCTTGTCTCTTGCTCTCCATTTCTCTGGGAGTGTGTGTGATGGGGATGGATGCCGCTTCATGAATCATTAAGCACATTTCTCTTCCACGCTGGAGTGTGATTTGGCTAAATGGATGTGGATGATAAGAGCTTTTCCAGCCTATCTTTATTGTTTAACAAGTAGAGCTCCGACGACTGACGGTCAGGATCATAGTGTGGAGAAAGCAGACGGCTTTTTACATCCGTCGTCAGCGTTCCTCCGTCTGTTGTTCTTTCATGACTCACTGTCTATTTATCAATGGATAGTTCTATATTTTTCTCTGTGTGGATTTCATTCAATCAAAAATGTCCTTTTTTAAGCTTTCTGGTTTATTTTGTCCCAAAGAGATTTGGTGGAACCATAACCGTATCATTACTTCATTTCTGATAATCATTACACAATGATATAGTTGGCAGAAAATGTTCCCATATTAAATATCAGTAAGGTTTTCTTTATGATAAGTCTGCAAATGTTTTCTCTTGGGATTTAGTTTTTTTTTCTCCAGTTTTGTATTCAAATAAAAACCTGTTTTCAGTCCCTTTCTACTCTAAAACTCTGAAATAAAATCCAGCTCACACAATTGCCGGCAGAACTAAACTAAATTAATAGAGTTGGCTTACTTGTAGTTTAATCTCAGTGTAAACAAAGAGAACATCAGGAACAAAATCTATGCTGACTCTAATAAAATACGTTTGCGGTCGTTTCAAAACCTGAAATAGTTTGGTTTATGAATTCTTTTGCGAGACACAATCACACATTTCGCTGTGAAATTTCAAAGTTACACCAGCAACGCCAAAAGACACCAATTCCGGCGTATTTTTGATTCTCTAAAAATCTCAAAGTGTTGTCACACGGCTTCACAGCAAAAAAAAAAAAGCGAGAGCGTTGCAAAATTGAGCCTTTTCGTGAGCTTTTTGTCAGGCCGAGAATGCGCTTCTGAATCCCGCGTGAATAATTCAAGAGGCAAGCCACAAATAGATCAGGTGTAGTAGTGACAGCTGTGAGGCTTTGATCCTTTTCTGAAGAATAAATGGCAGCAAGTACGCCTGGTTGTTTCATCCTGCAGCACACACTGTCGAGCGGAGGTCACCTCCTTAGAATAGGTGGGTTTTATTTTTAACACGTAGAAGGGTGCTGTCAGCTTAGCAACCGCATCATCATAACATACTTTTGTCAGTGAGTGTTTTGTTTTTTTCTTAAGATTTGTCTTCTAGATGGATTAAAATACTGGCTTTTCTGACTTAAAAAGTTCGAGTATCATGAAGTTTTAGGTCTGATAATAAGTAGATCGATAAATAAGGATTCGGGTCAGTTGTTTTAAAATGTGCTCATATGGTCTGAACTCCCAAACTAAAAGACTATAAATGACCTCCAACTCAGTCACAGTGAGCACTGGGGCACCTCAAGGCCGTGTGCTCGGTCCACTGCAGTTTGTTCCGCTAACAGACGGCAATTTGCAAACGATGCCACAATAGCGAGACTCATTCATAAGATTTACAAACCAATTTATAGTGAAGATGTCAAACAATTAAACAACAACATGGTGGTCTAAACAATAAAAACGAACAAGAATGAATAGCATTGAGTCTCTCTGGAGTAGAAATTTGTGTCAACTAGTTGAAGGATGAGTAAACTTTCACGACGGGTGGTCTTTGTTTTTGGTTACATTATGAATCAATGTGTTCAATATGTTTAAATGTTATTGAAGTGATGTCACATGTAATTTAATTGTGTGACACGCTACTGGTTGGCATTTTCAAAGCAGGATACATCATGGATATTCTATTGGGACGAAAACAAGAGAAAAAGAAGAAAACATAACCGCTTTTTGTCTTCATTGTCATGGGATATAATGTATCACTGTAAATAATTAAAATAAATGAGCTTGAAGCTGACAATGACACCGCTGTTTTGAGCCTCGATTGGTTTTACATTTATGCGACTCCTGTCATGTTATTTTGATTTTTATCTTTAGTCTTCATCCCCATTAGTTTCATTAGTGCCATTTAGTAGGTGTTGCTTTGTTATGTTTAGGTTAAAGAGGAGGTCAGACTTGAACTATCTCCTTTTCAATTCTATGGAACTTGTAAAGATGGACTTACTTTTTCTATAATCGTACCGAGAGTCATGTAAACGTATTTTTTCTAGGTGATTGGAATTTTGTTCCTGATTGTTACAGAACTGAACTACTTCGGATTGGTGCCAAACTTTAACACAGGGAGGCAAAAAATCCAGATAGTGGCAGTGGACTTCAGCTGCCGTTGCTTTTAGTTCCCCAAAGTCTGTCACATCTGCCTGGTTTTGACGCCTTAATGTCTGAACGCTTGCTGTTTTTTAAAGTTCTCAGCGGCAGAGCGGTGGCTGGAGATTGGTGTTTTGTAACAGCGCATCAGCATCCAACATGGAAGACGATCAAACCGGGGGCTTTTGTCTGATCTGGCCTTGCCTTTTGTCGCAGCCGCCATCATATACACGCCTGCCCCCAGCCCACACCTGACCCTCGTTGCCACGGCAACAGAGGCTTTCTCATCCTTGCCGTGGCCCTGAAGACGCCGACTAATCCCAACCCGCCGTGGGAATCGGTGGATGGGGTGACAAACGCGGCGTGATGAAACCGTCTGGCAGAACGTTCGTGGCACTTCCTCAGACTTCATCTGCATCTTTTGTCGTGAAATCTGCCGATTTAGTTTCGTGAGGTAAGGAATGTTGAGGGAGGGGGGGGGGATCACCTGGTTTGTCACAACCTCACGGACGTGAGTTGCAAAAGACTGCCGTTAGTCTGGTCAGACTGCCGTTTCGTCCAGGCCACCTTGAAGTGTGTTTGACCCATTTCGGTTAAATTAAGCCCACAAAATCTGGAGCAGAAACTTGACAGAGGAGGAAATATCAAAGCGACGTGTGACAGCTTTATTCCTGAAGGTGTGTGTTGTCTCTAGCAGCTTTCGACTGAAGGGGAGGGCCGCATGAAGGAGCACAGATGGTAATTGCGGGTGTGTGGGTGTCTGTGCGGACGTTGTCACACACACACACACGACGTGAACGTTTTGACAAGCCTTTATTTTTATTCCCCCCCTTTATGCTTTACTCTCCACATAATTATCTGTTTGTTTATTTAAAATGAAATTTTATGCATGAGTTCAGCAAATCTTAGGAGAGCTGCCTAAGTGCCTGCCAACTAGGCTGTTAATCACAACATTAAAAAGCTCAGATATTAACATGTTTTTTTTTTGTTTGCTCATCAACACAGTCAAATGTCTTATCACACTTTAATGAACTGTCGCCTCATGAAAATATCCCCTTTTTACATCACCAATTTAATTGTAATAACAATAATAATAATGGGACATTCAAGAACGCTTTAAAGCAAGCTGAAAGACATTCAACGTGTCGTGTGTGTCCTCCAGCTAGCATTGCTTGGGTGTGGAGTTCTTTGCGTGTTATCTTCATTCACTCTTGCAAAGCAATAATCAAAAGTCTTTCCCCTATAGCAGATTTTAGTTTAATATTTAACATATTAATATTTCAGTTCATAGAGGAAACTTTGATAGCAGTCAGAGAGAACTAACACGGTTCAAAATTATTTTCAGGATTTAAAGTGGCCTAGTCAAAGTGTGGACTTACATCTGATTAAGACGCTCTTAAATATTGAAATCTGACAAGAGAGCAAAACCAAAGGAAATTCTTCAAAGAGGATAGATAATTTGTTTCCCCCCCACAACAACAAACTTTAAATTTCTTCAGTTCAGACACCAACAGCAGACCTGCCGTGTCACACTGCATGTCGGGGGGAGTGAGCAGGGTCTCTCTCACACTTCATGAGTGATCTCCCATCCAATATTTATGAGCCTTTATGTGGACATTCCCACCTAAACATTGGCCTCCGTGAGTCAACAGTTTGTCTGGGCTGCTGGCAATGAGCTAAAATATTGATGGGCACATGAGCCGATGAAAGGGAGAGGAGCAAAGCACCGGTTATATTTAGCACCAGCCTCTGTGGGACCTTCAGCAGAGAGTATTTTTGTCTGACTGGAGAAGTTGATCACTGCTTTTGTTATAGTTACTTTATTTTTTTTATTTTTTTTGAGTGATGTTGCATTGCCAGCTGCCTGCTGCTCTCTTTAATCTTCATCTTCATTTCTGCGCTTCACACCAGGCGTTATTTAGGGCAGCTTTTTGACAGCAACCGACAACCAGGGATTATTTTTGAATATGTTGTATGATGGAAGAGACGGCAAACAGGCTATTTTAGTCGGTTTCTAGAGGATCATTTAGAATGTTTCACCTCACCTGCAACTCAATCAGCTAATGGCTATAATTATATATGACAAAAACACAGACATATTCTTACTCCTAGTATCAGTTGGATTAATAATGATTGTAAGAAAAGTTATCTTGTTTGAAATGGAAGTAATTTATTATATACCAAATTTGTGGAAAAACTGCACTGCACACAGTATTAAAATGGTTTTCATCGTTGGCCATTGGTACACCTATATATTCAGCCCCTTTTACTCTGATGTCTCAAACTGAAATTTAGGTTGCATTTACCCCAACATTGTTTAATCCGCTTTAATCAAACTCTGGTTTGTTTGCTTGGAAAACCCATTTCGTATGGTGAGGTGTGAATGCTAGGTCTTATTTCTTTTAAAGTGAACTCTGGAGCTGTTCGAATGCATGTGTGAATGCCAAGAGGAGCGGAGACCGCTCCGAAACCAGGAAGCGGACTATAGCGCAGGGCATTCTGGGTAAACCCAACCAAACATGGAGGAATGGCTCGTGGTCTTTTGACTACAACCACCGCCACTCGGTTTTTGTTTACATTTTGTGAAGAAGGAAGTTGCACTCATGTCTTCTTCTGAGGTTTTTGTGCCATTTCCGTCAGCGGTTCTTGGTGCAGCGCCCCCACAGGCGAGGAGGGGAACAGGTTCTTCAATAGGTTTGGATTGTTTGATACACTGCAGCGTGAAAGCGGACCGCATTGGCTGAAAATGGAACAAATGTTGCAAAAAATATTGCCAAAAAATGTTGAAGATTTTTTTTATTTTATTTTGAAAACTATCATTGCAAACTACCCTGAACACACCACACCATATATTTACAGTGTATATATATATATATATATATATATATATATATATACTGTATATATATAGTAATTATTTTCATTTCCTTTTAATGTTGTCTGTTTTTATGTTAAATGATGTAATGTGACCATGAGTGCCAAGAAGATACAACAAATAAAATGCATTATTATTGTTATTATTATTTATTAAGGAAGCTGTTCAGATTTGATGGGACTGTGGAAGGAACAGGAGCACATGTCACTATGTTAGTAAGAAAAACAAGCTCAGAACCACTGTTGAATATGTTGCACTGTTAAACCAGTCACACTGTGTAACTGCAGTGTAATTTAACAAGCCTTTTTATTTATCTGTCAGTAATTACGTATGTAGGAAGCGCAGGTGGTACCTGTGTCGGTAAGAGAGAGGAAAGAAGAAACAGCTGTAGAATGAAAAAGCATTTCATCGTCTCTGTGTAATGGAGAAAGATTTATTACAAAGCCGATGTTATTACATTTTGTCTGGACATATAAAGTCTGTAGACGCACAAGCAGCAGACATGCTTCGGTAGAAACTACAGTTCCCTGTTTAGCAGTTCCTTAAACTGCAGGGACACAGTTTCTTATTTTTCATTTGTGTTGGCCAGAATGCTAACAACCTAAACACACGTTCTTTCCCACACTTTAAAAAAGAAAGTCAGACACATAGTAGTGTCACTCCTGGGCATCGTCTGACTTCAGCGTTTCGAATATTGCTGACAGTGAAATGAGCATAACAGTAAAAAAGCCTCCTGTTACTCACTGTAATTGGTTTATATATATTCTAAAATTCCTTTGGAGATCCAATTATAATGTTGTTTTTATATATAGCAACCGCTGCAGTTTCTTTGAAAAGATGCTGGTCATGAATGAACTGTAAAGAGACTTACACCTTTAAGAGCAACTCAGCTGATGAGTCGAGATAAGAAGGGACGACGAGGTTAATCACAAGGGTGGTTTTAATATCATGTGGTAGAATCACTGTCAAGTGTCTGTGATGGCAACACTTCAGCTGAAGGCAGAGCCAAGTAGCTTTAAGTGGAGCGTCCTCAAAACGGACGAAAGCAAGCTGCTTTCTTCACAAGAGCAGTAGAGTATCAGGATTGCGGTTGGGGAACCTGCCTGCTGGGTGTACCTTGCCTCTAGATGGTTCCCCCCACCGTGACGGCAGATACCAATAACTTTAACTTGATTGAATGATGGAACAGGGTTTACCTTTTGAAATTTGGCCAACTCGGTACATTTCCTCATGCTAGATTTTACCCCTCCGATTTGTGGTTTTGTGTTGGTTCTCGCCCCAAAATCCACACAAAAAACGCCGCAAAACATTGACGTTTTTGGTCATAACACTAGAGTATTAAAAAAGCAAGAGGTGTACTTCTTTTTGCAAACTCTAACTTTGTATGTTACACAATTACAATGGTCAGTGACCCCAGTCCTTGACCCCCGTAACTACAATGTACTTGACGGAGTTCGTAGTCCTTAATATAAGCTACACTTTGGGAATCCAGTGGTCGTAACATTTAAGATTTATGTAGTGACACTCCTATCTAAATCCCTACAAGTTAGCTTGTATCCCTACCTAGCTTGCTAGGGATACAAGCTATCAGGTGTGAGAGAATCCAATGAGTTTTCAAATGAAAACATGGAGATTACAGGAATGACCTTTAAGGATGTTAAGATACCGTCTATCTAGACCAAACCTGGGCATTGTACGGCCCCCGGGCCGCATACGGCCCTTTGATTGACTCTGACCGGCCCGTGTAACGTTAATTGGAAATTACAAAATAAACATATTTTCTTATTTTACCTGATGCATGGACTGAAGCTGCATTGCTTTTATTTTGAAGTTGTTTTTTATTTACGTACATGATGACGCAAAACGTATATTGAGGCATGTGCGTGATTTGATCGTTGTCACTAGCAAGTCACAAGAGGACTTTAGCCCTCAGAAATGTCTGCTCATGCTAAAAAAAGAAAGGTAGATGCCGAATGCAGGGTTTTCAACAAAAATTGGACTGCTAAGTATTTATTTACTGAAGTGAGAGGTAAAGCCGTGTGTTTAGTTTGCGGGGAGCAGATCCCCGTGTTTAAGGACTACAATTTGAGTCGGCATTACGAGACAAAACACGGGGAGAAATACAAGAACGTGACTGATGCTGAAAGGGCGCGGACATCGGAAGCTTTGCTAGCTAAATTGCAAAAGCAGCAAGGCTTTTTTACCAAGCTTCACACATCCAGGGATGCAGCAACCAAGACCAGCTTTGTGATAGCTCACAAAATCGCTAAAACCAGTAAGCCATTCTCGGAGGGGGAGTTTATCAAAGAGTGCTTGGTGGACTCTGCAGCTTTAATATGCCCTGAAAAAAAAGAAGAATTTGAGAAAGTCCCGCTCTCCAGGCGAACCGTGACGAGAAGGGTCGAGGACATATCGTGCAATCTGGAGCTTCAGCTGCAACGTGAAGTGGCAAATTTTGACTTTTTCTCCTTGGCTTTGGATGAGAGCTGTGATGTCCGTGACACAGCCCAGTTACTTGTATTTGTCCGCGGGATAACGCCGGACTTCAAGATTACGGAGGAGCTGGCAGCAATGCGGTCGATGAAAGGAACAACTACAGGGAGCGATCTCTTCATGGAGGTGAATGCGTGCATGGACACACTGGGATTGAAATGGGACAGACTGGCAGGTGTCACAACGGACGGTTGTCCAAATTTTACAGGGAAAAATGTGGGACTTTTAAAACGTATGCAAGATAAAGTGGCTGAAATCGACGCAGATCAGGAATTAATTGTTTTGTGAAATTCGCTTGAATAAATTACATTTTTTGGAAGGCAACCTCATGTTTTCATTGCTTAATTATAACATGTACTCTTACCAGCTTGTCAAAACAATGCTATTTACTGCTTTTTACAAAGAAGTACAGTTCATATTATGCAGAATTGAGATCAGCCTTTTGGCCGGCCCTCCACAATATTTTCTGTTTCTCATGTGGCTCCATGGAAAAAATAATTGCCCACCCCTCCAAGGACAGCCAGGGTTCAAAGCAAAAACTTTGAAAGACTTTATCCGGCCTGGGAAACCGCCGCCCGGGGCCACGTCTGGGTTTTTCTCACAAGGGGACGAACATCAGAGTATGCCAAATAGAGCAATGTAGCTTTCCTCAGATATCCCCGTTCTGTGTTTAAATGAGTCCACGGTATGGCTGGCAGGGATCCGGGGGTCTTATCCACCGGCCCCGCCCTCTTCTCCAACCGCCGACTCCACCGACTTAAAGGGACAATGAATTATTCAAATTAGCAAGCCTGAAAAATTTCGATAGGCTATTTTTAGCGCCGGCATGTTTGTGCTTGACAAAAGCTGTAGGCTTAGGAGGGTTTTCCCGGGTGTGTTTTGCTGTCATGTCACAGTGAGTAGTGTAATGAGGACTGGGGGGAGGAAGAAATGTGTGTGTGGAAAGGCGGCGACGACGGCGTGGGGAAACTCCGCTCAGATTTTAGTTTAGCAGGAATCAGCTTTCCCGCTCACTTCCATCCTCTGTTTTTGTGTTTATTTATATTTTTGGCCCCTCGATTAGCAATTTAATAAAACTCATATATTTTTGTTAATGGGTGCGTGAAAGCAAATCTCCTGTCTTGCTTTGTCATCTGCTTGTCGTCCTACAACGGCGGTGACAAATGCGGCGAGTGTGTTTTAGAAGAAAGACAAGGAGTGGGAGGGGAAACCCTTTATACATCCCGAAAAATGGATTGTTCATTTCTCTCTCACCACTTTCTATTTTTTTTTCCTCATTACTCTCTGTTTTCACACTTGAGATTCACCATTTTGAAGGTGCCGTTACCATGGCGGCAGATGATAAAGGGAGAGGGGGAAAAAAGTGTTTGACAAAAATCTGTCTTTTGTTAGGGGAACCCAGCCGTTCCAAGTCTGCGGAATCGATCACCGTCCTCCCAGAAAGCTGATTTATTTATTTTTCTCGATTTATTTAACGAAAAAAAATCTCACCCAGCCTCGTCTCCAAAGAACAAGGCAAAATCAATTACTTGGCGGTTTAATTATGCATGTGCTACAGTGGTTTTTAGAAGTGAAACATTGTGGTAACTAGCCTGAGTGATGTTGATTTAAACACCGTTTAATTTCAGAACGGGGGAGCTCCGTGTGACAGGAATCACGATACAGATCTCCCGTTCACCGTTCTCCTGCTGCAGGCTGATATCCTGACTGCGCACACACTGTGTGTGGCTAATGGCCTGGAGTCCAGGCAGCACATCTGAAGCTTTAGTTTGAAATACAGTGGATCTGTTGTGAGATTTATTTATTTATTTTTGGCCAAAAGAGCTTGAGTTCAAAAGTCAAACCCCAAATTCAGCAGTTTGGTTTTTGTCCTGGCTGTTGAGCTTTTGCCCTTGAAGAATTGCTTACAATAGTCAGCAAATGTCATGTGATGGTACTTATTCATCAATATTAAGGAATTATTGACTTAAAGAGAGTGCAACGGGACTTTACTCGGCTGTTTTTGTGTGTTTTGTTAGAATCTCAACTGGTTTTTGACCTCAAGTCGCCGTAACTCATAAACTGTACGCTGCCGGATCAGCTTGTCTCGACTTTATGAACCTGAATTCATGTTGTTTCTCTGGAAGCATGAAGTCTGGGCGTCGCAGGGGATGAAAAGAGACGGGGAAGATCCTCTTGTCGTCTTGTTAGTGATTAGCGTCGTACCCCGGCGTGCTGTCGGTATCCCGGCTTGTAGTGACGCCAAGAAGGGGAGTGGAGCACTTTGAAGAGAATCAACACCACTGAGTGACAGGCACAGATCAGACGATGGAGGGATGTTTCTGCTTGGGGGGTCCGAACCTCAAGCTGGAGTTCAGCTCCGTGTGAAAAATCCAGAAACTGGGAGAGAGGAAGGCTGTGATTGGGGGAATCCGTATCCTCCGTCTACTGAAATACATTGACATATTTTCATTTGATGGCTGATTTGGCAAACTTACTAAGCACTACAAAGGCTCCCTTTGAGTGGAGAGCCAATGGGCCCTTGTACATACATTAGTCAGACATTAGTCAGGTCTATCTTCTGCCGTGTGTTAGCCAGAAACGGCAAGCTGGGTGTTCAAGTTTGAATGATGAATCCTAAAGCTCATCTGATGGCACCTAAGTCTCAAACGAAATTGGTCTCAAACTTTTGTGCTACATTTGTGCAGCAGAATTTTTTTGTTTGTGCCGCTATTATTTTAAAGATGTTGTGAAATGCTTCCAGAGGTCATGAAAGGTCAACCAGCCATCCCACCTTCTTCAAATCAGGCAAAATTGGTGTCAGTCAACTCGACTACATTTGTGCAGCAAAGGCTTTTGTTTGTGCTGCTTACGCTTTGAAGATATTAATAAAAGTTTAAAGGTCGACCAGCCCCCCACCTCTACTTTTAGAAAGTCAAGCAAATTTGGTTGTCAAACGTTTGTGCAGAAACAAAAAAAATTGTTTGTGCCGCTATTATTTTAAAGATATTAAGAAATGTTTCCAAATTTGTTTGTTTTATTTATTTGTTTATTTTGGAAATGTAAGCAGGAGTGAAAGGGGTCAGATGAAACATCTGGAAACATTTCTATTATTATCTTTAAAATGATACCAGCACAAACATTTGAGGCCAGTTTCTTTAGATTTGAAGGTTTGAGGGGCCAACTTCCCTCAGGTGGCTAACTGATAATTTACAGAAAAACCTGTTATGTGTCATAAACATAGCGCCCTGTTTTGAAGGTTATTTTTCTTAATGACTTGTGTTTCAGCTGCTCTCTGCTGTAATCATGTCCCACATCCTAGATTTAGCTGGCAACACAGTCATTTTCACTGCACTTTAAGTCATTTTCAAGAGTGGGGGGGAAAAACCCCACTATGCTGGGTCAAGTTCACCATAGCATCCTTCTGCATTAGATCTTTCTAGAGTTTGTCGGTATCTTCAAGGTCTCCTTGGCTTGCTGTCGTCACAGCAGAGGACCAAGCTAGCATGACGGCGGCTTGTTTTCTCCGGCCGCAAACAGACCACAACCTTCCGTTCTCGGTGTCAAACAGACGGTGGCGGTCCCAAGGGGCCGAGGCCAGCGGATGTCCTAATTGGTCGCCGCGTGGGCGGAGAGAGGCATGGAGGTTGCATATTTGTGTGTTTATTTGTGCAGTGGATGCCAGCCAAAGTGGGCACATCTGATGTGTTTCCATCATACTGCGTAAAATGTGAACCGTGACACTGGATCCTATTTTAGAATCTGGGGGCTGGAAAAAAAACAAACAAAGGTTGTACGCTGGAATCCATGAAATACCTATTTAAAAGAGAGATTTTCTTTTTCTGTCAGGTCAGAAACTGTGAAAAGTATGGAATAGAAAAAAAAATAATAATTCAGACTTTTTCTCAGAATTCTGAGGCCCCAATCCTCTTCCGTAGAAAACAAAAACAATTAACTGTTTTTTTTTCTAAAATTAGTTCACTGGGAGCTCTTCATCGGCTGAAATTTGTCTCTACAACGGTACTAAAACATTAATTAAATATGCTATGAAAAGAGGTGGAGAAGAATATCCATCGATTGTCTGTAACCAACTTATTGCTTTTGGGTGCTGAAGAACAGAAGAAGTTTCACTCTGCTGTACAATTCAGACAAAAAAACTTCTGCTTGCACATTTCACAAGCTGTGTGATCTTTTATGGATTAACTGCAAGAAGAAATCTACTTTTGAAGAAGGAAAGATGCATTTAGACATGTAGAGGAAAACACATGGTAGAAAGTTGCTCCAGTTGAACGAGACGGACATTTAGCTACATGTACAGGAAACTGTGAAACATGGTGAGAGGAAGCTTTTGTGCAACAAATTCGGGTGGAGGTTCACCGAAATGACTCTAAAACAGACAGCTACCCAAAAGAATGGTTTAAATGTATGCATATTTATCTTTCAGAATGGCCTCGTCAAAGTTTGACATTAATCCAACTGAGAGTTTCCACCCATCCAATGTAAGCGGACGCATTCGTTTTCCGTAACCCGGAATTTTACAGTAATTTCTGACCACTCCTTTGACGTGACGAGATCGGTTTGTTACTCGCAAATAGCTCTTTACTCGCCCCGCCTGGCGGTGTCAACACCCTGCCGCTGAAGCAGCTTGATGTGGCATTTCCCTCCGGCCGAGGTCTGGGAGAGTCCCTGCGTCTGACAGAGACGTCCAGCGGAAGATGAAGCAATTACAACGACGGCGTCTGTGCTTAAAGACTGTGACAGCGATCGCATCCCATCAGCGTTTGAGGTGGTGGTGATTCAATTCCCGACTAAGTCGTCAAGTCAAAACTGAAGGGAAAGCACACAGATCATGAAATGAGGCGGTTAAAGTACTTGATTTATTAGATTTTTCTCCAGGTTGGGTTACATTTAGTATTTTTGAAAGCAAAGGGTTGTGCTATCTTTAGTTTTTTTCTCCAGTATCATGAATGTGGTTAAAAGTGTTGAGTCTGATAGAGCATCTTTAGTTGTTGACATAAAAAAAGACTCTATGCAAGGGAGCAGAAACAAACATTTCCATTCACACTAAAAGCAGCGACGTATAAAGCCTTACTTGTTGCCCTTGGAGACCAAAAGATGTCATCCCTGTCTGGTTTACGCTGTTGCTTATGTTTAAAATGTCCTTGTAAACCCCAGGATTCCTTAAGAGGAAATGTTTTAATGTCATTTCCACAGGGAGAATGAAAAAGGAAGGTTTACGAGACGGTTGCAAGAGCTGCTGTTCTGTATTCTGGTATAAAGATAGTGGCACTAAAAGACATAGAGATGTTTAGAGTCTCACTGCCTTAAAGGCCTTTCAGTGGCTCTCCAGGAACTATGACCCCTGCTTTTTTTTTTTTCTTCTCCCTTTCAAGAAATACAAACTCAGCAGTTTGTTCATTTTCCACTTGTGAAAAATGGTAATGGTGTGGAAAATAAAAGCATCACCCTTTGGATCTCTGGTTTTTTTTGAACAATGATGTTCTTAACCTTAAAAAGGCAAACCTTAATCTCTTCATCTAGTCTTCCTTTTTATTTAACTTCAACAGTCTTTCAAGACATCCCAGCTAAAACTAGCTTAAATCCTTAGTTTAAGCTAGTTTTTAGTTATCTTAAACTAAGGGTTAGCTTAGTTTAAGTTGCTTTGGCAAAGTTTGGTACTTAACCAAACCTAGCTTAGATTAGCCTAGCTAGTTAAGTAGCTTAACATAATTAAGCTGGTTAGGTTAGCTTATTTTAAGCTAGTTTTAGCTAACCCTGCTTTAAACTTTTCCACAACTTTCTCTCTCTCTGCTGTGTTCTTCTTCTTCTAAAAAAAAAAAAAAATACGACCTTTAATACGACAGTTTTCATCAACTGACATGACAAAAATGAGTTTTTCCTCTCCCTTTATTTTTTTTTTTTTTTTAGTTCCAGTGCTTGGTGTTCTGTACAGAATTAAAGTTTATTAGTCTTTCAGAGGGCAACCTTGCATTACTATGCTATATTATCAATATATTAGTTGAAAATTGTCTCAAATCAGCAATATTATCATTTGTAGCAATAATTTTTATGACCATTAGTCTACCTGGAACAGAATATCAAAAAACTCCTTATTAGTAGAATCAGCTGAAATGTGTGTGAAAACTTAAAAGTGCAGCGCACGGAATACACACCTGAAAAGATGCATGTATAATTGTAAAGATACAATCAATATGTTCAGGAACCGTTATCTTGAACTGCGCACAGTTCAAGATAACGGTGACCCAAATAGTGGCAATGATATTTTGAGAGTGCGTGAGTCATGCGATCCAAAAAACCAAGCATGAGAGTAAGAGTGTGAAACGACTTCTTCTTGGGCGCTCAGTAGGCAGCAGAGCACAACTACGGATGGGGTGTGGGAGGAAAGTGTAGAAGGAGCACACTGGGCTGTGCGTGGAAGTCTGCTATTCTGGCTCTTGGAGAACGCCTGTAAATGTTTGCAATGTCTGCCTGAGATTCTCGGAGTACTGCTGCGATTCTGCGACAGACAGCCAGGTTACTGTGAAGAAAAGAATCTGCTTGATGTTAAACTTTGATTTCTCTTTTTAAAACTTTTCAGATGAGTCGGGTTCTCTTCTTTATGTGGTACCGATAGTGTGGAGGGTTTAAACAACAATATTTATTATTTGTATTACTTTAAAACATTGGTGTTTAAAGTAATACATGCATTCTTTATGTATTTATGTGGTTATCAGGCCACTGAACTGTACATATTGCCAATTTATGGCAGTACGTAGTCTAAACTGTAAAACCTTTAAACCTTTGGTTCCAACAGTTGGGTTGCTGTTGGAAGCCAGCTTGTATTACTGCTTTCTACCAGCTTGTTTGCCATTAATAAAGCATTTATAACAACAGAAACAACTTTTTAAATTAACTTTTTGGTTGTTATTTGCTTCTGCTTCCACCAGTTCTATCTTTTGTGTTGCTTTTTTACGCTTCCCGATTGTCTTACGTACCAGCAGCAATGGACACATTTTGATATCTACATTAAAATTTCTGTTTTTCACAAAGATGACAAAGCAGTGTTTTTAAGTTCATAGCTACAGAACACTCTAGCCCCCAGTTAAATCTGAGTACTACTTATAACACAAAATCATGTATAAATCTCTTAGAAAACAGCTTATTAATCACTTCCTGTTACGTTGAAATAACCTTAACCTTGATTGATGTGTTTCTTCTCTTTTGCTTTTTTCTCTTTTAGTTCATTGCCTTCGCGTCTTTGTTCTTCATCCTGGTCTCCATCACCACCTTCTGCTTGGAGACCCATGAGGCTTTCAACAAAATCATCAACAAGACCGACGCGCGGAACAGCAGCGAGCCGGACCCGGCGCCGCAGTACGAGATTGAGACCGATCCCGCGCTCACATACGTGGAGGGAGTTTGCGTTTTCTGGTTCACCATCGAGTTTCTTGTGCGCGTCACCTTCTGCCCCGTCAAGCTGGAGTTTGTTAAGAGCGTTCTCAACATCATCGACTTTGTGGCCATTCTGCCCTTCTACCTGGAGGTAGGGCTGAGCGGCCTCTCTTCGAAGGCCGCCAAGGACGTCTTAGGTTTTCTCAGGGTGGTGCGTTTCGTCCGGATTCTGCGCATCTTCAAGCTAACGCGTCATTTTGTAGGGCTTAGGGTGCTGGGCCATACATTGCGGGCCAGCACCAATGAATTTCTGCTGCTAATCATCTTCCTGGCGTTGGGAGTTTTGATTTTTGCCACCATGATATATTACGCCGAAAGGATCGGTGCCAAGCCCAATGACCCCACGGCCACTGACCACACCAAGTTCAAGAACATTCCCATCGGCTTCTGGTGGGCCGTGGTGACCATGACTACTTTGGGCTATGGAGATATGTATCCGGAGACCTGGTCAGGCATGGTGGTAGGAGCGTTGTGCGCTTTAGCAGGTGTGCTGACGATAGCCATGCCTGTGCCCGTTATTGTCAATAATTTTGGAATGTACTACTCTTTGGCCATGGCTAAGCAGAAGCTGCCCAAGAAAAGGAAGAAACACATCCCTCAGGCAGTGCAGGGAAGTTCTCCGATATACTGTAAAGGGGACCTCAACTTGACCTGCAACAGCACTCAAGGTGAATTGTGCCACGTCAAAGGGGGTAGATTACTAGAACGCAACCGTTCAGGTAAGACCTCAATAAAACATTGTTCAAAATGACTAACACCATTCTAGTTATCTTAACATCTCAGTCTGGTTCACACTACAGCACCATCTCTGCAAACGCAAACATGCAGATCAGTGACTCTCTTTAGTTTGATGTCTTGCCCAATGGGTACATGCCAGAGGAGGCTAGGGTTGAGCTGACAAACTCGAAATTGAGAACCAACTACTTTTCCTCAGAGGCAAAATCATTCCTGAATTTAACCGAATGCCTTCCTCAGTTAGAAAGCTGTAAACATTTAGCAGGTTCTTTCTTTTCTTACACCGCATTGACCTTTTCCACATCTTCTCCCGATTCAACTCAGACGTCAACATATTTTATTGGAATCATGCTACATTGCATTGGGAAGTGAATTAGATGAATGGTTTTAAATTGTGTTTACAATGACATATCTGTTTCTGTACAACTTGAGGTCAAGAGCGTGGCTTTCTTTCAACAATGGCTACAGCTTTTACAGTTACCATGGGAGTGTGTCATAACTGCTGTCCTGTCTTGGTAGGTTTATATTTGTTACATGCTCTTTTCTTTTCGGGATGATGGATTATACTTTTCTTGGGATTGTTTAACTTTGGATGTTTTTTTTTATAACCTTACCCTGATTTATAGTCTAATTTTAAACACCGTGTCCCGTCTGCTGTTTTCCTCGCTCTTCGTGATTCTGTTTGTTCACTAATGTTCTCTAATGAGCCTGTGAGGCGTTCACTGACATTAAGTTGAATTCAGGTGAACTCAGATGTTTACTATACGGAGGTCTTACAAATGCACCTGGCTGCACTGGATTTTATTTTGGAATGTCAAAGTAAAACGGCCTAATTACAAATCCACAATACATTTTTTATATTTTTATTTGCGAAAGGATTTGAATATGTACACTTTTTCTCTACTAAATAATTAAGCACCAATAAAACACATGAATTTCTGTGGCTGTAAAGGGATGAAATGTGGAAAAGTCAAGGGTGTATAAATACTTTAGGAGCAAACTGCATATACTTCTTTGCCTTTTGGTCCAAACAAGCCATCAAATTATTTTCACAGCATTTTTTTTTCAACAGCAGTTGCTATGGTGACAAAGAAGGCAATGCAAAAGATGGTTAAAAAAAAAGGAAAAAAAAGCTCAGGCTGATCAGAATTCAGGGGAAACGCTTTTCCTCCACTAGGGACTGATCCTTTGCTGTTCAGACTGTGGGTCACTGCTTTTTTTTCTGCCTCCAGGTTCATGTCGGCAATTTACTCTGACACATCTGATAGTGATGGAAATTAGTGCTGACCTTTGTGTACTAGGTTTATTTAAATTCCACTGAGGAAATCCCCAAGGGTAAGCGTGTCCACTGGACTTTTTACTGGTCATTAGATCTCAGAACCTTACATTTGAATAGAGCAGTGATTTCTGCTGCTTATAGGATATTGAAGTTACCAAGTTGTTTTCTGAATTAGGATTGTTTAAATGGATGCATAATTTAGGTATCCATCAAAAACATTTAAGCTGGCTTTATCGTTTTGGGATTTTTTTAAGCTATTTTGGATAGTATGACAGTTAAAGTGAGCAAAACAGGTAAAACAAAGGGAAACGCCACTATTTTAAAATCTTTTTTTACATTATGGAAAACATACCAATAGCCAGAATAAAATGTCTTTGTTCAATAAAATACAAATTTTATAGGAAATAATATTAACTTGACCTCTGTCACATGAATATAACGATAGCTGAAACACACAGTCGTGTTTTAAATTAGTAAAAAAAAAAAATTTAAACAGGAGAACAATGACTTTTCTGTGTATACATCTGGTTTTAGCTTTACTTTTAAAGGTAGCCATTTTGCTCAATATCCCAACAATAGCTGCCAAACAATAAACACATTTTTAATGGAAACTGTATATAATTAAAGATCCAAAACATAAAAAGGGCTTTGAACTGTTGCATTATTAAAAGAAAAACAGACAATTTCCACATTTTTTGGGCCAACCATTTGTTTTACCATTCTTGACTTGTAGCCAGGGGCTGAAAAAGAAATTATTTCAAGGGCCACAAATGGCCCCTTTGCCGCACTTTGAACCCCGCTGAACAAGCTCTTGCTGCGTTGTGATGTAAGACATTTGCTGCACTCGTTTAGTGTGAAAATGGGAGGGATTTTGATGTTTCTCTCATAATTGCTACTCACTCAGCTACAACCTGTTTCAGTTGTCTTCTCCATAACAACAAACATAGTCAAAAAAATGGACGAAAAGAAACTGTAGCCAACACAGCATTCTTTCCAAAGCCTCCTACTAAGCCGTACAGTGGCGGAGAATGAAATGTAACCAAGTGGTTGTATTCAGGTTACAAGGTTTTTGTGGTATTTCTTTGCTCCGTCATGTTTTGAGTCTCCTTTGGCAAAAAAAATTGATCACTTTGGTGCCCTTAGGCTCATTTCTGACTAAATGACAAAGAAAAGTGCAAACTGAACTTCTGTGAAAAAAGTGTTTGGTCCCCTTTTGCATTTTTCTCACACCTAAATGTTTAAAATAAAAATCACAATGTTTCCATTCAAAACAAACGCAAGGTCACACTTGAATAAGTTCGATCCAACTATACGTCATTTTAAAAGAAACATGCCGCGTCATCATCCTCCAACCACTTCCTGTCGTCTTCTTCTTCGTGGCGTGTGCCAGTAGTGATATCTGGTTGTTGATCATGAGAAACAAGTGATTCCATCACAGTTTGGAGAGATAAGCCAATTTTGATACGGCCAAAAAAACCCACACTTTTTTTTAATCTACAAACGAGGTTTTTTTTTTTTTTATTGCAGCGTTTCCATTAAGGAAATTTATTTTTGAAACGTCAAATGGAGCAATTATATGGTCGATGGAAATGCATCTAGTGAAATCTATTGGACTGGAAAGAGCTTTGAAGTCATTTCAAAGGCTTTAGGAAACCAGTGAAAGAGCCAGAGATGAAATCTAAAGCCCTTCATGCCCCTCTTGCCTCAGTTAAATCAATCAATGCTCATGACTCAACAATAAGAGACCCACTGGGCAACAATGGTGATCTTTGGAAAGTCCCAAATAATTGACAACTAAAGAAAAAACACATCTGCATTTTTCAACTTTGTCAAAAGTAATTGAGCTGTTGTGCTATGCGGCGGTTCATGCTTGAAACCCTTCAGCCTAGATTAATTAAATGGTAGTTGTAACAAAACCAGGACCAAACACTTTCTTTACAGCGCTTTCCGGAAACTTTTTTTTACATTTACTGTAACGGATAAGAAGAACGACTGGAGAACTGTGTCTGTTGGTTCCTCCTCCCACAGTTCTGTCGGCAGACTGCAGCGCTGGCAGCGACCTGAGCATGTCTCCGGAGGAGACGGTCCCCATGCGACGGTCCAGTACCCGGGAACACGACCGGCGAAGTGGGGGCACGTGCTTCCTCCTCGCCGCCAGTGACTACACGTGCCCCGCCGACGGAGGGATGAGAAAACCAGGTAACTGCACGTGTAAGTGCTTTCTTATATATTTGAATCAAAACAAACATACTTGAAGTACATGTTTTTATTACTTTCAACAAGTTAAGCACCAAGTTGAGAACCCACGGTGTGAGAAATAGTCTGACTTGGATGTAATTTGGTACAAATTCAGAACAGAGGTGGGTGTGAAAGAGATTTGATGACGGCCCCAGCCAGCCTGATTGAACACACCTGCTTACAATCATCTCCTCCTGCGTGTTTAGTCACTTTAGATGTGTTTCCATTACAAAAGTGTGCAAATCCTTGTCTATGTTCTGCTAATGTTGAAAAACAATTTTGCAATCGCAGTGTTTCCATTAAAAAAAGAAAATAATTTTTTTATAAAATAGTGAAAAAATTTGTTCACGCGAAAAGTCATTAAAAATCATGGCAGTGGGCGTGCCGTGGTGGCGTAGCGGTTAGCGCCACCCATATTTGGAGGCCTTCAGTCCTCGACACGGCCGTCGCGGGTTCGACTCCCGGACCCGACGACATTTGCCGCATGTCTTCCCCCTCTCCTTCCCCGTTTCCTGTCAGCCTACTGTCATATAAGGGACACTAGAGCCCACAAAAAGACCCCCTGGAGGGGTAAAAAAATATATAATAATCATGGCAGCGACGAATGTTAACATTAGATATATTCATAATTCAGCCATGGCGCTAGCGCTCATCGTCTGTCAGCCATCAGAGGAGATGTCTACGTCGTATCCATGCGTTGGAGAGACAAACCTCTTATACTACGTATGCGGTGTTTTGGGGAAATTGCGGCATTTTACAGAAGCACTGTGGTTTCAACACATTCAAATGACACATAACTCTTTATCAACCGTGCGATGCTGCGAGAGCTCTCATGGCGTCAGCTGCTCACTGAAAAAATCAAATACGAGCCATCGTCATTCTCCTACTTCCTGTTGTCTTCTTTGTTGTTTTTGCCAGTAGTAACACCCAACCGTTGATCATGTGACTCGTGTAATGAGGGGAAAAAATAGTTCTAAGACGGCAGCTTTGAGAAATACATCTATTTTGATGTAGGAAATAATATAGTAAATGGAAACACAACAAGGCGACCTGTCCAGGGTGACCCCCGCCTCTCGCCCGTTAGCTGGAGATAGACACCAGCACCTCCCGACCCCATTAGGGACAAGGGTGTAAGAAAATGGATGGATGGAAACACAACTAGTAACTCATGATTATGATCCAATCCTTCACCATCTAACATTTTCGTTTTGCTGACCTCGCCTAGGGTTTGTTAAAAATGTTCTAGGTATCACATTTAGCCAGCTCGCTAAATATTTGTATTATGCCATTGCTAAACATATTAGCCTCATGTACACCAACAATGAGACCCATATTTACATTGACAAAGTTTTGCAGACATTTGTAACGGAAACGCTGACGCGACGTTTCCCTTAGTTGCTCCTCCTGAGAACCGGTGCCAGCCAATTGGTCCTCTGCATTAACTACCCACCTGCTTGTTTACTCAAGTACTATTCATGCACTTGGCAAATATTTTCCAGGCTTCACTAATAAACTCCTTAATATCCATTAAATGACAATAAATGACTTGTTCTAAGATCTACAGACCCATTTACCATCTGTTTGTACCAAAATAATTCCAAATCAGAGCATTCCTTTTTGTTGCTTGACTTCGCACTTTGCTGGATTTTTTTTTGTGTGTGTGTGTGGAGTGTATTTAAACAGCAGCATTAAATATAGAGAGGGAAGAAATACAGAAAAGAGCCTTAAAAAGACAGAGCTCAGTCAGAGTTCTCATCAGCTGATCCGTGTCCTTAGCGACAGGTACGCCAACATCCCTGGAGGGGGGAAGGCTGTTTGTTCAACACTAGTCAGCTCAGGTAACGTAACTTGTTTCTCTGCTGTAAACAGCGATAAAAACATCTCGGTGTTTTTTGGCCGTTCCAAGGATCCGACGCTTCTGCTGCACAGCTGAGTCAGAGCTGCTGCTTTCTGCACACGCAAAATTTATTCATGTTTCCTCGTTGCTTGGAAACATTTGAATAAATTTTGATAAATTTTCCTTTTGGGCCGTTGCCACATTCATCGCCTATTTACAGCAGCCAGATAAATTGCCAAGTATCATCTGTCTCCAAGGCGATGATACAGTCACCTGCAGTCAGCGCGCCAATAGACTTGTTTGCTTCAGTTATTTATATTTTTGTGCTATATGGCATCGGATAATGAAAATTTCTGAGCTACAGGCTATTTTAAAAATTTTATTTTATTTTTTTTAAAGGTACTGATACATCTTACAAGCAAATCTGATGCTCTAAGCTATAGAAATACATGTTGACAGACACATTTATATTTTTTCTGAACAATATTAAAATTTTAACTCCAATTAGGGACATCATAGCCCTTTGTCACACATTAATATTGCTGAAGAGAAGAGATTTTTTTTATTGCCTGATAAGGCAAATAAATATCAAACAATGCTCAAACTTTAACCTGTACGTAGCAATAACATGAAGAAATTTTCTCTCTAGTACTTACTAGTAATAACTAGGCATAAAAAGTCAAATTACAATTTGAAAATCCACTCAGAGAAAAAAAACGCTCAAATTTTAACACCGGTCTGGTCGTCTTATGAAACAGAAATTGAACTATTTGGTTGCAAGCGCCATCAAAACAGAAGCAGCTTTTCTCTTGTTTTGATCTTTGTCCCATTGAGAATTTGTGGGCAAAGTTGAAAAGGTGTGGAGGAGAGATTCACTTCCACCAGTTTTATTGTTATTTAATTATAACCCAAAATTATAGGAAACTGTTGTGGAAAGTTTGAGGAAGGACGCCTAAAATGTTGGGGAAACATTTTTTTCCTGAAAATGAGGAACGAAAATAAAAAATTTCTCCGATTTTTAATTTAGTAACTAAAAATAATCGGTTAATTAACTTTACCTTCAGACAGTGAATGAAAAATATGGATCTAAACATCTGGTGCATATTTTTTGTTTATAACTGAGATGTCGACCTGATTTCCGTCATTTTGGCAACAAGTGCCAAATGGATTTTAGTTGGATTTCTTATTTAATTTAAACACTGCAATTGCGAAATTATGTTTTTTGACACTAGCCAAACATTGACAAAGTTTTGCGCACATTTGTAACGGAAACGCAGCTGCTGACGCGACATTTCCCTTAGTTGCTCCCCCTGAGAACCGGTGCCAGCCGATTGGTCCGCTGCGTTAACTACCCACCTGCTTTCACCTGCTTGTTTACTTTGCACTGAATGCAGATTTCAAGTTTAACCTGTTTTTAAAGTGTGAATCCATACAGATGGAAAATCATTATCATCAGTATGTGCCACTTCCATTCATGCATATACTTTGATATTTAATAAAACCTTCCGTTATTGTTATTATTATTATTACTAGTAGTAGTATTAATATTACGGTTTGTGCCTGATTTAAAATGTCTGTATGTGAAGATGTTAACATGCAATGAATACAATTTGCAGTGGCTTTCAAAAGTCTTCGTACTCCTTGAACTTTTTCACTTCACTGTATTTCACAGGGATTTTTTATAAAGGGGTTATGTTATGTTATGTTATGTAAAGTCGACTTTCCATTATGTTATAATGTTGTTCCCTCATCAAAAACATACCTGGAGTGTTACCAAATATTCTTTCATGTATATTTGAGCGATTCTTTAATGCCCCATGGTAACATTTCAGCTGGGCAAAATGGCTGGATGCATTTAGTTTTTTTTTTTTTAATTATACAAAAAAAAAGAAAAGAAAACCTTATTTAATTTTCTTTCCACTTCATATTTATCTGCTTATCACACAAAATTGCACAAAAATACATTCAAAGAATGTGCTGGTAAAATGACATGTTGTGAAAAACTTTAAAGGGTGTGAAAACTTGTAACATAATGTTGTGTTCAATCTGGTTTTTTTATGCCGAAAAAAAACAACAACCTCCTAACAATAACTGCTGCTGCTTCTGTTTAAGAAAAACTGCATCTGCATCATTTATTTCCTTTTTCATTGACTCTGTAAACTGATTTCTTTTTTTATTGCCTGATAATTTCTCAAACACAGCTGCTGTGAAGTTTACATGAACTAAAAAAGAAGAATTTTTTAATGGACTTGGAAGTAGAGATTTTCCAAAAACAAAATAAATATGGAGGTTTATTTTACTGATCACGTTTTCTTATCCATTTGACTCATTGATCCTAACCTAATAGGAAGTTAAGGCAAATTCAAATGCGATGCAGATGAAGTCAGATCTCAATCCAATCTGCAACTGTTATGTTAATAAATGAATGAAACAGAACCATTTTTGCAACATGAAGTAAGCTAAATCATCTCAACAAGCAACTCAACATCCTACAATCTAAAGAAGCTAAAGAACAGACGGTAATCTATAGATCTGCAAATGTAAAATTAATGTGTAACCATGGAAAAGTTGTGAACCTTCGTAGAAGTAGTTGGCCTATCAATTTAGGCTCATTTAGCATAAATTACTAGGGCACTACAATAGGTCAAACGTAGTTATCTAGCTAGATAACTACCTAGGTAGATAACTATCTACCTAGGAAGTAGGACAATAGGTCAAACCTACAATAGGTTTGACCTATTGTAGTGTGTCTACCTAGCTAGATAACTATCTATGTAGATAGATAGTTATCTACATAGATAGATAACTATCTATCTATGTAGATAGATAGATATCTATGTAGATAGTTATCTATCTACATAGATAGTTATCTACTATCTATCTACATAGTTATCTATGTGGATAGTTATCTATGTAGATAACTATCTACATAGATAACTATCTATGTAGATAGTTATCTACCTACAAAGCTAGATAGTTAGCTTTTTTACTATCTAGAAAGCTAACTAGATAGTTAGGTAGACTAACTATTTAGTCTAGCCAATTAGACTAGCTAGCTATCTAGCTAACTATCTAGTTAGCTAGTTAGATAGCTATCAGCTAGATAGATAGATAGCTTTCTAGCTAGTTATCAGTCAATTCTGAGGCAGCTGTCTATCTAGCTAGAAAGCTAAATTCTCTTCCATTGCGTTGGTTATTTGTTGCTCCACAGCAGCTGTTGTAGTGAACACCGGAGCTCTGTCAGGAGATGCCCTGTGCATGCTCTCAACATGCAGACTGCTGCTGTTGCTCTGTCTCACTCCTGTCTCCTGTCTTGTCTCGGTTCAATCGGCCGGCTTGGATTCGGATCGTTGCCTGCCTGCCTGCCTGCCTGCCTGCCTGCCTGTGTGTGTTCATGTCCTGCACAACCTCCACCACCACCACCACCGCCGCTTCCACCACCGCCGTTTTGCCGCCCCTCCCTCATCTGAAGGCTATGAGAAATCCCGGAGCTTAAACAACATTGCTGGCATGGCCGGTAACACCCTGCGGTTGTCTCCCGTGACCTCGCCGTACGGATCCCCCTGCCCGCTGCGCCGCTCCCGCTCCCCTATCCCATCCATCCTGTGAGGCCTCCAGCCTAAAAAGAACGCCCGCCCTCCCTTCCTTCGGATTCGTGTCTGAACTCGCATATTGCCTACATCGCAGCTGAGACTTAACGCTGCCAGGCTGGCAAATCTCAGCAAGCAAGGAAGGAGCGTGCGCTAACATCCTTCAGTAACACGATTATTCCACTTTGTCACTTGGAGTTCCCTTTAGTTCGACGCTGCCATTTGAGACTTGCAATAAAGGAACCCTGACTGAAGTAGCCGCCATCCACCATGTGATCCATATTGACTAATCAGGGATATTAGATGTTGCCATATTTAGATATCATCAACCGAGACGTGCTTCCAGGGACAAAAAGATAAAGAGATGTCACAACATTTCAACCACACACGACTGTCACTTTGCTTTATGGTTTGGTGTTATTTTTGGGGTTTGAAGCGGAACGAAACGGTGCGAGAGTGCAAGTTTCATCTCGCACAAGCACCGACAGCAGAGCCTGCTCATGTTTGTGCAACGATCTGGTTTGGCAAACAGTTCGAAGGAGGAGAAAAGCTTGAGGATTTATATGCATACATACATAAAGATGTGTCTTTGTTTTAGTTTTATGGTGTAGGGATTGTGTTTTTTTTCTTCTTTTTTTTTTTTTTTTTTTTTTTTGATTCCACTGAGTGCCACCAAACTTGCTGTGTTTCTGGTTGTTTACTGGCAGATAACTGCAAAGAGGTGGTCTTTACTGGTTTCACACAAGCAGAGAGCAGCGTTCTATCTTAATGGCTTTGGGAGATGGAACCACCATGGCAGAAAGGTAACACTCTGACGGGACCCCTGGCATCAGCTTTCAGTGCAGAACACGTATTTGGTTTGTCATCTTGTCTCTTTACTAAAGCGGGATTCATTGTAGTGATCGGAATATGCTGGTGTTTTATTATAGAGACAAGCACAAGGCTTCATAAAGTCACATGCAGCATTTTTCTCCAGTGCATTATTATTATTAAACTGTTAAGATTGCAAGCATATATTAACGAAACAAGCAAACTCAGGTTCAAATGTTTCTAGGTATAGGTTGGTAAGAGATTCAAAGCTTCTTCAAGCCTGTTAGCTCTGTCAACTCAACAACTACTTCCTTTCCCACTTCAAAATAAGAGCCACAATCATAGATGGAACAATTACTAACACAAACTCAAAGCTGAAGTAAATAATAAGCCATTTATTGCTGGAGCTATTGCTAACTCTAAACAAAACAGCAACCATATTGGATTTTAAGGTCAGGATTGTTTAAAAATCCACCAACAATATCCACTTACTTTAGATTTCAATAAGCAATATAAAGTTAAGAAACATCTGTTTCATTACTGTCTTTAATTTTTAATAACTGGAACATTTGTCCTTACACTTTAACATTGTAAAGTGTAAGCTAGCTGACGAACAGTGCTCAGCAACATGTCGGGGAGGGCCAGCTTTACTTTCCAGGTCAAGGAGTTAAATGACTCGAGGCAACAACAAAAAACAACCTTCGGACGACGTCAGCCATGTTTTCAAAGGGGACAGTTTATGTGGTCGCGCAATGTTTGGTGTGATTGAGAAAGTTGGAAAATAACGAGAGGAAATTCTGGGAGAAAGACCCAAAACACCATCAGTTTGATAAGAATAACAAAATTAATTAGCTTAGCATAGCATCACAGCATCAACAATAACTTAAGCAGATGGATGCATTTCTGATTCTTGAAACCAATTTTACCGCCTCCAGTCGCGATGAAAAAGCTAAATCCAGTAGTTAGACATTCTTAAAATGTTATGTTATATTAATGTTATATTACGCAGTACAAATGAAAGTTTGTTAGCCGCTTGCGCACAGGCTCTCAACAACCTTCTGAAACTTCCTCCATAATTTATTAAACTCCACCACTCCCTGAGAATAAACAAGTTATGGGAGGACTCAACTATAATAGGTTGGGAATACCTTTAATCCCCTAAATTTAGTAATTATTCGACAGAGTAGTTGACTTCTAAAAGTATCTGATAGCCAGAACCTAACTCCTTGTAGAAATTCAACCATTTACTCTGATTTTTTTTTACAACTGTGTGGGGAAAAAAATCCAAAACATACACAGCACATGCATCAGGCGTAAATGTAACCGAACAAATGTTCCATGTAATTTCTTTTTTTTTTTCTTTCTTTTTCTGCTGTTGCAGAAACATTGTTGCGAATTTCTAATACTTCAAAAATCACAAGACGTTGTTCCTGTTCTGACCGCTAGGTGGCAGTCAAGCGTTTTCAATATGATTCCTGGTCTGTAGAGAAAATTCATCAACTGGCACTTTGGCTCCAGCAACACTCAGAGGCAAATTTGAAACAATAGCTGGAAATTATATGAACACTTTTAGCATTTTGATTCAAAATGGCCTGTTAGGAACCTTTCTATGTCTTGACAGCGCTAACTGTTACCAGCCCATACCTACATGTTACCAGTTTGCTTTAGGAAATACTCACTAAAAAGTGAGTTGTTGTTGTTTTTTTTTTTTCTTTGAAGCAACTCTTACACCAGACAGATAAAACCTGCACTATGTGAAACCCATCCTCACAGTGCGTCTTTACCACAAGCGCATGGTTGCCTGGCAACTGGCTCACAGCAAGATGCATCTTACACACAGCTTGGCAAGAAGAAAAAAAAAACTTGGTTAAAAAGATTTTTTTTTTCCTCTTGACTTCACTGCAAACTCTTTATTTATCTCCCTTCCCTCCACTTAAGTCACTGAAATGCATCACGCAGTTCGTAGAATCTCACGTTGCATTTTGAGCGCGTGACCGATCTGGTCCTTTGTGAGATGTGTGATGTTTTTGAAAGATGTGTCCGTGTTTCACTGAAACCATTCATTCCTGTTTGAATGCCAGTGGGATAAGACTGTCATCAGTAGTGGCGACCTATTGCAGTGGGAGACCGCCCTCTGAACCCACCAGTGGGAACCACGAGGCCACTGCTACCGGACAACACGGAGGACCCTGCAAAGAAGCTAATGACTGACAGCAACCCACTTGCTGTTCTGCCAACAAGGAAGAGACTTATTGGTAAAACAACAACAGCAACAAAAAAATTCTGGGAGGACTTTGATATGTTAAGCCCTCTCACGTTGTCATTATTATTTTATTTTCTTGTTTCGGAATCGGAGGGGGGGCGATTGAAAAAAAGATAGGAAAAAAACTGGTCCTTAAGGAGAAAGTTTATGACATAGACATTGCTCCTGTAAATACAATAACTCCAGCACATCTGGGCCAAGTGGCTCTGTCCACACATCTGTCTTTTGATGGCGAGTCGGGTATCAAGGTGGACGCTATGGTAGCTGCGTAGTGTCGTGACACTCGGCATCGATGCCTTTTCTAGCTGTGGTATCTCCTTTCCATCGCAATAAGTGTATTAAGACGTATCCGTTGAGGCACTTTGTGTTTTTGAAAATGGAGTGTTAATCGTACCAGATACTCTACTTACGGTATATACAGCGTAGAGAGACATAATGTGCTAAGCTGAATAAATACATCACAGTCATCTATGCTTACTTCTTATTTGGTGACATACGTCGGGCCCCGCCCACGCTAACACCGGCATTTCTATTCTTTCTTTGTTTACACTTCCCTTCTGCAAACCAACCAATTTTCAATTGGAAATAATTTGAGATTTTAAAGTAAAGTCTGTTTGGGGTGTTTACATGCACACTGGATTCAGGTAATGTTAGCCCACTGCGGCTCACTTCACCCCTTTGCCTTGCATTGATTTTTGGTTCCTTCCCATATCCATTTCAGACATTTAAGCAAACTCTATTTTATATAGTTTACATCCTTAAACAATTATATGATTGATTAGTTTTGTTGTGGTTTAGTATTTTCCGAAATGAGAAAAAAAACAAATGGACATAAAGATGAAACCAGGCTTCCTCTTCCCTGAAATCAGTTGCTATGTAAAAGATTTGAGTTTATGATACTACATCAGACACAAAAGGTTATACAGCATAGTTTGTTGATAGATATTTTTCATTGGAGTGATATAAACTCATTTTCTCCTACATAATGAGTCAAAAAAGGAAATTGTAATTGTATTCCCTTGTCTGGACAGGTGAATCGACACACGATCAATGAAATTGGACGGCACCATTTCATATAAAAACAAAATTATCTGATTAAAAATGATCAAAACTTTTAACAGTAGTATCAGTGAAATGATTAGTACCTGAAGAAGAAACACAACAGTCCAAAATGTTCAAATAAATGTATAAACACAAATCTATGTTCGTTAAGCTTCAAATATAATAGAAAACATTTTCCCTATCACTGCTTTAGCCGTGCTCATTATCTTCTTTGGAATTTAAATCTAGTGAATGTTGACAATATGTCCACCTACTGGTGCCGAATTGCTATAGCAGCTTTTCTTATTGTCATTTTACAGATTTAAAGAGGGGGGGTAAAAAGATCAGTTAAAATAATATAAATCTGGCGTAGCGTAGCCAGGGCCTCGGTAGGCTAAGTCACAAACGTGAGTGTGTATGTCTATATGTGTCCCCAAAAACTCTACCAGGTGGAGAGCTTGGGTTTGAAACACTAGTTCAGGGGAGACCAGTGAGTGGACCTGATGCTGAATCTTCCAGTTAGTGTTAGCACAAGCGCTCTCCCTGCGATGCAGCTACCATTGTAGAAGCCTCCCATTCCCCCCCACACACCCTCTCTCCCACTAACCCCAGCCACCAATACCTACCTGGTGCATTTAGTGCTGCAGATCTTTTTCTCTCTTTGCAAACCAAAATGACTCTTAACATTACTCCTCATTATTTCTGGTCGCTGCAGAAAAAAGGGGAAAAAAAAAACCAACTGCATGACTTGATTCTTCCAAGCTTTGTTTCCTCCAGCCCCTTAAACCTGCCCTCCCCTCACTCTGTTATGAGGACGGAGCAAAAAGTGTAGCAGAAATTTCACCGCGTTCCGAAGCGGGACTTCTAGAGCGGTACGCGTCTGCACTGTAGCAACACTGTGTGCCCGCACAATCACATCGGCTTTGCAATAAGCAAAACGGGGAAGGAAGGGGGAAAAAAAGGAAGACAAAAAAAAAAAGCACCGACCCACACTGTGATTTCAGCAGCCAGTTAAAGTAGGAACGGAAATAAAACGAAGCCCCCCAAAAACCGGCTGTTTGTTTGGTAGCGACCTGCGCGGTTGTAGGCTAGCTGTTCGAAGTTATCGCCCCGTACACACAATCCTCCTTGTGTAGTAACCACACGCTGCTTTACTCTTTTGAACTGTCAAAGGAGAACCGTTCTTGTGTAATTCTAGGGTGACGTTGTGACTTGAAAACAAACGGACAACAAGAAAAACAAACAAAAAAAAAAAAGGGTGTTTATTTTTTTGAATCCAGAACACGTATTTTTGTGCCATGCCGTTGATGACCCCACCGCTCTGACCGGTGGAAGTCATGGTGGTCTGATGGTGTGCTTCTCCATCGTACGTTCAAACTGTCGACGCTTTTGACCCGAGTTCACATTTTGTACGTTTTACTGTGAGGAAAGTTCCGGTTTTAAGTGTGTGTTTGTGGCGCTTTTTGTTGTCATTCTAAAATGCATGCTAAAAAAAAAAATAAAGTCACTATGTCAATCTGTACAAAAAAAGTTAAAGAAATGACCTCCTGTATATCATTCTGTGTATAGAATTAAGGTAAATGCTATGTGAAAGACTCGCATAAACTATTTATCTTTTACTTGTTGATCTCTTTATTTTATTTGTGTCACTGTTTTTGTCTTCTTTACAATTATTATTGTAAATTTCTGAAATACAGCCAGCTGCTAACTAACCTTAGGTAGCGAAGATGCTAACTAGAGTTAGCATCATCCATTGCTAACTGTAAAGATGAATTCATGATATGACAACGCAAACCTGTCTTATGTCATGACGATTTTGTCATGACTTAATTGTCATATTGACATAATAAGACATATTATGTCAATATGTCTTATGGGTTATCAATTACCCTTGTTTTTACAAATTTTGTAATTTTCTATATAGCTTATTTTGAAACTAAATAAAAGGTAGAGCTAGTAATTCTAGAGGAACAATTACCAATACTTAAGGTAAGTTCAACATCGTCATGTAGAAACACGTCGCCTGAGAAACTTTTATTATAGTGGATTCTAATCGGTAAGATTAAAAACAATCTTTTTTGCAATTAATTGTAATTTTATCCCCGTGTCCTCTAGCATGGCTCCAGCTGACAATATTTTTAAGTATCTTTGGATTATTTCTTCGTAAACGGACATCAACTTCTGGGAATGAAAAGACGCAAGAAGAAGAAAAAAAAAAAAGGCCCACAAAGATTGAAAGTTGAACAATTAAATAAAAAATCTGCCTGTATTGCACCGTTCATGCAACAGATCATTCAAAATGCTTTGCATAACGAAGAGACGTACACTTGTGAAATATGGCAGTGAAAACAAACAGGTATTGAATTATAACTGAATTATTTTTGTACGCTGTTCAAGAACATCAGTACTGAATTTCACTTTATTTTGTCGTCATTGGATGCATTTCCTAAGTAATATGTGAAAACTGAAAGCAATTTGGCTGTTATGTTCTGATAATCAGGTGATGATTGGTAATATTGATCTAAGTGACAAATCTGTTGCTGCACAACAGTTTTAAAGGGTGAAGGTTGCAAGTTCAGTTTCCTAGAAGGGGGAAAAGATGAACAAAACTCTAAAAGCAGAAGCTGGGTTTGTCCTCCGTTGATTTCTCCTGCCTCATGCCCGCGTGTCAGTGCAGGTTTGGATGCTGCCCATCCTCTGGTTCATGTCCAGCGATCAGCCACACTGCGAGACATCCCGACTATCTTTACTTCAGTTGTCATGGATACAGCCACAAACGTGCCAAAGCGATGTAAACAGCCAAAGCTGGGGAGTGTGTTTTATTTTCTTTATTTATTTTGAGGCTCCCCTTCGCCTCTCTCGACCTTCTTCCATTGTAACTCTCTGCCTGGAAACAGACGGGGGAGGCGGGATTTGGCAGCTGCTGAAAATCCAAAATAGCAAATTTGTGACATGAATATTGCATCAGAGTTCAAAAGCAGAGGCAAATTCGTTGCTATTAAATGTACAATAAGGTGTCTTTAAATGTTATGAAGTATGTGAGTTGGGGTTTTTGTTATATTAAAATGTATTTTATTGACTTTAGAACAAGCTTAAAGGTGCAGCAGCTCAGATTCCAATTTTTGGGGGGCCCCAAAGATTTTTTTCTTTTTCTTTTTAATGGTATTTTGCAAATATTGCACTTTATATGGAACTTACAGACCCAAATCATATGAGTTATGTTATAATCTACAATGCGTCAGTTTATACTTGCTGATGTATAAGAGCAATTATACTGTAATTTGCCTTAGTTAAATAATTTTTTCCTTGGTGAATAATAGGGCACCAAAACTGGCTCCAGCCCCGGGAGCTCAGTACTGCGCCCTATCAGTGCATAGAGGTACTACCTGTACATTAAACCCTCCCGCTGTCTTAAAGCCAGCGCTACAGAAGTCGCAGTCAGACCGTCAATTCCCAAAACAACACAGAAGAAAACTGTCGAGCGTTACCTCGACTGTGCACAGAGTAAAAATCTTGCGCCATCTCTTACGGCCGCAGGAGGGTAAAAAGCGCCAAACACACATTGCTAACAGCTAGCCTGACCACAACATTGGTTAAAACTAGTGTGAAATAACTTTTTGGGTAAATAAAATGCAGTAATATTGCAGTCTATTAAATCCCAGTCTGTTTGGTGATGTCATCTCCCATTAGTCACATTGTACAGATGAACCAAAGATGGTGGTTGTTACATTTTTTTGCACTGTGGTGTGGCGCTTCATTCCTGCCTCATACCCACGTGTCAGTGCAGATCAATGCCTCATAATCCGACTGCAATTACTGATGATGAGTCCAGCACTGGAGTGGGAGCTCAGTTTAGGGCTTTGTTCAAGGTGTGTGCTCGGAAAATAAATAAATATATAAATAAATAAAGAAACAACAACAAACACTACATTACTCACAAGTGGACATTGAGCCCCTTATTGACAGGCTAAAGGGCAGCTTGTAGTGGCCTGTGTTAAGTGCCGGTACAGGTATGGGGTGTAAACAAACCCCAGAAAAAGAAGGACTTTTTTTTTTTTTTAATGCAAAAATGCTAAAAATAAAAAAATAAAATGAGGATTTGACTCCAGCTGCAGGAGGTAATGATCCGGAAACCAGCACTCCAGAGGTCCTATCCAGCTCTTCTCTTCTCTTCTCTTCTCTTCTGTAAGTATGTGAGATCATCATGCACACACTCCTCTGTGGGTTTTGGATTCCGCTCTTTATTTAGCCGCAGGAAGAAGAACAGAAACAAGTAAGAGTCGCACAACTCTTCTTTTGAGCTGGAAAGACATCCAACCAAGACTTACTTAGGATTTATGTAGCAGCAGAATAAAATTCAGATGAATAGCGTTGGTTGTGCTATTGTGTATTTATTTAATCGTTGCCAGCCTGATCGCAGATATGAGGGGAAAAAAATATGTGGAAGTTTAGATGTGCAGCTCTGATGATCTACACTGAACCACATCAGTGCTGCGAACAGATTTCTTCTGTATTTGCTTTTATCTTATCTTAATGTTTCACCAAACATATTTGAATAACAGAAAAAGGGGGAGCCTGAGTAAATACAAATTCCAGTTTTATGATTAACTATGAATTATTTTACAAAATTATTCAAGCCTACTGGCATCAGAATTGTTTTAATTCACGCAT
Organism: Xiphophorus couchianus; assembly: GCF_001444195.1. NCBI lineage: Eukaryota > Metazoa > Chordata > Actinopteri > Cyprinodontiformes > Poeciliidae > Xiphophorus > Xiphophorus couchianus. Next base: position 13,511,896 of record NC_040244.1, on the reverse strand, counting down.
TTCAGATGGTTTGCATGCATAAAGAGCCTGTTTGGCACAACATTTATCTCAGATTTACGTCTGGACTTTGACTAGGCCACTCCAAAACCTTCATTTTTATTTTTTATTATTATTTTTATTTTATTTTAGCAATTTGGTTAGCCAAATCATCACTAACTGTGGAAACTACACCCTGGAGCCTAAACAGCTTGAATTATATGCCTCTCTTCACTCTTCCTTCAGATTCTGGAACCAGATAAAACACAAACTTTAATTTTACTCCCCCAAAAAAAGAACTCTGAAACACAAACAGTGAAGTTCTTCCTCTCATGCCTTGTGATTCTCCCTTAAGCTCTTGAATGGGCTTTGATTAACAATCCTCTCAAGGTTGCCTGTTGGTTGCTGTTGCTTCCGCACCTTTTTTTTTCTCCCCCTGCCACACTTTGTCCTTCCACTCAGCTTTCCATTACAGCCAGGTTATTTATCCTTGCCGTTTTGTGACTTGCACTGACAGTCAGCGATCTTCCCCATCATCGTCTTGTTGGCCGTGACAGTTCCATAACATAATACTATTTTTATTATCAGTTCGATATTGGGTCACATTTTTTTTATTTCATGACCAGCTGAACGGAAGCCGATAGCTGGAATCTCCAGGATTAATAGAGATGAATTGAATTACTGATATAAATGATCATTTTTATTTCATTCCGACTTATTATAATGAGCCACAGCTCGTTTTGATTGTGACTGATTTGATTATGTTGTTATAATAATGCTGAACTCTCTTCTGTGGACAGGAACCAAACCAGGAAACTCCCAACATCACCGGACGTTGATGTTTATCTACAGTGACGCATCTTCCCGCCAAAAATGATTGAGGAGACGCTTAAAGTGCGCGAGGCTCGTCAGTTCCCTCTTTCCATTCACAGCCGCGTTACGTTCACGGAACGTAAGAATTCAGCCCCACAGAGCGAGAACAAACAAAGCAAAGTATGATTCGGCGTATGGACAGAACCTGAACCTGGTGAACTGAACACAGCTGAAGCAATCTCCCTGCTGAATAAATGGAATCATTTTTCGCACAATACAAGCCGCCCGTTTTCTATTTGTTCTCCACGGCCCCTCGCAATTCAGGCGGGACATTAACGACACTTTATGGAGCCATGAAGTGCAGCAGGCCGGTTTCTAGAAATGGTCCGCGCATGAATACTAATCCAGCTTCGGCATCTCTCCACACGTTTACGGTCAAGTGATGAAACTAAGTGAAATCTGTGTTCCTGCGAGGGCCCGTGTTTACTGCAAAACGCAAACCAAGATTCTCTTTCTGCTGCCATTAAGGGAAATTAATTATATTTAATAATTTTCAGAAGGCTCCGCATGTTCCGGTGCTTTTTCACGGTTTCATTTGACCAGTGTGTCCCATATTTTTGTATGTTTTATTAGTTCTTCCTTTTTCTGTTTCACTTAGTTCAGTCTGCCCTTGGTTTAGTTAATTATGCTCGTTATTTATTCTTTGTATTTAATTCGTCTTTGCTACACTTAGATTAGTTTTCCTAATTTGTTTACTCCGCCTTGTGTCATTAGCTGTTTCCATTAAACATAAAATTGTGCAAATTGAAATTACGAACATAAATTTGCTTAATAAAAATACACCAATTGGGGGGGGGTCGTCTTTCAATAAAAAGTTTTGAAACTAGGATGATTTTATTTATTTATTTATTTTTATTTATTTATTTATTTATTTATTTTGCCGTACCTATTTTCAAATTACATGAGTAATGATTAACAACCGGATGTTGCAGCAGCGCAAACCACGAAGAAGAAGAATACGACCGGAAGTAATTGGAGAATGACGGTGGAGGTGGACGGTGTTTTGTAATGACTTATCGTGTCAGCGAACTTATTTAGGGGCGATTTTAGTAGCGTTTCCTGTTTAATAGAAAAACCCCAGTGGCGAAATTGTGTTGGTTTTGGGGTTTTTTCGACATTAGCGGAACATTGACGACGTTGTGTTTACATTTGTAACGGAAACTCAACCACAGTAAGAGTCGTTTTCCTACTTCCCCTGTTTGTTTACTCTCACGCGCCCCTTTGGCTCATTTTCTCTCCCCTTCTCCTCCCCTAATGCTCTTACACCTGAAACCTGTTAACCAATCAGACCCGGTCTGTTGTTACAGCACTGGCTCTTTCTTTATTAGCCTCTTATCTTTCACTCTCTTCTTGCTGGATCCTCGCGTTATTTTCCCGTTATCCTCTGTTGCTCCAGGCTCCTGTTACTCTACAAATTTTATTCCCAAAGTCCTCGCTTGTGAGTTTAAACCTGTTGAAATATGTTCAAACTCATCTCTGGCTTTAATTTAATGGGTCCAGCGGCCACACTCTCCATGACAGATTGTGTATTTGTAATGCTCAGCAAAACAGGACCACTGGCGATTTCTTATGAAGCAGAGCTGCATGAGTGTACGGATTTAAAGTTGCCACGTTTTTGTTCAACATTTCTGACTTTTATTATTATTATTATTTTTCATCCAGTCTGGCTTGTAAGCTCACCTCTCACCTGCTGGGATAGACTCCAACGTCGCCTCTCCTTTCCACCGCCGAGCAACACACATCGATTGTAAACCACGTGAGTGAAGTTTTAAGTGAGAGCGTTTTCATCCCACCACAAAAGATAAATGCGTTCCAAGATACTACAGCAAACATTAAAAAAAAAAAAAAATCCTTCTTTTCCAAACTTCCTTGTGCTGTGTGGAAATTTGAAATCCTTCTCACAGGTAACACCTGGTAATACGGTGTTATCCCAACAGAGCACTTTGCTCTGAGATTCAAGGCTTAGCTATGACTTACAGAGTTTCTAAAAGTAGAATGGGAAGCAGAGAAAGCTTAAAGTCTCCTGTGGAAGTAACTCCCACTCTGGGTTGAGGAGGCCGGCAACCTTTAAAAAAAAAAAAAACAACCCAAACTTTCCTTTTGTTTCCTTTTTTCCAGTGACGCCTCTCTCCGCATTTGAATTCCCTTCCCTCGTACAGCTAAATTGTACATTTTGTCACGTTTACAACCACAAAATTCAGTAGTTTTTCAAAAAATGTTATTGGAATGTTTTGTGATCGACCAACACAAAAGAGTGCATAGCAATTCAAGTGGGAAGAAATGTGAGCAAAACTGTCGAAATTCCGCTAATGTCGGAAAAAAAACACAATTTTGCAACTGCGGTGTTTCCATTAAATAAGAAGTTAAATTAAAATCACACGTTAAAGCTTTGTTCACACTATAAGTCATTAAAATAACATGCCACGGCACCGTCCTCCGACCACTTCCTGTCGTCTTCTTCTCCGTGGTTTGCGTCCAGTTGCTGATCCTGGAAAAAAGTGTTTCCATTGCAATTTAGCAAAATGCACCAATTTCAATAAGGCCAGAAAACACAGCTCGTCTTAATGCAAAAACTTTTTATATAAAAAAAAACAAGTTTCTTTAAAGTTGCAATTTTTCCATTAAGCAAATTTATTTTTCAAATGTCAAATTCGATTATATGGTCGCGGAATCTCAGCTACTGACACCGGGTCGTTTAAACTCTTTCAAATGAAAGATCAGGAACGTGTGGTGTGCCAGAGTTGTATGTTTTCGACATACAAACCCACCTTGTTTGTTCGCTTCACCCACAACAAATAGTCTTTGCAGAATTACTCAAAAAGCATCCGCTAATATCAGTTTGGGTGTTTTGCCACAGATTCCTTTTGTTTCTCCTGTATAGTGTTTGTTGCATCCTGTGACAAAAATAAACCAACTAAACTAAATAAAAGCCCACACATTTATCATGAAAACTAATTCTAACAATAATGAGGCATATTTTTGTAATTTGAAAAAAAAAAAAAAAAAAAACCCCGCCAAGATCAATTATTCATCTCCTGTCTGGTGAGATAAAAAGCAACAAGATGGAGAAAGTGAGCTGGAATTCACAGAATCCGTTTCTTGCTGGTCTTTGTTGTCTGCTGGAGTTTAGCCAGAGGCAGTCTGAGAGATAAATCCTAATAAACCCGATAGCGGCCGGAGTCTTCCATGCATCCAGATTTTTAGAACTAGTTGTCTAATGGTTCATTCAACTACAGCGATGTTTTTTGTGTCCTGTTGACAGCAGCAGCAGGACGGATCAGGTTTATGGAAGTAAGATGTTCCTCCTGAATTAACTTTATTGACTGAATAGTTAGATGAGATGCAACCCAATTCAAAACAAAATACACCTCTAATAAACAGAAGGAAACAGCAAAACTGTGGGGGGGGAAATAAGTCTAAATAAATGGTTACTGCACTCATCGATTTTCAAGTAACACATGTTTGCCAGGATCTTGGGTTGTTTTATGGGTTTTTTCTTTGCTTTACATTTTTGTCAGTTTGGTCTTAGCTATTCCATCTTCAGTTTCCTTGTTTGATTTGGATCATACTTTGCTTCTTTCTTTATGAATTTTATTTAGAAAATATATAAAATTCACTTTTATTGCCACCTTTACTTAATAAAGGTGGCAGTGCAAATTAATCAACATGCGTACATTATGTAAATATGGCAGGTTTTGCCAAAGAGGTTGATTTTCTTAGCAGGTTGATAGAGCAGATTTTAATAAATGACAACGTTTTGCCCTTTAACCAGCAGCACCACTCTGCTGCCTCCATCACAGGCTGACAGCCCGGCTGATGGAACTCAATAGACACGATTAAACAACAGACACACCGGCAAATTAGAAACGATAAGAATCATTCTTCAGCTCCGAGGAGAGTCAGCATGAGTAGACTAAAAAGAGACAACAGGAGAGCGGCTGCGTGTGTGCGTGTGTGTGTGTTTTGGGATGCGTCTGCAGAGCAGGATGTGGGGTTATTGATCCTGAGGCGCCAGGAAACCCTGTTCTCCCCTTTCCACTGTAATGAAACATAATCGCTTTGAGAGTGGCAACTTTACTGAACAAAGAGGCCTGCAGATGAGTTGGGCTTTTTCCAGTTGGCACCAGCTGAGGCTGGATGTGTGTGTGTGCGTGTGTGTGTGTGTGTATGTGTGTCGGCACAAGAAGTCGGGGGAACGAAGAAAACAGAGCAATGCACTGGAGAGTAATGAATATGTAAACAGTGAGATGGAGGGAAATGTTCAGATGAATGTGAGATGGATGCTTTCAGTGAGGGGCGGGTGGAAATAAAGCACAATGTCAAAACAGTAATATTAAAAATCAGCCATGACACGGATTGAAATCCATCTTTAAAATGCTTCAGACACCAAATATACAGTAATATGCTTTAATATGAACTTAGCACTAGCGCCCAGACTAACATCTACACTTATTTTTATCTCCATTGTTGGGGGTACAGCCAATCAGAGACAGGAAAAAAAGTACGCTCCTGGATTGACTGATTGGCAAATCCCAGTCAAGAGCACATCAATTATTTATTTAAAAATACTTATTTATTTATTTTTGCACTGCCCTTGAGAATAGCTATTTTTACATTTCGATGTGCTTGTACAATGACAAAATAATTTTAAATCTAATGTCAAGTAGCAAGGAGGAGAACATGTCCACTGAAAACACTCTGAAATTTTTAGATTGATTTCAGAAATAAATAAAAAAAAACATGGAATTTTTGATCTTGAAAACATGAAAATTTGCCAGAAAAAAACTCTGAAATGTTGAGCTTAACCTCAGAAATTGTTTTAAAAATAAACCTTAACAATCTTTGAGTTCCAGATGTCAAAGTTTTTTGACATTTGGAAATTTCCCGAGTTTCAGAAGTAAAAAAAAAAAAAATCAACTTTTAAAACTCAGAGATTTCCAAGTTTATTTCTAGAAAATGTTCAAGATTAATCTCAAAATTTCAATTTTGGGGGGCAGAAATGTACTTCCCTCTCTCTTTTTTTTTTATATGTACAGTGACGCTAATTTGCCGTCGTACTTTAGCACTAAAATATTTTCCAATTCCCAGTCATAAATCTCCTGACATCGATCGCCTGTGCAGAAGCAGATTCACCGGCAGGTCATACTTAGTTCCCATTTAAATGTGTCAAACAAAGCACAATTACAGTAATGGCTCCTGACTGCTCTATAATACCGAACCTTTTCATGTCTTACATTTACCACTAAGTGGCTATGGCTTAACATCTCATTGTGCGGCACATCAGTCTGCATTTAATTCCCCGCTCTCCACTCTGCTGGGTCGACATGAGCCGCTCACCCGGGCGCTGTGTCACCAAACACTAATCAATCTCTTCATTTACCAGCCTCCATGCCTGCCAACAAAAACATTTGGCCTGTCATCCATAACATTCGTCTGCTGCTACAAGAACACTCCATCAGGATTTGTTTCATAAGTGCAAGTGAGGCAGCGTGCGTCGTCAATGATCGTCTGAAGCTCATTTTGTCCTCTGTTGAGCCGAGCTGTTGAATAGCGTTAAAGACTGTGATTTGAGGAGACTATTTAACCCACCACGTATTGTAATCTTTTCTACATTATTCCTGAGACTGAACCAGAGGCTCGGACTAAATAAGAATTATATCTTCTGTAGGGAGCACTGGAAAGAAGAAATTTAGCCCAGAAGCGGACTTGTTGAGAAATATACCGAGGGGAAATGCAAAGTAAGTTCTGGTAAAGTTTGAGTTTATGTTTCCTCCATCAACTGAACCCAATGTTCAAGCATTTCACCGCAGTCAGTACTGGCAGTTTTAAAAGTCAAGTTGTCCCTCAATGCATTGTAAATCTGTAGCTAATGTGATCAGCCCAACAGTTTATGAAGGGTTTGATTCTCCGTTTCATCGTCTTTAATTAGGACCGACTTTGTGTCAAACCGGCTGATCAGGAAAAGTAATTACTTACATTTCCACCTTTTCACCTGCCTTGACAGCCAGGATTCATCAGGCCTAACTGTGATTAAGTGTTGCTGACCTTCGTGGTCATGTTTAATAAGAAAGCACCACCGGTCCCTTCAGTGTTTTCTGCTCTTTTTTTGCGGTTTGAAATCTGTACATTTTTACATCCGTTGACTGTTTCTGTGGTAACAGCCGCGTCCACTCAGAGGAGTACCTCTGTGTGTGTTGTTCTAAAGCTGAAGACGGATCTTCCACCTGTAGTGTCGCACGACACGCTTCCAGTTGGCAGCTGGCGATAATCCAGTTAATGCTTCGGCTTTTACGCCGTGCAAAGTTCTAACAGGATTTGTCGCATGGGTTTCTCTGGAGAACTTGAGCTGTCTCAGACGCCTCCCCCAAAAGCTCTGCACCTAATTAAAATGCATGATGACTTTCTCATTAAACACGTGCAATGCAATCCTCAACAGTGCTGAGGACGGTGAAACAAGAGCAAGTCAAAAGAGGGAAAGGTAGGTACGGTTCTTGGCTGCATACTGAGAGGAAGACTTTGACGCAGCTGGAAAGGGAATACGTTCAGTGAATTTAGAAGGATATGACTGGATCACCTGATCCAATATACAACAGCAAGAATTCTGGTAAGAGACATTCTAGTTTTGAAAGTGAAGCTTGTCTTCTTTCTTCTTTTAACCTGGTAGAAACCTTCCCCTTGTTCTAAGCTTTGCTTCATAAAGAGGGTCGGTAACATTTGAATACAATGTATAAAACATGCCAGCTCGATGAAGCTTTCCCAAAATCGGGCTTGTTGTAAGCCGTCCTGTGGGGACTAGAACCAAGACATCTACACCAGCAATAAAATGTCTTGGGCGTTCGTCTAGCTCCGATTTTAAATCCTCAATGTTTGGAAGCGTTCCAACGTGAACTGAATAGGTTCGTTCACTTCCTTTGCTGCCATTGCCAAACTATAATTATAGGCAGACTATAATTCTAAAATAAGTGCAGGTAATCTATGGCTGCGTTCACACTGCAGACTTAAATGACCCAGTTCCGAAATTTTGTCAAATCAGATTTTTTTTGCCGGGACCGTTCACACACACATGCGACCTGCATGTGTTCTGCAGTCTGAATGGGCAAAGGACCTGAGAGTGTCCTGCATGCGCAGTAGAGGGCGCAATAGCGTCAGTGTTCTGCCAGCCGCCATAAAAAGAAGTGCTCAGTGTTTGTGGAAGTAAACATGGAGGCCAACGGTGGAGCATAGCTTACACATTTGAAGTTGTTGTTCGACAGGAGCAGCATATCAACAACTTAATCCTCATTATAGTCCATCGTGGTTGTTGTTATACGTCGTGGTTGTGCGTATCAGGGCGCAGAATAGTGAGATTTGTCCAGCATCAGTGACGTTCAGTTCGGACTAACAGGAGAAATGGCTCGTGATCTTTACCAGAGACAAAAGTGAAATCTTGTAACTGCTAAAACCTGACACCACGCCATTTTTTTAATTTTATTTTGTGAAGAAGAAAACTGCTCCGTTCGTCTGAGGTTTTTGAGTAATTTCCTTCAGTGGTTCTTGGCGCAGCGCCACCACAGGTGAGGAGGTGAACAGGTTTGGATCGTTTGACACGGGGTAACATGAAGGCCAACCGCAGCAGCTGAAAATGTTGCAAATGTTGCAATTTTTGTCCCCAATTGAACCAGATTTATTGGACTATCAGGTGTGTCAACACCCTCAGTGTTCAGGTGTGCCCCTTGATTTTCTTTGACTGTGCAGAGCATAGAGTGACACAACACTCTGTTGTCAACTGGCTGAACCCAGATGATGATACTTCCCCATGCCAACAAGAAAGACAAGTAACCTACTAACATCAGCATGCCTTACCTTTTATTCTGTAATATTTTTTCTTCTTCTTTTTGAACAGTAAAGGGCACCCTATTTCACCTCGTTCATGTCACAGTGATTGAAACATAAGTGAGTAAAGGCCAAGTGGGAAACAAATGAATTCAGGAATAAAGAGCTGGCTTAAAGTCAGCCCTTCCTGGCTGCCAGCACCACCTCGGGTAAACAGACCAAGGGAGCATGTCTATCTTTTCCAGCAGAATACTCAAACAGACACAGCTGAAGTATTTAAAACAGCAGCGAGCCCACGGTACATCCATCAGGCTGTCGGAGAGAGTAAATAAAGCAGCTCCACACGCAGCACATAGGCAGCATTGCTTTAACCAGTGAGACCGTGCAGGGCCAACAACCCTGAGCAGGGAGATAACCTTCTATAGTACACGTCAGTTCAAACCATGTGAGGAGGTATGGATACCAAACTTGACATAAAAACAGAATAAATAATTAAAGATGTTTATGATTTAAACTAAATGTCCGTCTAAAAATAGTCACTTCTTTTTCATGCATGCATCTACGTCATTCGTAGGTTTACGCATGAGTTTGCGCACACGGACGGAAGGGCATGGAAGTCTTTTAGTCGGGGCTTTTCGTTCTACTAAGCTAGAATTATTTGGCAAGATACTAAAAAAATATCAGCATACTCACAACCAAAGACATGGCCAAGAAAAACTTTTTTTTATTGTATAACTTACTGGGAACATTATACAAATAACATATTTCTCTGATTTGATCTAGATGACCGTATAGATTAAATCTGACAAATTACAGAAATCTTTATTACAGCAAATTTTACAATTAAAGTAAACTCCTGGCTTGGCCAACCAGTATGTTGCTTAAAAACATGCTCTTTTTGTGCTCAAAGGGGGAATAAATATTTTATCATTTCCAAACTGTGTTCCAACAAATCTATCTGGAGGTATTCCCCTGAGGCCTGATCAGTATTTTCTAAACTTTTTAAACCAGAGATGATTATATGCAGTCGTAAAAAAAACCCAGAATAGTCTTTAGATCTGGTGCCAAATTCAGCGTCATCAGTCACTATACAGCAATATTTTTCTTAAAGTATTTACAATGTGCACATCCTTCCCATTCCAATTGACTAGACATGCAAGTAAGCAATAGAAAACTTATCCAGCATGCAACTGACATATAATTGTTTTCTCTCTGAGCCATGCCGCCCTGGGCATGAGCCATATGGCGCAAAGCAAAACAAATATGCTTGGATTAATTTTCCATTAACTTTGCTCCCAAAAAGAAAATCAACTTTGCTCTCTGTTCACCATAAATACCATGTAACCACTGGAGTAGAAAAAAAATAAATAAATACGACGACGTCAGACTTTCAGAAAGCCGCACCTGTTTCTAGTGTGGCATTAAAATGTAAATTCTCAGTCGCACAACAACATGAAAGCACACCGTCTGTAAAAGTGTCAGGAGTTGCTTGGCAACAGATGCAGAGGTGAATCGCAGTGTGAAAATGGAGGTAATTCAAAAAATAAAAAAGCAACCTTCTTATACGTCATGATGACTCCCTGGAGAATTAGAAGACAGACAAGCACAGACAAAGCAGCGGCTGATTCGGTTTCAATGTAGCTCTGATTGCTCCGGCTCTGAGAGCCATAAAAAATGAACGAAGCTTTTCCTCCCCGATTCTGGAAACGTGCATTTTGGCTCGCATGGACGGCTTCTCTGTGACTGCTTCAGATGTGGCTTTTTTCGTATTTATGAGGAGAGCTGCAGTCCTTTTTAAATATGCATTCACCTCAGTCAAAGTTTTTGAAACATTACACATTTATTTAAAAAAAAAAAAAAAGGAAAATGTGCCTTTCACTATTTATTCCTGTAGTGACTACCATGTAATACACATTTTGTAATATTGTTGGTTAAATGAAACTATTTATTGACAACAGTACACATAAAGGTACTGAATGACTTCCCAGAGGCTTATTTTAATGGCAAACTAAATAAACCGCAATTGTCAGCCTAATTTGGTGTGGCTAAAAATATCCACATTGGTTAAAGATTGCCTGAAAAATAAATTTAAAGTACTTTAAGTTATAACTACAGCTTTTTCTAATGTGTGCTAATTTAGTTGCTAATAAAAACTGAAATATTTACCGGATTTTCTGCATAGACCCGACAATGTATGACACTTGAAGACAAACTGACTTTTTAAGCTATAGTTATGATGTGCTAAAAATAAAAATACAGTTTAAACCCACCAGACAGTCACAGGGAGTTACAATTATACAGCAGAGGTTGGTTACTCTTTAAAAAAATATATATATATTTTTTTGTGGTTGTGTGTGTTTGCTAAGCTGCAGGGTACATTGGAGCAATGGATCAGGGAAAGAGGTCATGAAAGGCTAATTAGCACAAATGTGGATGACTCACTAATTACTTTCTCCCCCTTCATCTCAGCGACTGAGGACAGATAACTCGTTAGCCAAACGTTTTGGACTGTAACTGGGCGATGGAGGAGCATCTGTCCAAATGGTCCTTATGAAGAAAACCTTCATGGAAAGGTTAAAGCCGGAAATGTAAATAAATCCTAACCAGCCATTGGTTTTCAAACGTCATTTTAAAACGTATATGTCCAAAACAAAGAGTCTCTTGATTAAAAGCAGGAATCCACGACCATATAAAGATGATAACATAGTGTCTGTAACGGTACCATCTGGACTTCTGGCACGATGATGACATAACAGTTTTGACTCTTCTAATTGGAATATCTCGACTGGTTGAGTGGAGCCATTCTAACTAGGGGCGCACCGATTGCAGTTTTCTGGCCGATCGCCAATTACCGATTTTTAAAAAAGCTTAACCTGCCAAGTCCGATTTTAGCCAATACCAATTTTTTTGGTTTGAAATGTTGCGCAATATAGCAAGAAAGTTGTTGAGTTGGCAACAGTGGGGTAACTATTGTTTAATTGTAAATGTGCAGACATAACTTGGTGGGCCGGTCTGTAAGTCAAACCTTTCACTGGATGGTGAAACAATTGGAATCTTGGAAATAAGTAAAAGAACAACCCAAAGGTGATTCATAGCTTGACAAGAGTCAAAAGCCAGACCAACACCACCTCTGGAATCAGCTGTGGTGATGACCGTACCACACCCTTCATCACTGTAGTGTAATTAGACTTTCACAAGTAAAACATTGTCTGATTATGGGGAGAAAAGTGAGACCTACATGGCTTCCTAATGGAAAGCATTCCACTGACATGGCGTCCTATAGCCATCTCAGTAACAATGACCGTCTAAACCAGGTCAGAAAAAGCCTGAAAATAGCTGTGTTTCCGTTACAAACGTGGGCAAAACCTTGACGATATTCTGTCAAAAAATGTTTACATTAAATTAAAAAAGCTGCTAAAATCCCACATGAATAAGTTAGTTCACACGATAAGTCACTAGAAAACATTCTGCGCCATCATCCATCGACCACTTCCTGTCTTCTTTGTGGTTTCCGCCAGTAGTAACATACGGCTGTTGCTCACATCGACTCGTGAGATGTGAAAAAAGTGTTTCATTGCAGTTTTGCAAATTACTACTCCTAGCACAAAACTTTTTTATTGAAAAACGTGAGTTCTTTTGAAGTTGCCGTGTTTCCATTAAGCAAATTTATTTTAATTCTAAGGTCAATGGAAGCTTAGCTAGTGTCCACATTTTTAGTGTTTCTGTCGTAGACAATCTTTTCCTGGCAGAAACTGAGTTCTTTTAAATTTCTCCATGGGGGTGCTGGTTCGCTAATGCTCCATTCAGATTACTTTTTCATTCTTACTGGATAAATCACTATGTAAACCTTCACTTTCTAAACTTTAACACAGGCTGGAGACTTTGCTGTAATTATTGCCTCAGGTGACCGTAGTGCTTTAAGTTTAACGATCTAGACATACTCTATTTTCCACTTTTCTTTCATGCAACTAAAATCTTTCTGAATTGTTCTTCAAACTGACTGACAATCTCACTATTAAAACCACCTGGAAATCCATGCTGTAGTCAAAGTGAATTCCTTTTAATAAAAAAAAACTTTTATCTTGTCCCCATGGAGACCATGAAATATTGAATTTGAATTGTTAATCTTCAGTTAAAAGCCTCACGACTTTCTTTTGCAACACAAAGACGTGTCCTTGGAGCTTTCAGATGAACCTCAGGCTTAGAAATCGCTGTCGTTTTTTTTTTTTTATCTCACCTCTGCGCCGCTGCTGAGCGGAAACCTTTTGAGTCGTCCTCTCACGCGGACACGCCGCCACCGTGTAAAGCCGACATTGTGAAGTCCACTGCCGGCAGATCGGGGAGATGGATGATGGAGATCCAGATAAGACGGACGACAAACGAGCGCCTTCCACCGCCGTGAGAAATGATAGATGAAACACTCGTTTCACCCGACTTGATCAGTCAGATAAAGGACAGCCATTCCTTAAAACAAACCATTAATTCATCATTTTACCTGAGATACATACCTGTTCTATACATGTACTTACACTTATAAGTAAAACTAACATATCGTGGGCCAAATGTAATTAAATTTGCCACAACAGTCAGACTTAATGACTTTTGGATCTCAGTTTTGTTGTGGGGAGATCTTTGGGAGAGAGTGGCAGAGCACATAACCTTTTCTCTCCGCTGCCAATCTGATGGGAGTCATTACGGAGGATTGACATATGGGGAAGCTACGCTTCAGGAGGAAACCATCTGGCCCAATGTTGGTTGGCAAGCCGTCAAGTCTGCCGTACACAGGACAGCATTTTTATACCGCAGGAAATTCTGGGTGGTCAAATATCTTCTCTGGCTGCTCCCGGCTTCACACAACCTGTTATGTTGTTTTCTATGCCTGTAAGAGTTTGACGTTGTGTTTTGGATATGTTTCAGCTCTCCGGTGTACTTTTTTTTTATTTTTTATTGAAGTCTTTCACAATACAACAAAATTGAACAAAACCAAAACGTCTTGTCCTCTTAATATTAAATCAAAATCCCCAACTACCATTCCTATGTTAGGAATTCAGTTTATAACTTTCAATTCATGAATTCATTTTCCTCTAATAACATCATCAATAGCTCCCGTCTGTCAGCGGATGTATTCAACTGCTTGTTTTGTTATTACATTAAACATCATACTTCAAGGTCAGGATGCAGTCCAGAAGTTGAAATCCATCCTCCAAATTATGAATCATGAATTTAGAGGTTTTCTTTTTGTTATAAATCTGCGAAATCTAAAATATTCCTTTTTTTTCCTTTTGGAAAAAACATTGTAAAAAAGTAACAGAGCAGAATTTTAGCATTCAAATCACAGCCTGTTGCAAGAAAACAAGTCCATCCATCCATCCATTTTCTGTGCACCCTTGTCCCTAATGGGGTCGGGAGGGTTGCTGGTGCCTACCTCCAGCTACGTTCCAGGCGGGAGGCGGGGTACGCCCTGGACAGGTCGCCAGTCTGTCGCAGCAAGAAAACAAGTCCGGCGTGTAATTAGAGCCAGGTAAGCAACGAGAAGAAGAGTGAGCCTGCTTAGTGTCAGCCGTTCAGATGGAAAGTCATATTTGCAATGTTTTTTAAATGACATAAATATATTGTGGATGATAAGTAAAAAGGTTAAAAAACAATTCTACTGAAAGACTGAGGACAGACCCTGTAATTAGGTTTGTTACACTGTGTTTCCAAAATTTTCTGCCAGTAAATTAGCTGTTTGGCAAGAGAAAAAGTCACAAGCAGTTGCCAATTTGCATAATTGTGTAAAATAATCCAAAAGAGAGACAGTTTCACAACTAGTGGGGTTATGAAACTTTTTCTCGTTTAATTTCTTCGATTTATTTTTGCTTTTTTAAAATCTGCTTGGGTTTTTACCCTTATTGTTCAATAATAATAACAATAATGCAAACTCTCCAATGACAAACAGGCCAGCAGTGGGTTTGTGGATACTCAACTGGAGTTTAGATGTGGGTATTTTGAGTAGCTCTTACTTTGACTACACCTGAGATTGACTTGCTGTGCGAGTCAATCTCAGATTATTGACTTGAGTCAATAAGAAGAAAATCACAATATTAGTTGATATTAACCAGCAGATATTATTTTATTTTTTCTGAGCCAGTCAACTTGCTTGTTGATGCATCAATCAGCCTCATCAGCTCCTGGATTTTAAAACAGGCATTCACTTGGGCGACGTGCAACACCGATACAGATGTCTGAGGTTTAGCATCGGCTGATTCCGATTCGATTGATTAAAGAAATGTTTTAACTAAATTCAGCAATGGTTCTGGCCAAACTTGTACAAAAAAAAAACTGCAACAAACCTTTTTTCAAATGATTCAGAAAGTACATTTAGGAATTTGAAATGTAAAATAAAAAAAATATTATGATGTCATCCCAGAGCATAGAATTAGCCTGAATAGATTGGCCCTTATGGGTCAGGCACATTGTCACCGATACCCAATCTAGAACTTCAGGACCGATACAGATATTAACGTATCTCTTACCAGCAACATGTTAAATGTTAACAAATATTCCTGGCTTTTGTTCTGCTTCTTCATCTTCCCGCCTTTAAAATGATGTTGCATTGATTTACTATGTGTAGTTTGGTTCCCCCACAGTTCTGAAAAACCCCGGTAGAACATGGTTGGTCCAAAATCGTGACCGATTACTCCCCTAGCAGTAACGGCAAAACCAAACCAACTTGTTCTCTTGGAAGTAACTGAATATTTCTGGTCTCAGTTAAAATGGTGTTCGGCAGCTTAAAGTAACCTTGTCAGCAATTTAAAACCATAGCAAGGTCATTTGTCTTTGGTAAAACTTTTTTTTTTTTTTTACTCTCTACATCAGCCAAGAAGGTAAATGCCCACATTTAAAAACCATAAACAGATATTTGTATCATTCAGAACAATGAAAAATGAGAGGACAGGAGAGCAGCTGGGTCAGTCTCTTCAGGGACGCCGTCAGCCATGTTCCTAATTCGGGCCGTTTGCCGGGCCTTTTCCCCCTATTTGCCCTTCAAACAGCATCCCTTCTCTAATAGATCACCATGGCAACTGGGCTCACTCTAAGGACAAAGCAAGAGCGGATACCAAACAGGATTATGTAAGAGAAATTTAGATGAAAGTGATTGGGGTGTTAAAATTCAGCCCTGACAAGCCTAATTGCAGGTCTCCAATCGAGCGCAACAGGGAATAATAATTGATTAAGCGGCAGAGCTGATGGCGATGAGAATTAAATGGAATAAACAAACGAGTGGGACCTGAGAGACAGAGCAGCTTGTTTTGTGTGTTAGGACGAGTTACTTTCACCCCACTGAAATCTTTTATAATTAATCAACTAGTGGGGAGGGGTGGTACTTTGGTAACCAAAGTCCAGTTTTACAGCAGAAAAATGCTATTTCACTGGTCATTTCTTAACCTGTAGATAGCAAGGATGGTGTAGAGTGGATAATAATAATTTAATTGTACAGCTATAATTTGTAAAGAGTAGAAAGTAGCTGCATTTACATGATCAATGTGCACAAATCTTTGTCTATATTTCGCTAATGTTGAAAAAACACAATTTCCCAATTGCGGTGTTTCCATTAAATAAGAAATGAAATTAAAATCACACATCAATAAGCTTGTTCATGTGAAAAGTTGTTGAACATTATAGCAGCTAAATAGGCGACACTTTGGGAAATTATAGCCAGCCATTTTACAGAAGAGCTACGGATTCAACATGTTGGAGTGACACAACTTTCCAACGTGTCGTAAAATTGTGCAACACTGTAAGAGCTCTGGTGGAACCAGCTGCATGTCGTCCAAAAAACCAAAACATCATCCTCCAACTACTTCCTGTCGCCTTCTTCGTCGTTTTTGTCTGTAGTAACATCCACGTGACCACATGACTTGTGTGATGTGTAAAAAAAAAAAGTGCTTCCGTTGCAGTTTTGCGAAATACAAACATTTTGATACAGCTGAGAAATTTATCGAAAAACCTGAGCTTGTTTTTCAAAATTTCTGTGTTTCCATGAAGTGAATTTATCTTTGTAATTTCAAGTTGTGCAACTATGTAGCTAATAGAAACACAGCTACTCTGACATTGAGTAAAAATTTGACGTATAAATATTCACAATGAGGAACATATTAATGTTGATCTTCTTCCTTCTTCTTCCCAAATTGGATATCAAAGGTTTTATTTTTGGTTGATTATTGTCGTTATGATATATATATATTTTTTTTTGTTCTCTTAATTCTTTTTGTTTTCTCTGACATTTTACATATTTGAAATAAAGATTCCATTTAATTTCAACCTCAACTCGGCATAAGTGGAGGTTTCATGTGTGGAGTTAGAAAATTGTGTCAAGAAGTTGGATAAAGTAAAATCCTTAAAATCCATAAAATATGACATATTTGACAGAGACTATCATATTTGTGATATCCAGTCAAACAGTGGTTCAATCAAAGTAATGTGCTTAATTGTAACTCTTCATTTTGTTCAGAACTCTAAGTATTAACAGTGATAATGTGTTTTTATTGGACCCAGATCTTATATTAATCTAGTTATTGTACCGTTGTTCTGTTTATATCATGTTTTCCCAAGCAGCACAAATTCAAATACTCTAACTTTAGAAGTTAGTCATTTATTTCCTAAAATGTGAAATGTTTGGGGTCTAGAAAGGAGAATAAAGCAGAGGAGGTTTGGCAAAATCACTAAGTGGAAATGGCAATGCCAAATTGTTCAGTTTGTGGATTCATTCCAGAAGAAACTCTGAGACATTCTCAGGAAACTGACGGCAAAGAATGCCTTCAGAGAACAAAACTGAGCAAAAATATTTTCTACTTTCATGGAACCGTCATCACAAAAGAGTGGCACCATTTCATTGTTACAACTCTGACTGAAAGCTGAAAAAACAATGACCTAAATAAGATCGTTCTGCAGCATTTAGTTAAAAACAAACAGTATTTTACATCAACGTTGATGCAGGGTCTGGAAAAAATGTATAAACCCCATTTTGTCACATTATGCCTACTAACTGCTAAGTATATTTTATTAGGATTTTATATGATGCATCAACACAAACAAATGTAAAGCAAAATTATGAGAATGAAGTTGTACAAGAATCAAGTCATAATGTTACGACTGTGCTCTTGTAATATTATGATGTTATTCTCATATTACACCCTGTGTTCTTGTATTATTCTGACCTAATTCTCATATGATTTTATTCTCGTAAATTATCGTTTTTCTCTTGATATTCCCCTAATACTCAGTTGTAGAAGTGAGTAATTGGGAAGTGGAAAGTTGTTGTTTTTTTTTTAAAGAAAAACAAATCTAAAATTGATGCTTACAATTGGATTCAAACTTACCTTGGAAAATACTTTGCGCAGTATTAAAAATAATAATGATAAAAAAAACGACGGGTTCAAGACCAGATGGTTTCAACGTCAAGACTCGTCGCAAAACTTTTATGCCACTCCAAATAAAACGCCTGTTGTTGACAAAGAATCATGTTTCTGCCATCGTTTTGGCGCCCCATGTAGTGTGGCACCCATATGTGTTGCATACATACCCGCTTTTTTGCACTGCTGCCTACCAACCTGCCTGGACAAGCAAGCATCAACGATGGTTGGATTGATTAATCATAGTTTGCTTTAGCTAAATTATCATTTGCAACAAAAAGACACCAAACGCCCAATATTTCTCTATCGAAAACCAAAGGGTTTTGTGTGATATGTCTCGATTTTTGCCTGTTTTTGCTCTTTCATGTGTTCCTCATTACAAAGCCCTCCTCGCTGTCCTTCTCCCCTCCTCCGTGAGGCGTCGACGCTTTGCCCTTGACAGAAATCCGTATCCATCACTGCCAGGGATGTTATGGAAATGGAAATGATGACAAGTGGAGTCGAGCGGGAAAAGCGCGTCCGTCGGGTGCCAAATGATCCATGCCTCCAATCGACATGCCTGGAGGATCTTCCCAGCAGATGGGTCTGATGATGATGTCATCGCTGCCTCCTCTTGCTGGCTTGCGGGGTCACCAGGTCGCGCCGCGGTGATTTAATGGAGATAATGATGGTTTTGTTACCATGATACTGTCACTATCCCTCTTCTTTTTTTTTTTAGCTCTCCCATCTATTGCGAAAAGAATCAGACCCGTTTTATTCCAGACGATCAGATTTGTTATATTTCAGGCACCGGCTTCTCGATGGAAAAACAAGTCAGTTGCACTCCGAAATTGGCCGACGTCGAGACGTTCGTGAAGTAAAGAAATAAGTTGTTTATTTGAACCGACTACAAAAAAGGAGTTCACGCCAGGTCGGCTGGAGAAAGTCATTTTTCATATTCAATTTCACAGATTTTGTCTGCTTCCCCTTGTCGACACACAGGGGAGGAGAGGAAGGGGAAAGGCTCCTGGTAACCGTAGAAACCTGGCCAGTCGTTTACAGATGCCACAGAAAGGTTCACAACATGCAAAGAAAAGCGTTCATCTTTAAACCAAATAGATGCCGATTTTAACATGCATATCTAGACTTTGCTTTCATGTTTTTTAAAACTTTTTCTCTCTACATATTATAAAGTTAAAAATTGACCATCATTCTTCATGTATTTCTTCATGTAAACTCCTACTCTGGTGGAAAACATCCATTTTTGGGTCACACCATCAAATCAGCATCTTTGCTGAATTTCCTTCTTGTTTGTATTCTGACATAGATTTCAAAACTGCAATAGGAAATCCTTTTTAAGTAAGAATAAGTGTCTCCCTAAAATATTTGAAGCATAACTATGAATTACCCTAAAACTAACACAATTAACTATTAATGAAAATCATCTGAAATACTATCCTGCTGGGATGAATTTATTCACCACTGTGGTTTGAGAGTGCGTAGAGTTTATACAGTTTCAGAAAATGTCCATCAACAGATGATTGCGAGCATTTAAGACGAGCATTAAAATCCGAGAAATGGCACAATCTTCAGACGGTATAATCAAAGCGCACACAAACCTCCCAGCCGCTGCTTTAGAATTCATAAAGAATTCCCAAATCCCCCAGTCTCTCTCTGCAGCCCCAAGTTAAGGAAGATAGAAATACCGACTTAGAAGTTCCTGATGTGGTAACTGATAAATACAGAAAGTTTCCCCTAAGAAAGACACATTAATATGGCTCCTATTTATAGCTCTTGATGCATTTTTTTAAATCAAATTTTACAGCTCAAATATTTGATTTTACTGATTTAAAAAAAATATGCATAAATAGTAGGAAAAGGTAAACGATTTATCAATAAGTGATTTTTTTTCTTATCAAATTAGTTCATTATTTTCTTTTTGAACAATAATTATATTAGTGAAAATACAATGTGATGTACAGCAATGCCATAATTTACTATATAAAATTAGGTTTTTAATATTAATCTAAAGACTTTCCACTTTGAACTCTTCCACTAGTGGGAGTGTTGTGTGTTTAGGTTGTAATTTACAGATTAAGTCATACATCTCACAGGAATAATAGCTCTGCTGCTTACGAGAGTCAGTGTCACAATGTTAGGATTCAGAGGCCAGTGTTTATAATATAATAATGTAATTATGGAGCTGACTGTGAGCGCAGCTTTTATGTCATGTGTCATAATTCTGCACCAGAAAAACCATACGCGGTAAATCAGGATGTGAACAATGGCTGAATATTCTGTCTGTAGCTGCATTTCAATTATAAATGTGTCCAATTTATATATATATTCCCCTACAGTTGAGAAAACACAATTTTGCAATCACAGTGTCTCCAGTAAAAAAGAAATCAAATTAAAATTATGTGCGAGTAAGCTTGTTCACGCAATAAGTCATCGTCAGCCTCTTAACACTTCCTGTTATCTTCTTCTGTTCCCACCAGCAGGAACGTCCGGTTGTTGATCATGTGACTTGTGCGATGCGAAAAAAATGTTTCCGTTGCAGTTTTGCAAAATACACCAATTTCCACACAGCTGCAAAACCACCTTATCCTAGCATGAAAACTTTGTATCAAGCTTGTGTTTTTTTCTAAACTGGTGTTTTTTCATGAAGCAAATTCATTTTTGTAATTTAAATTTAGTTTTATGGTCAGTAAAGCACATTACATCACAATCCCACCGCTCTTAGCACTGACTACACATTCAAACAGACTCCTCCACCAAAACAGCTGCTGCTATTAGTTGTGCTTTCTTTTAATTAGCTTCCTTCATCTTATGATTTTGCGACAATGCTGTCGGCTCCCATTGCTGAACAAACTTTAAAATCCGTCCGTAGACTGCTCTACACACCGTTACTTCCTTAAACAGTGAGCTACTGCGTGACGTCAACGTTCTTATTCTGCGCATTCGAGTCGCTTTGGGGACGTAAGCCGCTCCCACAGATGTCTCTTTTCCATGGGGTTAAATTATCCACACCGTAGAGCACACTGGATTATAAGACGGACTGTGAATGAATGGTCTATTTTCGATCTTTTTTCATACATAAAGCGCACCGGACTATAAGGCGCATTAAGCGAAACAAAATCGTATAAGTCGGTCAAAGCACAATATGTATTACTCCGCGACGCTCCTGACTACGGTAGCTGTAATGTAATGTAACTACATTTGGACAGAGCGCCGTGTACCACACAAAATCGCTTCGAGATCAGTAAGCCACAACCACAATTAATCCATATTAACTCACTAGAGGGGACGGTTTTACTCCAGAAAAATAGTTAAGGCGCTCCGGATTATTGATCAAATTGAAGTGCGCCTTATAGTTGGGGAAATACAGTAGTGCGAATTACAACGCAAAAAATAAATGTAAAAACATTGGATTTCAGAAAAAGAAAAATCCGTTCCTTCTCTAGTTGATCCAGATGTTTTCCACGTCACATTGTGTACAGATGTGCTCCCACACATGTGCTGCTGGTTTCTGGAAACAGATCGGCATCCTGACGTCCGATCTTGGAAGATGCTTCTCAGCGTTAGTCCCAGTCGTGGAAAACCCCCTGAGGAGGAGCGTTTTAGTCGATTGCGACGATCCAGAGCCACAGGAGACACTCAAATCTGTTCAAATGCTTATTTACTCTCAACCTCTAGCTCGTGTTATGCGGCCCTGTAATAATAGAGTTTTCCCGCCCACCATTATGAGCTTTTAGTAATTTTCCGTGGGAGGAAAACAAAAGCGCTTGGCAGCAGTTGTGTGACTGTGTTGGTGACTAATATAGCGGCTAATCTGGCTTTCTTGCAGGCTGATGTTGCTGCTCTGGAGGCTATTTTTAGCCACAGTGATTCATTTGAGGAAAAGAACAATATTTCTCTGACCTCAGAGAGTTGCTGAGATTAATTGAGGATGAGTGTGTTCAAAAGCCTGTTTAATTAAGAGGCGGGCGCACTTGCATCCCTCATCTACTCCACAGCGCTATGCTTTGTACTCCGGGTATATAGCATGGG
The DNA here is from genome assembly GCF_001444195.1 of Xiphophorus couchianus. NCBI lineage: Eukaryota > Metazoa > Chordata > Actinopteri > Cyprinodontiformes > Poeciliidae > Xiphophorus > Xiphophorus couchianus. Next base: position 13,489,811 of record NC_040244.1, on the reverse strand, counting down.
TGGAGAAAGACTTTTACTTTTGCACAGAGATGGATATGAGTTAGATTAATCTCACGGCGTCGGCTTGCTGGCGGTGATTTAACGAGCCGCTTAAACGGATTTAGAGCAATTCATATGAAAAATGATCCCCGACTAATATTCGACCAGTCTCATGAAATTATTCACACCCTTTGAAATTTTCCACTTTATTTCACCTTGCAGCCACATACTTTGATTATTTGATGTCCATAACTTAAAAAGTCACCCAATAAATAAATATGCACTAAAAGTCTTTGTTATCAAAACTTTGAAAAAAAGCCGGGATATTTTTTAGAAACACAAAAATCCCTAAAAAAAAAAAAAACTACCGCCTTTTCTGCCGAATTAATAATCTAAGTTCTTATTTTTTAAATTTTGATCATTATCATTTGTTGGTAAATCTTAATTAACTTAGATGTTTTGTCTGATTATCAATTTTGGACACACTTATACACATTTTGCACATTTCTTAAATGTTTTTTGACTTTTTGTAGAATGTGTGCTGCTACTGCAATGTGTTTTAATTTTTGCATAATTCTTCCATTTATCCTTTATGTTTCCTTTCAAACATTCAGTCCTCCGGTCGATTTTTGGGCAGCACAGTGTTTCATTAGAATTTTCCATACATTTTATTTGGAGGCACAGAAGACATGCCTTGAGACGTATGCCCTAGTAAAATTGATATTAGGATATTAGCTGCATCTCCAATGACCGTATAATTGACATAACAAAAATACATTTTGAAAAAACTCCTGTTTTTCTACAAAAAAGTTGAGGCGGTACAATGAGGTGTTTTTTGTTTTAAGTTAATTTTATTTGGTCGTATCAAAATTGGTTTGCAATGGAAACATTTTTTCTACACACGATCAACAACCGGACGTTGCCACTGGCGCAAACTACGAAGAAGAAGACGACAGGAAGTGGTAGGAGCGTTGCGGTGCAGCATGTTTACGTGAACAAACTTATTCAGGTGAGATTTTAATTGTGTTCCTTATTAAAGGGAAACAACTCAGTTGTGAAATTGTGTTGTTTTTTTTAACAGTATTTCTACTGTCGAAAAACACAATTTCCCAATGTTGACAAAGTTATGCGCACATTTGTAAACGCAGCTACCTTCGCGTCAGGTGCTTTTTCAGAGTTGACCACGGTTTTAAAGCAGACATACAGTGTTTTGTTATAAATAACCTCCAGAGTTCCCTTTGGTGATCACCTGAAAGTTAATAGGAGTTAATAAGTTGGGTTTTTTCCCCTGCCTTTTTCTCGTTTCTCATCTCCTTTTTCTACAATTTTAACAAAAACATTGGTTCTATTTAGATCACGTTAGTACTTGGGAACAGGGACAGTCCTAACCTGTTTGGTGTCTGGGGCCAACATGCCCCAATGTGACATCATTTAGATTACCAGGCACCATCATAGAAACACACTCAAAATTTCTTAGAATATTTTATTTGAAAAATGTGGGAGAAACAAAAATAATTCAGTAAGCACACACAGCAAGGCATGTATACATGACATATACTATACAGTTAAAAGTATACAATACAAACATAAAAACTAAACACTATAGAAAATAAATACAATCGCACCATTAGTCAAATATCTATATAATTATGAGTTGCATTTTGATCAAGACACAACTATCACTGCACAATTGTCAATTAACATCTTTTTTTTTTTTTGGTAAATAAGACAATTTTGACTATTGCACTTCAAGAAACCCAAATTAATTTACACAACTGTTATAAAAAGTCCTACTTTTTGTGAAATAATTACTTTTCAAGCAAGAAATTGGCCAGAGATTTAACTGCAAAACTGTTTACCGATGCCGCCCTGAAGCAGAAGCCACCCTGGGCGTCTGGCCACATATTAGAAACCGCTACCGTTTGGCAACAGCAAAAACCTAAAAAGGTACAAATAACGTTAACTAAAGACGCCAGTTTATAGGTCACTGACAGCTTCTGCCTCACCGGGAACTTTTTGATGTCATCTCACAGCACGCGTTCCCGGTGACCTACATCCTCCCCGATGCGGGCCACAAATGTGAGCCGTGCGGACTGCCAAGAGCGCTTTAGGGAACACACCAGATTCATCTTAATGGTGCGCCAGTCTGGGCGATTACACACTGGTCGACATAATAGAAGCCTGGCATGACGGGGGCGGAGAAGTCATCCGTCAGATTAATGAGACTGTCCTCCGGGCCACCGGGCGGCCCTAGCCAAAATGTTTAGTGGAGAGCGAGCTGTGAAGAGAGTTATCGAACTGGACAAGGCTCTCTAGAAAAAAGGAATGACACTGCAGTTTCAAGATACTTGACAGTAGGCTATTTTTGTTTCACAGATTCCCACATATCTGGAGGTAATTATCTTGTAACAAAGCTATCCAAATCAGGCTGAACAAAAACTTTTTCATTTGTAGCAAGTTTTCAGAGATCTTTGTGATGATGGCATCACACAGCTCTAGGAGTTTTTGTCTGAGAATGTGCTTTTCCAAATGAAAACCAAAGTAGTGATGGAGAGTAGTGATTGCTCATCCATCTTGGATGCAGGCAGGCCTATTGTTTCCATGCAAACGACTTCAAACTGGGCCATTAATAGCGATCCCAGAGCAATCTGTCAGTCTGAGTCGATGCTTGACAAGAGAATCTTATTAACTGACCTGTCCTGCACTTTTAAGTTCAAGTGCCTCGTCTGTCACAAGAATATATAAGAATGTATGTTACTAGCAAGACTGTGAAAAGTTTGCATCTCTGCTTTCCACTCTGTTGGTTGACACTTCTATGCATGCAATTGAAATTAAAAGTTTAGTGTTGAATATTTTAATTTCTTTCTCGTTTTAATTAGGACTTGGCATTAAAACTGAAGTGTGCAGAAGCCCTGAAAGGCAAAAAAACAAAAGAGGAAGAAAATGTCCATTTCTCTAGATCTGGCTGGATGGTATTTTTCTTCACTTTAAAAGTCAAGTAAGAACGTGACTTACTTGCACGTTAAAATATTTACAAAAATGTTTTATTCTCCTTGTGGAAGTTTTTTTTTCCTATAGAAGAGAATTAAAAAAATTATGATGCAAAAAGTTTGATCTATTATTTTGCTGTTAATCATTTCTGACTACAAAAGAATTTTTCTCTACCAAGAGAGTAGGAAAAATGTTTTCTCAAGTCTTGTTTTTCATGCTTAGGTTTCTTCTTCTTGTCTTCCAACACACACGGAAAAGAAAAAAAAAAATTGATTTTTTAAAAAGTCTTTTTTTCCACGTCAGCCCAGAATGCCAAGATTCTGTCATGAAATATTTCCAAGTTTTTTTCCCCCGTTATCATCCAACAAGGAAAAGAAAATATATATATTTTTTGTCTTTTCCAGTTTTATTTTTTTCTTCTCATCGTGCAAATAATTATTTTTCTCCTTTCCTGTGTGTGATGGTTGAGAAGAAGAAGAAAAAGACTTTCAAAAATTTTAAAATCAATTTGTTTTCCATCTTGTCATTAAGCAAGGAAAAAAATAACACTTAAGATACATTTTTCTTTTCCTTTCTATTGTAGAAATGAGCAAAATTTATCTTATAGTCAGAAAGACTTTATAGAAAAAATCTTTCTGACTTTTTCTATAAATTTTACACCTTTTATCCAGGTGTAAAATTGATCAAATTTCACACATCACAATATTTTGTACTCCTCTCCAGGCAAAAAGTTTCTGGAGAAAAAACCAAAACTAAACAAAACTTGACAATATTTGAATCTAAGCTTTTTGTTATTATTGTTATTTTCAGATGAAAAAAATAAAATTCAGTCAGACTGATAAAAGTATTAAAAAAAAAAAAGCTCTTCCCTTGCCTGTCCGGGCTTCCGTAGAAGCTGTTATTAAAATGCCAGAGTTTTTACATTATTGGTCTTCCAACATATGAACTGTTGTCTGAGAGACTAAACACATGAAAATCCAGGAAATGTTGGCGTAAGTTCAAGCTAATTAAATTATTTTGTATATCAAAACAGTTAAAATGGGCATAAACGGTCCCTTTGAACAGTTTCACATATGCACATGAAAACTGGTGCATATGTACTAGGCCACAATGCAAGCCAAAAAGGGGCCAAACCTGAAGAATTTTCATAACAATGGTGACCATGCTTTTTTTTTTTTTTTTTTTTTAGATCTAAAGAAAATTCCAACTGGGGATTCTCGTCTTGCTTTGCGTCAGTAATCTGCTCTATTAAGTCCACCTGTGCCTCTGAAATAGTACATTTCCCTTTGATTCCAAGCGGGGAGAAAATCGAAGAAGTGAGAAATGTGTACATCTGCCACTCGCAGAATGCTTCCACATTTAAACCCAGTCATTATCAGTTGACATTTCAGAATTACACGACAGTACATGAGGTTTCCTTCCTGTGAAATTCTAATTAAGGTTTCCTGAACGTCACAGCAGGAATGACCTGCTTTGCCGTATAATCAGCAGTAATTGTGTCGCAGAAAGATGGTGCATTGCAAGAGTAGAGGCATAAATACTGCTGGCACAGTTGGCTGGTAAGCCAGAACTAAAAAGGTCACCCACGTCGAGGCATGAGGAACTGAAGGGAATGCTTGGGAAGACGCCCCATCTAGTTCGTGAAAAGGGAGGAAATTAAAAAGGAAACCGGTGGCTTTGGAGCTGCATTTAGACACAGAGGCTTCATACCCACTCAAATATATTCTTAGGTAACAAAAAGACAACACAACTAAGATTTCAAATCACTCCGGTTGCTCTACGTTTTGCTAGTAGTTGCTGGAGAGACAAAGAGACATATCCACTCCTTTTAGTCTAGACATTAAATTATGTCCCTTCTGTCCCCATGTTTTAAGTAACAATCAGCAAGTTTCTTTTTGTTTCAGCAGAGCAGTGGTTTCCGGCGCACCATGAAAACTGGTTTTGGAAAGGTTAGAGGAATAATGTAGAAGAGGTCTACCTCCAAATCCATCAACTTCGAGTCAAATCAGTGACTAGATATTTAAACTTAGACACAGTTTGGCGTTCCAGCAACACATTTGAGCTTAACTCAACCAATTTTGTCTAGTTGCGTGGTTAAATATGGTCAGTCATCCATTTTGGCAAAGAACGAGTCAATTAAAAATAAAAAAGACACCTATGATTAGTGTATGTAGACTTTGCACTGTGGACTGTCCAGAATAACTATGCAACACGGAAGAAAAATAATGATGTAATTCAATCTTCTGCACCCAATTCTTGGTTTCAAAATGAATTTGACATTGGACTACCTCAAAATTGGTCAATTTAACTTCAAAGCAACGTCTAGATAACTAGTCAAGTCAAATTTATTTGTATATCACATTTCAGTAACAAGGCAGGTGAAAGTGTTTTACACCAAGCTACCAACGAAAACACTAAAGCTGACTCCACAGGCAAGGCAGCAATCAGGTCTGGTTGTGGCAATTAAAATTAAACCAAACGTTTGCCTTACTCCCAGTTCATTCATGGTTTGGGTAGCTTTTAGTCCCTAAATAGACAAAATAATAATTGCACATAAAACATCTGATATCAAGGTCCTTGCAAACAAAATATCCAGGTTTGTTTTCCAGAAACCATAGCAGGAATTAATCTTACAGTCTCCCCCAGAGCTGACATACTTAATGAATGTGATCCGTTGTCTCTTCACCACTCCCAACTGGGTCACCTTTGTTTCACAGAAAGAGATGAGTCACTGCCTCTTCTCGATAGTCATCTGATGATATTATCTAACTCATCTTTGGTGCTGTACTCTGGGCCAAATTCTGTAGCTGAGAGGACATGCTACAGGGGAGAGAGAGACTGGTCAGAAAGAGATCCTAGTCTTTCTTCGGTCAGAGTGCAAATCTGTGGTGGACAGTGACGGAAACCCCTCCTGATGTCTCTGAGATTTGCTCCGACAGGTACAAAACGTCACTTCTGCTTTTCTGGTCATTGCAAGACACTAAAGAGCTCACGGTGGGACATGCTAAGTAGTGAGTAATCCGTCTGTGTCACAGATGAACTGGGTCACCCAAAGATACCAGCAATTCAGCTCTGGTCTTGTTTGATCCAAGGGAAATAAGAAATGGCGTGCTGTATCCAGGCAACAAGTTCGTTGCCAGGTGACAGATACAGAGGCCCTGAGACCAGAGACAGTGGGTAACAAATCCACATGAATAAGATGAGGCAGAATATCACTCACCTCCTGCAGCGCACCAAGTTCTTTGATAATCCAGGCTTTGATCACTTTTGCGATTAAAGTAAATATCTCATTTCTACTCAGGGTGACAAATGAGATAAACCACAGCAAAACATCAGAGGACGTGACAGTAATACACCCCGGTCTCCTTACCTTTTTGTAGACTTAATTAGCTTGCTTTTTTTTTTTACCACTTACTGTACCTCGGAAAAGTATTCTCACCCTACAATCTCACAACATTGATGTGCTTCTTGTTCTACAGTATACTCCCTACATAAAATCCATTGCAACCCAATGCCCTACATGCAAACTGACAGAGATCATTAAACAGAGAAACAGCCTAGAGGCTCATGCTAACTCTAGGAGCGACATAGATGCACTGCTCAGGTGGGAGAATATACCAACCAGCTAGTTGTCAGACATGTCCTCTCCAAGTTGAGAGAAGCTGTATTTGCAGTGAAAAGGGATTTGGCTCAGAGGAGTTGGTTGTGTGGGGTAGGAATACTTTTTCAAGGCGATGTCGTAGCAACAGATTATCAGAGAAAGCACATCCACAAGCAACTCAGACAGTCGCTAAGTGACGGGATTATGAAGCGTGCCTCTGGGCTTTCATGTGGCAGCCATGAGCGGACGTAATGATCCTCTGCAACGCGTTTCAGGCGACAAATCCACCGCCGCCTTTAAACGCTCCCTCAGTTTCTGGGTTTCTGTCAGACCATGGGAAACTTTACTTTGATTTAGGCTCAGCCGTCAGTTGAAGCCATTTGTGAGGCGAGATTTAAACGTTTAACTTAAACGAAGCAGAAATTGCTTCCTGAAACGTTACAGCTTCTCTTAAACAGGGCATTACAGGCGCACTAATGCGTGCATTTTGCCTTTATAGAAAAATATCCACCAGTGATTCTTTATTGAAGCTAATTCTGCTTTCGATTTATTATGGAAGTTGGAATTCAGATCTACGAATTCCATCTGTAGCAGCCGCTGATGTAATCACAACCAACGATGTTATGAATTTATCAATTTTAAATGTAAAGGCAATGATGTAACTGCCAAATAATACAAGGTTTTTGAGCCAACAACATAATTTGCTATTAAAGTAATATATTTAAAAATTTATAGTAAATACAAGACTTTTTTTTTACAGTTTCCCTGACAAAATAAGTATAGCGTATGTCATGGGCAGGTTGGAGGAACTAAGCCACTCCACAAATTTTTCTCTATCTATTAGAGGAAAGTAGTGCACACAACTCCAGTGCAAAAAAAAGGGGTGTGGGGGGAAGTAGGGTTATTCTCCCCCACCCCTAACATTATACTTTATATATATTTCCGTTCTCTCTTTTCTAATGTTCTCTAACAAAATTGCTGGATTTATAATGAGTATAAATCACAAACGGATGGACTTCATTTGCTAATGATGTGAAATCTGAGGTTATTCACGGAAATCAGAATAAACTGGACTATAAAATTCTCATTGCTCTTAAAAAAATTGTATTTGTAAATAAAAAACAAGTATATATTTTTTTATGCTCTTGTCTGTATGTAATGTTAATCGCAAAAATGTATCAAAATACAAGGTTGTGGTTGGAGCGTGACAAAATGTAAAACGTTCAAGGAGACGTTCTGTTCTGGTAAGTAGCATGTCTGCCACCTAGTGGGCTTTTGTCGGGACTGCAATAACTATAGTTCATCCTTGTTGTGGAGTTTGCACCGTGCCTGAACAGAACTCCAGAGATGCTGCATTGTTGATGCAAACTTCCGGCTGTTCTTTTTCTAACTGGCAGCGTTGAGAAAGGCCATCATTGGCTGGGTTAAATATTACTGAATCATTAATGCTTTGTAATGAGTTTAATAGATCAGAATCCAACCTCAGCTACAATGATAAAGCTCACTGTAGTTGGAGAAAACATCAAAAGGTTCAGACAAAACTTATTTAAAGGCAATGATCATATCAAGCCAGAACCCCCACAAAAAAAATTTCAGCACAGATTCTTTTATTACAAACAAAAAACAGACACCAGAGTCGGAGAGTTCGATGTTCTCCAAAATGCAGTGCTTTCAGTGTGCCATTTTCACTGTAGTTAAGAGTTACTTTTGTTCTCGCTGTAATCCCCCCTCAGAAGACCTCCAGGTCTGCAGAGTTGTAAACCACAGGCATCTCCTCAGTCCCAGCAGCAGCCTCCTCCTTCGCCTCTTCCTCTTCCTCCATCTCTCCCTCCGCAGGCTCCTCCAGCGACTCCAAGGCCTCGTTGGTGTCGCTGGCGAACGTCTCCCTGGAGACATCGTCATGCTCCTGCAGGTTCAGCGTGCCGATGGCCTGCTTCATCTTCTTGGCCAGCAGGTGCCGCCTTCGCTTCTGCGCCGCCTTCTTGCTCTTGCAGTCCCTCTGGTGCTCCTCCAAGAAGATCTTCTTGATCTGGGTCTTGCTGACGCTGGGCATGTTCTTCAGCAGGTTGAGGAACACTCCGCCAGGTGTTCGCCGCCTGCTCCCGTCCATAGTGTACATGCCACCGTTTTCCTCCAGCGTGGCAGTCTCTCCCAGCAGTTCTATGGCTTTTTTCTTCCCAACGACCCGGACCACTCGCTCGATCAGTTCTTTCTTCGGCTCCTGCAGTCTGTACGCGATCTCCTCCACCACCTTATCGTCTGGGTCGTCCTCTGTGATCTCATACCGGCCCTTGATGTGCATCTCGGCTTTAGGTCCTATTCTGTCTTTGGCAGGCCGCTTTCTCTTAGCGTCACCCCCCGCTCTGTCCTCTGACCCTCGGCCTTTCATGTAATCCTCCAGATCAGCATCCAGCATGCTCACCTCTCCTTCCTGCCTAGACTGCCTCTCCATCTCCCTCTCCTTCTCCATCATCTTCCGAGCCAAGACGAAGTTATAAGTCTCAACACTTCTGCTGGCCATGCTGACGCCCTCCATGCCAAACACACCCAGCTCCGCGGTTATGGCATCCTGGCACTGCTCTTGCACCACTGAGCCCCAGATGTTGTTCACCTTGCGGCTTCCAGGCGCCCCGCAGGCGGACACGGGGGGCGGACCGAACCGCGCGGGACAGGCGGCCGCCGGCGGCGGGGCGTTTGACACCTTTAGCCGCTTTCGACGCCACACAGCGGCCTCCTCGTCTGACGAGTCCGCGTCACTGTCGCTAGACTCCGCCGCCTTGGCGGAGCTCCGGTAGGCGGCGGCGGGAGGCTGGTTAACAGCAGCGGGTCTGGGCTGGAAGGAGTCCCCGCCGAACGCCGAAAGCCCCCGAACTCGCGCTAGTTCGGCCGCAGCGCCACCCATCTCAGAGTCCGAGCCGGAAATTTCTCCGTCTTCCAGGCCTCCGTCCATCAGCTCCGCCATGTTTTCCTGAAAGCCAGTGCAAAGACAGACAGTCTTCAGTATCGCACCAAAGTTCAGAGCACCTGACAGCGGTTCAGCTAATCCCAACACCCAACAGCTGCTAATAACGCAGCTGAGATGAAAGTTGAACTCACCAAAAACTAAACTAAAGCGTCACCCGGATACCGTGAAATATCTGGCTGTAGCTACATAAGAGAGGACTTTGGTTTCTCCAACAACTATAAGGACTTGGCGCACAGCACCGCCTTACAATGCAAGAAATTCGCGCTAGGCTAACCTCGTACTTCCGCTTCCCAGCTCTAGCCCTTTCAAAATAAATGTTAACTATTATTACTAGATGTGTTTGTTTGCTGAGAGTTGTAAATCAGATCAACGCGTCCGTCTGAAAGAACATGAAAAAAATGGTTCCACGTGTTCCTAAAATGTTTGCACCGACCCATAGATGGAATTGCATATTATGTGGGTATCGTTTACATCTTCGTGACTGTCAAAACTGTCAATTCACTTTTTAAACACAATTTTAACATTGTTTAGAAGGAAGGCAACATCACAGTTTATGTAATTTGTTTTTAAAAATTGTTCATACTGTAGACATTTGTACGGTCTTATTATGTAAAACTTGACGGATGTTGCGTTGGCCCCACGCTTGCGCAGTGTTACAAATAAACAATATGGCGGCGTCCTTACAGCGCCTCACGTCAGCAGGGAGATATCTTCTTCAAAGATGTTTAGTGAAGACGCGTTGTCCTAACGGGGTAAGCAGAGTGCGCTATGCGTCTCTTTCCTGCGTTTCTGCGTTGTTGTTTTTCTTGTAGTTGCTATGCGCAGAATAATGGAGTAAAACCTTACGGTAAGGTTTTACAGGATCTTTTTGTTATTCATTTGGAATGCTTCCTGTCTGCTTCCTCGGTTTAATAAACCAAAGCTGTGGCCATTGGCTGTTAATTATAGTGCTGAGTGATTAAAAACTCACATAAGTTGTTTAAATCAAGCATCATCATCATCATGACTTGCCGTTTACAGAGGCGGGGCTTAGTAATTTTGGGGCCCAAGTCAACCTCCATACCCCCTCACCCCCCCTGTCATCCCATGTCTATACTTTTTGTTCTTACTTTAAGAGTTGAGTTAAGTTAATCTTTATCTGTGAGTGCTTGCAATTTCTAGTTGCTTATCTAGAGACTAAGGATTTTAGACTGTGGGATTTTGGGGGGATTGTAACGGTTTTCAGGTTATGATAGAAGTTATCAAAATTTTCCCCTATGATATGATAGCTGATGGCCTGTTTAAATTTCTTACTTTTTTTTTTTTTTGCAGTCATAAATTAATTTATTTAACCTGCTGTGGTCAGATGAGACCAAAATCAAACTTTTTGACTTGCATGCAAAGTCATGTGTGTGTGACAGAAAACTAACACTGTACACCATCTCCATGGTGAAACATGGTAGTGGCAACATTATGCTGTGGGGATGCTTTTTAAAAAAAAAAAAAAAATTTAAACATGAATAGGAACACTGGTCAGTTAAAGTAGGAAATAAAGTAAATGCCCCAAAATAGGAAGTTAAAAGATTTTAAAAGAATGAGTTCTACAATTTAAGAAAGTTGTAAGGGCAAGATGAATAATTACTACAACATGAAACACCCAGAACTAACAATTTGGTTGGATTTGTTTCTCATAATTAAGAAAAATCTAAACCGAAATGATTAAATACTCATGCTTGCAGTTTTTGTAAATATTCATGAATATCTGCAGGGATTTGCCTAAATAATTTCTAAGTCCACCTTTCACTTTTGTCCTGTTCAGCTTCCTGTTGGACCCCGGCGACTGTTGGCTACTCCGGCCGCTCAGCAGGTGGCGCTAAATGTCCCTGAAACCAAAGTGACCAGTTTAGAGAACGGTCTCCGGGTGGCTTCAGAGGACTCTGGACTTACAACCTGCACTGTGAGTCAAAGGTTCTCCGCCTGAAGTCCCAAACATTTCTAAGTAGACGGGAACATTCATAAATGCCTCCTTCCAGGTGGGCTTGTGGATAGACGCCGGCAGTCGCTATGAGAACGAGAGGAATAACGGCACAGCACACTTTCTGGAGCATATGGCATTTAAGGTGAGAGAGCGCAACGTTTTTCTGCCTCGTTCCTCCCTGGATAAACGGGCGAGCTGATCGGCGAGTCCAACTGTCCCGCAGGGCACCAGGAAGCGCTCTCAGCTGGACCTGGAGTTGGAGATCGAGAACATGGGCGCTCACCTGAACGCCTACACGTCCCGGGAGCAGACGGTCTACTACGCCAAAGCTTTCTCCAAGGATCTGCCGCGAGGTGCGGAACAGGAAAAAGCCAGTCGATCGAAAAGGTTCGCCGAGCCGAGCGTTCTTGAGCCGGCGTCTGTTTTCTTTTTGCCCCAGCTGTCGAGATCCTGGCCGACATCATCCAGAACAGCACGCTGGGCGAGGCGGAAATCGAGAGGGAGCGAGGCGTGATCCTGAGGGAGATGCAGGAAGTGGAGACCAACCTGCAGGAAGTGGTTTTTGACTACCTGCACGCCACAGCGTACCAGTCCACAGCACTGGGCAGGACCATCCTGGGCCCCACTGAGAACATCAAGTAAGATTTCCCTCAGTCCAGGTAGCTGACTCTAACTCTGATTTAGTCCTTCTAGTGATCGTTGTGTGTGTGTGTGTGTGTGTGTGTGTGTGTGTGTGTGTGTGTGTGTGTGTGTGTGTTTGTTATCCAGGACGATCAACAGAGGAGACCTGGTGGAGTACATCACTACACACTACAAAGGACCCAGGATCGTGTTGGCAGCTGCTGGAGGTCTGACTACTTCTAAATCACCGACACTTTCTCATGTCCATGAATGCAGCAACACCACTGGGCCTTTAGGGATACATTTATTTTCTAACTTCAATGAGTTTAATCATCAAGAATTAATTCAACGTGTCTTAATTTCCCTGTCATACCCACTCAAACACATGCAGTAAGGTTTCATGCTCTACCGTACACTATTTTAAAATTTTATTTAATCTATCAACAAACTTCGGGTTTGAACCATCAGGGTTCGTTTAAATCATTTCTTTTACTCCTGACATGTGGTGGCACAGGAACAGGTTCCAGAAGATGAGAATGTTTGTTGGTTCTTTACAGAGTTCTGGGTTCTGACCCAGATTTCTGCCTTTCCTCCTGATCAGGCGTTTGCCACCAGGAACTCCACAGTTTGGCCAAGTTCCACTTTGGAAGACTTCCCAGCCGGGATCAAGGCGGAGCCCCAGCTCTTCCTCTGTGCCACTTCACAGGAAGTGAGGTAAGAAGCCGTCTTCATTTTTTTCTTGAACTACTGGAGTTGTGGAAAAAAGACAGCATAATCTGGAGTTTCAAAGCTTTCTAATACTAACTACAGTTAAAATATGAATAAAACCAGTAATTTGGGCTCTGATGGTCTTTTTGTTGCCTTTATAATGGTTTATAATATTCTAAGTCAGATGCTTTCAATTAAATTCAACAAAGAAATGAATGATTGTGAAAACAACTGTCAGTACGCCCAAGTCTGAGCTTTTACCTCAGATGGAAGAGGCAGTTTTTGCTGGTGTTTGCACATTTCCAGTCATACTTTTAAAGTTAAGCTGCCTTGTAGAAAAATAGGAGTAGAAAACATCTGTTTATTTTCCATGATCATGAAATAACTCAGACCAGACACTTTAGATTTGACAGTGTGGGCTATTTCACTTGTTTTTGGCTAATGGGTAAACCGAGGTCAGATAAATCAGTTCGCATAAACGGGTCAGAGGTCAGATAAATCACAGTGCGCATAAACGGGAATCTTCAGGTAACAAAATTCCAAAAGTAAAAAAAAAATAAATCTGAATTCCAATTTCATGGCATTTGGACTGAATTTAGTTCAAAAATCTTCAGTAAAGTTTAAAACTCAAAATCACAAAGTTGGACAAAAACCCAGGTTTTGATGTGGCAAAAATTAAGGTAATCTGGATATTATCAGTGTAAAAAGCCTTTTTTTTTTCTACAAAGCCTTACAGTTTAAGTTTTAAGATTCTGGAAGAAGACATAAAGTCTGAGAGCTTAATCTCCAATTTTTCTGTTTGCTTTTCGATGTCGTGTTGGAACCCGGTAGAGAAACCGCCAGTCGGTCTGCTTCTGTTCCAGATCCGCGTGCGCGACGATAAAATGCCCCTGGCTCACATCGCTATCGCTGTGGAAGCGGTTGGGTGGTCTCACCCGGACACCATCCCTCTCATGGTGGCCAACACCCTGATTGGAAACTGGGACCGCTCATTTGGTGGCGGTGTGGTGAGTATCAAGGAAGGTTTCAAATGTTCTGTTTCCAAACAGTAAAAATGTGTGACGGACCAGGTGAGGTTGATGGTTGAAGTCGGGTTGTGTCCTCAGAATCTGTCCAGTAAGCTGGCCCAGATGGCCTGTCAGGGAAACCTGTGCCACAGCTTCCAGTCCTTCAACACCTGCTACACGGACACGGGCCTGTGGGGACTCTACATGGTGTGTGAGCCGGGCACCATCAGAGACATGATGCACTTCACTCAGATGGAATGGTGAGCACACTGGCACGCAAACACAGACTAGAATGAAAACAATGGGTTGAAGTCAGAAACGTAACGCCAACGCTTGCTCCTCAACAGGATGTCTCTTTGTACGAGCGTGACAGAAAACGAGGTGGCTCGGGCAAAGAATCTGCTCAAGACCAACATGCTCCTGCATCTCGATGGTAGGTCAGCCTGATGGAGGACCGCACCGAGATGTTGCTTGAGTTAACTCTGATCGGTTCCCTACAGGATCCACCCCAATCTGCGAGGACATTGGCAGACAGATGCTGTGCTACAGCCGCCGGATACCTCTGCATGAACTGGAGGCCCGGATTGACGTGAGTTCCACTCTGGGCGTTGGACGATGAACCTTCAGACAGCTAGTTGATGTAGCTCTCTGTAGAGTCCTTTATGAAATTTATTTATTTCATAAATATTCACTCAAATTCATTGTCCGCTTTATTATGGACAACTCTCTATTGTTGGATTGTACCAGTAGAGCCGCCTTAGTCGCTTGTTGCGTAGACTTGACGATATCTGAAAGATTCAGTGTTTGGTCCAGTGACCTGATGGCTTTAGTCACTACAGATTTGTCAGTTGAGTATCTGTGCTGTGAAGTTCTTGCTCTACATCTCAAAGATGGATTGACACAGCAGTGCACGGTTCATTCCATGTTTAGATACTTGGTGTACATTTTTGTTAGAAGTATCCACCAGAAAATAGCTACACTGTGCTGATAAATTGATGGACATATTCGGATAATATGCAAGGGTGGTCTTTACATGCTGCTCTTTTGGGCCCAATTTGAGATAAAGTATTTCCCTCACATGACCAGCCTGAACAATTGGTAAGAAGTAGCATAGATCCATGAGCAAAAGCTTTCCAGTCTGTCCAGTTTCAGTGATTGTGACTTACTTTGCTAATCTTAGCCTTCTAGAAGTGGTACCTACCAGATGTGGCTTTATACTCCATGAACCTTTGTAACAAGTGCTTATTTAAATCTCTATAATTTTGAACCAGTTAGTCCATATTTTGTGACAATACCAAGGCTTCCTGCCAGTGGATAATGTCCAGTTTTTCTGACCATTCTGTTAGCCAGAGATGATTCCGTATGAAAAATTTCAACCTATATAATGTTGCTGCCGTTCTACTTGTTTACAAAAATAAAGCAACTGAGAAGATGCAAAAGACCCAGTTTCCTTAGCTGTAATAAATGTTTTAACTCCTTATTGTCATTTAGAACAACAGTATGCTCATTGATTTACACTGAAGTATTTTGGGGGATGGCAGTAGCCAGTTTGGCAAAATTGTTGAAATGATTAAATATTTGATAATATTGTGTTTAATCTTTTTGTCACAGACCATTGATGCCAATACCATTAAGGAGGTCTGCACCAAATATATCTACAACAGGGCTCCTGCCATCGCAGCTGTTGGTACGATGCACTTTTTAAATTTTCATTCCAAGTGGAAAAACTAAAAATGGCAACTTTCCTTGACAAAAATGCTCTGTCTATACATATTTTCATAAGATAACATGATGAGGTTTCAAGCATAAGGTGTAAATATTTAAAGTGATAAACTTTAAGTTTGATTAGTGATTATACAAAATGTATCAAGTCTTTCTGCCTAAACTACAAACATCTAGTAATGTGGGGTTTTTTCTTGCTGTAGGTCCAATAGAACAGCTACCAGACTACAACCAGATCCGCAGCGGGATGTTCTGGATGAGGAGCTGAGCGGCACTGCTGAGGAACTGTCAACTAC